>NC_137082.1:29142398-29876508 GCF_951640355.1 Cnephaeus nilssonii
CAACAGTCATTCTGCCATATCATCTAACACACAGCCATATTTAACTTCCCAAGTTGTCCCTAACATACCTTTTAGGGCTAGTCCCTCCACCTCCCTGAACCAGGATCCAGTCAAGTTCATATGGTGCATTTGTTTGTTGCATCTCTCTGGCCTCAATAATAAACAGTCCCCACCTTTTCCCTCCATATCACCCCCTTTTAAAGCGTCCAGGCCAGTTGTCTGTCGAGTGTTCTGTGGTCTGAATTTGTCTGTGTCCTTATGGTGGTATTTGATTTGTTCCACAATCCCTCCCCCCTTATTTGTTCTAACCTGGGAGGTGGGGCTAGAGGCATGGTTGGTTCAGGGTGAAAATTTTGCAAAAATTACTATATAGGTGACTTTACATTGGGCTTTCCCCACCAAATTAAAAAAAAAATTGTGTTACTGTCCATTTACTAAAGGTTTTAGGTAGTATAGTGTGGGGCAAAAGTAGGTTTACAGTTGTACGGGAAGCTGTTTATTCTTGTATTATTACTTATTAGTGACTATATTTTGCATAGGAACAACTGTAAACCTACTTTTGCCTCACCCTGTATATTAATGAAATGGGCCCCGTGAGAACCTGATGGTAATGACCACGAGGAGGGAGCTTTCCCGCACCCCCCTGACTGCTGCGGGGCTGGCGGTGACATCGCTCTCGTTCCGCCGTTTTCATGTGACTGTGGGCGAGCCGCCTGATCTCTCAGGGCCTCCTTCTGGTTAATCCTGGGTGCCTGTCCACACTCGCCTGCGGGCGCTCATTATTTCAGGGGCCTCTGGAAGGGGAGGAGGCAGACAGGCGCAGGCGGGGAGAGGGGTTGCAGTGAGCTTGGGGCTGCGGCAGCTGCCAGAGCATCTCTGATGAGCGGAGGGCGGTTGGGCATCGTGCTCCATGGCCACTGCCATCAGCTTTGCTCCTTCAACTCGAGCCTTCTCGGTGGCCTTCCCCCTTCTCCGAACACACTGTATCTCTGTTCATATTTCTGATGCTCCTGGGGACGGGGAGACTGACTGGGTCCTCTGAGGGCATATGGGGTGAATGATCTAGTTCTCCAGTCTTTTTTGGACTGTCACATCCTCCTTGCCCTGCACATTCTCACGCGCTCTGAATGGCTCCTCCTCCTCCTCATGGCCCACTGCCCCTCCCTCTTAGCCACTCTTTTAGCCAGGTGACTGTCGTCGCAAACGCTGTGCAGGAATAGGGCAGCATTACACAGGCCTAGGGGACAAAGCTGCTCACCAAACACCAGAGGGAAGCTTTTGTCTTTTTTCAATATTGTGGTTTTTGTTAACTATTTAACATAACTCTAGTATTTAAGGAATGTGTTGTCATCCCCCTCCCATTCCCATTCCTTTTAAAAAATATATATTTTTATTGATTTCAGAGAAGAAGAAAGAGGGAGAGAGAGATAGAAAAATCAATGATGAGAGAGAATAATTGATCGGCTGCCTCCTGCTCGCCCCACGCTGGGGATTGAGCCCACAACCCGGGCATGTGCCCTGACTGAGAATTGAACTTCTGATTCATAGGTTGACTTTGAGCTCCTGATTCATAGGTTGACATTCAGCCACTGAGCCACGCCGGCCGGGCAAGACACTTACTTTATAGACATAATTTAAATCAAACCTATTGAGGGGTAATTGACATACAGTAACTTTGAACCTTTTTTATATGTACAGTTATAGAAGGTTTCACTCACGTATACAGTCATATAACCCCACCAACAGAACATTGCCACACCCCAAGGACTTCTCTCGTGCCTCTCTGTGACTGCTTAGATCTTTAAGTAATAAAAGTATTTTAGGCTACCAGCCCTTGACCTGAAATAGGTGATGCTATCATGTTTGAAAAGGAGGTTATCAAAATCACACCCAAGTAGCCCTCTGGGTTCCTGCGCGCTGTCTGAGCCACGCCCGCTGCTGTGAGCTGTGGCTGCGGAGGGGACGGGCGCCGGTCAGCTGCTTCCTCCCCACCGAGGCTCTTCAGGAGCCTCTGATTGACAGTGGCCAGGAGAGTCCATATAATTTTTAGTGTTTATCTGTAAAACCAGAGTAACATGAACTTGAAGATAATGGTTACACTTGCTTTTAGTTGAGTTTTTTTTAATCAACTCAAAATGAATTAGAGATCAAATGCAAGAATCATGAAAACTTTAAGTACTAGAATGAAGTCAAAGTGATTTCCCTTTTTAATCTAAAAGTGGGCTTTTAAACTTTTAAACTCAAACTCCAGGAACAATAAAAGGATGGTCAATTTGATGACATTGAGTATGAGAACATTTTTTTAGACTTTGTAAAAATACACTGTAAACAGACAAAATTACAAACTGGAGAAAGTACTTGCATCATATCACAGAGAAGCTCTACTATCTCCACTATAGAAAGAACTTGAAAAAAAAATCAGTGTTAAAAAATAGCAAAAATCGTATAGAAAAGAGCAAAAAGACATGGACAGTTTACAAAAACCATTGTGCAGTGGCCCTTCCCCCTGTGAAAGGATCCTCATCAAACTGACTGGTAAGAGAAACATAAGTGAAAGCCACCCTAAGATACCATTTCCCCCTTGGTCAGATAGACAAAAAGTAAAAACCTCGACAAGCCGCTCTTTCGCCAAGGCTGTGGGAGTGTAGGGTTTCTTCCACATTGCTGTCAGGAGCGAAAATAGGGCAGCCCTGATGGAGAGGAATTGTACAATCTAGACTGCTTATGCATTTACCTTTTGATCCAATAACCCCACTTCTAGAAATTTATCCTGAAGATACATGCCCACATGTACAAAATAATATACAGAAAGTTATTTCTTGCTATGTAATTTGTAATGGCAAAATAGTTAACAGCCTAAATGTCCATCTACAAGAGACTGGCTGCTATGGGTCAGCACACAGCAGAGTCCTGTGCAGCCCTGAGAAAGAATGATTGAAGCCTCTCTGAACGGTTTCAGGATATATTGAAAAAGCAAGTGGAAAAAACGTTATGTGTATGTATATTTGGTAAGAAAGCAGAAAAAGCAAGGAGAAGTGAGGAATAGATGAAAATGGTTAACGATAGTAAGAATGGGTTGGAGGGGCTAGGGATGAGAATGAAACCTGGTATAATTCTTCATATGGTTTGATTTTTAAACTGTGCAAATGTTCAACATATTCAAAACGTAAAATCCAAAAGGATGAAGCAGAGCAAACCCTAAAACTGAAAATGAACAGAAACAAATAAACCTAACTATATGTCCAATTGCTAACCGCACAGAAGAAAAAAAAGAAGTAATCCACAGACTTTAGAACAGTACTTTGCATACCTTGAATAGGATATTTTCTAAGGACAAAAGAAAAGTTTTATACTCAGTCGTGTTGTTGTTAGTAATGTTGGTATAATTCTGGAACTGTGTCCTGTGATGTTATAGCATAGAACAAATCAATGAGAACATTGGAAATCAGGATGCTCAGTGTAGGAGGAGAGATATGTGTATGAAAAGAAGGTAATCTTTCAATTGTGTTGAAGTGGAGGGATCATTTTGATTTAAAAAATATTGTATCTCTGTTCACTAAATGATACCAGTTTTTTTTTAAAAAAAGATACCCAGTAACAGTGAGCCACCTAGTGCTCAGATCTTGGTTTCCACTAGTAAATAACATTTTCCACCAAAATGAAACTCGGCTCCTTGGAGAAGTGCTTGATGCCAGGGCTGAGAAAAGTACAAGTTGAACCTGGAACATCTACTGCCAGAAAGCAAGGAACAGCTCAAAAAGTGAGGGGGAGGTGTGGGGAAAGGGAACCTGCTTGAACGGGCTGCTTTGGGCAAGTTTAGGACAATTTAATTATTGAAAAGAACAGTCACGGAAGTGAGTTATAGAACTGAATATAAAAAGGGAACCCATTTATCTTTAGTGATGATATAAAAAAGAGGGAGATAAAATTGGACAAAAAGGAAAGCTGTTTTTTACAAAAGGACACTAATAAATATGGATGGAATGATAAAATTGGAAACTCATAATTTTTAGGCCCACTATGTAAGAATGTTAATAAGCTAGTGGAGATATAATAATTTCACAGACCAAGAATCACTCCACAAACTTACTAATTGCAGAAGGGAAAAGGTACTTTTAGAAATGGAGAGTTCCAGCAGTCACTACCCTAACCAAGCATTCCACCTGGTGGGGACACCTGACGACAGGCCTTCTGACGTGAAGCATTGAGGAGGGCACAGCACCCCAGCAGTCTCCTGGCCAGAATTGTTGAGCCTGGCTCTAAGCATGACATTGGATAACCAAACACAGTATAGAGGCTCTGATTAGATTGGGGGAGGGGGGCAGATGTAAAGCACTTTTATAAACAGAAATTTATGGTCTGGATATTAGATTACATTATTAAATTAGTTTCACATTTGGGTGTAATGGGAGGGAGGCGATGATGTAGGACAGTGGTCGGCAAACTCATTAGTCAACAGAGCGGCAAACCGCGGCTCGCGAGTCGCAGTTTGCCGACCACTGATGTAGGAGAATACACTCATTCTCAGGTGGTACCTGCTAAAGTACTTGGGTGAAATGCACCACGTCTGCAGCTACTTTCCACCAGTGCAGCTGACTGATGGGTGTGCACGTCCAGTAAACAACAGGACAGCGTTGTCAGTCGAGAGAAGGTTTTCTGGGGGACAAGTTGTGTTGTGCTTTTCTTTGTAGGCATTAGGACACACACTCCTAATGGCAGATGCAGAAATGAAACGATAGCTCCTCAAAGCCAGACCTCTGTGCTTCTTAGAGATCGTTTTGTAATTGCAGTCTCCGGGGACTGGGGTAGTTACCTGCTTTTCTCTTGAAAATTGATGCACATTTTACTCTCTACTCTCTCTGCCCAGTGCTTTTCATCTAAAAGTCCTCTCTCAAATTTGCAGTGAAAATCAACATGCAGAAAGACTTAGCCTCTTATTTTTGCTCTAATAAAATTCCTTTCAAACAATAATATTTGTAAATAGCACCTTTAGTTTATTATTTATTAAGCGAAACTTGGTGCTGGGGATACAGTGATGGCTGAAACAGTCCCAGATCCTGCTGTTAGGGCGACTTCAGCCCACAGCAGGAAATCAGCATGAGGGAGCTTGTCTGAACAGATCGCTTTGGTGCTGTGAAGGGAGCGGACAGAGGCCCTGGGCTGGGGGCTGACCGCTCCTCTGAGCTAACACCATAGGATGAGTGAGCCCGCAAATGATGCCAGGCCACCCCCTGTCAGAATGCCTTTGGAGAACAGCTCTGGGGTTAAGGATTAGCTTCCCCAGTCCTCCCAAAGGGGACCTTTCAGAGCAGGGTCCTCTAGTAGTTTTCCCCTGCAAGAGGAAAGCAAGGTGTTTGCCCACTGGCCCCCTCTGACCGTCACCACTCCAATCCCCGCTTTCCCCACAGTAAGGTCTCTGCAGTTCTCCAGGATTCAGGTCTGTTTGTAGCTCTTGTTTTACACTTGCTCTTCTCTCTGCCTGGACTACTCATAACGCCTTGCACATGTGATGGCGTGCTTCTCATCCTTATGCTAAGTGATTCTTTTGCAGACTCCCACAGCACCAGGCATCGCCATGTCACCACCCTTCACGTGTGGCCACAATTAGTGTCTCCTGCACACAACAGAAACTCCTCAACGGCCTAAGGATAGTTTTTTTTTTTTATCATCGTACCTGCTTATCATGTGTTAAGCAGACACCCAAGAAATGGTTCTCAAGTGACCAGAATAAATCCTTTCATTTGACATAGGGGTTGTCTCTTTTTTGGTGCCTCAGCCACCCCCAGAAGTCATTGTTCAAAATCCGGATGTGAGGACCCCACATGTGACTCCTATTAACCAGGACTGAGTGGAATTCAGAAATTTCCATTTAAAACATTTTTTAAAAATTTAAATTACAGTTGACAGTCGATATATTAGTTTTGGGTGTATGGCATAGTTATTAGACATATAACTTATGAAATGATCCCCTCAGTAAGTCTAATACCCACCTAGCACTATACATAGTTATTACAATATTACTGACTCTATTCCCTATGCTGTACTTTACATCCCCTTGACTGTTTTGTAACTACCAATGTGTATTCTTAGTCCCTTCACCCTTTTCACCCAGCCCCCCAATCCTCCTTCCTTCCATCTGTCAGCCATCAGTTTGTTCTCTATGAGCTTATTTCTGTTTTATGTTGTTTTTTAGATTCCACATTTAAGTGAAATCATAAAGGTATTTGTCTTTGACTTATTTCACTTAGCATAATACCCTCTAGGTACATCTGTGTTGTTGCAAATGGTAAGATCAGAAATATCCTCCTTTTTATTTTTTTCAAACCCTCACCGGAGGATATTTTTTCATTGATTTTGAGAGAGAGTAGAAGAGAGGGAAGGGGGATGGGGAGAGAGAGAAACATTGATGTGAGACAAGAGACACATTGACTGGTTGCCTCCCACATGTGCCCTGACCTGAGCTAGGGAACGTGCAACTGAGGCATATGCTCTTGACCAGGAATCGAACCTGTGACCCCTTGGTCTGAGGGCCAATGCTCTAACCACTTAGCCATGTCAGCTAAGGCCAAAAAATATCCATTTTTAAAAATATATATTTTATTGATTTTTACAGAGAGGAAGGGAGAGGGACAGAGAGTTAGAAACATCGATGAGAGAGAAACACCGATCAGCTGCCTCCTGCACACCCCCCACCGGGGATGTGCCTGCAACCAAGGTACATGCCCTTGATCGGAATCGAACCCGGGACCCTTCAGTCCGCAGGCCGACGCTCTATCCACTGAGCCAAACCAGTTTCGGCCAAAAAATACCCATTTTTTAACCAGTGATCCCTTGGGAATCAGAAAGCAGCTTTCTGACCTGGGGGTGCGTGACTTATAGAAATTATGGCCGGAGAGTCCTAAGAACACATCACAAATCCCGAGGAGGAGATCTTGGAATATTTCCTAGAGGAGGTGGTATTTGCCTGTGTCTTAAATGATGAATAAAAATTGAATATTAGAAATGATGACAAAGAGAAGGGATGAGCAAAGGCTCAGAGGCAAGAACCTGGACCAATTTGCCTGGAGTGCAGGTGTGTGAAGGGGCTGGTGAGATGTGAGGCCAGGGGACGTTTTGAGGTCACCTGGGTACCAAGGGGGAAATGGGACACCTCCAGCAGGGTTTCTTTCTTTTTTTAAAATTTATTCGGAGAGGAAGGGGGAGAGAGAGAGAGAGAGAGAGAGAGAGAGAGAGAGAGAAACATCAATGATCAGTGATGAGAGAGAATCATTGATTGGCTGCCTCTTTCATGCCCCACACTGGGATCGAGCCCGCAAACTGGCCATGTACCCTGACTGGGAATCGAACTGTGACCTCCCGGTTCATAGGTCGATGCTCAACCACTGAGCCACGCTGGTTGTCGGGCTGGTTAGGTCCTTTTGCTGTCTTGGGGCTAAAGCCCACCATGGGGATGTATCTCAACAAACGTGCCTATCTGCTCAGAATGTTTCTTACATCTAGTGACACTATCAACTTTAAAAACTTAAGTCTGAAAAAATCCACCACCTCTTCACATATTTAAAATATATTTTCCTGTAAACAAAGTTGGCCAGCTTTTTCTGTCAAGGGACAAGCAATAAATATTTCAGGCTCTTATAGTCTCTGTGGTGACTGACTGCCTGACTCTCCCATTGAAGCTCGAAAGCACCTGTCAACACCTCGGAAATAGATGAGGGTGGTTGTGTCCCAGTAAAACTTGACTCATAAAAACAGGTAATTTGCCAGATTTGGCTCATGGGCCTGTTTGCCAACCCCTGGCGTAAAGAAGGGCATGGTTTAATTGGTTTCCTTCCCAGTCGTCAGTACAAAATAAAATGGCAGGCAGGCTTGGCTACCTGGGGAGGGTTAGATGCTGGTGTGTGTGAGGTGCAGAGAGAAGAGCCCTAGGGTTGACCAGCATTACACTGGGGAAGTGCCTCTTGTTTAATGCAGTCACATGCCCTTGTAGCAACTTCCCTGAGAGTAATTCAGCCAAGCCGCTGAGTTATGCCGCCAGTTATGGAGGACCACACTTAACTGCTGGGGTACTGACTGCTGCTTCCTGTAAAGCGGCCACTTGTCTTTCAGACGGCACTGCTGTGGCAGACAGTGTGTGTGGCCCAACAGTGAGCAATAAGCCGCCACGTGCAGCCCTTTCCACATCCTCGGGAAACTGGGGCAGCACTTGTGGAAATTATCACCCACTTTCTGAGGAACCCAGGTTCCTCGTTGTTTGAAAGTGAGTGAGCTGGTTTGCTGCAGTGCTCTTAGGGCTTCTGGTCGGGGTGATGCCATAAAATACTTGCCCAGAAAGGTGCCTAGGCCAAGTGCAGACTGAGGTCGAGTATAGGTCATGTCCCCAGAAGGAGAACCCAGAGCCAGTGTCGATTGCAGTGGTTCCCAAGGACAAGCTCTCTAAGTGCAACCCATGGTACATTGTCCTAAGATGCATTGCTTTTTTAAATATATTTTATTGATTTTTTACAGAGAGGAAGGGAGAGGGATAGAGAGTTAGAAACATCGATGAGAGAGAAACATCGATCAGCTGCCTCCTGCACACTCCCGCAACCAAGGTACATGCCCTTGACCGGAATCAAACCTGGGACCCTTGAGTCCGCAGGCTGATGATGCTCTATCCATTGAGCCAAACCGGTTAGGGCTCTACTTTTAAAAAAAAAAGACTTTTTATTGATTTTTGAGAGAGAGAGAGAGAGAGAGAGAGAGAGAGAGAGAGAGAGAGAGAGAGATCGTTGTGAGAGCAAGACATTGATCAGCTGCCTCCTGCATGACCCTCACTGGGGATCGAGCCCACAACCCAGACATGTGCCCTGACTGGGAATCGAACCCACAATCTTTCGGTGCAAGGACGACACCCAACCAACTCAGCCACACCTGCGAGGGCCACTTCCGCTTTCGATGGTACTACGCTCTGGGATGGTTGGTGGAGGGCATGACCACGTGACTGGCTGCCAGCGGTGCATCTGGGCTGTACCGTGCAGCCTGCCTCTGTGTCTTGAATGTCTGGCCTCTGCCTGCTCTCAGCCTGCCTGCGCTCAGCCGATTGCATTGCATGATGAAAATGGCCAGGAGAACGAGGATCTTGACCCTCCTCCGGCTCGAATGGTGTGTGCCGACTCTGCACTTGTAAAGCAGATGCTTGTCCTCCAGCCAGAGCCACTCTGTTTCCCAGTCCAGTTCCTGTTTCAGTCAGGGCAGGACCTGCTGTCAGCCCAGGGAGGGATGCTGGGTTTCCGCCCCCCTGGCCAGGGCACTCTCACAAGGCTGCTTTGTGGTATTTAAGAAGGATCTTGACATCTGGGAGTTCCCAGCCCTGCAAACAGGAGCCAGTTTTCCATTTTACCCTGAAGTACGTTAACAGTAGTGGTCAAGGTCTCATGTTACCCCATAAAGCCACTTTAGTAATACAGCTGTAGCAACCTCTTTTGAATTTGAGTAGCTCAAGTGTTCATAAAGTTAACGTGACGTATCTAAAATACAATTGAATGATGAAATCTGAGTATCTGCATTTAGTTGGAGGGTGGGGGCAGGAGATTTTACAGAGAGTTTGCACATTTTCTGGGTCCTTTAAAAATAAGGTTTAGAATATTTGAGTCTTTTCATGATTCAGCAGAATATTATATCTACTGTTGGTTTATAACTTACAGCTTTTCTTTTCCTCAATGGATGTAGAACACTAACATGATTTTAATGCTTACCTCTGATTTAGGGCAGTCTTTGACTATAAAATGGAACAACAGGAAGATAAATATTTTTCTATGCTATTCAATAATTTGAAAGGGAGAAGGGTGGTGAAGTAGAAGACACACACTGATGTTTAAGGAGGAGCTCACAAGCTCAGCAGGAAAGAGAGACTTCCCAAATGCAAAACACCCCACCCCCAAGGGGAAAGGTGGCGATGGCAGGGCTGGTGTTGGGGTGCTGGTGCTGACTCCAGGGCTCCCCAGGGCCTGCCCCGAGGCTGTCTGGGGGAAGAGCAGCAGAGGGGAGGATGGAGAAGCCAGTGGCCCTGGCTGCCTGGCAGAGGCGATCTTTGCAGACCGGGGTTCTTTCTTCCAGGTGTGCCTGCATTTACTCATGTGCTGTTTGTCTATGGAAAAGACTGTTAAGCTATCAAATAGTGAACTACCTCGGTAGTTCCTGATGCCGTGATCATGGTTTTGGTCTCGTTTCTTTTAGGTTACCCCTGTTTCAGGCCAGTGCTTTTGCATTTCTGGCCCCTGCTCGAGCCATCCTGTCTTTAGATAAATGGAAATGTAACACCACAGGTAATTGCAGTTATTTCCACATATGTCCTTGGGGTCCTTTAACTCAGGTGATAAAAGGGAGGCCTGGACATGCTACCCTTGGCAGCCTTAAATCCTTTCTGGAATCAGGCACAGAACTCACAGACCAGCAAACAGCTTAGATGCTCCAATCTGTGGATCATGTTTCTGTCTCTCTCTGTCCACTCGTTCATCCCTAACCCCAGAACAAGTGAGGACCAGAAGGGGCCGCATTTCTCTGTACTAATGAGATTGATATGTATGGGAATGAAGAGAAAAATATTTGTGCTATTTTCCTGCCTCTTTCTTTCAGTGGATTTTATGAACCACCAGTAATCACTCTCTCTGCTGCATCAGCATCCCTTCTCTGAGACATCTCTGCTTTTTAAGGATCTGGCTGCTTTGGTTTTCTGCAAATGACTTTCACCTCCCTCTCCCCCCTTTAGTGATAAGATCAGGACAAGATAGGATAGGGGACTTGAGAAAACCAGACCTGTGGTACTCTCAAAAGACTGTTCGGTTTTTAGGTTCTAGGAGCAAAGTTTTCCAGCTTCCCTTTCCTTCCATGCTCCTTGGAGTTACTTGGTGACCACTGAGTTGATTTGGAAACTGGAGGAGGCCCTCCGTTTTATCTAGGTTTTTAAACCTCAGGCAGCCTTGCTATTGGTTTGCAAGTTAACTGCTTGCAAGGGTTGGTCTTTGTGTGAGGCTGGCACGAGCCATGTGCATCACCAGCTCGTCAGCTTCTGAGAAGCTGGGAGCTTCAGCCCATGAATACATTTGGTTAAGTTAGCTCTGGGGAATCCGCCCTTCAGCATGGTAAGCCACACTGTTGAATTTCAGGGATGGGTATTTGTATACACACATACTTAAACAGGGAGGAAATTCTTCTTAAAAAGAGTGAAATGAACGTGTCTTGTGAAATGTCAGTGTTGTTTCAAGAAAAATTTTGTCTTTGTTTTTGTTTTCAAGATGTTTCATTTGTCAACGGAACCACGGAGCTGCTGCACACCGAGCACATCTGGTACCCCCGCATCCGCGAGGTAAAAGCCGAGCATGCCCACCTGTGGCTGCTTTGTGTTTCTCCTCAGCTCCACTGTTGATTGTGCCCAAGAAATTGCAGTTGCTTGACTAAGCCCTCCCTTTCTTCTCAGCTACTGACATGTTTATCTCTGTCGTTAAACATGTCCTTCAGTTTAGATGGCATCACTGTAAAATAAAGCACGCAGAAATGCTTTGTGCAACCAGACAGTATTGTTTCTCACCCTTCATTTCCCTCCTCTCTCTGGTGCACCCACAGGCCTGCGCACTGGCACCCCCAGCGGAACCAGCCGAGGGGCGTGGCTCCTTTGGAAGGAGCTACAGAGGCTTGTCAGCAGGCAGCAGGACTCTGTGTTGGCCTGTATTTGTGGAAAGAATTAAGATAATTGCCTATTCAGTGCACTTGAACGGAACAGGTCGTGGGAATCCTTAGACATAAGAATGGCTGACAGTTTATTCAGATCTTTTAAAACCTATAAGATCATTCACCATTCATTCAGAGTCAGCCCAACTATTCTGTACAATAGAAACATTCCTTTAGTGTTTTTATCAATTGCGCTGTCTTTTAAGTGTCCTGCAGGGACTCGCTTTTTAAAGTCAAGGAGCTTTATGTTGCAGTGTCCCTTAGGAATTATAAGTTACGCCTGTCTCATTTATCAGCGGAAAAGGCAAGTTCGCTTTGCATCAGGTGCCCAGTCCTATAATAGTATTCTTACATTAGCCCGGTCATACATCACACCGGGAAATTTCCAGCCATGTCATGCCGGTTGTATAATGACTTGATGCCTCACAGAATTGTCAGTTGTGGATGTGGTGACATTGAATAGTGACGTATCAGCAGCTTACTCACGTCTTTGCCCGCTCTTATTCCAGATCCAAGGGGCCATCATCATGTCCTCACTGATAGAAGTGGTCATCGGCTTCCTAGGCCTGCCCGGCGCTCTGCTGAAGTACATCGGGCCCCTGACCATTACGCCCACGGTGGCCCTCATTGGCCTCTCCGGTTTCCAGGCGGCGGGAGAGAGAGCGGGGAAGCACTGGGGCATCGCCATGCTGTAAGTGTTCTGAGACCCACTCAGTTGTGGACGGTAAAACTCTCCCCTCATCCCACCCCCAAGGGGCGGCCTCTTGGAACATTCTGACTTTAGGAGATAGGTTTTGTTTTAAGCCAGAACTTGATTCACATTGTGCCAGGGGATTGACGGTGTTTTAGAGTCGGAGTTGGGAAGTGACTTGCTGTCAAGGTATGCTGAAGACTTGGCAGTGGTGTGCAGGGGAAGGAATGTAAGGTTTCAAACTTAGAGTGGTGCCATTAGCTCTTGACTTTTGAAGTCATACCAAGTCTGCATGAATTGAAATACCTAGAATCCTTTAGAGGAGACTCAAAAATATGTCCCGACTAGCAGGAGACAGATGCAGCAGGAGGGTCTGTTGGCATCGGAGACATGGCTCCAGGCCAAGCAGAGCTCTGCGCACCCGTGTGGAGGCCAGAGTCCTGCTAGTCATCGCCGGTCCTTCACACTCATTAAACATGTCACCTCCCCTTTAAGTAATGTCAGTAAAGACGTCCAGGACTTCGATAATAGTGTAAGGTTGATTCTTAATTAGAGCCATGGAATTCTGTATACCACAAATAGAACTCACTTTCTCTTGTGTGTCTGTAGAAGAGTTGATCAAATAATAGGGAAATGGTTCCAAGACTGGAATTTTACCAACCAGTAAACAAATTAATAACACAAGAGGATTTCCAATTGTTTTTGTATTGCTTTGTGAAATATTCTATAATCCTATATAATAAAAGCCTAATACGCAAATCAACAGAACGGTGGGAGACTGGTGGAACGACCGGTCGCTATGACATGCCCTGACCACCAGGGGGCAGACGCTCAACGCAGGTGCCAGCGAGGGCCCCCAATCGCCCCGCCAGTTGCCCCGCAGAGGGAGGCGACCAGCGGGGGCGATCAGGGGGCAGGGCCAGCTGGCTAGTGGGCGGCGCCAGGCCGGCCAACGCAGGTGCCAGCAGGGCCTCTCGCCTCCTCCACCCCCCCCCCCCCCCCCCCCGCCCAAATCACCCTGCTGGTCGCCCCACAGATCAGCCCTGATCGCCAGCCAGGCCTAGGGCCCCTACCCATGCACGAATTCTGTGCACCAGGCCTCTAGTTATTTCATAACAGGCAGCACTTACTGAGCCTGTGCATCACTGCTATACATAACACTTGCACGTATTATAAATTAAGGTGTAGGTATCAGTGTTGTCCCCACTAATGAAGCCGAGGCATAAGGATCTAAAGTTAGCTGCCCAGGGTCACACAGCTAGTAAGTGGCTGGACTGGTTTTCAAAACCCGTAACACTTAATCTTGCCTCTCTGTGTTAGAACATGCTATATCAATAAAATAGATCCTTGCATAATCATAACCCATATATCATTACAAATTAAGGTATGAGAAAATATCCAGGATTGTTCTGAATTTTCTCATTTCATTGAAGGTTGAGTAATACACACACCAGGCTTGGTGTAGAAGGCATGCTCATTCAGTGAAATGCAGTAAGTTGCAAAAAGGAGAAATTGTATTTACCATCATATACTTAATTTAGAAATCAATAACAAAATGGTGAACAAAGCCCCCAAATGGCTTAGAATCATAAAAAAAACACACCAAAAAAACCCAAAACAGTTATTAATAACTTGTAGAGTTATATATAACTTATTTATTGAAACTTCAGAATTGCTGATAATTTAGAAAATGACGATGGAACAGCACTGGTCACACTTGGCCGAGTAGTCAGCGTGGTCTCCGGCTTCTCTTGTGCTCCCTTCCTGACCGTTCTCAGTGCTGTAAAATGCTTGGCCATTATCTCTTCAAAGCCGCCTTTTCTGCATCCTCTGAGAGCTTCAGTAAGACACATGCTAGAACTGTGGAAGCTGCTAGGTTTGTCATGTTGTCTGAAACCTCGCTGGGCACTCAGGACTTTTTAGCACTGGACTCTCAGGTGTGCACAGGTGGGAAAGGATCCTGACTTATTTCACGATGCCTCCCTCGCTCCGTTCCTGCTCGTCTCTTTCTGGTACTTCTAGACTGTTGGACCCCGAACTCTCCCTCTACTTCCCTCTCCTGGTTTTCATCTCTTCATCTTCTTTCTGTATTCACAGGGATTTTCCTCAGCTTTGTCTTAAATCCTTCTGTCGAGCTTTTTATTTTTGCTCTCATGTTTCTGTTTTTGTTGTTGTTGTTGTTGTTTTATTATTGATTTCAGAGAGGAAGGGAGAGAGTGAGAGAAACATCAGTGATGAGAGAGAATCATTGATCGGCTGCTTCCTGCACGCCCCACACTGGGGATTGAGCCCGCAACCCTTGCATGTGCTCTGACCGGGAATCAAACCGTGACCTCCTGATTCATAGGTTGATGCTCAACTGAGCCATGCTGGCCGGGCTCTCATGTTTTTTAATTGCCACGAGGTCATCTTTTTACGTGGGGTGTTTGTTGTGTGAGGGCAAGGCCTCCACTCTGTGTTGATTACCACGGCACCCGCAAGCACCTGGCTTGCCGACTGTCACAGAGGAGGCAGTTAGTGAGCACACTGTAAGTAAGTGAGGGGAGGACTGGAGTGGGGGTCAGACTTTACCCATGACCATGGGGAAAGTCGAGAGTAATGTCAAAGGACTTTTATCCCTAAAAGAAGCGCTGGTCTCTAGTGATGAGACAGTGAGTGTATTACATCTTCAAGGAAGAGAGAATTTCTGCACTATTTAACCTTTTCTGGAGCTTTAGAAAGAAGGGAAACGACTCAGTCGTTTTATCTTAATGGCAAATACTGACAGAGCTAATGAAAAAGAGAGTCTGACCAACTTCTTCCTTCCTGGGGTGTGGAGCGCTCAGAGCCGAGGGCAGATATGTTTAGGCATCTCTCTCTACTGTAAAGCTTCTTAAAAATTTTTTTTAACTTTATTTTTATTGTTGATACTATTATAGATGATCCCATTTTCCCCCTTTGCCCACTTCCCCCCACTCCCCACCCCCAGCCATCATCACACTGTTTCTGTGTCTATGGGTTATGGTTTATGCATATATGTTCTTTGGCTCATCCCTTTACCTTCTTTCATCCAGTCCTCCCCCCACCTCCCCTCTGACAGCTGTTGAAATCTTCTAAAACACAAGTGTGCAGCAGATTCTCCCAGAAAGGGCCTTTGGATCCAGCTCTGCATACACCTAATTTATTTTTTTAGTGCCACATCTGTAAACATCTGGGAAGAATGTCTCTTACAATGTGGTTTGGGAAAAGGCTGCTACAGATAATACAATAAAAGGACAATGAATTTTGTGTTATTTCAGGACCTCAAGGAAGGATGATTATTAGAAAGTTTATTAATAAAACCATTATGGGTCCATGTGGATTTTATTAATAAAAACCACAGTTACAAAAAAAACCCAATAAAATTCAACTGTATATCTTTACTGCAAACTGTTTGCAGTGTGGGAATAGAAGAATCTTTCATGAGTAAGATTTTAATTAAAATGCATCATTCTTTTTTTCTTTTTTTTTAATATATTTCATTGATTTTTTTACAGAGAGGAAGGGAGAGGGAGAGAGAGTCAGAAACATCGACGAGAGAGAAACATCAATCAGCTGCCTCCTGCACACCCCCCACTGGGGACGTACCCGCAACCAAGGTACACGCCCTTGACCAGAATCGAACCTGGGACCCTTGAGTCCGCAGGCCAACGCTCTATCCACTGGGCCAAACTGGTTAGGGCGAAAATGCCTCATTCTTTAATGGCAAAAGACTTACTAGTAAACAGGCCTGCCTATTGTAATCAGAAACCAAGATAAGTATGCTTATTACTACCATGTCATTTAAAGTTGTCCTGAATGTGCTAACCAATGCCTAAGACAAGAAAATCTATAATAAGAAAAGTATAATATGCTAATTAGACCGGACAACCTTCCGATGAAGCCGGGGCTGTGAGGGAAGCCCGGGTCCTGGGTGCCGGAGGGAAGCCAGTGCTGGCAGCCAGAGGAAGGAAGGCCTACTCTTGCACGAATTTCGTGCATCGGGCCTTTGGTAAAGTAATATGGATCAATACCAGAAACATCAGGGAGAAGGGAATGGCAGTTTGCCCTTATAAAATTAAAATACATTCCAGAGCTGAGTAACAATACGGTGGTCCTGGTCCTGGACCCGGATGACTTGGGTAGAGCAGAACAGGGAGGATAGAAATAGAGCCAAGAAAACATTCGTATTTAGTATGTGTTGCAGTCATATTTGAAATCAGTGTGAGATGGAAGAATTGTATAGGAAAAATTAGATAATTATTTGGAAAAAAGGTTAATTTTTACTTTATATCAAATCACATTTCAGTTAAATTAAGACTTAAATGAAGAAAATAAAACTATAAATGTACTAAGAGAAAACCTACATAAACATTCAATCAGGAAAGACAGGGAAGATCTTAAAGCTGATATTGAAAAGAGATAGATCGATAGATTTTACTTCTAGTGCATTTAAAACTCATATCAAACCAACACTGAAACTAAGTTAGGAATAAATCTGGGAAAAGATTTACAGCAAATTCTACGAGAAAGGCTAATGTCTCCAATTCATAGTATTTCACTAATTAGAGTCCCAGTGGAGCAATGGATGAAGGATATATGAGCAGCCATCCTATATAATAAAACCCTAATATGCAAATGGACTGAATGGCAGAATGACCTGTCGCTATGATGCACACTGACCACCAGGGGGCAGAAGCTCAATGCAGGATGCTCACCACTGGCAAGCGCAGCAGTGGTGGTGGGAGTCTCTTCTGCCTCCACGGCAGTGCTAAGGATCCTTTGAGACATCCCCCAGCAGTCGGACATCCCCTGAGGGGTCTCGGACTGCGAGAGGGCATGCACCAGGCCTCTAGTCTATAATAAAAGGGTAATATGCTAATTAGACTGGACATCCCTCCGGATAAAGCCGGGCCAGAGGGAAGCCCGGGTCCTGGGTGCCTGCTGGTGGCCGAAGGGAAGCCTGGGTCCTGGGTGCCAGAGGGAAGCTGGTGCCAGTAGCCAGGGGAAAGAAGGCCAACTCTTGCACAAATTTCATGCATTGGGCCTCTAGTTTAGCAATAAGAGGAAATACAGATAGCTAATTAGTGTTTTAAAAGGGTTACCCTTCCTACTCAGTTATCAAAGCGGATATTCACAGGGATTCTGTTAGCAGTGTATGTGTGTGTGGGGGGGGGGGCGGGGGGCAGGGGATCGGGTTTTACAGCATGGATCCCTTAGTCACTCCAATAGAAATGGCATTTAGAGACACATCTTAGGGAAGTGGTCGGCAAACTCATTAGTCAATAGAGCCAAATATCAACAGTACAACGATTGAAATTTCTTTTGAGAGCCAAAAACCGACTTCTGTGCATGGGCCACAAAGTTTCAATTGCACTGTACGTGCGCGCACGCACGTGGTATTTTGTGGAAGAGCCACACTCAAGGGGCCAAAGAGCCGCATGTGGCTCGTGAGCCGCAGTTTGCCGACCACTGTCTTAGGGGAAGGTAAATGTGGTGACATTTCTAACACCTTGCATAGGGCCTTAATGGGAACTGTTTGTTTTTTTCCTTGAGAAAACTTTGTTTATTTTTCTTAGGGATAATTTCAAACCTTTTCAAAAGTAGAGAGAATAGTGTAACAAGCCCTCCTGTACCATCACCAAACACTCATGAGAAGTCTCATTGTATCTGTACCCCTCCCCCCAATATTAAATTCTAGCCATTTGAGATTTAACAGTAAATAAACAGGGAAATTTAACATAAAGTAATTCCCATCCTCAAAAAAATCTGCTCATGATTAACTAGTGAAAAGTTAATATTTATCCTTTCGTATTTTTGCTGTTTATGCATAAATATAAGCATATATACATGTGGTATACAGCTTTACCATTATATTATTTTATAATTTGATTTTCACCCCAACATTTTTTGTTGGACTCACCTTCCCACCACAATGTGTTTAGATATATTTCATTCTTTGTAAAACTACACAATGTTAAATAGAAAGAAATAGTCTGTAATCTCTTAAACCATTCCCCAGTTGATACTCATGAATGTTGATTAAAATATTGGCTGTTGCAAACCATGCTGAACTAAGTAATTCATGTGTAAAGAATGAATGTTAAAGTAAATGATGGTAAGTTTTTTTTAATTGATGATGAAATTGGTAGAGACTTTAAAATATGTAAGGCCCCGTGTTACAGAGAGCAGCAAAGGAATGTTCTTGGTCCCTGGGTGGTACTGTAAATTCACTCAGCCTTTCTGTTCATATTTGGCAGAGTGTATCAGAAGCTTTTAAGTAAGTTATTTACTGTTGGACAGATCCGTTCTGGTCACCAGGAGATAGGCAGGCGCCAGGGACGGGTGATCTGTCACAGTCTCCATTGCTCCCCGTGTCGCACCTGTGGGAATTGTTAGACGAGACGTGCTGCGTCTGTAAGATGGAATGCTGAGCAGCACTAAGGTGCTCGTGCAGATCTCCATCTGTTGAGGTCATGGCATTAATAGGGCTACAAGCTGGTTGGGCAGCAGCATGTAAAGTATGACTCCACTTTGGGTCAGAGGATGACTACAGGCAGTCCTGTCTCCCTCTCTAACCCCAGGATGACCCATTCACATCCCAGGAATGGGAGCCGTTCACAATTAATAGGCCAGAATGCTACATAGTTGTCACCAGTGGTGGGATGATGGGTGATCGTAAGGATTTTGTCTTTTTTTTTGTTTTTTGTTTTTTTTGCTTACCTGCCTTTTATAATTTCCCTACATTTTAGAGTACGTTTCTTGAATAATATTTATAAGGTAAAAGAAAGGTCAACAAGCCAGCCGTATAGAAATGTGAAATGGACTAGTTGGCTGTGGTGGCAGAACCCTGGCCTGAGGATCTGGTGCTCAGATCCTTGTCTCTTTTCTGTTCAGTCAAGGTGTGTGAGCATGGGCACCCCCCAACTCCTGCCTCTGCTGTGGGACTGTCTGGCTTACCTGCCCCATCGGTGTATTTGAGGATGAACATAAATTAGAAGCAGACTAGTTTTAGAGTGGAAAGAATATGAGCACTCATCTGCCAGTCCACTCACTTAATTTGCGTTGCTAGATCTGGGCCCAAGATCAGGGTGTCCTTCCCTGAATTCTGGGTGTGTCCCTCATCCTAATTAATTAATTAATTTTTTGTAATCTTCACCCAATTCCATTGATTTTTAGAGAGAGTGGAAGGGACGAAGAGAGAGAGAGAGAAATCAATTAGTTGCCTTCCACACACGCCCCAACTGTGATCCAGAATCTGACCCATAACCCTTCAGTCAGCGGGTTGACATCCTTAACCACTGAGCAAAATCGGCTAAGGTCCTTACCCTTTTTAATTAATTTAAAGTATGTTTTTATTGATTTCTGAGAGGAAGGGAGAGAAAGATAGAACCATTAATGATGAGAGAGAATCATTGATTAACTGCCTCTTGCACACCCCCAACTGGGGATCAAACCCGCAACCCAGCCATGTGCCCTGACCCGGAATTGAACTGTGAACTCCTGGTTCATAGGTTGATACTCCATGCCGGCCAGGCCGAGCATCCTTTTTCAAATGTGCTTTGAAAAGTGACCACCACAGTGCAGGTGTAATTGTCACATGGGTGTCTCCTGCAATAATCTATATGTATAAAAGCCTAAATGACCGTTTCAACCAGATGACCGGATGACTGGCTGGTAGCTATGACGTGCACTGACCACCAGGGTGCAGACGCTCAATGCAGGAGCTGCCCCCTGGTGGTCAGTGCGCTCCCACAGCCAACCTCCCACTACCGGCCAGCCAACCTCCCTCGGGGAGGAGTGACTGGGCAAGATGGCCCCGATCGCTGGCCAGGCCGAGGGACCCCACCCGTACATGAATCCGTGCACCGGGCCTCTAGTGATAACAATAATAGCAGACATGGGGCCTTTTTGGCTCTGAGTGTTCACTTTGAAATAAATCAATAGCATTTTTTAAAACATGAACATTTCATGTTGGCCTAAGTTTAAAATAAACCAGTTTTAATGTCATTGCTATACCATTTTTGTTGTTCAACTTCACCACCCCAGAGAAATTGGAATCACTTGGGCACTATGCATGTTTTCAACCTTGAACTGGTACTGGCCTGGTGACCTTGTGGTAGAGCAGAGACCCCTGTCACTGGGATAGCGAAGCCCAGGGTAGGCAGGGAGACAGCGGAGCACAGGCCTGTGCTCCAGCCGGGTGCAGTCCCCACTTCATTAGAAGTGTTACAGTGAAACTGCACTTGACTGACCAATGGAGCGGATAATTCCATCTCAGCCATTGGAACCGTGCCCAGGAACAATTAAGCGTAGCTTTGTTCCCACTCTTCCTGCCAACTCTATCTCGGGTTATAAGTGAAAGAGCGAGTCCCGCTGGATGATGAAACACATCACTGTGCACCTCTATTGTTTCAGCGATGGGAAGCCATCCCACACCTGCCACACTCGGGCCCTGGACTGAGGATATGTCGGGACCTGCTGCAGGGAGGGCACCCGACATCACTGCCTCCTGTGGCCCTCATGCAGCTGGGTCAGGAGTGTGGGTCAGGGTACAGGGGCTCCTGCACCCGCCCAGGCATCCCAGCCCTTATGGCCCATGTTGCAAAGTGGTTCAGAGTCCAGGCCGTAGAGTCCTGGCCCACCCACCCTGCAAACTCGAGCGACATGATCTTGGACGTTGTCACTCTAACGTGGATGATTATAGAAGCTGCTGCAGAAGGTTGAGATGATGGGTGGGAAGATCTTCGCATAATGTCTGACATACACAAACATCTCACAAATATTAATATTGCCATCTACTGTATATAGGTCTCTTAAATATTGAAGCTTTTTGCTTTTTAAAAATAATTTTTGTTCCTTATAAGTAAACCAGAAAATACAGAAAAGTAGGGACAAATTTGCATATTATATTGCCACCTGAAGCCAATTCCTGTGAGCATTTTGGGTCCCATCTTTGCTGTTCGCATGTATGTGTGTGCATGTGTACACGGACACTTGTGCGGTAGTTGCTTGTTTTTTAGTTAATTTGTAGTTATAATTACACTCCACTCTGTATTGTATCTGTCAGCCTGTCTTTTTCTCTGATATAGCATGAGTTTCTTCCATCAGTGTGTACATTCTTTGGGTTTTCTTATTCTATTATGGGAAATTTAGCCAAAGCATTTACATGGTGACTTTCATTTCTACATCAAGAAATGCTAAGAAAAAGTGTTCTGATATCTTTTCAAAAATGGCATTTACAAAAGATACGATTTCCCAAGTAATAGTTAAGAGGACTAGCCACTTGCTAGAGAAGTGAGTTGAACATATGTGATCACTTTGCCATTGAAGGTTTGAGTAATATTTTAACATATAGACAAACAACTTTGAAACTAGTTTATTTTCTCTCTCTCCTCAGGACAATTTTCCTTGTATTACTGTTTTCTCAATATGCCAGAAATGTTAAATTTCCCCTCCCAATTTACAAGTCCAAGAAAGGATGGACTGCGTACAAGTTACAGCTTTTCAAAATGTTTCCTGTAAGTAGTTACTTTTTTTTTTTTCTCCTGACATATTGCCCTTGGTTCGTGACGTAAAATGTTTAAGTGAAAGGAGGGTTTTCAGCAGGGCTGCGCAGGGGCCCTTGTCTGTGTGGTGACATTGGGGTACTAATGACCCCCCAACTTGCCATGGACTTCAAGTCAAAGTGGTAGAAGCTTCTGATTCTGAAATCCTTTAGGGGGACATTGACTGTCCTGGGACTGAGGGCGGTCTGGTTCCACGCTGCCTCTGAGGGACATTGTCCGTTATCTTTATTTTATTAGCCAGACTTAGGGTGAAAGTAACTTTATCTGCAGACAACTCCTCTCTCTAAATCTGATCCCATTCAAGCAATAGGCTTTCCGCAGATCTTTTATGGGTGTTTTGAGTGAAATGGTGGCAATGGGGGGTTCTGGGCTATGGCACTCAGATGGTAGGAAGGCATATGTTTTGCCAGCAGCCGCCCCCTCTGTGGCTAACAGAGCCTTTTTTTTTTTACCCCTTCAGATCATCCTGGCCATCCTCGTGTCCTGGCTGCTCTGCTTCATCTTCACAGTGACAGATGTCTTCCCTCCTGACAGCACCAAGTATGGCTTCTACGCTCGAACAGACGCCAGGCAGGGTGTGCTTCTGGTGGCCCCGTGGTTTAAGGTCCCGTACCCCTGTAAGTATTCTGGTGGCAGAGGGGTCAGGAGCTCACGAGGGCAACTGAGAGGCCTTGGAAGTTAGCAGAAGGCTCTGCAGCAGGAGAAGCCTTCTCGTCCCTGTAGGTCTTACCATTCTGGTCATTAGAGGATTCAACCCCCAAAGAAGGGAGGTCCTGTCCCAGGAGGGCCATCATGAACACAGAAAGACGAACCAGCTCCCTTCTCAGGTTAACTAGTTGGTTCTTTGGGTTCCACTAGAGTGAAATCCTAGACAAGAGGCCTCTTGCCAGGTTTGAGGTCTGGTGGCCTGGATTTAAGGGCAGCTCATAGAAACACAAGTACAGAGCCATGTACACAGGCCCAGGCCTCTGAAGTGAGCAGACTGGAGTGGGAGGGGCCTGAAGATTAGCAAGCAAACTGCTCAAGCATGATGGGATTTGTATAATCTTATAATGGGGAGCTATAATCTTTTAAAATTTGGTCCAGCTGTCAGAGGTAAACTGATATTCACAAATGCGTGGAAGATGGATCATTAGTTAAGATTTAAGTGTTGGATAACTCTTGGCAAGGTCGGGGGGAGGGACAGTCCCCAGCTGAGGTATCATTTGGATTCACGTGTGCTGGGAAGACCCCTCCCCAGTCGTTATAAATGCTGAGTTGTTCTGTGGTGTAGACTCCGTTCTGACATTTGGGGCTTAGTTAGAGAAGCCTGAGCTTGTTTATTCCCCTGCTCATAGCAGTCACATTTTCACGTTTTATAATGACAAGGAGAGAAAGGAAAGGCCAAGAATATTAGGACTGGGTCAGAGACAGCTGTTGTACGCCTGTTCAATGATGGCAACATTGGCAGTTGTCCTTTCTGTTCTTGACGCATTTACAAACACTTAAAAAAATGTAGCCTTTCTAAAATAACACTTTCATCAGATCATATGGTCTAAGTATATATGTATGTACATAGGTACTCCTCTCCTTTTTAAAAAAATGCATAGTTCATAAATCCATAATAATAAAAGCATAATATGCTAATTAGACCAGATGTCCTTCCAGACGAAGCCCAATGGTGGGGTCGAGCCCCTTGCACGAATTTTGTGCATCGGGCCTCCAGTATACATATAATCCGAGAGAAAGAGATTAAAAGCCAATTGTTGAGGCAGTCAGGAGGTGGCCTGGGCGGGCATGTAGGGAGAAGCCCCCACAGCACATGCTGGGTGGTCCTCCACCTCTGCACGTGGCTGCTGAGATGAGCAGGTGGCTCTCCAAGGAGCCCACCTCCAAGGATGCAGGTGGGCTCCTTGGAGAAGCAGCTGTGCATGTGCTGAGAGACAGCTGTCTGGCTCCCGTCCTGTCACCCCCAACTGCGTGAGCTGCTCTATTGCCCAGGGAAAAGCTACCCCAGAAAGCCAGGTGGATTTGGCTTAATTTGGAGTCCAGTTTTCAAATATGTCACTGTCTTTATGTTCTGTCTTTAGCATGCTAAGAATTACCTGGACTGGCTGTTAAAATACAGATTTGGGGCCCAAAATGTCCACAGTGCTGAGGTTGAGAAACACTGCGGTAAATAAAGTAACAACATAAATTAAAGGAGAGATGAAATAACAGTACATATAGAAGGCTGGAAGCCAACAAGGTTTTAAATATATATAATCTGAAGAAAAAAGGTCCAACATGTAAAAGATTACAAATTTAAAATGTTGAAGTAGATGGAATAAGGATGTTATAAATCAAAAGTAAGGACTTCAGGCACAAAGGGGAAAAAATAGAAAACAGTAAAAGGCAATTTCTGAAAAAATAGTAAATAGCAAAATGAAATAAAAATCTCTCCCCTAAATCAAGACACTAAAATGAAACCACAACTTGACATCAGCAACAAGGTAACCATAGAAAAGATATTAAAAATACAAAATGTTGCTTGATAAAGAAATTGTCTGCGTGAGAAAAATCTGTTCCAAACCCACTGGAGATGAGATGCTGACCAAGCCCGTTTAGAGTGGGCATAGAGCGTGCTGGGCCGTTGCCCGTGGATGTGTATCTTGACCCTCTAACCCCGGGCCTCTGAGTCCTCTGTCTGCTCCCATGGAGTGAAGTAGCCCAGGTGGGAGCAGTTAGTTCTGTCCTCATGCACAGTCCAGGCATGTTCTGCACATCTGACTTCATGTGTCACCTTTTTCTTCCCAAACCTGAAGTTGCTCCCCATTACCTATACAGTGGTCGGCAAACCCATTAGTCAACAGCGCCAAATATCAACAGTACAACGATTGAAATTTCTTTTGAGAGCCAACTTTTTAAAACTTAAACTTCTTCTAATGCCACTTCTTCAAAGTAGATTCTCCCAGGCCGTGGTATTTTGTGGAAGAGCCACACTCAAGGGGCCAAAGAGCCGCATGTGGCTCGAGAGCTGCAGTTTGCCGACCACGGACCTATGAGAGAGGCCAATCGCCTCTAGGTGGCGCATGGAGCCCTCCTAAACATGCCTGCCCCCTGGTCCTGCTCACCTGCTGATGCCCGACGCTGCCCTTCTGAATGCCCTCTCCACTCAGCTCTTGCTCTCTAGACCCCCTCCGGACAGGGATGTCTTCTTCCTGACTTCCCAACTTCCACTCGCTGTGACCCAGTTTGGGTTGCCTCCCTTTGATGTCTAACCATTACACTGTTCTTGGAGCATTCATCAAACGACCTTAATGACCCCTGCACAGGAGGCCATTTTGTCTTATCAATCTTCCTCTTCCCACTGTGTTTTTTCTTAGTGACTATATTATAACTAATGGTTCAAGGGAAGAAGGTCTAGGTACTTTATCAAAGAAGTCTATTCACTCTCACAGTGAAAGCTCCTCATGGTATTTTTATTAAGTGAGATCTATGGCTTGGAAAGTCCAAAGAGATTTTTCCCTTTCAAAGTACATCTAATGAAGAAGGAACCAAATCCAGATCCTCAAATTGAAGCTACCTGGGGACTTCTCTTTGCTTTCTTAAATTATTTAATTTTCCATAACATGGTTCACAAATAAAAAATAGGAAAGTGCTGCTATGACACTAGGGAAGGGTGATCTGCACCTTGTCCCATGCTCTGTGGTTGGGATCTAAATTTAACTGGTGGCTTTTCACTGCTTTTTCATTCGATGCCAGTCCCAGAGCAAGGGCACCATTGGTTTGCACCATACTTTGTACAGCAGGGTTAAAGATCTTCTGCACAGCAGGGTTAAATTCGTAAAAACACAAATTTCTGTCCCAACATAGCAGGCTGGTTAAGTGGTAATTTAGACTCTGGCTTTGAAGCAGGAAGAGAAGCACCCGCCTCTTTCTGCCAAACAATGTCTTTTAAAGAAGGACACAGAGCGGCCCGAGCCTGGTGATGGGCATCTTCATCCGACTCTGGAGCCCTTCCCAGGCATCTGGCCATCGGTGATGTACCAGTAGGTTTAAACATCAAGTGTCCACCGTGAGCTTCAGGTTCTGAGTGGGCCTTGCAGCGCCCTTGGGCGCGCTGAATGACTTAGTGTGTGACAACGTTTGCCTGCCCCTCGGAGACCGTGAGGATCTCACGTTGGTCTTCTTTCCGCAGTTCAGTGGGGCCTGCCCACCATCTCTGCGGCTGGTGTCATTGGCATGCTCAGCGCTGTTGTCTCCAGTATCATCGAGTCTATCGGGGACTACTACGCCTGCGCAAGGCTGTCCTGTGCCCCGCCGCCGCCCATCCACGCCATAAACAGGTGCGTTCCTGAGGACACGAGTAATTCACTGGGCCCGCCACCTCACTTTGTTGTGCTTTGGTTTGGGTAATCTTGGAGAAGAAACCAAGAGTTTCAGCCTGGAGGCAGGCAAGAACAGGGCTCTTCCTTGGCTGTTTGTCTTTGGACAAGCCACTGCCCTCATTCTGCCCTCATTTCCTCATTTGTAACAATGAGCAGAATTCTCGCCCTTTCTTCTTCGCAGTGACAATTGCATAATATGTTCTCTGAGGTCACTCTAGACCTTAAATTCACCAAAACACAGGCCAGACACCATCATTGTTATTTGCTTGGCTTGGGGTCATGGGTGTATGTCCCCTTTATTCCTGTTTTCTTCAACTGTTCTAAAGGGTGGATGCTGTGTCATCTCTTCACATTTACAATTAGGAAAAAAAAGGTTTTTTTTATTGATTTCAGAGAGGAAGGGAGAGAGAGAGAGAAACATCAATGATGAGAGAGAATCATTGATCGGCTGCCTCCTTCATGTCCCCTACTGGGAATGGAGCCCGCAACCCAGGCATATGCCCTTGACCAGAATCGAACCTGGGACCTTTCAGTACACAGGCTGACGCTCTATCCACTGAGCCAAACCAGTTAGGGCACATTTACAATTTATATAGGTAGAGAAATATGAGCAGGAGTAAATGAAGTCTGCAAAATCTAGAGGTTTATGAACTGTGAGCCATATTTAGGTGCTCAGCACACCTGGTCATTACTTTCTGGATGCCAGGAGTGAACTGGACCCTATGGAGGCCGCACAGAAGATAAAATTGCCCAGGTCACCCCCATACCCTGCTCCCCCCGAGCTGCTGCCCATTTGAAAGAGCTTTTATGTGATAAAATGAAAGCCCTTTCATGCAACCCGGCATGAGCCCTTGACCGGAATCTAACCTGGGACCTTTCAGTTCGCAGGCTGAAGCTCTATCCACAGCCAAACTGGCTAGGGCAGCATTTCTTATGTTGGTTCTGTAAGGGGTTTCAGTCCTGGATTTATGTCTTTCTCCATTTGAGCTGTTGCATATGATTAAATTACTTGTATGTTGATTCTTTTTAAAAGTGTCAATGTTTACAGAATTACAAAGCATGTCTTTCCTGGTGAAACTATGTTATTAATAGCAGAGGAATCAAATCAATGGACAGCCTATATTTGTCTTAGATCCCAACAAATGGCTCTGTTTTCTGGCTAAAAGCTTTTAATTTGGAATGCTGTTTAAATGCCTGTGTCTAATGGGTGGTTCACAGAGGTGCTTTCAAAGCTGAATGAGCTTGTAGGTCTGGCATGGGGCTTGAGACTGCCTTGTTACCCCTCCCAGGCGTGCAGAGGCTGTAGCTCTGTGGCCCAGACCTTTGGGTCATGGCCACTTAGCGCCTATCTCAGAGTGTTCCCCATTGAATGAATGTTTCTTTTTGCCCCATTCCTTTACATTTTAGGGGGATTTTCGTGGAGGGTCTCTCCTGTGTTCTCGATGGCATATTTGGTACTGGGAATGGCTCTACTTCATCCAGTCCCAACATTGGAGTTTTGGGAATTACTAAGGTACAAACATTTTACTAATTAAATGGTTGGGCCACTGAGCGTTGATCCATTTCATTGACTGGTCTGACCACATGAGTTCCACAGGGAAGGCCTCCAGTTCTGAGATCGCACCCCCACCCCCATCTCCTTCTGTTGTTGTTGCTGGGTTTGGGGAATGCTGGCTTATTAAACTGTCTTCTTTGAGATTCTGTAGCCAGATAAAAAGAAACCAAATATTGAGTTTGATTAATCTTGACTGTAAATTCAGGTGAGAGGGTGCAGGGCATGCCCAATAAGCACCGTTGGTTTTCCTGTAAGTTGGGGGCCATCACAGAGCTCAGCCTCACGCGTGCAGATGGCTCCACCTGCTGCCGGTTGCTCCTAATGCACTTTCTCCAGCGCCACCACTGGGTCTGTTGCTGCCAGTGGTGAGAACCAAAGCTGCACAGAGTGTCTCACATGGACACCGAATGGGGCACAAGTCACTCGCTTTTTATTTGTTTATTTTAAAAATATTTTTATTGATTTCAGAGATGAAGGGAGATGGGGAGAGAGAGAGAGAGAGAAACATCAGTGATGAGAGAGGATCATTGATTGGCTGCCTCCTGCATGCCCCACACTGGGGATCAAGCTTAGAACTCGGGCATGTGCCCTGACTGGGAATCAGACTGTGACCTCCTGGTTCATAGGTCGATGCTCAACCACTGAGCCACGCTGGCCAGGCTCACACGCTCTTTAGCCAGTGTGCTGCTTGAACCTGTACACATAGAACTAATCTGAAATAACATCAACATAAAATTGTTGTAGACGGAGGGACTCTTAGGGGAAGACAGTTTACTAAGCCAGCTCCCTTTCTGTGCCCCTTCAGAACACGCAGGAGCAGGGTCACTGTAGGGAATAAGTGGTGCTGCTCATTGAGGTTCCTCCTAAGACAGGACTGAGGTGGTCGAGGGAATAATTCTCTTTATTACAGTTTGAATGGTGCCAGCTTATTCTGAAAGACAACCTGCCAGTGCTTTTCAATGAGATAAATTGATTTTCCTTCTGAATCCCTTTGGGTCACTCAAAGGCTGCATCCATTCAAGGGCAGTGTCAGTCCTGGAATCGGTTTTCATTGCCTTGTGAGATGGTACAATCCAGTCATCTGCACAGCTGCCTTGGTGGGGAAAGTGGGGCGGGCAGCAGACTGCTCTGGCCTGAGCCATGTAGCTGATGGGAGGTCCAGTCCGGAAGAAAGGAGGCACGGGTTCTGGGCTGTGGTCTGCCTCTTATCCAGCTGAAGGGCGAGTCACTTTCCTGAGTAGAACTGAGGTCTGCAATCAGACGATTCTAGATCTGCACTGTCTATGAAAGATTGTGACAGCCACATCCTGCGTGGCTTGGGTTCAGGACCTGGAGAAGGGCCGCGCACAAATGACGAGACTAGACAAGAAGTATGAATTTGGAAAACACGGGGCCAGGTGGAGAGTCTTGCTCAATCGGAGAGGCTTCACTGGTGCCCAGGCCCTGCCAGCCTTTTATTCAATTTTAGATACACATCTTGCCCTTAGGCAGGCAATTCCGGTAGCAGACAGACTATCGTAAAGGTCAGTAAATATTAGTAAAGATTTACTTTGAGATCATTAGCTCAGGAAATTGCTTGAGCCACCATTGTCTCGACAGAACAATCGGTGCATAGCTTTAGCCCTTGCCAAAAGGTCCATTAGCCTTCTAGGCTCCTTGTTTGTACTTCCCTGATACCAGGGGTCCTCAAACTTTTTAAACAGGGGCCAGTTCACTGTCCCTCAGACCGTTGGAGGGGAGTTGGAGAGTGCGGCGCACATTCCACACATGCGCACTGTGGGCCCGGGACGAGTCAGCTGCTAAGCGGGACAGGCAGCGGCGGCAAAAACACCCGGCGGGCCGGATAAATGTCCTCGGCGGGCCGTAGTTTGAGGACCCCTGGTGTAGACAATGGGTAGCTTCCAGCAACTGTCCAGTATGGTAGTCAGTAGCCACATGTGGCCATTTAAGTGTAAATTAGTTAAAACAAAAGATTCAGTTTCTTGGCCACACTGGCCACATTTCAGGGGCTCAGTGGTCACTTGTGGCCAGTGGCTGCTGTAGGACAGCACAGATACAGAATATTCCCATCAGTGTATAAAGTTCTGTCGAATGGCTCTGGCCTGGGCCCCTGCATCAGAATCCCAGGGCACATAGGAAGAGGGTGATCTGTGGCTCTTCCACAGATCTGCCTCCGTTTCCTGGCAACTCTAATAGTAGCTACTTTTTATCCAGTCATGGATTTCCATGGCCATGGACATTCTAACCTGCTTGATGAGGAGTTGAGGCTGCTTACCCCATTGTTCTGAAGTTCTAAGGGGTCAGATTGCACAGGCAGGACTTCTCCGCTGAGTGTGCCAATGTCTGTCCCACGGAGAGGGGCAGGCATGGGGGTTGTGGCTGTTTTGGATTTCGGTCCTGGCTCCATCACTTTCCCAATGTGACATCATCTCTCTCAGTCTCCAATACAGTATGCAAGGCTCTGGAATTAATAACTTGATGTAAAGCACTTAGCAGAGTCCAGCGTGTGGTGGGTAAGCTATTGATAGCGTCTTCATATGTTACTGTCGAGTGTACTCAAAACGAGCTGAAGGCTTTGGCTAGAAATAAATGATAAAGATTTATTCAAGGGTCTTAGAGTTTGCAAATTGGGAACACAGCTAAACAAAAACCTAGAAACATTATGAAGAAGAAAGAACAATTAAGAGTTCTTACAATAAAAACGATACTCTTGAGAAGTATCAGTCCTGCATTCTTAGCCCTAGGATTGGTCCAGGATGGGAATCGGATGTCAGAAGGTCAGAAAGATGGGTGCCAGGAGGTGTGGTTGGGATAATGGATGTCAGGTGGTCTGGATACATGAGTCCTTCAGGGGGGTTATCAGAGGGTTAGCTGGAGGTCTGGTGTATGTATATCCGGGGATTGACACAGAACTGGAAAGTTCAAAAGTTTAAGCTCCCAGGCTAATTAGAACAAGAATAAGCTCATTTCCTCATGCCTCAACCAGCTTGATTTTAGTAATTTGGCAGCTCGACTATAGTGACTGTGTATTATTTCTTCATCCTATTCCTCAATATGTAGCTCAAAGTTTATTTCTAGAAACAGAGTGAGCACTGTGTCTCCTGTGCTGCATTCCACACTGTGGAAAGCCTTTGGAAAGTCGGAAATGATGGCCCTACAGGCAGAGCTGAAGTTCAGGAAGGAGGTCAGGAGGGAGGTGGGCAGCAGGAAAGTAGACGAAAGGCTCTTTGTCAGGAATGGGAGGCAGGGATTTTTTTTTTTTTTTAAGATTTTTAAATTGAATTTTAGAGCCAGAGAGGAAGGGAGAGGGAGAGAGTAAGAGAAACATTGATGTGAGAGCTTAACATCAATTGGCTTCCTTCTGCACACCCCCTATCTGGTATCGAGCCCACAACCTAGGCATATGCCCTGACCAGGAATCAACCGACAACTGGCAACCTTTCTGTGCACAGAACAAAACCCAGCCAACTGAGCCAATACTGGCCAGGGTGAGGCAGGGATTTTAGAGCTGTGTTTGGAGCATCTATACTAAAAGGGTAGTATGCTAATTAGACCGGACGTATTCCAGGCGACCATCCAGACGTCCTTCCGGACAAAGCCGCAGCGGCTGCCTAAGGCTCAGGCAAACCACGGATGACGGCTGCTGCTGCCCAGGGCTGGCCCAAGGCTCAGGGAAGCCGGGGATGGCAGCTGCCCAGCCGCCCAGGGCCAGCCTGAGGCTCAGGCAAGCCAGAGATGGCGACATTCGAACATCCCCCGAGGGTTCCTGGATTGGAGAGGGTGCAGGCCGGGCTGAGGGACATCCCTTCATACACGAATTTTGTGTACCAGGTCTCTAGTAAAGTACATAATAGTCACTCAGTTCATATTTGTTAAACACAAGAATGGCTCCATTGCTACTTGGTATTTTTGTTGTGGTTTGTTTTTTTGTCAGCATCTAAGGCAGATCATCCTTCCGTGCATGGTTTTCATGTCGGATTTATGGTTTCAGGCATCCCAGAGGCTGGCCTGTCCCTCTCCTTGCACACCTGCAGGGCTGCCTGACCCTGCTGGGAGGTGGTCTTCGCACAGGTTGTTTCTTCTACCTGGTTGGTCTTCCTCCAATAAATTCATCCCTCAAGACCATCTCCGGGGATCCCTTTCTGATTCTTCAGTTTTTCCCCACTGGGTTCCCACACAGAGTAACTGCAACAGTACTAGACTTTCATCATAAGCTTGTATCAGCCCCCACCCCCCAGTCTAACAAGTGCTAGTCACATAGTAGGTCCTTAAAATGTTTGCTGAAAAATGAGCCATGTATAAATGAAAGTGTTCCTTATCATGTAATACAGCCAAGCACAGGTCATTTTTACTGATTCACCAGTTCCCTGACCCTTTTCACTGCTTCCCCGCACTTGGTGCTTTGTGGGAGGAGCTGTAGATGGAAACAGTGAGGCTGTGCTTCAGTCTTAGCCGTGATTGGACAGCAATCTGCACCATGAGAGCCCACTCTGACTCTTAGCTGATCCCTGGGCCCAGCACCACCCAGCAGAACACTGTGCGGTGGGGACAGCGTTCGGCACCTGTGGGGTGGGGGTGGGGGCAGCGTTCGGCACCTGTGGGGTGGGGGTGGGGGCAGCGTTCGGCACCTGTGGGGTGTGGGGTGGGGGCAGCGTTGGGCACCTGTGGGGTGTGCAGTGGGGGCATCTGTGCGGTCACATGTGGGCCACCAGCCACAGGAGCCTGGGGAGCACTTGAAATGTGATGCGTACAACTGAGGGACTGGATCTTAAATTTCATTTCCCCATAACTAACCTAAGTGTAAGTAGCCATTTTCCCACTGTAAGTCATACTTAAAGCCAGTGAACATTCCCCCAAACATTCTGGAACCTCCTATGTATCAGGGTGTCTTCCTGGGAGAGGCAGCACTAAGTAGGAGCCAAAACACAGGGTTCTTGAACCCAGTGCCAGCTCCCCCTCCGCTGCCTGGATGCAGTGGGCTAGATGGTAGCTTCTAGAAGGCCGAGATCAAATGTAACAGATAACGATGAGACCCCATTGAAATGATAAGTGGTACTGCAAAAGCCCAGGATGCATCGGGGCGTGGGAGTTGGGGGGTAGGGGGACCAAGCCTTGGAATGGAGGAGGGCTTTGCGGAGGAGGTCACATTTGGGTAGTGTTTTGAAGGATGTGTCTGGAACCAGCCAGAAGGGGGCTGGGGGAAAGGGTGTCCCAGGCAGACAGGCCAGGGTTAGCCTGGTACACCGAGGGGCAGGCAGTAAGCCCCCAGGATGACGGGGTGGGGCCTGGGGAGGGGAAGGGGTCAGGGAGCTTGCCGGTGTGCAAGAGCCTGAGACTTGTGTTTTAATTCATGAGCACCAGAGGACTTGTGCAGAGCACTGACTTCCCAGTGTGTTTACCACCGGACAGAGACAGAGGAGAGCCAGGGCGGCAGGCCCAGTGGGAGGCTATCAAATAGCCTGGTGCTTGCCAGGTGCTGTTCAGACTATTTTATTCATCATCTCATTTAACCCTTAAAGCAAAACCACAGGTTTAGTTATAGAGAGGAGCATCCTGACACCCAGCGAGGTTGAGTAGCTTGCCCGGGTCACGTGGATGGAGGTGGAGTGGAGATGCCGGCCAGTCAGTGGGCCCCGAGAATTCTGCACCTGGTCCTCCAGGCCAGCGGTCACCAACCAGTGGACCACTGGAGGTCCGTTAGGTCCGAAAGGTTGGCAACCGCTGTTCTAGGCTGTGTCACTCTAATGGGAAAGACACCATGAGGAGGTTCCGGAAATATTTGGGGTTTGTCTGATTCAGGGTACGGGGAAGATGGGGTTGTTGAGGCTGCAGTGCTTTGAGTAGGTTAACTTGCTGAGTGAAGGGTGATGCTAGAAACCCAAAGGACATGCAGAAGCAGAAGGTAGCTTTTACGTTTTGCATTTGATACTAAAAGTTAGTCCCTGCCAGTGACTGCGGACTTTAGAAATGCAGGACCTGAGTGCAGGAGCAGGTCCACACCAAGGTGACAGCATCCAGGGCTCAGAGAAGCAAAACTGAGTCCTGCCCGGCCCCCTCCCAGAGTCACGGGAGGAGCAGGGGCCCAGTGGAACAAGGAAAGGGGTGGGAATCTTTTTACTCTGGGTGCTTTATAGTAATTTATAGTAATTGTACATTGAGCTCAATCCTCATTATCAAATGAGACCGATCCCTCTTAACTAAATATTTTAAAAATAATCTAGATTTTGAATAAGAGTTTTGTCACATTTGCCCCAAGGGGCTGGGGAATTCGTGAACTGAACACCTGCCTCTGCCTCTGTCCTGCAGGTCGGCAGCCGCCGGGTGATCCAGTACGGGGCCGCCCTCATGCTCGCCTTGGGCATGATCGGCAAGTTCAGCGCCCTCTTCGCCTCCCTTCCGGACCCTGTGCTTGGCGCCCTCTTCTGTACTCTCTTCGGTAAAAGTCCATTTCCTTGATGGTGGGCTGCCCCTCCGAGGCTCCTTTTCTTCGTATTTGCTAATTTTTCATAGAGATTATGGTTTTTTGCTAAATCTCTTCAGTAAGATTGGAGGTAGCAATGCATTTCTATTTTATAATGCAAAAGGATAGACATATAAAACATAAAAACCTATATCACTCTTTGAGTTGAATTTTTGTTGAAGGTACAACCAAAGGTAGAATATTTAGTCTAAGAAAAATAAGATGACATAATCTCTTTAATTGGTATTTAATTGGTGATTTAACTCAACCTATCTTACCCTCTGAATGGACTGTTTAAAACAGACCGTTTTTACAGTGGGTCTCTGTGCCATTTAGTTGATGTAGTCAGGGACCAGCTTTGGGTGGGTTTCCCAATTTAATAGGAATGTTTGCATGGAGGTGTCAAGGGGAAACCCGTGTCCTTAGTTTCCTGCGTGGTCTAAAGAAAGCCTTACAGCCTTAGAACAGTGTGATGCTCACGCCTCTGCATGAGCCGAGCGGCCAGCTAGTCACGTCCCCGTCCTGTCCTTGCCTGGTCTCCTGACCTGTGTCTGATGGGACAGAGGAAGGACATTGTAGGGAGTCTGCCCTCAGCAGCTGTGAGTCATCTGTCCCCCGTGCTGTATGTAGTGTCAGCTCCTCCGTGTGAGTGACTGGAGCTTGTTGTCTGATGTTTTCTTTCCAGGAATGATCACAGCCGTTGGACTCTCTAACCTGCAGTTCATTGATTTAAACTCTTCCCGGAACCTCTTTGTGCTTGGATTTTCCATCTTCTTTGGACTCGTCCTTCCAAGTTACCTCAGACAGAACCCTCTTGTCACAGGTAGGAAAAACTTGAATCTTGCAGGCGGGGGTGGGGTGGGGGGGGAATGGGGGGTGGTTGGAACCAGAGCCACCAGTTTTCCAACAGCTCATCACCGGTCAGAGAGGACGTGGGAACTTCAGGATTGTTTTGGTGAATGTTCACCTGTGTGTTTCATTTGAATCTCACTTTGCTGCAGTTTATCTGGAAGCCCTTTGCACTTCCCACATGAGCTGGCGTGTGCATGCAACTAACATGCATGTCAGGGTCTCTCTTTTCACCACTAGGACCCTCTCCTTTGGGAGAATGCCTCTGTGTAAAACCTTAGATTTCTCAGACTAAGGCTATGTTAAAGTTTATAATTTCTTGAAGCTCTATAGACTTTGAAATACTTGTTTTTCTACAGGAATTATAGCTACTTTGAATTCAAGATGAACCTTTCAGAACCTTTCTTTTCATTTTAATTCCCCAACGTCATGGGGAATGAGTAAAGGGGAACCATCTTAAGAAATAGCTGTTGCTGCCAACATTTTATGGAGAATTGGGGACCATTTTATATATGTGTACATACTTACATTTTCTGAGGTGAAATTCACGTAACATAAAATTGACCATTTTAAAGTGAATGGTTCAGTGGCTTATTCGTACATTCACAATGTTGTATAACCACCATCTCATACCTCGTTTTTAAAACGATCTCATCACCCAAAAATAAAGGCCATTAAGAAGTTAATCCCTGCCTTCCCTCTTCTCCCAGCCCCTGGCAGCCAGCAACCTGCTTTCTGTTTCTGTGGGTTTACCTCTTCTTACATTTCATATAAATGGGATCCTGTCACAGGTAGGATCCTGTGAGGTGGGCCTGGCTTCTTTCACTTAGCATAATGTTTTCAAGATGGATCCATGTCCTAGCATGTATAAGTATTTCATTCATTTCACGGCTAAATAATATGCCATTGTATGTACATACCATAATCCATTTATCCATTTATTCATGGATGGACATTTGGGTTGTTTCTACCTTCTGACTGTTGTGACTAGTGCTATTATGAAATTTGATATTCAGTCCAATCAAGTTTTTAAAATTTTATTTTTCAGTTACAGTTTATATTCAATACAATCAGTGCTCACTCTTGGTAGTTACGTTCTGTGAGCATGGAACTAGCAGATCCTGGCCCATTGCTCCCGGGGGAGGCTGCCGACAGCACTGTAACTGATGCCTGAACGAAGCTCCTCTAACTCGTGTTTCTCCCTGAGGCGCCTCACGGCCCTCTTGCAGTTAGGACACTAGGCAGCACGTCAGCACAACACTTGGGGGCCATTTTAATCCGCAAAATCAACAACAACAAACACAGAAATGTGAAGCGAGTGGTACTGAATAGACTGCTCAGAGGACACGTGTTTACAGGACGAGCTGAAACAGAAGGCAGAGTGTCACCTTGTTTGACCCCAGCGGGGAACATGCGTGTTGGGCGAGTCAGGTTTTTCACTGCTCTGTGCGTGTCCACAGATGCCTGAATACACCACTAGTATAAATCTTGGGCTTACAAATAAATTGTAGTGTGTATGCAAATTCACAGGTACAGAATTGTCCAATAATGAGGATAGACTGTATTGTTTTGAGTAACTGTTTTCAGTTCTTGGGGGTATACATCTAGGAGTATAAGTACTGGCTCATATGTTTTAAATAGAGAAAGTATGTAAACTTCTAATAGCAAGGAGATTCTTGCCGCTTGTGATATTTTTACATATCACATTCATGTAAGGACATTTTTATAAATCCAGTTGTTCCTAATTAAAAGCTAAGCACAAATTAGTAACTGAGGATTCTGAAAACCTTTGTTTGATTGCAGATACCACAAACATTTTTGTTGTCTTATTATTCACTTTGTAATTTTTTCAGCCTTACACAGCCTTCTTTATATTGATTTCTTTTTTTAAATCTGCAAACAACACCCCCCAATGGCTTCACATTTCATTCTAGGGTGACTTCACTGTGTCAGGTTAAGGATTTTCCTCTGGTTATTATTGAAGGTATTCAGAGTAGTTTGAAACATTACTGCACATGAACAAGAGGGATGCACACTTGGTGCACTGCGTTGACTGGCGGCCAGTGCCCACCCCAGCGCTCCTTCCCAGGCAAGGGCAGGCGGTCCTGGCTGACAGTGACCCCACCGCTGTGTTCTCTTTCTAGGGATATCAGGCATTGATCAAGTGCTGAACGTCCTCCTCACAACGGCCATGTTTGTAGGAGGCTGTGTGGCTTTTATTTTGGATAACACCATCCCAGGTATGTGGTATATGTCAAACATGCTTATTACTTATGTGAATTACTTTTTTGCCAAATAAATATAGGAAGCAGGAAGAGGGAGTCAGTTCAAAGCCATCACTGGTCAAAACTGTCTTTTCTTAAGAGGTTAAGATGACACTTCCAGCCTTCTTTTATGAAATCAGTTTTTTGCTAATAAACTTACTGAGCTGTTTTCCTCCTTGCTGAGCTACTTTTTAGAGAAATTCCTTGCATGGGGCGAAATGGCAGTGGGCTGCCCTGGGCACACTCCAGCCTGCCTGCCCTCCCTGCACAGCCTTGCCCAGCACCCTGCAGTTGGATTGCATTGACAGCAGCCTCTGGCACCTCTCCTGCTTGGGGAGCCTGTCCTTTAAACGAGTCCAAGTCCTTCCTAAGGCAGTTGCCAGCCAACTAAGACCAAGTGCCATGAGTGCAGTGGGCACAGGCTGCTGCAGGATCAGCGAGTGGCACAGGTTGGGAGGCAGCCTTTCTCCAACACCCATAACCCTTGTTTCTCAGCTGGGAGATGCCAAGTATTGGGTGGTGGACTAGGATGTGACCTTGTGGCCTTCCAAGCTTCCTACAGAGGCTACTCTGTACTGTTGTAAATGCCACAGACACACCGGTAGACTTACCTGCCATCAAGGGAGGGTAATGTTTATTTTTGAGCTTTAAGGTCTTGTTGAGATATCTCCCCTCACACCCCCACCCCCTCAAAAAGCCTCAATCAAGAGGATGCTGTGGGAACTGGGATGAACACATACACGAATAGGTGGAAAGTGTTAGATTTATGAGGGTCAATAACTAACACCCTCTTTCTCTCCCAAGTCAGAACTAATTGAGGGAGAGACACATGAGTCAGAGATGGAAGTTAAAGTCAGTTTTGTTACTGAGACACCACGGGGTGGAGACATAGCTTAGATGTAGGAAAATAATGAGGACCCTAAATGTTGCACCATAGACTCGAGCTCGTCCCCGGCTGGGCACAGCGGTGTATTGTGCGTGGCCTGTGCAGCGGAGGGCAGCAGCGGTGCTCCTCCGCACCAGGCTCATCTGTCAGAGCCCAGAGTGGCCCAGAGCGTTCACCAGTGGAAGTGCATCCTCACAGGAGCACGACAAGGGGGGCGTAGCCGCGTGCAGCGCACACACAGACACACTAACATAGAGGGAAGCTGTACAAAACTCAGAATGTCTGGGTTGGGGGGTTGCCACGACCAATTGATGAAGGCATTGTGTATAACAAGTACTCGGGGTCCCATTTTGCAAGATCAGATTTGCATTTTAGAGGTTTTTGTTGTTTTCTGCAGTGTTTGAGAGCAGATTTGGGGGGTGGGGTGGGGACTCTGAAGACTGGACAGCCAGTTAGACTGACAACATGACCCTGAAAAGCAATGACACGGCCTGGGCCAGACTTCCACAGTAAAAATAGCAGTAAGAATATGCATCATGTGGAAGGACAGGGGTGAGGTCAAGGCCTCATTTGAACATGGAGCACAAGGAACAGGATGGATTAGCGATTCTTGGATTTCTGGTTTGGGCCCCCGGATAGCCAAGTGCCATCAGGGTGATTTGCTGTCATCCTGCAGGTTTGATCTGTGGGACAGCATGTTGGATTCTCCGTTCCTGGAAGAACTGCTAAACTAAACACTCCATCGCTTTGTTCTGATGTGTGTGTCCCATAGGTACTCCGGAGGAAAGAGGAATTCGGAAATGGAAGAAGGGCGTGGGCAAAGGGAGCAAGTCGCTTGATGGCATGGAGTCCTATGATTTGCCATTTGGCATGAACGTTATTAAAAAATACAAATGCTTCAGCTACTTACCCATCAGCCCAACCTTTGTGGGCTACACGTGGAAAGGCCTCGGGAAGAGCGCAAGCAGCCGGAGTCCGGACAAGGACTTGCAGGCCACGGTATAGCCGTAGCTTGCCCTGTGGCCTGGCCGCAGTGAGGCATGATCTGTAGTTTCTCGCTGAGTAACAAGCGGTAACATATATGTTTGTGTATCTGCATTTACATTCTGTACCCCAGAGCTAAGACAGATTGCAAGTAGCTTTTTTTTGTTGTGAGTGGTGATCGTGTCTAATATAGTGTCTCACCTCTCTCCTTATTTAAGCCCCAAACCCCTTGCCCTTGAGAATGTCCACTGCTGGCTGTGGTCACTGAACTTGAAATTCCTGTCCTCCGGTGGGAGTAGATGTTTGAAATCCACAGCCATTCCTTGTTTTCAGCCCCCCTTCCACCACCCATGCTAGCTTTTTTACTGGCCGCCTCCAGGGCAGGGGTGGGGAACATCCGGCCTGCCAGGGCAACCTCAGGCGGGACTCAGAATTCAATAAATCTAGGCGCTTTTTTCATAGCAACATTTTTATTAAGTGAATTACGTTAAGTGGATAATGTTACAAATATCCAAATGGCCCTTGGCAGAAAAAAGGTTCCCCCCCCCCTGGTCTAGGGGCTTCCTGTCCTGGAAGCACCTGGACCTGCTTGGTTTGTTGGTTGGTTGGTTGGTTTTTATTTGACCTCCGCCTGAACCACAGAGCCTCCTGTGGTGAAAGGGCACCAGTATCCTCGCATTGTCACAGCTGGTCAAATGTGATTCCACGTTCCCTGCTCCTCCCGTGGGAAACAGCAGCATGTTGCTGTACAGACCTATGCCCCATCTGCTTGGGTAAGGTCTGTACACATAGTATCAGCATGGAAGTGTGTTTGGGGGACTGAGGGGAAAGGAAGGTACCTTGAAGTCAGTATCTGATTCTCAGCTGCCCTATCTCGGTGCCACCCTGGCCCAGGCTGGGCCAGCACGTTTCACACTGGCCCCTCGCTCTTCACTAGGAGCTGAGACACTCTATCTGGCACTTCACTCCTGGGGGTGCAACAGGAGTGGAGTGCCACACGGGGGCACCAGCCAGACGTTTATGGGTGTCTTGGCTCTGCTGTCATGTGGATGTCAGTTATTGTCACATGTGTCTATAAATACAAGATTTTATTCCTATTTAATATTACTGACTTTAGCAGATTTTTGAAATCAGTGTTTTTCCACGTGATCCTTTTACCTTGCATCCCTATTACTGTGCCCCTCCCACTTCTCCCATTAAAGAAAGAACCAGCGTTTGTAAAGCTGTGGACGCCATCAGGGAAGCTGCTGTCATGGCTTTTGCAGGCCAGTAACCATTTTGTGGTTGTATTGCTTGATACCATGAAAGTGTAAATACTGTAATGCCTAATCTATTTATCAAAACTAACTACTGGACCAGAGCCCAGAAACCGCGGCCTACCTTGTAGGTGAATTTGTTTTGTGAAGAAGGGAAGCCAGGGCAGGTACCAAACAGCTGCCATATCGAATGGTGGGCGTGCTGGTACCCACCGCTGCGGTTCTGTTGCAAGTCGTTTCTCGCGGTTAAGATGTAAGGGGACTTTCTGTGGGTTGCCATGTGGCATGTCCACTGGGTCTTGATTTGGCAGAGGGGCAGAGGGGAAGGTTAGATCCCTGGACAAACGCTGCCGTTCTTGTTGACGTTCCTGCAGAAGGTGGTGGTGAGAAAGGCAGCATGCAGGTCCCCTCTGTTGAGTTCTAATTAAATAACACTAAATTCCTTTTGTGGGGGAGGGGAAAGAAACTTCTTGGATTTGGTTTAGGTTTTTCAGCCAGAAAATTCTGAGACTTAACGTAGTGAGCTCACTTCATGAGGTCATGCTTCTCTTCCGAAGTGTTCATTGACCTGGCTGAGGCTTGAATGCAGTGGGCGGTGCTGTCTCCAACGGCGGGCCGTGGGTCTGGGTCTCAGCACTATTGTGTCCATCTCATGCACTTCCTGTCCCCTGGCTGCCTCTGTGTCACCTCCTTGACTCCTGGGAAGTTGGGGGCTTCAAGGCTTGTTCTAGCAAGAACTCTCTTCGGAGCCACTTCATTGTTTTGCCAAGACCTTATGCAGATTAAGTAAAGAACTTAGACTATAAATTACATTTAATTTTGTATGTTACTTTTCTTTGACGTGTATTTGATGCCTAGTTTATTTTGAAGCACATCCCTTAACCATTTCCGTCCCTTGAACTTGGTATGCCCTCCAGGCTGACAGTCCTCTGACACTGAGTTGCTCACTGTTCCTTCTGTTTGTATTTCTGCTCAGCATCTAAATTTCTCAGCTTTGAAAAATGGGGAAAACTGTTACACCTCCCAAAGATTTGCAGTATTCTAGCTCTGTAGGTGAGCAGAAGAACCAAATACCCAAATAAAAGCATCTGGGCCTTCAGTAATTCAGAAACAAACAAGTTCCTTTCAACATAACTTGACCGGGCTTGTCCAGAAACCCACTCCCTTCTGAAACCCCTCCTTGGGTCCATTTCAAATCTGCAAGCATTCCTATGTGCAAGGAAGCCCTGTTCCCACACCGCCTTTTGCAAAGGGGTTTTGCCCTTCTTGTTCCATTGTCCAAGGGAGGGAGTTGAGCCTCAGGATGACGCATAAATCTTGCCCAAGCAGCACACACCAACCATTTTAGGAAGTGATCCTTCTGCTAGCACATGTGCGACAGAATGAGTTTAATGGAGAAAAGTGTGTTCATCTGCTGCCTGGGTTTGAAGATACCACCTGTAGGGAGGTTTGGAGGGACACGGTGGCCATGCATGATCTGTCCCTGTGAACTCACTCATGTAAGTGTCCTTGAGCAAGGCATTCGCTTCCAGTTTCCACAGTGACCACCTACCCACCATCTTCACATGTATGTGAACCATTTTGATATAGAAGAGAAATGGAAAGTATTTATAAGGATAGTAGATGCTGCCGTATCCCAGTGGGGGTGGGTCATGGGCCCCACCACCGGTTTTGCTAAAATACCTAACATGGTTCACAGAGTAATTGGGAAATAGCTCCAGTCTTTGTAAGCAATTTTCATTCTCATTCTCACTAGGGAATTAAACGCAGACTCATTAGTATCAAATCTTTCTTAAGAGGGCGTCAAATGTTAATTTTTAGTGAGTTTGTTGTGATTGATCAAAGCAAGAGAAGTGGCTTAACCAGGTCAGCCGCAATGAAGCATCATGGGTCCTGATGGTTTCCCGTTTTCATGGTAACAAATTCACACACAGGATTTGCTTTATACTGTAGAACACTGACTTTCATGATGACAACTTGGTTTATGCATGAATATTGCAGTATTTCCATATAGTAAAATAACATTTCTGCCCAGGATAATAGTTACAGTTTTCCAGGGAGGGAATGATATAATTTTCATGACAATGTCATGTGATGATAGAATTTCTCCATTGATGAATCTCTAGTATGTGTGTATACTTTATTTACCCATGCGTATATTTTATGACCGTCAGCTAAGTTGTTATTCCTTTAATTCATGTCCCTGCTGAAATACTGGTACTAGCAACCTAGACTTGAAGTTGGCGACTATATATCTTCCTTAATATTGATGCCGCTAAGAGTGGCCAGGCCAGAGAGAAGGTGAAAAGGGAGCTGTGGCGGGAACCTCGTTCCAGAACCTGTCTGGTGCGAGGAGAGGCGGCATCTTGCGGGCCACTGTGCTGGGGGTGTGCACTTGGCTGCAGACACCAGGCCTGGCGTGGCTGTCACTGGATGCCTGGTGTGCACCCAGCCACGCCTCCGGGACGCCGTGGTGGTGCGAACGAGCCTGAGCGTTGGCAGTTCTCCGGGGAGCCGCCCCTTGGCTTTGGAGAAGAGCCTGGATTTTCACCTGCTGCGTGTGCTGTGCTCTGTCCGCTTACGACCTGAACACGGAGAACAGGACATCTCCCCCCGCTACCCGACCTGCAGTCACCACCCGACAGTGCGAGAAGACCGCGCGTTTTGCCAACGTTTCCGCCCATGGACCCAGAAAGCACGTCCTTTTCAGCAGCCTCACACACATTCCTGTTCTTCTAGGTGGTTCTTGACTGTGCCTCGTCATCACTCTGCATAAGTAACTCCCAGCGTCCTTAGAATTGTGTGTGTTTTCTGGCATTTAGGACACCCTCACCAGCCTGGTCATGTTACTGACAGTTCAAGTTAATACCCTCTTTCGTTCGTTTGTAACAACCTTTGTTTGATACGTTAATAAATTTCTGACTGTTCTTAACACAGTGGGGATGCCTGTATTTTCCTTGAGTTTTTGTGGCTGACTTTGGCTATGTACCTTTTTGGGATTTTGTTCGTTTTTTTATTTTGCATACTGAGGGTATTTAGGGTGGGGTTGTTTTTGAGATGTGTAATTCTTTTATGGAGTTTTTAAAAAGAATTTTCATATTGTTTTTCTAACATGGCTTCATTAAACGTTTAAGTATTTTAAAAATATGTAATATTTGGACCAGACGTTGTGAATAATAGTAGAGATAAAGCTATTTTATTCTGTATTTTTAAAACTGTTCCGTACAAATAAAAGCTCTCCTGGGCACAGCTCTGCTGTTCACGCGCCTCCTTTGGCTGGTCTTTAAGATGGTGGTGAGTGTGTGGAAATCGGCTGATGAAAAGTTCAGTTCATCAAGTTCACAGGCATTATTGTTGGGTGCCTGGGAGATGCCTGGAGAACCACGGCGGCTCCTTGGGAGGATGCCTGAGGGGCACGGAGACCCGAGGATCGCTGATGCTGGACTTTGGAGTGAAATTGAGTCTCTTATTAAGGCAGCACCATCTGGAGATTGGGGATTGTTTAGGGGCTGGTGATCAGAAAGCCTATCTGTCCACACGGCTGAGTCAGGTGCACTGAGTAGACAGGCAAGCAATGAGATCCAAGCCTCAGAGCAGCCAGTGCGGGCCAGTCATGGGGCATTGCCCGCCCCCCGCCCCGCCACCCCCCATGAGGTGAGAAGATGAGTCCAGAGGTGCTTCCGTGTATTTAGAGAAGATGGGGAGCTCCCATTCCCATCCCATCCCTGATTCGTCTCTGGCAGTTTGGACCATGAGTGGCCACCACAGCTACCATATTCCCAATATCCTGACCTGTGAGCCGTTGCTAGACAACCAACCACAAGGTGAGATTTTTATATGTGTGAAAATAGTCGAGTATTTTTAAAAATAAAAAGAATACCCATGTTCTCACGCCCAGCTGGGACAACAGCACATTACCAATACGTCAGACCCCCTCACCCCATCCCGTGGGCCTCTCTCCTGTCGCATCCCCATCCTCATCCCCCACAAAGAGAGAGCCACTACCTGGATTTTGGGTTCATCTTTTCCTTCCTTTTCTTCACAATGTTGCCATATACAGGGGTTGGCAAAAGTAGATTTACAGTTCATAGGGAAAAATATGTAATACAAGAATAATACAAAATGAACTTCCACGCACTCACCACTGTAAACCTACTTTTGCCCACCCCTGAATACATATTCCTAAACAATTTACTGTTTTGTTTTAGTTTTGCATGTTTTTGAACATTTTGGGAAAGGCATGACACATTGTATATCGTCACCTTCCATCCGCTGTTGTGAGGTTCATGTTGCTACATACCTAGAATGTAGTTCATCCACCTTCCCTGCTAGGTAGTGAAATTTAAGATAAAGAAAGCGAAGATCATTCTGAAAGCTCCCAGAGAGAGTGAGCAGAGGGCAGGCCTGAAGAGCCGGGACCAGTGGGTGTCAGGGTCTCCACCAGCCGGCCTGTCTGTGGAGCTACGTGTTTGAGGACTGCAGAAACTGAACTTGCAACTTAGAATGTTACGTCTCAAAGGCCCCCATTCACATACTTTGGATGAAGAACTTAAAAAAGGAGAAACCTGGATAGTCATAGGAGACACTGAGGAAAGGTGAACAAGGAATAGCTTGCTAAACCTGGTATCTTGGTCCGTTCTGTTGCTATCACAGAAAACCATAGACTGGGTATCTTAGAAACAAACATTTCTCGCAGTTTTGGAGGCTGGAAATCCAGGCGTCCACAGATTTGGTGTCTGGTGAGGACCTGCTTCCTGGTTCGTGATGGCCATCTTCTCGTGGTGTCTTCACCTGGAGGCAGGGGTCAAGGGCCCCTCTTTGGGGCCTCTCAATGACTAAACCCATTGAAGAGGTCTGACCTCATGACAAAGTCGCCTCCCAAGGTCTCCCCCTCCAGATTCCATCACACTAGGGATTAGGTTTCTACATCGCAGTCCTGGGGTGCATGGTCAATAGCACCTGATCATAAAAAAGGGAGGCCAAAGATAAGAAAAAAGTCCATAATCATCTCAAATTACAATTCAAGGCCATATCACCTTGGCAGTAGGGACAGGAGATTTACAGAGATGAGAGAAACCGGCCCAAGTGTACCAATAGCTAACTGGACCAAATTTGCCAATTAAAAGGTAGATTGTTAGACCAGATGGCAGAACAAAATCCTGATACATGCTGTTTACAACACTGATGTTAGAAAGTGTGGCTGTAATGGTTGAAGGCTGCAGCAGGGTGTGTTCAGAAGTTAATAGTGTTTCAGAAATTTATAAAAGTTTCTAAGCAATTTGACAGTTATTCTATGTGTTTAATATTAAAATATATGGCTTATACTTTAATTTTAATAAACTTCCAGAATTTTATTAATATACTAGAGGCCTGGTGCACTAAATTCGTGCACTTGGGGGGAATCCCTCAGCCTGGCCTGCGCCCTCTTGCAATCCGGGACCCCTTGGGGGATGTTGGATGCCCGTTTCGGCCTGATCCCTGCAGGACAGGTGAAACCGGCACTCCAACATCCCCTGAGGGATGTAGCAGTGCGCGAAGCAGTAGGTGGCCAGAGAGGAGCCTGAGCCAGGGCCGGGCACCACTCCCGCGCATCCCGGCCCCACTGCGCCTGCGGTGCTGCTGTTTGGTAGCGCTGCCGTGGAGGCGAGAGAGGCTCACACCACCACAGCAGCACTTGCCAGCGGTGAGCCCGGCTTCTTGCTGAGTGGTGCTCCCCTGTTGGAGTGCACTAACCACCAGGGGGCAGCTCTTGCATTAAGCGTCTGGCCCCTGGTGGTCAGTGCATGTCGTATGGACCAGTTTTCCGCCATTTAGTTGATTTGCATATTAACCTTTTATTATATAGGATTATCTATATATATATAAAAGCCTAAGCGACCGGCCAGTCGCTATGACGTGCACCACCAGGAGGCAGACGCTCAACGCAGGAGCGGAAACCACAGGCATGGAAACATGGAACAGACTGATGAATCTCAGAGGGAAGAGGGGAGGGCAGGAAGAGATTAACCAAAGATCTTACATGCACACTAGAGGCCTGGTGCACAGATTCGTGCACCAATGGGGTCCTTTGGCCTGGCCTGCGGGGATCGGGCCGAAACCAGGTCTCCGACATACCCCGAGGCATCCTGGATTGCGAGAGGGCGCAGGCCGGGCTGAGGGACCTCACTGGGCCTCTAGTTTAAAAAATAATGTTTTATAAAACTCTTAAGAGCCTATCATGGATTGGGAAAAACAAAAACAATTGATCCTTCACCACAGTTGTGTTTTGTAGCACTGGCTCACGTGAGGACGGGTAAAACTAAAAGTGAAAGGATGGGGAAATCACATGGGCAAATACTATTATCTTCAGACAAAATATATCCTAAGGCAGAATACACTGTTAAGGATCAGGAGGTTCATGATGTAATGACAGAAAGGTTCAATTTACAAAGAGTCAATTTTTAAACCCATGCACCCAGTCAGACAGCCTCAAAATTCATGCAGTATAAATGTATAGAACCATAGGAAGAAATTGATAGATGCACCTGCCAATGGGTGATTCCAACACTTCCCTTTTGATGTCAGGCAGGCAAAAACTAAGCAAGGTTTAGAAGGGACTGAGGGCATGTTTGCAATTCTGCATCCAACAATTAGAGAATATACATTCTTCACAAGCGCTTGGAATGTTTCTAAAAGCTGTTCTTTAAAAACATTTTTTAAAATATATTTGTATTGATTTCAGAGAGGAAGGGAGAGGGAGAGAGAGAAACATCAGTGATGAGAGAGAATCATTGATTGGCAGCCTCCTGCGTGCACCCTAGTGGGCATCGAGCCTGCAACCCAGGCATGTGCCCTTGACCGGAATTGAACCCGGGACCCTTCAGTCCACAGGCTGGCGCTCTATCCACTGAGCCAAACCAGCTAGGACTTTAAAATTTTTTTAAAAATTTTTACTTTTTTATTGATTTCAGAGAGGAAGGGAGAGGGGGAGAGAGATAGAAACATCAATGATGAGAGGGAATCATTGATCAGCTGCCTGGGAATCAAACCCTGACCTCCTGGTTCATAGGTTGACTGTCAACCACTGAGCCATGCCAGCCGGCCATCTAAAAGCTGTTCTTGTTCTAGGCATAGAGCAAGCCTCAAAAGTTTTCAAAAATTGGTATCATATGGAACATGTTCCCTAACTATACACAATTAAGTTGGAAGTTAATAAAAGTGTAAACGTCTCTGCACATTTGGATGTATAAAATAATGCTAAATGACTCAGTGGTTAAAGAATAAACTGGTAATGGAGATGTTCTTTAATGAAGATTCTTGCTTGTCTTTCTTTGTTGGTTCTGTTCATGCCTACTGGAATTCTGATTTTACGTTCACACTGCATCTCCCAAGTTATCTTCTCTAAGTTTCACTCATACTATCTTTTCCCACTTCCTCTAAGATCTGGGAGAATTCCCTGAGCAATAATCTTAAGTTACTGACTGGTTTTCTAGAATATCCAAACTCTTGCTCATGTCATCGCATGCAATTTTTAAGTTATTTTCATCATTTTCAAATATACAAAAGTAGAATACTGTAATAACCCCCTATGTGCCCATCACCCAGCCTAACAGATATCGATCCTGGCCAATCTTGTTTTATCTTCACCCCTTAACTTTCCCTCCCCCCATTGTTTTTTATAAATATATTTTTATTGATTTCAGAGAAGAAGGAAGAGGGAGAGAGAGATAGAAATATCCATGATGAGGGAGAATCATTGATCATCTGCCTCCTGCAAGTCCCCCACTGGGGATCGAGCCCACAACCCAGGCATGTGCCCTTGACCGGAATCGAACCTGGGACCTTTCAGTTCGAAGACCAACGCTCTATCCACTGAGCCAAACCGGCTAGGCTCCCCCATTGGTTTTGATCAAATCCCCGACATCTTGCTTCATCTATAAATATTTCAGTAGTTACCACTAAATTATAGCTTTAAAAACCAATGATCATATTTTAAAATTTTGACAATATTTATCTAATATGATCAAATATCTAGTCAGGGTTCAAATTTCCAATTGTTTCATAAATGTTTGATATATGATCCCCATAATGTCCACATTCCGCCATTGCTTTTGGTTGGTAAGTCTCTCCCATGCAGTTCGTTGAGCAGTTTGTCCTGCAGCTTCCTACAGGGGGCGCTGTTCCTTTGCTGAATCTGTGGTGTGGAAGCACCACTTTATAAGTGGCTGCTGTCCTTCCACCAGGCAGCACGTGGTCTTTCCTTTTGTGGTGCTCACAACTATTGTTGCTCAATTCCAGATCCAGTAGTTTATTAGGGGAACATTGCATTTTTTTATTTTAAAATATATTTTTTTATTGTTGATAGTATTACAAATAACTCCCATTCCCCCCCTTCCTTCCCCACTGCTCCCAGCCCCTACTCCTCCCCCGCACCCTGTCTTCACTACCCTATTGCCCGTGTCCATGGGCTATGCATATAAGTACGTAAGTTCTTTGGTTTATCTCTTCTCGTCCCCCCTCCCCCCACCCCCACCCCCCCCACCCCCCGGCACCACATGGAGGTATGTCAGTCTGCTCCATGCCTCCCTGCTTCAGGTCTTATTTTGTTGGTCAAAATTTGGCTTTGTAACTGTGTTTCAAATCATAATCTCCCACAATGAGATCTTTTCAAAGATTCAATACTGCTCAAGTTCCACTGAAAAAATTTATCTTAGGGACTTTGCTTAAAACTTTTCTCCCATTTCATATTTTTGTTTCATTGGGGAGTGTTTTTTCCAGTTCCTCAGAATAAACCCTTATTTTTGACTATTGAATCTTTTCACATATTTGGTGATTTTTAAAAACTGCTTATACTAAAGAAGGGGTCTGTGTTTGTTCAACAATAGGATTTACTGTGGATTTGATTGAGTACTTTCCCCGAAAAGCTCACAAGTTGAAATTAAAATCCTTTAGGCCTTTAGAGTTGGCCACTCCTTGGACTTTGTTCAGTTTGGTTCCATCTGTATCCATTTATTCAGCAATAACTCAGAGATGTTTTTCTAACATTTCAATTGTATTACAAATACCTTCATAGTTATATGAATGTATGCTTAAAAGAAAGTAATGAAAATATACTCCAAAACCTTTGATTATTATCTTTGGGGAGTGGGGTTACAGGTTACATTTATTTCTTTTTTCCTATCTTTTTATTTTTCTTTATTTTCTAACTACTTTAAATACAAATTACTTATATAAATGTTTGTTTACAAAGATGAAAACTGTATTGTAAATATTCAGTAATATTGTGGTTTAAGAAATAAGAAAGCCCCTGTTCTTCTCTACTACTAATATAAAATATTGTACTTCCTCAAATTATGCTTGACATTTAAATAACAGTTGTAGCTAAATATACCTTAGTAAAAATATGAAAGTGCTAAAAGTACCACATATGTATTTGCCATCCCTGTATAGGAAGGTTTTGTCTAATAAATGACGTAGCTTGGTGGATGAAATTTTCCAGAACATTACATCCTGGGAGTGGAGGGTAGGAGGTAGGGAGGTTGGGGAACACAGTGGGGGATGATTCTCAGATGGTGGGATTTAGGCATCTGCCCCTGAGCTGTACCCAGAAGTATAGTGACCACCCTTGCACCATCCCCTGCCTCCCAAACACATATGCCAGGGCAGGGCAGCCCTCCAGACACATGCCTGGGCAAAGGGACAAAACTTCTCTTGTTAGAGCCCCAATCGTCCAAACACTGTGGAGTTGGTGAGCCTCAACATCCCAATTCATATCACCTATGAAACAATTGTATTTGGAACCTCAAAGATGCCAGAGTGCCGTGTGTGTGTGTGTGTGTGTGTGTGTGTGTGTCTACAAATATGCACACATGTACCATTTATTTGTTTTGGGTATTGGGAAAATTGTGAGAATGAGTTTGAAGCAGGAAGAATGACCTTCAGAGAGATCCTCCTAGGAATGCTTAGATGATAGGTATTTACATGGTTATATGAATATAGAGAAATGTATGAATGACACAAAGCAGGTAGCTAACGTGGATTAGTAGAACAGTGCAGGAGGATGGGCAGAGAGAGGCAAATGAAAGTGAGAAGCAAGCAAAATATGGAAAAAAGAATGCACTAAAAAGAAATCAGTGTGTATAAAATCTTACTTATGATAAATTGTATCTCAGTGTATAAAATATGAGGAAAAGAGAAGATAGATCTGCATCTTCCTATCTGTAGGAATGCGGATGCCATATTGTGACGTGAAAAAAGCAAGTTACAAAGTGTAATCTGCTATTATTCTATTTCAATAAAAACAAATAGGCAAACACAACCCTCCTAAATGTGTATTTATGATTGTGTAAGTAACAAGGAGATTACTGTGAATGGATACAGGTGGGTAACAATGGTTACTGCATGGTGGTGGGAGTGAGTTGGAGTGGGGGCGGGGGCGGGGTTGGTTGGGGACAGCTTCTTGCTCAACAGAAAAATAAAAATATTTTACCCCAGGTAGCATCCTAACCATTTTTGTGGTTCAGTGATTAGATATGAGCTTTGCAGGTAGACAAATCCCTGCTCAGATCTTAGAAAGCTCCGGAAAGCTCTCTTCCCATTGTAGTAGAGACCCGCCAAGTGTCCTCAGCATCCCATACTTCCAAGGTCATGGAATTTCAGAAGGGCAAAGACTACACTTCCCAGGCTGACTTGCAGCTGATTGTGATCATGTGACCAGGCTCTGGCCAATGAGCTGTAAACAAGGCTGAAGGTGCAACTTCTGGGTTGTGTCCTTAAAGGGTAGATGTTTACACTCATGCTTGCCCTTTCTTCTCCCTCACCATGGCTGGAAAGCAGAGGTGGCAGCCAAACAACTTGGTCCATTTAGACAAGGGCAACACTTGGGGGGCGGGGGGGGGGGGGGGAGAGGAAGGGAAATATGAAAGAGCCTCAACTGCTCCTGATGACAGAGAGCAGCCCAAACTTCGATGTGAAAGAGAAATACACTTGTTTAAACCATTATTTACCTGGGTTTCTGTTGTAGCAGCCAAAACCACATTCTAACAGAGATTTTGTAGATCAAAAACAATCTAAAATTAGTCTAGCAATTCATGCACTTCAACCTAACCATTGACCAGCTGTATAAGCTTCAGCATGTTACCTAATCTCTGGTCCTCTGTTTCCTTCACTATAAACTGAGGGTAATCCTCACCCAGAGTACTAGAATGGATTACAAGGGCTTAGATAATGAGCCTCAGCAAGCTAGGCTCCACTCCTCCTCAGTTCCTGTCCAGGCCCTGTAGGCGCACACAGCTACTTTTATAGAGCCACAACCACAGTGCATGTGCTTTGACTGGAAGAATTTGCCAGGCCAGAGCTGATACCGGGTGAGTCAATCTGTAGAGTTGTGGGCCTCATCTCTAGTTCCTCTGTGTTCTCTGGACTAGCCAAATCCTTAAGTGGACCAGAACTTTCAAAGGACGTTGGTGAAAGGTTAACCTCAACTTCCTCTACAAAGGGGACTCAGGCGTCTACACGCATGGTGAGGTGGACTAGGACAGGGTGGCAGCTGGGGCGGGGGTGGGGGGGAGGCGGTTGCTGGGCTACGTTCAAAGCCAAATGTTCAGGAAGGAACAAAGAACAAGAGAGAAAGAAACCGATTACTACTTTAGGGTTTTTTTCCCCTCTCTACTGATGTTCTGAAACGATCAAAGTAATATATGCTTAATTGTGACAAGTGAAATAATGCAATCATTATAAAGATGTGAAAATTGAAAACTATCTCCCTCAACCCACTCCCGACACCATGCAGTAACCATTTTATCCACCTTGTATCTCCTTTCACCGTGATCTCCTTGTTCCACAAACGTACACAATCATAAATACACATACAGGGGGTTGTGTTTGCCTACTTGTTTTTATTAATATAGAATAGCAGCAGACTACATTTTGTAACTTGCTTTTTTCACTTCACAATGTAGCACCCGCATTCCTACAGATGGGAAGATGCAGATCTATCTTCTCTTTTCCTGATATTTTATGCACTGAGATACAATTTATCATAAACAAGATCTTATACACACTGATTTCTTTTTCTGATATTTTCTGTTTGTTTGCTTCTCACTTTCATTTACTTCTGCCCATCCTCCTGCATTGTTCTACTAATCCACGTTAGCTACCTGCTTTGTGTCATTTATACATTTCTCTATATCATACAACCATATAAACATCTACCATCTATCTATCTATCAGCATCTATTATCTTTCTACCTATACACACATATACACACATTAACACCACATATATTCATTCATGTTTTGTCATTCTTTGCTGCACAAAAAATGGATTACCTTATACATACTTTTTCTGCATCTTGCATTGTTCTCTGAACAATATCTTATGGAAATCCCTACAAGTCAGCTCTTACTCTAATTCATTTTTTCATAATACGTTTTACTGAGGATTCACCAGAGCTTATTCAAAATTGAGGGATATTGGTATTTTCCATTCTTAGCCATCACATAGCTATAATAAACATTTTTGTACATATGTTTTAGCATTCCCAGGAGTGAGACTGCTGGGCTAAAGAGAACATGTATTTTACATTTTAAGAAATGTTACCAGGTTGCTTTCCAAAAAGCTGTCATAGCCCAACTGGCTTGGCTCAGTGGATAGAGCGTCGGCCTGAGGACTGAAGGGTCCCAGGTTCGATTCTGGTCAAGGGCATGTACCTTGGTTGCGGGCACATCCCCAGTAGGGGGTATGCAAGAGGCAGCTGATTGATGTTTCTCTCTCATCGATGTTTCTAACTCTCTAACCCTCTCCCTTCCTCTCTGTAAAAAAATCAATAAAATATATTTAAAAAAAAAGCTATAATAGTTCTCTTTCCAACAGCCAAGTGTGAGCATACCTTACTCCTTTCCTCGTCCCTGCATCTCTGTCAGCAATGGGTTTATCTTCCTTTTAATTTTTGTCAGTCTAATAAATACAACATATCTCGTTGTACTTTAGCTTAGGTTGCCTTTTCTTGATCACTCATGTGTTTGAGCAGCTTTTTATATATTTCTCAGCCATTTCGATGTGCCCTTCTGTGAATTATCTGTTCATATTCTTTGCTTGTTTTTCTTTTAGGTTGTTTAATCTTTTATTTTGTGAGAGCTCTTTGTCTATTATAGATAATTAACTCTTCACCTGTATTGCAAACTTTTCCCCCAAGTATAGTTGTCTTGCTATTTCTTAGCAAGAAATACCAGAAACAAAGTCAATAGACAAATAAATTTGGGGAAAAGAGTTTGCAATACAGATGTAAAGTTAAATGTCCATAATACATAAAGAGCTCTTAGTAATGTTTATATAGTTAGCTAACTCTATCTTCGTCTGAAGGGCGAATGTGTTTTCCTGTTTTGGTTAAGATATTCTCCACACCCCAGGTTGTATGTGTAGTCCAAGATTTCACTTTGATTTTTTTATTTAGTTTTTCACATTTAAATGTTTAATGCTTCTGTAATTTATTTTTATGATTGGTTATTCTGCTAATCTCTCTATCCTTATTACAATAAGGCAAATCTAGGCCTATTGTTCTGTTCCGTATTTGGTGGTGAAGGGGGAAGGAGGCGGGGGTGGGGGAGGTTTCTCAGACTTTTATTTTATTTAAAAAAATACATTGCCTTATGACTACGAGCAGGCGTGGCCTGCATGGGTGGTAGGTGTGCTGGGCTCAGGGTATGCGTGGGCAGTGAGGAGTGACAATTGGGTAGCTGGAGAGAAAGGGTGGGTTTGGAGGTCAAGGGCTCCTTGATTTGCTTCTGGGAACAGGTAGGCATGATAAAGTAGTCATGACAAGCTATGGCCCTGATGCCTAGAAGATTAAGAAATGCTTGGCAATCAAGTAGCTGCCCATCATAGTTGAGGCTCCATTTCTGCATCATGCGGTCGAGAACACCGGATCCTTCTGGCTCTGTGTGAAGACAGTCAGTTCTGTTTTCGTGAAGCTTAGGAATTCGTTCTTGGAGAGTCTGCAATGTTACCATCTTTTCCAGCATACTCTGAAACAGCAATCAGAGACTCAGTGCACGACAATCTCTGTAGGGCCGGAGACTCGTCTTACTGGATTTGACCTGGAGGCTGTGATGGGAGCAGCGCCGCCGAGAGTGCTGGGTGGGCCTCAGGCATTTGTTCTTTGTTAACATTTCATTAATCACAGTTTATCCTCTCCCTAAGAAGCCCTGTTAAAACTCTAACTAGAATTACATTGTTTACACAGTAATTCCCAATAAAGTACCCTTACATTTGTTCAAATTCTTGTTTTTAACACCTCCAAAAAGATTTTATAAGTTTCTTCATATGGATCTTATGCCTCCATATATTTATTCATAAGAATTTAATAGTTTTGGTGCTACTGTACATGGAATATTTATTCAATATATATTTCTTCACATCTATTGTACAGATCAGATACAAAATTTTAAACATTTATTTTTATCTAGCCAGCTCATTAAATTCTTTTATTAATCCTTTTCGTTTTCTTTTATTATTCAGCTAGACTTTCAATACAAACAACCATGTTTTTGGCAAAAACAAGCTAGTTTTTGTGTTTCTTGACTAATTCTTTTATTTTCCTTTTTTTCTGGTCATACTGGTGTTCTAAGGCAGCGTTGAATAATAATGATGACATTGGGCATTCTTGTGTAGTTGCTGATTTAGGTTGAGTGTCCATTTAGACTATTTTCTATTGGATTTTGGTAGGTAAGTATTATTTGATAATTTTTATTTTACATTTTTTTGTATTTCCTTTATTCATTAATCACTTCTTATTTATTAATTTTCTCTTCCTTTTATTATTTTTATTTTATATATATATTAAAATATATTTTTTATTGTTGATGGTATTACAGATATCTGCCATTTTCTCCCTCTTCCTATTTTCTTTGGATTTAAAGTTTTGGCTCTTTTTCTAATTTCTAAAAATCAATCACTATGTTTCTTTATATATTTATTTAGTAATGAAAATTTAAGGCTATACATTTTATATTTTTCTCTGAATACTGATTTTGTTGTTAATAGGTTTTGATATTAATTTTTCTCTTCATTGCTTTCTGGATAGTTTCTAAATGCTATTTTGATTTCTTTAGATTATAGACGTTGGTTCCTTAATTTCTAAGTAGTAAAGTTTTGATTACTTAATTATTTATTGTTAAAAATAATAACAGTTGTATGAGTTCTTTTTAAATTATGATTAGAAAATGTAGCCAGTTACATGATCAGTTTGTACAAATTAGTTATGATATATTATATATATATATATATATATATATATATATATATATATATATATATATATACTAGAGGCCCAGTGTATGAATTCGTACACAGGTGGGGTGGATGGTGCGGATCAGGGCAGGGCCTGTCCGGAGGAGAAGACGGTGTGTGTGTGTGTGTGTGTGTGTGTGTGTGTGTGTGTAGGTTGGCTGGCCTGCCTGGCTTGATCAGAGCCCAATCAGGGCTTGGCCGGCTGAGAGGACTGGGGAGAGGGGCCGTGGGCAGTGGGCCGACCATCCCCACCCCCGAATGGCATGGGGGGGTTGATCAGGGACCAGCGGCTGGAGGGAGGGGCCACGGGCAGTTGGCCGGCTGGCCTTGCCCCTAATCGGGGTGGAGAGGCCGATCTGGGGTGGGGCTGGGTGGGGGGCAGCTGCAGGCTAATTGTGGTGGTGGGGGTCATGGGGGCGGGGCCAGCCGGGAGGAGGGGCTGCAGGAGGTTGACCTCTAGCCTCACCCATGATCGAGCCAGTTCGCTGGCCGCAGTGGGCATCATAGTGACTGGGCATTCTAGTCATTACAGCCTTCCAGATGCTGGCTTTTTATATATATAGATATTCTCTACTCAAAGGATTTAAGTATGTTGATTGTGTTATGCAATTACTTGATCACCTTTATTTTGCTTTTATTACACATGTCAATAAAAAAAGAGTTGCAGTTAAATCTCTGACAATAAACTTTCATATGAAATTTCCCTTGCATTTCTAATAATTTTTGCTTTATATATTTAGTTTCATGTTGTTTGGTGCTTAGATGTTTACAGCTGTTATATCTTCTCTATAAACTGTGACTTTTATAATGATAGCCCTCCTTATTTGATTTAGTGCTCTTAATTTAAAAAATTTTTAATATAAAAATGATCAAACTTTATTATTATCATTAATGGTAATATTTGTATAGACTCCATATCTCTTTATCCATCCCTTTACTGTCAGTTATTCTTTGTCATTACATATACTGTATTATCATATACTATTTTCTGCTTATAGTATATAGCTAGCTTTTACATTTTAACTGTCTGACATTTCTGTCTTTTATTGGGATCATTTATTCTGTTTAAACTTATTGTATTAACTGATATTCTTTATTTTATTCCTTTTTTAAAATTTTACTTACTGCTTCCTTTACGTTGTTGTATCTATTTTACCTTTTTTTAAGGTGAACATTTAACTTAAATTTTTTTTTTCAATTATAGGGTACATTCAATATTATTTTGTATCAGTTTCAAGTACACAGCATAGTGGTTAAACAATCATATACTTTACAAAGTGTTCCTCCTCGATGTTTTAAGTATCTACCTGGTACCATACGTAGTTATTACAATATTATTGACTATATTTCCTATGCTGTTCTTCACACCCCCATGATTATTTTGTCGCTCCAATCTGTACTTCTCAATCTCTTCACCTTTTTTACCCGGTCCCACAACCCAGCCCACTCTCCTCTAGCAACCATCAGTCTGTTATCTGTGTTTATAAGTCTGTTTCTATTTTGTTTGTTCATTTATATTATTCTTTTAGATTCCACATAAAAGTGAAATAATTCAGTATGCCTGAGTTATTTCACTTAGCATGATACCTTCTAGGTCTATCTATGCTGTTGCAAATGGTAAGATTTAACTTTTTTATGGCCAAGTAATATTCCATCATATATATGTACCATGTTTTTTTTTTTTTTATCTACTCATCTACTGATGGGCACTTGGATTGCTTCCATAGCTTGGCTATTATAAACAACTCTGCAATGAACAGAGGGGTGCATATATTCTTTTGGGTTTGTGTTTTGTGTTTCTTTAGATATATGCCCAGACGTGGAATTTCTGGGTCATAAAGCAGTTCCATTTTCAATTTTTGGAGAAATCTCCATACTGTTTTTCATAGTAGCTGCACCAGTCTGCATTCCCACCTGCAGTGCACAAGGGTTCCCTTTCACCAACGCTTGTTGTTTGTTGATTAATTGATGATAGCCATTTGACAGGTATGAAGTGATATCTCATTGTGATTTTAATTTGCATTTCTCTGATGATTAGTGACATTTTTTCATGTCTATTGGCCATCTCTATGTCCTCTTTGGAGAAGTGTCTGTTCAGATCCACCCCTCCTCCCAACACACACACACTTTATAATTGGACTGTTTGGAGCGTTTTTGGTGTTGAGTTGTATGAGTTCTTTATAAATTTTAGATATTAACCCCTTATCAGATGTATCATTGGCAAATATATTCTCCCATTCAGTGGGTTGTCTTTTCATTTTGTTGATGGTTTATTTTAATTTTTAAAAATGTTTGTTAATTTGATGATATTGTTTCCTTTTCTTTATCTTCCTCTCCCTTCTCTGCCAGTTAAGTAGGGAATATCATTGACTTTTCCCCAGATTTCATAATTTAAATATATATTTTATTGATTTTTTACAGAGAGGAAGGAAGAGGGATAGAGAGCTAGAAACATTGATGAGAGAGAAACATCGACCAGCTGCCTCCTGCACACCCCCTACCGGGGATGTGCCCGCAAGCAAGGTACATGCCCTTGACCGGAATCGAACCTGGGACCTTTCAGTCCACAGGCTGACGCTCTATCCATTGAGCCAAACCGGTTTCGGCATAGAATTCATAATTTAAAAATATAATTATACTAGAGGCCTGGTGCATGGATTTGTGCACCAGTGGGGTCCCTCAGCCTGGCCTGCACCCTCTCCAATCTGGGACCCGGGTCCAACTGGTTTAGGCCCAATCCCACAGGACATCACTCTTGCAATCCGGGACCACTGGCTCCTAACTGCTCACCTGCCTGCCTGCCTGATAGCCCTTAACCACTCTGCCTGCTGGCCTGCCCGCCCCCAACTGCCCCCCCCCCCCCACTTTTGGTCTGCTCACTCCCAACTGCCCCTTACTGCCAGCCTGCTTGCCCCCAACAGCCCCCCCACCGGCCTGATCACCCCCAACTGCCCTCTCCTCCTGGCCTGGTCGCCCCTAACCACCTCTGCCTTGGCCCCCCACCATGGCTTTGTCTGGAAGGACATCTGGAAGGTCTCCCGGAAGGTCTCTCAGTTTAATTAGCATATTACCCTTTTATTAGTATAGATAGAGGCCTGGTGTATGGGTGGGGGCTGGCTGGTGTGCCCTGAAGGGGGTTCCGGATCAGGGTGGGGGTCCCCTTGGGGGGTGGGGCCAGCCTGGGCAAGGGACCTGGGGCGGTTTGCAGGCCGGCCATGCCCCCATCAGGATGGGGGTCTGCACTGGGGGGTGTGGCCAGCCCGGGCGAGGGGCTGAGGGCCGTTTGGGGGCAGTTTGCAGGCTGGCCAAGCCCCCAGCTTTGTCCAGAAGGACGTCCAGAAGGTCTCAGGAAGGTCTCCTGGTCTAATTAGCATATTGCTCTTTTATTAGTATAGATAGATTATGAAAACAGGACACAAACCACTCCTCTCACTCCCCCTCAATAAGTTGAGACAAAGATAATACTTTCATTTCCCTATCTTCCCACATGAGACATTTAGAAAGCTTTCACTTCTGAATCCTTTAATGTCTAAGTTTTGCCGACAGTTTAATACTCTTCATTCTAGTTGATATTTTAATTTCCCTTGTAATATGTCTCTTCTATTTATAAATACTTACTTAGTATTTATACTACATAATTTCACACAGTGTTTTATTCTGTTATATTTAACAGTATGTGTTTTGAAAGGCCCATTGTTCGCCCAAAGGCCCAACAGATGTGTTGGGACAGAAAGAATAGCCCAGATCCCTGGAATAAATAAGGTCCCAATGATCAATACAAGTTCTACTCAGTGAATGTAAATTACAGCAAACTGCAGAAAGAAGGGCTGGGCTTCTCAACGAAATGTTTCACATTAAACAATAGAATAAAGGTCTTCCAGAAGCCATCCAACAATTCTTCACTTAACCAGGAAATATTTCCTTCACAAATACCTGAAATCATGTGGTGTATTGTGTTGAGGTTTACACTGGATGAAAAAATGTATGAAAAAAAAAGTAAAGCCTTCAATGGCAGCCCAATGCAATTTCTTAAAGATTAAGTGCTTTTTTTAAATCCTCACCCGAGGAATGAGAATATTTTCCCCAAGATCTTTAGAGAGAATGGAAGCGGGAGAGAGAGAGAAACATTAACGTGGTTGTCCCCCACTTGCGCCCCAACAGGTGCCGGGGACCAAACCCACAACAGAGGTACGTGCCCTTGGCTAGGAATCAAACCAGTGACCCTTAGGTCCGCGGGCTGACACTCTAACCACCAAGCCAAACCGGCCAGGGCAAATAAAATACTGTCAATGATATAGTCATTAAAGGTTTAAGTGTGCAAATCGCAAAATGATAAACAAAAGACAGATGCACTTATCAAGTAAAGAAGAAATGCAGTAAAAATTGAGACCAAAGAAATCCTATGCCATCACTTCTACAAATATAACTTTTATAAATAGCATTTAGAAACAATGCTAAGTTTATATGAGTGCATTTGGAATATTAAACAAAACCAGCATTAGAGAAAGCTCTCAATTTATGTTACTCCCAGGTCTCTCTTTGGGAGTCTATGGGAGCTGGTACTGTGTCAACCAAGCTAAGCTGGAGTTACATTTCTCAGCATTCCCTTCACTGTACAGGGCCAGATCAGGGTTGGCCACAAGAGAAACTTTTGCAAAATTTGGAAAGAATCATCAAGCAGCAGCAGGAGATATTACTTTTGGAAGACGGGTGCAGGGTCCCGTGCCACTGCAGCTGCTTCCGTCCTGGTCCCTGATCTGCTGGATGGCCTCATTGGTGGCAGAAGTGGGGGGGGGGGGGGGGGGGGGGAGAGGGGAGGGAGGGGGGAGGGGGGAGGGAGGGGGCAGTCAGGCCGCCAGCTCCTCCTCCTCATGCTGGATTCCCTACATGTGCAGCTCTGAGGTGAGTACCCCGGTGTCTGCAGGTCACCCTCAGGCTGTGAAAGACAGATGCAGGGTCTGGTTGGTCCTCATAGATTCTGGTGTGTCTTTGTGGGTTCCCATTCGTTCTTCCTGTCCCCCACTTTCATCCAGCTTTTCTTTTCAGCCTGCACCGGCTGACCCAGGTTTACCACCGAATACAGAGGCAACAGCCTCTTGTAGATTTCTTCATCACTTCCCCTGCTTTGTGGTTCCGGTTTGTGACTTTTTTTTCTGATCTCCAACAGTCTTCTTCCAGATGTTACCTCCCTGGCTTCTCCCACAAAGGTGTAAGGTCTAATCACTGTAATAAAGCATTCTAAGGGCATCCCACCGCTATATGAATGCAACCCCAAACTCCCCACTGTAGCCTACAATATAAGGCATGACCTGACCCCTCCCACCTCATCTTGTGCCCATCTCCCCATGCCCTCCTCCCTGCTTGCCTGGGCACTGTTTTCACAGCACAAGAGCCAGTTGACTGGACGTTGGAAGTTACTTTCTCTGTCTAGTCAATGAGCTATTTCAAGATGGCCTGGGTCTGGGGAGGAAGAGGTTAAGGTTGTTGGAAGGCCCGGACAGCCCAGGCCTGTTCTCAATCAGGGGCACAGCAAGAAGGCGTGGAGCTGCTTGCTGCATCTGGGAAGTCTCCATAGCAAAGTGATTAGGGAGAGTGTGGGAGAGAACATGCCGAACTTTCATTTCTGTGCACGGAGAGGATGGGGTGGGCCAGGGTCAGGCAGGAGGGGCTGTCAAGGTCTCAAAGGGGTGACATTGGGCGATAGCCCTGAACACTGGCTTTGCAACTGCAGAGATCTGGCCAGCTCTGGGCGGAGGGTCAGTGTCTCACGAAGCCTGGAAGAGGCCCATGGGCCAGTCCCCCTGGCTTGGCTGTCCTGCCCTCCCCTCCTTGGCTCCTTCCAGAGGCTTCTTGGCCCAGTAATCATATCTATCCTCCAAGAAACTTCCCCCAGCTGGCTCCTCTCAGCCGGGCTGCATCTCCATGAGAGAGGAGGTGTTGGCTCCCTCTCCGGCCCTGCAGTTTGGACAACCTCCACACGTCAGGGAGGGGCAGGGCAGCTGTGTTTGAAACGCCGCAGGAACCAAGGACCTCGACTGGTCTTGAGTTTTCTTTTTTGGCTGCAAAAGTGGAACATAAAACACCTCTCACTTCCCGCCTTCTGTTCCAGCCACACTGGACCACATGCTGTTCTCTGACCAGCCAGGCTTTTCATGGCTTTGGACTTGCTGTAGCTCTGCCTGGAATGTCCTTCTCCATCTAAGCAACTCCTGCTCAGTCTCTAAGACTCAACCCACATGTCACCTCCTTCCTGAGGGCTCTCCTCATACACCCAGTCTTGTCTTCCTAGGCGCTTCCGTGTAGCACCTGAAAGTATTCAAGCAGGTGGTCTTCACCGTTAGCACGTACACAGAGCACCTGGCCATCTCGTTAAACTTGAACGTGACCTGAGACCTGGTTCTTCTGTACTTATAGCCAGCTCTTAGATGATGTCGATGCTGCTGGTCCAAGGACCACACTCTAAGCAGCAAAGATTTTAAAGCATTTCTCTCATTCTCTTACTTGAATTTTTAAGTCAAATGCTTTGATTACACATGAAATAAAATAAAAAACCCACACAAATTAATTTCTACTCTCTACCTTCATTTGTCTAGAGCACAAAACATCTTGGTTAATTTATGGTAAACTTGGTCATTTTAAGTTAAATTCGGTTAATTCTGAAATGTTCTTTTCTGTCTGCCCATCCCCACCTTCCTGGGTCTCATTTCAGTTTTGGTGGTGATGGTGGTGGTGGTGGTGGTGGTGGTGGTGGTGGTGGTGGTGGTGATGGTAGGGTCACAGAGCATCTTGGCAGTTGGGGGTGGGAGCAGGCATCTGGTCCTGGTGGGTGTCTTGCTGGTTCTGGGTACAGCATCCTTCCACCCTGACTCCCTCAACATGTCTGAGTTCCCGTGTGGTCCCTGGCACGGCCCAGACCACTTACTTTTTGTGGGTCCTCTTGTCTCAACTGTGATATATCCTCAGGTCCCTCAGCTTTCTCCCATCTGACTTCCATGCCCCCCTGGGGTATAAATATGTTGGCTGTCTCCGCTGCCCTCTATAGCCCCCAGAGTTTTCTGGGTCTGCCTAGGTCCCTCCCCTCCTGAAGATGCCCTAGGTAGCCCCATACCATGGGGGCCAGGTTACTCCAGGTGCCTGATAGAAAGTGGCATAGTTCTTCTCCACTTTCAGATCCAAAACTGTCCTGAAATCTGAGGGTCTTATTGTCCACTGCCATCCTTCTGGATATAACTCTATTGAAGAGGCAACATGCTGGACACTTCAGAAATCTCTACCAGTGCCCTGGCCAGTGTGACTCAGTTGGTTGGAGCTTCGTCCTGTACATTGAAAGGTCAATTCTGGTAAGGGCACATAGCCAGGTTGCAGATTTGGTCCCTGGTTGGGGCGTGAGTGGGAGGCAGCTGATTGATGTTTCTCTCTCTCTCTCTCTCTCTCTCTCTCTCTCTCTCTCAATCAATAAAAAATTTAAAAAAAGAAAGAAATCTCTACCAGCATCTAACTGACTTGCTTCACTATCAGCCCACCATTTCCTGCACCTCATAGGACTATCTTCTTAAATTTTTTATTAGTTAATATATGCATATGAAACAATTCAAATAGTACAAAAGAGCACTCAAATTGCTATATAATTTAGTTAATCTTCTTAAGACAATATCCTTTGACTCTCCACAAGTGATGTTGAATCCGTGTGCTTCTACTTTATCCCACCTCTCTTCCTTCCTCTCTTCTCTTCCCCTCCCCTCCCTTCTCCACAGTTCTGGTTAGTTATTACTATTGTTAGTTCCAGTGCTTTATTTCTCCATGGGGATGAATGAATGTTTTTATATGAGACAAATCTTCTTTGTCTGTTGAGCGCTTTGCAGTTTCCTCATTTTCTTTGATCCCAAAACACAAAATGACATCAGCACTGCTCATATTTCAAGACCACCCCCAGTGATGCAGGCACCCTCCACCCCCACCCAGCTGAAAAGCGCTATCTGGGTACTTGCACAACTTTATATCTCTATTACCTGGGCTATTTACTTTAAACATATCTTTTTATTCCCCTTCTATAAAAAGTGAAATCTGAATACTTAACAAATTCCTACCTTCATTGGTTTTATAACTTCTACATCAGAAGAGTTTATATATTTATGTTGTGTTTTAACCTTAATCCCAGTAGATGTTTTATCTATAATCTCAAATATAAATGTATTCAGTGCCCACTTTGCTGCTTTAGTCTCTGTTTCTCTATTCATTTGTTTTCCAAACTTTGTCTTTTATTATTTTCTTTAAGGTGACTGAATTTCTGTAATTTTGAAAATATTTGCATGTTTTTAGATTTGAAATGATGGTTTGTGATGACATATAGTTCCTGGTCATGTTTTCTTTCTCTAAGGACACCATGGTTCTTTATTTATAGCCATTTATGACATTGTCTCTTAGCTTTGAATGTTTTGGTACTGAACTCTTTAGCCAGCCTACTTTTTTTTTTTTTAAATGGGTGGTTTGACCTTTCTGCTGGGGAACCAGAGGAATCTTTATCCCTGCAGTGTGGTAACACTAATAGTGTGTGTCAGTGTTAGTTGGTTTATTCCTTCAGCAATTCAGTCAATGAATGTTTATTGGAGGTTCCTAGATGCCATGCATTATTTTATACGTTAGGGACATTGCAGTGACAAATAGAACAAAAATCCCTATCCCCATACCTCATGGAACTTACATTCTGATGAAAGACTTAGGGGGATGAAAAAACTATATCCATTCTCTCAGAACATAGTGTGTTCTTTCAGTCTATAAATTCAAGTTCTTTTGTTTTAGAAATTTTTAAAAAATGTATAGGGTGTTCCCAAAGAATGTATACATACACCTTGAATAATTATAAATGCAGTGTCTATTAAAATACATTTCATTTCCCAAATAAAGCTATCAGCTGTTAAAGTGTGTATACATTTTGGGGGATACCCTGTATTATAATTGATGCCAATTATACATATGTTGGATTTCCTTGATCTTTGTTCTATATCTATTATTTCTTGTTTTTATTTTCAAATTCATTGCCATCCTGCATGTTATTGTGTTCATTTTTCTGAATTCTACCTTCCATGTTCTTAGCTGAATTTTCACTAACATTTTGATGCTTCATCGGGTCCTTCATGTTTATGATGATTTATTTTCTCTTTCACTTCGTTCCTGAGCCCTGGTGGTTTATATTGCTCCTCTTTCCCTAGTCTTGGATTTTTTTTTTTTCTCATGTACTCATAAGTTTTCTTTGAATTATCATTTAGAGGTGATTTTTAAAAATTAAGTTATTAAATTCATGAGAAAATCCTTGGTCTCAATTTTCATTTATCCAAGACAAAGTCTTTCTCAAGTGTTAGCAAGAAGTCTCTCTCTGGCTCATTGGAAGCTGTAAATAATGCACAGATATGTGTGTGTGTGTGTGTGTGTGTGGTGGTTTAGCCTTTCCTATGTTAAACAGAGAGTGCAGAGCCACTAGCCTCTCACAGACTTTCCTTTATTCTGTAGCTTTGTTGCAGTGTCCTATGTCTATGCATTTTTTTTCATTCAGCATTCATCTCCCCTGCACTCCCTGATGTAACATGGGGTTCAGGAAGGCTCTTCTCCTGAAGCCAGACCTCTCTCTCTCTCTCTCTCTCTCTCTCTCTCTCTCTCTGTGTGTGTGTGTGTTTAATACTTAAGCATATTATCTCACCATATTGTAGCCCTTGGACCTGGCTTACTTCTTTCTCATCAGTCCTGTAAGAAACTGTTCTTTAAAATCAAGCTTTCTTACTTAGGCTGGCTCAAATGTCTTCTGTTTCTTGCAACCAAATGGTGTAGTGAGTTGATTTCTCTAAGTTTAAGTTTCTGAGCCCATCAAATGATGTTAAATGAGATGCGGCCTATTACTTTTTTGGCTCCATTATTCTTATTTTTCTTATCCTTCCCCATGCCTAGCATGACACCTTGCATACCACAGCTGTCCAGTAAATATCTATCAATATAATTTTGAATGCACACTCAATCTGTGTTAGGAGAGGGTAACATTTTCACACTATGTAATTAATATTTCAGTACAATCAGAAATGGAGGGGGAACTTTGATGGAATGTAACCTTGGGGTTAAGGAAACTTGAATGGATTCCTAGAAAAATTAAATAAAATCTCCCATCTAATTTGAAACACAGTTCAGCTACTTTGTTTAGATGGATAGCTGCCCAGAAAGTTTAGCCTTAAGGCTCTCTAACAAACATTTTATGTGAAAAAAGATATATTGGCTGGAAATAAATGAGTCAAGGCCATGTACTTTGGATCCTTTGCTCTCCTTTCTTTCTTTCACTAGCCCCTGTTTATTCTTTAACTGAAGGAGGAAAAATCTAGAAAAATAAATCTCCTGAGTCTACTTAGGTACCTATGGTACAAGAGCTTTAACCCACCCAGCCATCTCCAGGCTGAATCCAGACGTGTTCCCTCTGAGTCCCCATCATGTTCTCCTGCCCGTGCTTGCCATGGCCTCCACGGTCAACATGCCCTTTCCATGCTGGCTCTTAGAGCCAATGATTCGTGTGTTCTGTGTCACATCCCTTCGGCTCACTTCTCTTCCCAGCACAGCTGTGGTGGGCAGCTCTGCACAACGACTAGTCCCACCTCAAGTGCCAATGACAGCGGCTCCTGCTCTTCTGCCTCCAATGTTTTCTGGAGGCCAAAGATGTTCACACAGCCAGGAAGTAAGAAGAGGTAAGTAAAGCATTCCCAGGAGTACTCCTCAGCTGCTGAGGGGTGAGATTCAGCAGATAAGTGCCCCAGCCCCCCCCTCCCCCCCGCCCCCCGACCTACACAAAGGACAATTCTGAGACTAATTTTACACAGTTCCTCAGAGGGTCCTGAGAGGGTCCCCAGAGGGATGGAGTCCCAGTTGTGCATCCTTTATTAGCTTCTTCTCCTTGCCTGTCTCATTTTCTTGCTTTCTGGGATCAACTTTTAAGTAAACAATCTGCACCCATGTCTTTGTCTCAGGTTCTGCTTTTGAGGGAACCCAAACAGGCCCTATGGAAGGCCCGTGCTTCACAATCTAGTCCCTTCTGAGGCCTCTGGTCTTTGGGAGCAAGTGGGAACTTCTGCATCAGGTCTGTGCCATGCAGGAATTGTGAAGTGACCCCAGAAAGCTAAACCCAGGCCCTCCCTCTGTGTAACCATGGTGATCCACTAAGTTGACCATAGTGAGGCTGCCCCCTCCCCTTGGTCAGTGCCTGAGAACAGCCAGTGTGGCCGTCTTCTCTCTTCTATTCCCAGAACTCCATTCACCCCTCAACATGCATCTTCACTCTAGTCGAAGGCCACAAACCCAGTAGGTGTGGCATTCCCAACTGTCTGTGTCCCCTGCTTCCTCCCTTCTCCTAGAATCTACTGGGAACAGAAGAGTGGGCTTTGGACACCCACTTCTTCTCTGCATAGCTTCCTTCTACTCAGGCATAAAATAGAACCTACTGGCAAAAGCTGCCTCTTGAGATGTTATAGGGGGACATAAAGGAATTTGGAAAATAATTTTCTGTCTGGCCGTGCTTGACATTTCTCCTACTGTTCTGCTAAACGGTGACGTCCTTGCTTCCTAAACTTGTGCAGGCCCAATATGGTAGCCACTGGCCACATGTGCTACTGAGCACTTGAAATGTGACTAAAAATTCAAATGTGGAATTGAATTTTAAGCTTATGTAATCTTAATTAAAACTTAAATTTAAGAAACAAATACTTAATTCAGTTATCGAGAAACTTCTACTTTTTCAAGTAGAACTTTTTTAAAAAAAAATGTACATTTTATTGATTTCTTACAGAGAGGAAGGGAGAGGGATAGGGAGTTAGAAACATCGATCAGCTACCTCCTGCACACTCCCTACTGGGGATGTGCCTGCAACCAAGGTACATGCCCTTGACCAGAATCAAACCCGGGACCCTTCAAGTCTGCAGGCCGATGCTCTATCCACTGAACCAAACCAGTTAGGGCTCAAGTAGAACTTTTATAAACCCTAAATACAGGTCAAGTATTTTTGATGAAAATTTAATGTCCGAATTCAGATGTGTGTAAATGCACACCTGATTTTAGCTTTGTTAGAAAAATAGAATATAAAATACCTCATGAAGATTTCTTTATATTGTTTACACATTGATATGGTAATGCTTGGTTTAAATACAACATATTAAAATTAATTTCACTTGTTTCTTTTTATTACTTTTAATGCGGCTAGAAAGTTTTCAAATTCTTCTGTGGTTTGCATTGCACTTCTATTAAATGACTGGTTCGAGGCAATGCTTAGCTGCAGCTTTCCTGAGGCCACGTGCCTCCTGGCCCAGTCCCTGGGGGTGGAAGGCTGCAAGGAGCAGGGTTTAAGGGGACCGGGGAGTCTTCAATGTATTAGTTTGCAAAATATTATCCTTGTTACAGATGTATTGTCCCTATATTGCCTTGAAAGATAAAGGCCTATTCCTTTCTCTCCTGTGGCTCCCGTATGGGGAAATTGATGAAAAGAAAGACTGTTTCTGGTGTCTTGAACTAATCAATTGATCAATTTATTCACCCCCATGAGAGTACCAGTGGAGGGGAGTGGATTTTGTTTTAAGCAGGGTATATGGCTAGGGTTCCTAGCAGTCTAGTTTGAACAAGTTAAGCCCGCCCCTGTCTCCAGTTGATTGGGCATAAGATGGTCACCTGACCCAAGCTGGGCCAATGAGTTGCTCTTCTGAGAGATAGGACTAGAGACTCAGGAATTCTAGCTTCACCGGGTGGCTTTCTTCAACAGGGGAGCTCCAAGCCCCAGTGATGAAAGTAATTGCCACCCTTTGTCATGTGTCTGGGGTGCAGGAAAGGCCCGCTATGATGAAAGGGAAGAGTTGGCCCCTAACAGAAGACTTCCTGTGTTACTGGAAGCCCTCGAAGGCTCTTGATTTGCCTCTTACTAAGCCGTTCCTGCAATCCTGACCCGGGGGCTATAGGGAAACCCTCCTGTTCTCAGAATACATTCCCCGGAGGGTGCTCATGTTACCTGCAAAGAAACTTAACTAATACACAGTAGTGGGACTTCATGGGAGAGCCTTGTGTTCCTAGCTCAAGGGGAAAGAACCAGATTTTTTTTTTTTTTTCCCTGTAGAAAAAACTGGTCGGTCAGTGGCCTCCTTGTTCCTGGGTAGCTGACACAGTTTTCAGCACCACCCTACAGCTGCTTTAGGTTCAAAAGACTTTTGTGGCTGGCCTGGGAAGCGGATCACCATGTATAACATTGTTTCTAAGGGAGACACATTCCAAGATCCAAACAATGAATTTAGTGAAGAATGTTTGGCTTTCAGGAGGGATGAGCTGCTCCTGCTGTATCTTAGGGGCTGGCTACCCATCCACTTTTAGGTCCCTTCCCTTTTGGCGTGGGGACTGACTCTTTAGAATTGGGGTATGTATGTGGGAGGGGAATTCTGAAAATAGGGAAGAAACAGATAACTCCCCCGCTCCCCCCCCCGCCCCCCCTCCCCCGTACCGTACGGGGCAGCTGAGATGTTCGGGCTTCCAATGCACTGAGAGCCCCTGGAGGTCCAGGGATGGATAAGAGAGGGGGGGGGGGGGTGAGAGGTGGACAAAGACACTTGGCCTCCTTCACATTATTGTCACGTCTGCCAGCCCGCGAAGTCGGAGGGGCCTGGCTTAGCTTCTGCGCGCCTCAACCCCTTTTTGGAATAAGCCTGTGTGTTAGGAGAAAGAAAAAAAAATCCTACATCCTCGCCTGGGAAATCCGGGGTGCTCGAGGTGGGCTCCCCTGGACAGCGTGACTGTTCCCTGGGAGCGGCTGTCACAGCGCGGGGCCAAGACCCCATCCCTCTTGGAGAGGGCAGAGCGCATGGGGGCGGGAAACCAGCTCTACCTCCCCGCCTCGCACACTAACCCCTCCACGCACTCACTCCCCCCGCCCCCGCCCCCGCCCCCGCCCCCCAGAGCCCGGAAGAGGCACTGACAGTCCCAGCCCTGACTCCAAGGCGGGGAAGGAGGGGACGCTCCGCCACCCCATTGTCTGGGAGGGAGGGGAGAAGCTCCGCCCCCGGGGGGAGGGGAAGGGGGGGAGGGGGGAAGGCGGGAGAGAAGGAGAGGAAGAAAGGCGAGGGAGGAGGGGTGTGGGGAGAGATGGAGAGCTCAGGAAATAAGTGGAGGGAGGATGATCAGACCGGATAGGGGAAGATAAAGGCTTTGGGGCGGGCCAGAGGGCGAGGAGGGGCGGAGAGGGAGCGAGGAGGGCGGGGCGTCCGACCCCCAATCTCGTGGCCATCGCCAGCCCTGCCCCGCCCCGCCGGATTCGATCCGAACCCGCTGAACGCTGACCGGGGCGCCGGCTGGAGCAGTCCCCCGGCCGCAGCACCCCACGTGCAGCTCCACGGTCTCCGCGGCGCGCGCGATGCTGCGGGATTGGAACGCAGGCAAGGCTCTGGGCGCGGGGCGGGGGGCCAGGCTCCGGGCGCAGCACGCGGGACGCCAGGTGCGGGGTCCCCGCGGTCCCCTCTTCCCTGCCAATCTCCGCCTCCCCGAAAGTTTTCCCGCACGGCCGGGTCCGGGTCAGCCCCTCTCTCCTCGCCTGCCCCGGGTCTCCTCCCTCCTCCCCCAACCGTTGGGGGTTCCCGTGGGGTTTCTGGGGGTGTGGACTCCCCAGGGACTGCGTGGGCATGGAACCCCAGCCGACCTGCCTTCCGGCCGGAGAAAGTTGTGGCTCCAAGTTCTTCCTCCCGCCCGAGCCCGGGGGTCCTTCCTTCTCTCCGCAACCTGGGCGGCGGCTGGAAGGCGCCTCCGCCCCATCCCCGGGGTCCCGGGGACTCCCCGGCGAGGTGGGGCAGGGCAGCAGGTGCAGGGAGGGGAGGCCCCCACAACCCTGGTGAGTGCCCGGACTCCAATCCGGTCCTCTCCTTCCCGGCCCAATGAACAGTTAGTTCCTCAGAGGCGGGTTCCAGCCCCCCCCCCCCCCTCCCCCGACCCCACTCGGGCTCCCTCTGCCTCCCCAAGGGCTCAGGGTGCTCAGGGGCCCCTGGCCCTCGGGACACTTCCCCTTTGCGGTCTTCCCGCCCGCCTCCGGAGCTAGTGCTTGAGGTCCTAGGGGACCTCGGCTCTTCGTCCTCCGCGCCCGAGAGAGGCAGGTGCCTGGGGCGGACGCGGCCACTTCTGCATTTCGAGCGCCTGCTTTGCATTCAGCTTCTAAACGGGGAGAAGCCGGGGACAGCCGAGCGGCGCCATGGCCGGACTGGGAGGCCCAGGGTCCCATCTTGCCGTAGGGCGCTCTGTGGGTCCTGGGTTGCACCTCCGTGACAGGGGGAACTGAGCAGGCGGTTTCTCCAGGCTGCCAGGCACTTCATTCCCAGGTGACCGGAATCTGGGCCCCTGGAACGTGTTCTCCCAGAGGACAGAGGCTGTGTCTAGAGCCGGCCAGGTTTACAGCGAGTACCTTACATGCGATGAATGAACGTTTGAACCACTGAGCTGATTAGTAACCATTTGCTCTGGAGCGGGACTCGGTTCCTGCCACAGTTGATCTTGGTACAATGGGAGGAAAGAATTAGAAACAATGATTGTTTGAAGCAGCTGCCTCAGCCAGAGCCGGGAGCCTTCTCTCCAGATTAGCTGGCTGAGGAATCTGGGGTTGGAATGATGGCACTTACCAGTCCACATTTCCTTGCAGGTGGTCTGAAAAATGAAAGACACTTCTCATGACTAAGACATATTTATTGGGTGGTCTGAGGAGAGTTCTTTCTTTTTAGCTTGTGTCCAAATGCAGTGTCCCGGGGACAAAGTGTGGAGTTGGCGTGGGAGGTGCCCATTTGGGAACAGAGACCCTGGAGTGGGGCCATGAGTCTGCGCACCAGCTGTGCTTTCTCCTCTAGACAGGCCAGCTGATGCCTAGGAGCCGGGGCAGGGAACCTGGGGGGCGGGGTAGACAGAACAGGGAGGGCCTCAAATGATGGTTGAGCTCAGAGAGGTGGGGTATTTTGGAAAGAGAATAGTTCTTGCCCTGGGAGGAGGCCGCATAGCAAGCAGCCTGCGGGGTACCGGGGAGTCTGGGCTGGTACAGGTTGGGGCTCTTTGTGCTGGAGAGGCTGGAGGTGACTCCTGCTCCTGCTTCAGAAGATGGGAGAGCAGAGGTGGAGTATTGGGGAGATCGGATAATCTTGGTGGTGCAGCCTACGCATATCCCATGCTCCTCTGGCTTCATTTTTAAGCTGGTGGAATCTGTTAGAATGGTGAGGGGCACCTTTGGGGAGCCTGGCTGAGAGGAGGTCAGGGGATCTGGGGCCCCCAGTCATGCCCTCCTCCTAGAGAAGGTGGGGTGTACCTTCTCCACCAGGCTGAGTGGGCCAGGGCATATGCAGTACCTGCACCTGCTGCATCTCTAGCTGGCAGCACCCCACCTTCCTGAGGGTGGTCTCCCGCTGCCCTGGGGGCTCCATAACTCACCTCTCTGCTTTTCTGCATGGCTTTGTTTGGGGGTTCAGGCCTTCTCTCCTGTTTGTGTTATCTTGGGAGTGGTAGGTGACCCTACACCTTGTTTTTGATCCCTCAGTCCTCCTCAGCTCTCTGATGCACTGGCCTACTTGGGACTTTTCAGTCATCTGCTGGTTGTGCTTGGATTTCTTGGTCTATTTCCTGGTGCCCTGGAGCCAAGCTTTGTGTCTGCCTTCTGGGTGTAAACTGCTTAGGAACAGCTGAGAGAGAGGGCTAGAGAGATGCCCAGGAGCACACATCCTGGCATCCCTGCTGGGGTGCCAAGGGCTGGACTCTGGAGCTGGCCAGAAAGGGGTCCTGAGACCAGAAGACCTTGGCCTGATGATTGCTTTAGTCCTGTCTAGGACGCTTTGGCAGGAAGTGTGCTCACCGGGAGGTGGGGTGTAGAATCAGGACCAGATTGCCAGAGAATCCCATGGAGAGAAGGGGATTCGAACGGGGTGTTCTAAGAGCAGCTCCGGGACTTGCCCACGTTGCCTTCTCCTCTCCCTCAGGGTGAACAACTGGGCAGGTCTCCGCTGTGCAGTTGGAATGGAACAGGACACCCAGTCTCTGTCTTTATCCGTAGCTGCTGAGAACTGCTACAGCTGGCTTTGTAAAACCAGGACAGCCATCCTCTCCCCGCACCGGTCACAGTATGGCGCAGTGATTTACCCAATGACATACTGTCCTATTTAAACACCTCCCTGCCTCTCCAGAAGAATTTAAAATAAATCCTTAAGATGGGTTATGCTCCCACAGACCCATGATTGTGGTTTTATTTATTTGGCCTGCCTGTGGGTTCCCATGAAGGACGTTGAGGGGTGGGGATGGGGCAGGAGGCAGAGGGAAAGCAGGGCACAGAAAACAGGGACATTCTTCAGCCTCGACTGGCTGGGGCACCAGGGGGTCATTTTTGGTCATCCCTGGGATGGCAGACTAAGCCGGTAATCACAGGTTGATGCAGCCGCTGGGATGATGACAGCTTGGGGCTCAGGACTCCTGCCCAAGGCAATTGTGGCTGAACCTGAGAGGGCAGCCTCTCACAGGGAAGGGGGTGGGGTAGGGCATTTGGCCTGTTCCCGAGGGATGAGCAAAGTAACTTAGAAGGGCTTTTTCTATTCTACTGACAGAAATTGGTAAAAAGATACCCTGTGCTTTCCTTGGGCATGTCAACCCAAAGTGCTTTGACAAAGTAAGTTTACTTCACCAGCAGGTTTACCCGTAAGTGGCACTCATTTGAGTGTTTGTTTGATTAATGGCTCATTTCTTTAAGAGTCATGAAAACGGTGTTGAATTTGGGGTTGAATTGTATTTTGTCATTTTCTAGTGCGTGGCATTGAGCAGTGTCAGCACCCTTCCCATGTTCCTTTGGCCTCGAGCAATGACTGATGGGAGAAGGTGCACAAACACTCCAGCTCCCTCGCCTCTTGGTTGGGGGGCATGTTCTCTGCTGGCTCACAGGTAACTGGCTCCCTCCATTGGCTGCCTTCCCTCCCCTGTTCACTTTCTCACTGCCTTCCACTGGCCCTTGAACCCTTATCTTAGGGTCAACATCTGGGGAGTACCACCCTAAGAGAGGCTTTAGTCCGTAATTAAAAAGTCATTGGAAGTCTCTTGAGTTTCAGTTTCTCTAACTGTAAGACAGAACTGATAACTATCTCACAGGGATCTTGTGCTGTGAGCTCAGCCGGGGGCCTGGCAGACAGCAAGCATTCAGGCAAACTTTTACTGGCGCATTGATTAGTACCGAGGGGGCTGTGGTGGATTTGGGAGTGAACATGATAATGGACCATGGAGAATTATAATGCTGGCCTTAGGTTAGGTGAGGAACCCAGGTCAACTGCTCGTGGTTTTCACATCTAGATTGTGATGTGCTGATGAATGTTTAACAACTGGCTGTGCAGGGAGGTGAATAAGCCCTGTTTGCTGGTTTCTGTAATGTAAATTTACCCACCGGCAGATTTCAAGCTACTAACATGGCATCCCTCAACACCGAGTTGGGATGAGATGTGCTCCATCAGCACTTGAGAGCCAGTAGGAGCAGCCTCAGCACTCGTCTGGTCATCTGTGAGCTGGGATGTGACCTCAGATCTTTTTTTTCTTAAATACATATTTTTATTGATTGCAGAGAGGGAGAGAGAGATAGAAACATCAATGATGAGGGAATCATTGATTGGCTGCCTCCTGCACGCCCCACACCGGGCCCGGGCATGTGCTCTGGCCGGGAATCAAACCGTGATCTTCTGGTTCATAGGTTGATGCTCAACCACCGAGCCACGCTGGCTGGGCTGACCTCAGATCTTGATTTCCAGTTTCGTACACAGGGTGAGGAGGATAAGAATTGTACTAGGCGTCAAAATTTGGAGTATGTTCAGCCCTGGCCCGGTGGCTCAATTGGTTGGAACATCGTCCCATACACTAATATGGTTTTGGGATCCATTCCTGGGCAGGGCACATACCTAGGTTGTGGATTTGATCCCCGGTCAGGGTGTGTGTGGAAGGCAGTCGATGGATGTTTCTCTCCCCCCACTCCTTTCCTTTCTCTCTAAAATCAATTTTAACACCCAAAACATATCCTCAAGTGAGGATTAAAAAAAAAATTGGGAGTATGTTCAACGCTGCCCTGAACTGGCTGATTCACTGTGTGCGACACTTCTGGGTTCATTTAGCGATTACTGGAATGTTTCTGCTATGAGTCTTAGCTTCCCTATCTCCAGGGCACCGGGTTAGATGGTTCCACAAGTCCCTTCTGGCCTTTGGTCTCTGTAGGAAGGGTCCATTGCATGCTTCCTTTGTCCACACAAGAACAAAACCTTTCACGAAAGAAAACCTTCCATGTGTCCACACGTGTGTTGCCCACGTGGGGCACCCAGCACTGGGCCATCCTAGGTCTTGCTGTACCTTTTTCTGCTGGCACAGGGAATTCAGTAGGCATTAACCCAGTAAAATTCCGCCTTCCTGTGTACCAGTGTCACTTCATCACACAGGCGTGGTGTGTCCCCAGAGGAAGCCCAATGGGGACAGAGGGGAGAGATGATTTCTCATGGAAAAGGCGGTCCTTACTTCCCCGAACCACTATGCAATGTCATAGACGTCCAAGTGGAATCCAAGAAAAGCCCACGTGGAGAAATAGACTTTTATATGACAGAATTCACCATCCCTGCTTCAGTTTTTTGTTGACAATCCCCCCAAGGGAGTCTTGGGCTCAACAATTCCACCTGTGGGAATTCTTACCCTTAGGATTCAATTGGACGAGTGCAGAAGAAGACGTGCACAGCGATGTCCTTTGTAGCATTCTTTATAATAATAACCACCAGAATAAGAATGGACACTAGATGCCCAATAATAGTAAACTTGTCAATTACGATATACCTATGCACTTTGGAATACTCCGTGGTTACAAAAAGTATAGGACAAAGTAAGTATATATATTTACTTGGAAAAAAATATATATTTCTAAAGAGCTGGTTCCTAAACAGTATGCTATTTTTATAAAATACATCATGTCATCCATTTATGTTTGCCTCTGAAATGATCTTTGGCAAAATGTTACTGCTGCTGAATGCCTCATCCCAGGGTTTTTGTGTGCATGGGGGGATAGAGAAGGTGTGCTTGGGGTTCACAGCTCTCCTGCAGTGAGTGAGGTCCAAACGAGGTGAACACCGTCTTCCTTGAAGATTGTGAACGAAAGCGTCAACCTTTCTATTTCTATCTGTGTGTTTCAAACTCTGCTAAATACCCACATGGTGGCTGTGGATATGGCTGCGGGACGTTTGTGCACAGGCAGGGTCCGCTGTCCGCTGCTGGAGTCCGGGAGGCCCCCAGGACTCCGGGGAGATGGTGGTAGCCTCAGATAATGGGTGCTGTCTTCCTAAAGCTCATACACATCTCACAGCCGCTCATACACACATCTGGGACAAGGATCGCTCTCTTGTGCGTGTGCTGGGTTGTGTGTGTGACGGGGCAGTCGGACTCAAGGTGCAGTGGGGTGGGGGGAGGCGGGGGAGGTGGTGTGTACGCTGTAGTCCTGTCTGAGGTGAGAGGAGGTTGGGAAGCTTCTGGACCCAGAACCAGGAAACCAGTTCATGACTCTGTTCAGGGGTCACAGGGGTGGGTCAAATGGCTTTGCTCTGGGACAACTAGTTCTGTGGGAAATGCTCTCCCTTCCTCATTACCGGAGCTCCGGTGAGGGCCTGGGGCCTCCCCTGAGCTGAGGAGAGAATGTAGGTCTGGGAGGGGCACGTCCCGTCCCGCTGGGCTCTCCAGGGCTTTCTTTACCTGGTGCCTGGCTCTGCCTGTTTCTGTCTGCCCAGGAGGAGGCTGCTCTTTCCCTCCCAGAAAGTTGGGGAAATACAGTTTACAAATGTAAAGAGAGGCTTCTGAAGGCCATTTTGAGGAGAAGTTCTGTTTTTTCGTGGTGCTGGTTTTCTGTCAGGGTTAGTCAGCAGGGGACAGGGCAGCAGGGGAGGGTGTGAATGTGGTTTTGTGGAAAACTTCCCCTCAGTCTCCTGGAAATGTTCTGGAAACCCCTGGACGTGCCCTCTGTCCTGGCAATTTGAGGGGACAAGAGATCTGCTGTGTGAGGGATCTGCTGTATGCAGTTGTAGGGAGTATAGGAGTTTAAACGGGAGCGGATGTAAGATGCCCCCCAGTGGCTGCCCAGGGGAGGGCTCAGAACTGGGGACCCTGCCTCCACTCTCCCCTCCGGACTGCTTCTCAAGTGCAAGGAACCTCCCCTCTCGGCTGGAGGAGGCCAGTGGTCCTGGCTCTTGGGTTTCCAGTTCTGGCCCCAGGTAGCAGGGAGGGGAAACCCGAAGGTCTCGGCACTCAAGCTCCGTGCCAGCCTCGAGCACCAAAAAAGGAAGCGGTGCTGGGGTTCCCTGAGGAAGGGGATGTGAGGTCAGAGATGAGTCTTAGAGAAAGAGCTCAGTAAACAGGAAGTGTGGCCCGAGGAACCTGTGCTGGTCGGAAATGGGGAAGAGGAGGTGCCCCTCCTCACCTGCCCGGATAGGTCGCAGGTCCCTGCAGAGCTGAGACACTAACCCACAGACAGCCAGTTGGGGCTCTGAGCACATAGGGTGATAACAGGCCTCGGGCCCCCGATCAGATGGGTCTTCACTTCAATCCTGTAATTACTGGGCTGGAGAAGAGCTTAATGTGCCCTTCCTGAGTCAGGACACGAAACTGCCCTGTAAAAGGGCCCTCGGTCTTGAGAGATGCAGGTCAAGGAGTGCTTAATCATATCTGCCTCATTAGGGCCAGTGCCACCTCCACCCGCTTCCCATGACTTCCTCTCAGTCACACGGAATTTCACACTCTGTTGGCTTTTAGCTGGGCCCCTCTGGTTGAAGGTGATGTAGGTGCTGCTTTAGGGAGGCAGGTGTGACCGTGCCCTTCCCTGGGGGGTCTGTAGATATCATTAGAGAGTTAGCTTTCTAGGTCTTTGGTTTCTCTGAGCCAGAATCTAAATTGTACCAGTGCGCGCGCGCGCACACACACATACACACACACACACACACATACACACACGCACATGCACACTCCATACGCACACTCTCACACATCCATACTTATACATTCACACACACACACAGCTTTTTCTGTCTGGAGTTTTTACTTCCTTTATGCCTTTTTTTGGTCTCACTCCAACACCCCGATTCTCTGATGTGAGGCTGTGGGCCTTTGGGCATCTTTCTAAACATCTGCCCAGATGTTGGGATTTCTTTCTTTCTTCCTGGGATGGTGGTGGGGATTAAATGAGTCGGAGCAGGTAAGAGCCCGCAGTAAGCTCGCGTTTATGGTAGCTACCTATTATTCACATTTGTTGCCTTATTATGAGCACGATCATAACACTGTGATTGTTCTGCTCCTGATTTATGGGGAACAGGTGTCCAGGGCCTCTTGCAACTAGTCTGCCAGTTCTCTTTTCTACCTGCCTTCAGGTAAGAGCCTCTCTGGTCAGGCAGGGCAAGCCACCTTCTCCCACGTGTGCCTTTCCCCAACTTCTTGGATGGTGCTTGACATTCTTTGAGGAGGGGAGGGGCAAAGCCTTTTACTCATAGTCACAGTAAAGCTGAGAAAGTGCAGTTCATGCACCAGCACACTTGACCTTAACTTTCCCCCTCGTGGTGTTTGATGCTTAGACCCTTTCCTGAGCAGAGTGCTTGGGAGAGCTATGTGGGTGGATCACAGCGGCCTGGCCCCCGAGGGTGGGAAAGGGGATGGAGGCACATTATGGGAAGGGAGGTTCAGGGATCAGTGGGGTGGGCAGGTTCCAGAGAGGACACCGGCCTGGCCAATAAGTGGGCCTTTCATTGAATAACTCAGGCAGGCAGGAGGCAAAATTGCATCCTGTTTCCTTCCAAGGCAGCCCGAATTTTGCCCGTGTCCAGGACAGGCTCGGGTTCGGGAATCAGGAGGTGGAATCTCTCGTCATCTCTAGATCTTGGCAGGGCCCCAGGCCACAGCTCAAGTCTCATTCCTCGTGTGGCAACAGGGCTGGGGTTTCCTGTTTGCCATCTACGTTTCTTCCTGCTCCCATAGGAGGGGCCGAAGTGCAGAGGGGCCAGCACTATCTCTGTCAAAGCTGCGTGGTTGCGAAGCAGAGTCCTCAGGAGGCCGGCTGGGGCGGTCTTTAACACTGTAGTTCGAAGCACTGTGTCCGATAAAGTGCTTGTCCAACCCAGGAGACACAGATTGTCCCCAGAGGGCAAGGCAGAGTTCAGGGAAGAGGTGGGGAAGGCCCCAAAAAGGGAAGTCGCGGGCTCCCGTCAGCATTTCCTTCGCATCTGGGCCCGGGGCTGGCTTCCTGGTTTCCCGGCCTCTGTGGTGTGGTGCCTTGCTTTGCGTGACGGGCGCTTTGGGTTGGCTCTGTGCCTGCATACACTGGCCCTCTGGGGGCTCAGCATTGTCCCCTTACCCCTTTGAAATATTAGTTATGGGGGGGGGGCGTTAAAGGCCAAACTCAGTTTGCTTTGAGAAAATTCTGTCCTCTCCACTCTTGAAAAGCTGCTTTGAGAGGCAGGTGTTGGTGTCCTCGGTCTCTCTTCCTGTCAGATTTCACGCTGGTTCTCAGCCCCGGTTGTACACTGGCAGGACCTGGGGAGGCTTTTAAAATGCTCACCCTGGGCCCCGCCCAGAGGGTCTGATGTAATTGGTCTGAGTTACAGCCTGGACGTTAGTATTTTAAGTCACCATCCTGCCTGCCCCCAGCCCCACCCTCTGGCCTTGGGAGAGTCTAAAGAGAACCTCTGAGGTGTCCTGTGGTGTCTCAAGGTCAGCTGCTCCGCCTTCCCCGTTAGGTTGCAGCTGAGGCCCTGCCACGTGCACAGCCCTCCCACCGGTCAGGGGTGGCCCTGTGAGGTGGCCCCCCGGTATTTTCTGTGGAAAGCACCCCCCTCCTCAAGCCTGGCCCTTTTCCTAGCTATGCTTTCTTAGACACTGAAATGGCCTGTGTCCTATAAATTAGCTGTTGTCCTCCACCTTCCATCCTACTCGGGGAGCTCAGGGGGAGTGGGGAGGGGCCAGGCTGCTGCTATACAACCGGGAAGACAGTTTAGGAAACAAAAAAAAACCCAAACCACCAAAGGGGGGAGGTTCTTCATCTCACCCCGGACTTTCCTGCCAGGGTTTGCCTACCTTTCTGTTCTGCATTTATGGCCCCCACCCACCCCTTCACTCCACCCTCGGGACTTTCCAGATGATAAGTGAGCTGAGAGCCACTTTGCCTCTGGGCCTGGAACTGTATAGCGATTAGCCCGAGTCCGGGGTTGCTCCGACACCCGATTAACCGCCTGTGTTTTCCGGGCTCCCTGACAGCATGGGAGTGAGGGCACTGGAGCTTGGAGGAACCAAGAGCTAGGAACAGAGGAGAGTCTACTCTTTGGAGCAAGTTTTGTTTTATTTTATTTATTTATTTATTACCATTTTTTGAAGTGAGTTTTGGATGGCTTTCCCCACCTGCTTGAGTTTCTTGAGATCTGATGTTGGCGCTCTTCACAGGAAGCTGAGCTGGTGACTGCCGTTTATCTGGGAGGCCCGGAGTGGGAGGCTGGAAGCACCTGTGAGTGGGAGGCCTGTGAGAAGGAAGAGGAAGGGGTCCTTCCTGCAGTAACTTCAGGGTTTTGACTGGTCCAGAGCTTGGGCAAGCCTGTTGCCCGTTCCTGCAGCTCAGCCCCTCACTGCACCTGGCTATGCTGTGTGGGCAGCTGTCTCCTCCCAGCCTGAGGGTGTGCGGGAGAAGGTGACAAAGCCAGGAGCTGCTTCAAGCCCAGACATAGGGCAGGTAGTGGACGATGCTGGTACCCACCAGGATCCCCTGTATCTACTGCATGTTGTGGGTGTTGACTATGGGGGGGCCTTAGCTGCTCCCCAGTCCTGAGAACTGCTCTTGCAGGGAAATGCCTGGGAGCTCAGCCTGTCCTCTGAGGGCTGGCCTGGAGTCGGTGACTGACTGGCACTGGGTACAAAGGCCTGGCCTGCTTGTCTGAAGGTGGGACAATTGTGCAGTTATTCACACCCTGCAGCTCCCATGGGGTCAGGCTGTGGCTGGACTCCAGCTGGGCCCAGGTCACTCCCTGTCCTGCTTCCCTCGCTCCCTTAATGGGTTCTCCTGAAAGCATTTCCCTAGTAGTCACGTGCACAAGAGCCCTCATTTTGGGCTGTGCTTCTAGGAATCTTCATTGCGGACTGTGCTTCTAGGTTTTCCTTGGGCTGGCTGCTGAACCCACTCCCTCCCTCGAAAAAATAATGATAAAGAGAATATTTGCAGGAGAGGCTCAGTGCGGCAGCTGGGCGTCCAGAGAGAGGAGGCTCCAGGGCCAGGAGGGAAGAGAAACACCAGAGGGATGGTTTCTGTGCGGTGGGAAGTGCTGGGAGGAAGGACAGGCTGAGGGGTGAGCTCCTGTCCCTATCCCCCAACCCCCATCACAGCTCAGGAGCAGTGGGGACAGTTTGTGGGAAGAGTTAGGTTTTGGATCAGAGAACATGTGCGGGTGCTTGGGTCTGAGGAGGAGTGTGGGCACACTCACAGCAGGTGAAACGCAGGCCCAGAAAGTTCTCTATGGCTGGGATGTCATCATACTTAACGTCTTAGGAATCGTCCCTCTGTCAAGGCATTCTCTTGAATCTTAGGGAGGGCCTTACCTCCAGGTTGTCTTTGAAGCCGGCAGCAAGTATGGATGGGCCTCCACATGGGACATATTAGGTTCCAGGGACAGGCTGGATGGCATCACCCAGGCATTTAATGGAGCTGAGGAGAACCTGGACTATTCTGCCAGGGCATGCAGTCAAGGACAGAGACTGACTGACTGGTCGGTGGCCCCAATGTGTCTCCAACAGGATTAGGTCCTGGGAGGCTCCCGTCCCACTTTGGCTCTTGTAAATGATTCTTACAAGGCATTTTGGAGTCCAGGTAGGGGCCGTAAATTCTTTTTTAAAAACTTTTTGTTGTTGTTAATCCTCACCTGAGGATTTTTTTTTTTTTACTGATTTTTAGAGAGAGTGGAAGGAAGAGAATATGGGAGAGAGAGAGAAAGAGAAACATTGATGTGAGAGAGGCACATTGATTGGCTGCCTCCCACAGGCTCCCTTGACTGGGAATCAAACCCCAGACCCTTCCATGGGCAGGCTGACCCTCTAACCAATGAGCCACACCGGCCAGGACGGGGCCTTAAATTCCTAGTAATAACAGAGTTGCAACCAGCCGGCTGAGCGAATCCCTCTCTCCAAGGCTGCAGATATTGGCAAGCACCTCGGAGGAAGTGTCCTCCACGTTCCAGCCCATCGACGGTCTTCCCCTGGCCCTTCCTTATGTGAGAAACAATGCTCTGTTAAGGAGTCTCGGACTGAACTCTGAATTTCCGGCCTTTTGTCAGCTCCGCTGCTGTGTTGGCCTTAAAGTGTATGTAAATTTAGCTGGCTTTACTTTTTCTGTCCCCTCCACCCCACAGCTGGCTGGAATAACGAGTGATTTGTGGTGATGGTTGGAAAGTTTGTGGAGGGAGACGCAGATGTTGTCCTTGAGGCAGACCAACGAGGGGCTTGGTTGGGTCCTGTAATCAGTTACCTGTAATTTCAGTTCAACAACGTGGCAGGCAATGTAAGTATTTTCCTAACACTTTTAACCCAAGAAATGTAAAAGTACCAAGGAAAAAGGTGGGGAGGAGTCAGACTGGAGACAAAGATTGGGCAACATGAGCCTATAGGTCGGATTTATAGCGATGGCCTTGGTAGGATCACCCAACAGACTGAGAGTGACCCAAAGTCTTGGAGAATTCCCGCATGTGGGCCTCATGACTACTTGATTCCTGTCTGTAACCGAGAAAAGGGTTTGTCCGCCCGCGCTGCAGGCAGCCAGTGGCGCGGACACCGGGTGCGGTGAAAGCAAGTGGCGGTTGTTGTACAGCCAGTGCTGCACAGGGGAGACCGGGCAGCTGGTGCTGGAAAAACCCGAGCTCCTCGATGCTTTACAGACAAGGGGTTTCACAGAACAGAAATCATGAGTGAGGGGCTCAGGGTCCTGGGCTGTGTTGATTGGTCAGTTCTTACTCAAGCTTCAGCCACCTGATTTTTTTTTTCAACTCCTGGGGGCATCTTGTCTGGGTTTCCTTGACTGTGGGAGATAACACATCTTGGGGTTGTGAGTCAGAGATATTATCCTAAGAACAGCAAGAAAAGAACAGAGCTTTGCATTCCATGCTTCACACTGTATGTCCTTCTGTTATCTTAAGCTGAGTATACCTTCTGAAACTTGCTTTACAGGCAGGCTTGCAGGCCCCAGGACATGACTACATTGCAATGCAGCTATGACGCTTAAGGGCTAATTGAATAATTTAAACTAAAAGCTAAATTCTAATATATCTAGTATGTTATGGCTTGCTGTTTGCTTCTTATCAGTTGGTAGGTAAAAATATAGTGATGAGAAAGATGTCATAGTTTATTAACTATTTGTGTTTATTTTTCTTCGAATTGTCTGTTCATGTCCTTTGACCAATTTTTACTGAGTGTAGAATCTTTTTCTTTCTGATTTATTAAAGCCCTGTACATATTAAGGACATTAGCCTTTTGTCACATTTTGTAAATATTTTCTCCCAATTTGTCATTTGCCTTTTGACTTTGGGTAGGGAAATTTTTTTTTTAAACAGGAATTTAAAATTTTTACAGATTGGTATCAATTATGTTATTATTATTCCTTATGGGGTTTTTTTTTTTTTCCCCCACCCCTACACGTTCTTCCCCTTTGGCAACCATCAGCTTGTTCTCTATATCTATGGGTCTGTTTCTGTTTTGTTTCATTTATTTGCTTAATTTTTTAGATTCCATTTATAAGTGAAATCATATGGTATTTGTCTTTGTCTGATTTATTTCACTTAGCATAATACCCTGTAGATTCATTAATGTTGCTGCAAATGGCAAGATTTCATTATTTTTTTATTAATGAGTAATATTCCAGTATATGTATCATCTTTTTTTGTATGTTTTTATTGATTTTTAGAGAAAGAGGAAGGGAGAGGGAGAGAGAGATAGAAACATCAATGAGAAAGAAACATCGACCAGCTGCCTCCTGCACACCCCCTACTGGGGATTGAGCCTGCAACCTGGGCATGTGCCCTGACGGGGAATTGAACCAGTGACCTCTTGGTTCATGGGCTGACATTCAACCACTGAGCCACACTAGCCAGGCTATATCATATCTTTTTTTATCCATTCACCTATTGATGGACATCTAGGTTATGTCTGTATCTGTGTGTGTGTGTGTGTGTGTGTGTGTGTGTGTGTGTGTGTGTGTGTGTTTTCAGATAAATACCCAGAAGTAGAATTGCTGGGTCATCTGGCAGCTCTGTTTTTAATTTTTGAGGAACTTCCATAGTGTTTTTTATAGTGGCTGCACCAATTTATAATCCCACCAATGGAGCATAAGAGTTCCCTTTTCTCTACATCCTCACCTACACTTGTTGCTTGCTGATTTTTTGATGATGGCCATTTTGACAGGTGTGAGGTCATATCTCATTGTGGTTTTAACTTGCATTTTCCTCATGATTAATGATGTTGAGCATCTTTTCATATGTCTATTGGCCATCTGTATGTGCTCTCTGTAGACATGTCTCTATTCAAGCCCTTTATCCATTTTTAAATTGGATTATTCATATTTTTTTGCTATTAAGTTATATGAGTTCCTTATATATTTGGATATTAATCACTTACCAGATACATGATTTGCAAATATTTCCTCCTGTTCTGTAGGTTGCTTTTTCATTTTGCTGGTTGTTCCCTTTGCTTTTTAGTTTGATGTAGTCTCACTTATTTCTGCCTTTCTTGCTTGTGCTTTTAATGTCACATCCAAAAAAATGTTGCCAAGATCAATGTCCAGAGCTTTTTCTCTTTTTTTTTTCTAGAATTTTTACCATTTCAGGTTTTACATTTAAGTCTAATCGATTTCAAATTATTTTTTTCTAAGTGGTGTAAAATAAGGGTCCAAGTTCATTCTTTTGCATGTGAGTATCGAGCTTTCCCAATATTTATTGAAGAGACTGTTGTTTCCGCACTAAGTATTCTTGGCTCCCCTAGTCAAATATTAGTTGACTGTATATGCTTGGGTTTATTTCTGAACTCTTAGTTTTGTTCCATTGGTCTACGTGCCAGTACCATACTGTTTTGGTTACTAGACCTTTGCAGTATAGTTTGAAATCAGGAAGCTTGATGCCTCCAGCTCTGTTCTTTGGCAGGATTGCTTTGCCTATTTGAGGTCTTTGTGGTTCCATACACATTTTAGTATATTTTATTTTATTTCTGTGAAAAATGCCATTGGAATTTGGATAGGGATTGTATTGGATCTAGAGATAGCTTTGGGTAATATTGACATTTTAACACTATTCTTCTGATCCATGAACGTGTGATATCTTTTCATTTATTTTAGTCTTCTTTAATTTCTTTCATCGAAGTCATGTAAGTTTAAGTGTGCAGATATTTCAACTCCTTGCTTAAACTTATTCCTAAGTATTTTGTTATTTCTGATGCTATTGTAAATGGAATTGTTTTATTTATTTCTTTTCAGATAGTTTGTTGTTACTGTATAGATATGCAACTGATTTTTGTATGTTGATTCTGGATGCTGCAACTTTACTGAATTCATTGATTAATTCTAATAGCTATTTTGGTGGAGTCTTTAATGTAAGATCATATTATCTACAAACAGAGATAATTTTACTTCTTCCTTACTGATTTGGATGCCTTTTACTTATTTTTCTTGCCTGATTGCTCTGGCGAGGACTTCCAGTACTATGTTGAATAAGATTGTGAGAGTGGGTACCCTTATCTTGTTCCTGTTCATAGAAAAAAAGCTTTCAGTTTTCATTGTTGAGTATGATGTTAGCTGTGGGCTTGTCATATGTGGCCTTCATTATGTTGAAGTACATTCTTTTTATACTGAATATGTTGTAACTTTTATCATGAAAGGATGTTGGATTTTGTCAAATGCCTTTTTTGCATCTATTGAGATGATCATATGATTTTAATCTTTCATTTGATTAATGTCATTTCATTCTATGGCATTTCATTATAATGTTGATGAAATGCCTTAGGAACTTAACTCTTGTTTTTATCAATTAGCCTATGGTAAAGTTATGTCATTATACATCATTTTGCTTAAAGTTACAGAACCAATCAATGACGTTGCGGCCTGACTGCATATATATAATTGAAATCTGAATATCTATTTATTCAAGTAAATGTATATATATTAATACTTTATGCTTACATATATATTTTTAAAACATATTTTTATTATTGATAGTATTACAGATATCTTCTATTCTCCCTCTTTATCCCACCTGCTTACATCTATTTTAGACAAAATTAGACTCATAGTTGTGTAGCATGTGTTTTCACAATGAATTGTCATTTTCCCAGATAATTCATTTGCCTTCACAGTATCATATTTTAATGGTGGTTATAGATATGTATGCTGAGATTTTTTTGCCCCCAGCTCTGTTTGGGCATTTTTAGGTGGTTTACCAATCTTTAGTATGCCTCAGTGGAATCTGAGCCTTCCTGTCAGATGAATCTCTAGTCTGTGTTTGAAGGTCTCTTCAGGGACGACTCACTGGTTGACCTTGGAACCAAGCTGGGTGTCAACATTCTCTGTGGCTAGGGCACTTGCTCTGGAGCTGTCCACGGTGGTCATCATTCCTTTGGGCGTTTTTTTCTCTCCGAGGCTGCGGCAAGCCGAGGCAGCAGCCGGCAGTGTGGCATCTCACTAGCCCTGGTCACCTTTGGGCTGCCCACGCTGTGGGTCTGGAAGGGGGACGGAGAGCCACATGCTCCTGGTCCTCTGGCCCAACTTCTGCTTATTCCTAAGGGCACAACCTAACTCTAACCTCTGCCTTCTCCTTCCAAATACAGGTCTCTCCTTCTGATGAAAAGAGAAAAGAAGAATGGACTACAGTCACCAAACTTCCCTCGTCCCATGTGGAAAAGATAAATACATTTCCAAGTAAGTCTTTTTGCTGTCGTGTTGTGTCCCCATTGGCCAGTCCTGTGTGGATGGAAGCCACTGGCAGAGATGCCTCCTCTGTACATGAGAGAGCTGAGGCTCTTGTGTGGCCATAGAGAGTGAACTCAAGGGGGCCTTTAAGACGTGGCACCTTTGAAAGCTCAGAAGAGATGGTGTCCTGGAGGGCTTCCAGGAGTCGGAGTCGGCAGTGGCTGCTCACTGTCCTGTCTGTGGTGTCTCCCGGGGAGTCCCAGCTGAGTTGTGTCCCTGGACTGCTGCGGTTCTGGCTAAATCACAGGTTCCCCCTGAAAAGGAGAAGACAGTGTTACTGCTTTATAGGCAATAAAATCTCCTGAACTCAGCTTTTTGCTAATGTGACGGGGCTGAGCCAAAATGGGCTTTTTTGAATTATAAGTTTCAGGTTATATATTTATATCCAGCACAGGGATTTACACACCCTGGAAGCTCTCTATCTTAATTAAATGTTTAATTTTTCTGAGTCCAAATTGCACTAATTTTTTAAGACACCCTAGGCCATCTACAGACACATGTTGTGTGAGATATGGATCATTCTTATCGCTACATTGAAGGATTTCCCCAGGGACTTCTCCTGACCAGTAATTTTGCATCCTAGTTTCAGATCTGTGTGTTCAAAAGTACTAACAGTTTTTTGGTTTAGGTTATTTGGAGTCACATATTTCACTAATTCATTTAGGCTTGTGTAGAAAACTCCAATTTATCTGGACTTAGTTGTCAAGAGCTTCTTAGAATTTCCAGCCAGCTTTGATCTCTGGCACGGCCCCAAATATCTCCACTGAATGGCTCCATTGCCCCTTGTCTGAGAATAGACAAAAGCAACTAGCAGCCTCAAGCTTCTCTCCCTCCCAGCCCTCGTGTACTACCATACATTTTTAGACAAAACTCAATCACACTATTCTTAGGTTTAATGAGGGCTCACCCTGATCACAGAGGGATGAAGCCCTCTCTCTCCCAGGTTCAGTAGAACTGGGTCCCAGGTAGAACACCTGGAACTCAGTATTGAGCAGCTAAGAAAGCCTGGTAACAGGCTTGTAAGTTAAAGAAAACTTTCTTTAAATAAATGAAAAGCACCTAGAATAGAATATTGCCAGGGCCCAGACACCCGCTCATGCCCACTTCTCGTCACTGCTCCCCAAGGTGAACCACTTTCCCGAATTCTAACACCCATTTCAAACTTTATATAAATGGAATCATACAACATGTGCTCTTTTGTGTCTGGCTTTTACTCAGCATAACATCTGTGAGATTCATCTATGTCGTTGTAGTTTATTCATGTTCTCACTGCTATCTAATATTTTGTGTGACTGTAGCTGCCTTTATTCATCCATTCACCGTCGATGGGAGTTTGCAAGTTTTTAAACACATGATCAGGTCATGTCCATGAAGCACAAGTCCGTGTCTATGAAGCATTCTCAAAAGCCCAGAAGTTTCAGAGTCTCACGAAAAAGGCCTCCAGCGATTGTCCTCTCCTAACTCCCAGCATGCACGAGGGAGGAAAGGCTGAGAGGCAGAAGGCCTGTCTGTGAGCTCATTTACTGGGGTTTGAAGAGTAGCGTCAGGGCTGCCCACCTCCGCCAGCAGACAAGGCCCGCCTTGGGTTTCTAGAGTTGCTCCTTACATTCAATCTGTTCTGGGTGGTGTTTACTATTGATCTTAATCCTGGGGGAAGATGGCGACGGGGGTAGTAGTAGACTCTGTGTGTGTGTGTGTGTGTGTGTGTGTGTGTGTGTGTGTGTACGCACACGTGTGGACAAGCACCCAGACTAGGGTGAACAAGGCCAGGTTAGAGGTGAGAAAAAGAGGGAACAACTGCATGATAAGTGGCTTCAGCTAAGAATGTTTTTCGTCTTGCATTTTTTCGCTTAAGGAATGAGCTTCTCCTGCATCTGAAGACCTACAACCTGTACTATGAAGGCCAGAATTTGCAGCTCCGACACCGTGAGGTGAGGAGGCCCCAGGGAAGGCCTGTTGTGAGGCTTCTTCTCTGGTGGGCCAGCCCAGTCTTTGTCTCCACGTGTCCTGGGTCTGAGGGGCCCTAGGTCCTGGATCCCTGTCCCTCCTGCTACAGCGAGTGGCCTCTCATTTAGGGCTAGCACCAGCCTGACTGGGGGGAATCTCCAAAGGGAGGCTTTTATGAAATGACCCTTTCAGATGGCTTCCAAGCAGGCTTCTTCACTTGGGGCAATTCGGGTACTTCCCAGTCCTCTATGTTTACACATTTTGGCCTACGTCTTATGTTGCAGCAACCCGGGTAAATCATCTAAGCTCTGGGTGGTACCCTTCGCCTTTCTCCAAAACTGCAGCAGCCTTCCTAGGGTGTCTTCTTGGAAAGCCACTTGTTATCCATCTGTCTTTCCCCAGCCCCCATCCTGCATCTAAGCTTACTCATCTTGTATCCATTTCTGTAAAACCTGTTATCAGATAGATGGTGAGTTATATAGGAGCCTGGCAGAGTAATTTATACTCAAGTGTTCTTGACTGATAAGAAGGTATGTGTAATACCCTTCTAAACACATTTTCAGGTTATCAAGCCATGGTGATTTAATCCATAGAAAAAGATAGCAGTTGGTAGAATTTCAGCTACTAAGGCAGGCTGGTTGGGGATAGGATGTGGATGCAGTGGCCTTCTCTGTGTCCCTCAAATAATTCCACTTAGGCAAAGCCCTATTTTGGGTTAAATTCTGTCTTATAGGAATGTAACGTAAGGCAATGATGCCAGCTTTGACCATCTAGAAGTCCATATATGTAGCCTGTACTTAATTAAAGCCTTTCTCCCCAAGATCCACAAATGTCCTAACGTTGCTCAGCTCTTCTACATTCTTTTATTCCCTCTCCCTCTCTAAGGATGATCCTGGGGCTCAGGTTAGTTGTCCCCTGGACAGGTATCATTTTCACTCAGGGGGCTTGTCCTGAAGATGTGTCCATGGCTCGGGTCTGACATCTGTGGGCCCTGCCCAAAATAGGTTTTTCTGCGACTTGGAGACGAAGGCCTGACCCTTTTAGGCACTGATCTCAAAGCTTCTACTAATAAGTGGTTGGGCCATTAACAAGATTTTAGTTCTGAACAGCTTTCTCGGGGTGTGTCGTATAGAATAAATTCCCAACATGCTTGGTAATCAGAGTTTCATGGTCGTAAATAAGATTCATTTCTCCGGATAATGCAAATGCCCTTAGAAGGGTTTCACATTTAACTTATTAGTGAACGATCCTTGAGTATAAATTTGGAATTCTTGCAAGATTTATTCACTTCTTGGATAGTCACAATCTAGCACGTAAGCTTATTATAGGCTCTGGGACGTTCTGCTGTTAAGATTTCTGATTAACAGCGTCTCACAACACACGATCACGTGACACCCTTTTAAAGGTAACAGTTGATCTGCTAGACTCTAGCAGCTAGAGGATTCTGTATTCTGCTAGGTGTTCTGTGTAGTCTGTAGAATAAACGTGGGGAAATGTTACTTTAAATCTCCTTCAACCAGCAGGTCAGATTGCTAAATATATGTTGTAGCTAAAGACATCGTTTTTTCCATAGTGGGGGAGGAGAAAAAAGCTAATTCTGTTAGCAAGGCTAGTCTCATTTACTTTAAGAGATGTATTCTTCTTTCTTTAAAGCCATTAGTATTAAAAAAACACACACAACCCAACACACTCGGTTCTTACAATTTGCACACGTGTACTTGAATTTCGAGGCAACTTGTGTGCTGACCTGCCAGGTCACCCTCAGGGTGGTGTAGAGTGGAGAGAGTCTGGGTGTGAATATAACTCATGTGCACCCAGCCAGGACCCAGCCAGGACCCTGTCCGTTGTCCCCCAGCGTGATGCTGGCTTCCAGAGGGCTTTTCTGCGGGACTCACCGCACCAATTCCTTTGTGGCAGGAAGAAGATGAGTTCATCGTGGAGGGGCTGCTGAACATCTCCTGGGGGCTGCGCCGGCCCATCCGTCTGCAGATGCAGGATGACAACGAGCGCATTCGCCCCCCTCCCTCCTCTTCCTCCTGGCACTCTGGCTGTAACTTGGGGGCTCAGGGGTGAGTGAAGAGGAAACTGGGGATGTCTGGGGGCTCTGTGTGTTCTTGAGCAGGTAGATGCCACCTTCTTCCAGCCAGCCTTGACCCCCACTCCCATTCCTACCTCCGCCATTGCCCACCTGCTCTGCTATGGGATAAGGAGAAGGGCAGGTGTTGGTGTGATCAGGCTTCCATGAAACCTGCCACCACAATTCCTGAGTGACAGTCAGAGTGAGGAGGGGAGATGCTGAGTCAGAGGGAAGTACCAAAGCCTGGGTGAGCAATGTGTCCTCCCTCGTGGAGAATTCCAGGGCCTCTGAGAGGTGCTGGGAGCGGCCAGCCAGGCCCAGCCTGCAGATGTCTGACAGGACACCTGGCCTCCCCACGGGGCCCACCTCATAGAGAGACCCTGCTCTGGAGACACTAAGGGCTTTCCGTGTCTTGGGGGGATGTGGACGAGGAAATGAATGTCAGACCCCGTGCGAGGCGGCCCAGAGAGGTGGGTGGTGGCATGATGGTCCGTCGTCTGGGAGGTCCTCTCTTCTGAGCCCCCACTGGAAGGTCTGCAAAGACCACGCCTGTCCCTCCCCTCCCTTCACCGCCAAAGGAGAAGCTGAGGGTTCTGGGAAGGCACGCCCTCCTTTCTGTCTTTCCGGGACTTCAGTTTTCAGGGTCAAGTGACTAGCCTTGTGCCATCTTGAAACTTGCTGATGCTGACTGCCTTCTGGCCAGAGCGCGGGTGGAGCGTGCCAACCTCTCGGCCAAAACCACAGTGGTGTTTTTTCTATTTTACACGAGAACCAAGCCCTCTCTGTTGGCCACCTCGAACATTTTGTTGAACTCCACAGCCAATGCGATCTTTCTCTAAAATTGAGAGGAACCCACATGTAGCCAAGCCCTGGAGCGGACCTGGCTGTTTTCCAAGGGAATTCAAGGAGGACAGTCTGCCCATCCCATCAGACGCTGGGGTGGCTGGTCATGGCTCTGATTTTGCTGGTTCCACACTCTGCTTTGCATGCAGAACGTTTACGGTGCTTGGTTTCCAGTGGGCCAAACCCTTCCCACAGTCCCACCCTGACCCCCAGACTAGGTTACATTCTGTTCCCTAAGTGAGATGATTTTTGAAATTCCATTAGACCACATGGCCTTTGGCTGGGCCTGCTAAAGGTCCTTCTCTCCCCACATTTGTTCCTCTTCCCTTCCCTGTGGCATCAAGCTCGTGTTGGTTGGTTCTTGAAACCTGCAGCTACTGTGAGAGAGTTTTCAGGAATGGAAATAATGTTGTCCCAGATGCCTGCTGTGACAAAGTGGATGCCTGGACCACTGTGTTGAGAAGGATGCTGAGACCAGTTTCTGCTTCAACCAGAAAGAGGGCTCTGGACAGAGAAGGTGCCCAGTGTTCACCAGTCCTGAGAGGCTCTGACCAGTTCCATTTTGGGGTCAGAAGTTCACAATTTATACTACAATAAGAAGTTCCTGTAGATTTTCAATTTTAGATATATTTTTATTGATTTGAGAGACAGAGAAACATCAATGATGAGAGAGTATTATTGATTGGCTGCCTCCTGCACACCTCTTACTGGGGATATAGCCTGCAACCCTTACGTGCCCTGATGGGGAATTGAACTGTGACCTCCTGGTTCATTGGTCGATGTTCAGCCACTGAGCCACATCGGCTAGGCCAGATGTTCAGTTTTAATTCTCTTCCCTTAAAACTATCATTCCCTGAACATGAGTCCTACCTGTCTACTGGCTCCCAGGGAGACCATGCTCTTCTCTCCAGGGGATTGTCCTAATTGTTAAATATTTTTCTCCTTTCTGGCAAAATCCTGTGTTGATTTTGGGTATATGTCTTGGAGCTGCTCCCATTGTCCTTTTGGCTTTGAGGAGTTATTTGCCAGTGATGGCAATACCAGATCTCAGCTCAGACTGCCTGCTTGTGGCCCTTTCTCCAGTGTGGCTCACGAGCACGGCTCAGCCCCTGAGACCCCGAGAACACTGTCATCGGCGCCCCTTCCAAAGCCGCCCTGGCCCGTGGCAGGCAGCCTCTTACTTTCCATTCCTTTCAGATGCCAGAAGCAGTTTCCGAGTTACTCCTCTAACAGAAATGGGTCAGGACTGGAATCTTGTCCCGAGAAATGAATGACCATTATTGGGGATTTCCAGATAAGCTATAGAACCTGCACGTGCTTAGAAACTCAGCCCAGGGAACACACGGATTTTGTTCTTTGCTGTTCCCCACCCTGCGCGCGATGAATTGGGTGCTTATGTTGCTGCAGCTGCTGGGAATGAGCATCTTCTCCCTCCAGACCTCCCCCACTCCACCCAGGGCTCAGCCTGGAGCTGGGCCAGCCTCATGGCACACTCAGCACAGCCCATCCGAATCCTTTATCACCTGATGTGTGCTGGTCCCCAGCCCGGAACAAACAAAGTGCTCCCTGTGCAGGGGTGGGGTGGGGTGGGTTTGGGGCGTCTCCCCACAGGGGCTGAAGCAGCCTCTCTTTGTTTGTTTTCTGCCCCCAGCACCGTCCTGAAGCCCATCACCATGCCCGACATTCAGATCACAGAGGTGGATGCTCCGGCTGAGAGTGACCAGATGTCAAGCCCCACAGGTAGGTACCCCCCGGTGGGAGGAGCCTCCAGTTGGGGGCCAGCCATGTGAAGACAGATGTGGCAGATGCTGTAAACTGTTATTTACTTTTTGAATAAATAAAATCCACATGGCTCAAGATTCAGAAATATTAAAAAGAATGAAAACTTTTCCATTTCATCTACTTATTATTGTGGTTCCCTCCATAGAAGCAACTTCAAGGCATCCTCCTGAGATATTCTTTGCAAATATAAGCAAATATACACCCAGAGACCTTTAACAGCTGGATGTCATTTCTTTTCTTCCCCGTTTTCTATAAGTGGTAGCATTTGCACATCCCTGTTTCTATATCAGTTTGTCTTGAGGATTTTCCCATACAAATCCATAAAGAACTTGTGCATTCTTCATAGCTCTGCAGTATCCCATTGTATGGAAAAATGACCACTTCTGTAATCGTTCCCTATTGATAGACATGGAAGTCATTTCTAGTCTTTTGCCGTGACAAACAAGGTTGCAGTCAGTGGCCTTGCTGATGTGTCATTTCACACATTTGTCTGTGTCTGCAGGATTCTTTCAAGGGGGATTTCTGGGCCTGAGGCCATGAGCATTTGTAACTTTGATAGTCGGTTTGCAATACCTTGCAAGTCCTTTTATCATGTTTACCCTATGTCAGGCACTGTTCCAAGTGCTTTACATGCATTGACTCATGTAAACCCTCACAACAACCCCATGAGCTGGGTGCTGTTATTATTCCCATTTTATAGATGAGGAAACTGAGGCAAGAGAGGTTAGTGATACATAGCAATGGTAGAGTTGGGATTAGAATCTGGGAGCCTGACTCTGAAGTCTGGGCTCTAAACCTTGTATTGCATCTCAGTAAGTTATGCATTGTGTTGTTGCCCTGGCAGGAAATACTGATTTTATAAAATATATTTTTGGGCAGTAAGTGGGTGCTATAAGCATTGGCCACCAAGAGGGTACCATGTGCAAACTGCCACCTGTTGGTGCCGGCAGACAGAGCTCATTTCCCCCTTCCTCTCAGACTCCAGGGACCTGAAGCCCGTGCAGGAAGACACCCCGCAGCTGATGCGCACACGCAGTGATGTTGGGGTGCGTCGCCGCGGCAATGTGAGGACAACCAGCGACCAGCGGCGAATCAGACGCCACCGCTTCTCCATTAATGGCCATTTCTACAACCACAAGGTAGAGGGGACAGGGTGGCAGGGGACAGGGGGCAACCTGAAGGGGGGGTGGGCAAAGGTCCTTCCTAGGCAGCTGACACCTCAGGGCGACAGACACCGGGAAGCCAAGTGTTCCCCATTCATTCTTTGAGTTGTGGGTGGGCTGCTGGCTCTGTGAGGAGCAAGGAATCCCAGGGCAGGAGACCCCCTGGGTGGTGGGTGAGATGATCCCACAGACACCCCTTGTCGGATACCAGCAAATCCCTGTGTTACCCTCTTCCTGCCTCCCAGCTGCTGTGTGGTCTGACTTTTCCATGAGCTAAGGGCACCCCCGAAGCAGAGCTGTGGGACTCAGAGAGGGGGTATTAGGACTCCACCTCAGTTAGCTGACCCTCCTTCCCTCCTATTGCCTGGGCCACATCTGGCCCCAGAGGCAGGTGCATCGTGGGAGAGTGGTCAGAGTCCTTGCATTGAAGTCTCAGTGGAAGGGACTTTTGTGTTTTATTGGGAGAGAGGGCCTCCCTTATCTAGCTCTGTTCCCTGCCCCTTGGAGATCAGCCCGCTCGAGCTCCCAAGATAGGCAAAGCTGAGGGCTCTGTTGACAACAAAGCCCAATACTTGCCAGGTTATTCGAGGGCTGTCAGTGAGCACAGGTTGAATGTGATTGTCCCTGTGCCCTTTAGTCCTGGGAACAGGGTGGGACTCCTCAGTTTTAGACCCCGTCCTTGTCCCCACTCCCACCCTGAGCTAGACCCCTCTATTGGCAGACGTCGGTGTTCACCCCGGCCTATGGCTCCGTCACCAACGTCCGCATCAACAGCACCATGACCACCCCGCAGGTCCTGAAGCTGCTGCTCAACAAATTTAAGGCAAGTCCCCTCTGCTGGCTGGTTCAGGAGGCCGCACGTGGGCCTTGGTGGCCCCAGAGGTGTGGAGGTGGGGGCTGTGGAGAGCGTGGTGCGGGGGGCACCGGGCAGACGTTTGAGTTCTTTGGACCCCAGGCAGCAGCATCACCTGGGGACTCCTTAGAAAAGCAGATTCTCAGGCCCCCGCCTGAATCAGACTGGCTGGATCCGAAGCTCGGAGGTGAGGCCAGGGAACCTGATCCTCAAGGCTCGCAGGGAATTCTGGGGCCACGGAAGCCCGAGCGGCTCCAGCCCGTGGGTGCTTTATGGACCGCTGGAAGGACTGCGGGCCTGACAACTAGTTTGGGGTCCTGTGCACCAAGTAGGTTGGGGAACCGACTTTGAAAATGAACCTTCAAGAAGATGTGCAAATGATAGTGCATGAATGTTTTTAACGTCCTGTTATTCTGTATGTTTCCCACAATCCCCTTACTATAAATCTTTGGGAGACCAGGTATTCTTATTTTAATGGGAGCCAGTGTCACCTGGTGGCCTACGGGCACAGGCTCTGGGTTCAAATCCCGTCCCATCACCTACCTACTTGCTGATTGGATGAGCTGGGCAAGTTACTTAAGCTCCCTGTGTTTCTGCTTCTTCATCTGTAAAATGAGGGTAACAGGACCCTATTATGAGGTATTAGGTGAGTTAAGACATAAAGTGTTAAAACGTAGAAACACCTCACCCAGTCCAATAAATGGGCGCTCTTATCTCTGATCACTGATAACATCACCTGAAGCCCATTTCCTTATCACTTCGGAGAGAGCTGCAGATGAGCAGCCCGCCCCTCAAAAGAGCCTAAAATCTATGTAGCTTTGCAGTGACGAGGCAGGAATGGCTCAGGTCCGGGTGTGTAATGTGTGCTTTCACCAAGCATCTTTTGCTCCTGATTCAGATTGAGAATTCGGCGGAGGAGTTTGCTTTGTATGTGGTCCATACCAGCGGTGGTAAGTCGGAAGAACATTGTGTACTTTAAGACTTTCAATTAACTCAGAATAGTAAGTTAAAAAACACACATACACAAAGCCAACCTCTGCCTCATTTTGCTTGTTGTTTATCGTTTGGAAACTTTCAAGTGCTGTGTGCCTCCAAGGCTGGTGGAATGCCAGGTGTGGTCAGTAAGCAAGCCCTAGAACCTAACTGCATATTAAAAAAGGAAGTGGATTTTCTTGGGAGACAGATAAAACCAATTCCTCCATTGCAGCATCTTCCAAAGGGTTCGAGGCACAGGAGTATTGCTGGGGAGAGGAGAGGGAACAGTTGCATTGAACAACAGTTATTAAACTCTACACTTGCAAATCAGTCTCCTGACTTGTATGGCCGCATCTCCTAAGGTGTCTGGTCCATTTGGGCCCCTGAGTTGACCCCTACTTATGGTGACAAAGGCCTCAGGGCAAACTCAGGGCTGCTCTTGGCTGTGTGTGGTTACAGAAAAACAGAAGCTGAAGAACACCGATTACCCGCTGATTGCCCGGATCCTCCAGGGCCCGTGTGAGCAGGTCTCCAAAGTGTTCCTTATGGAGAAGGACCAGGTGGAGGAAGTCACCTATGATGTGAGTCCCCTTTTAAGTAGACGGACTGTCCTCAGGAGGGTGGGGGTTTGTTTGGTTTACCTGCAACTGGGATAAGAGCTTGATTTTTTTGGTTAAGGACCATGCCCCATGTTGTTGCCATTCCTCAATACAAGGTTTTGTCGAAGCAGTAATGGCCATGGGCCAGGAGAATAAATGCAGGGACTAGTTTGAGGGTATGCCCCGTGGGAGTTGTTGGAGGATTTGTTCAAGCACAAAGTGATTTCCATAAAAGGAATAAATGCCTTGAGCCTTTCTGAGGTCCCGTAAGAGGGCTGCAAAGTTTCTGCAAACCCTCTCTTAGCAACTTCAAGAAGTTAGCAGTGATTTTACCTTATCTTGTGTAGTAGTCAGCTTTTGCTACAGTAAGAAACATCTCCAAATCTTAGCCAGTGACAACAGCAAACACTTTTTGCTCAGGACTCTGCAGGCTGGTAGCAGCAGCTCTGCTCTAGGCTGTGGGTTGAGGATCTGCATTGCATGTCTCATTCAGAGACCCAAGCTCAAGGGGCTATGCTTCTCATGGCCGATGGCTGGGATGCAAGAGACCCGGCCAAACCATGTAAGCTCATTTGAAGCCTCTACTCAGATTTGCTGTATGTCACGTCCATATCCATTCCATTGGCCAAAGCAAGTCACATAGCCAAGCCCAACATGAAGAGGGTGGAGAAATAGACTTCTCCCAGGGAGAAGAGTGGATAGAGTAGGGTGGGGATTCTGGTGGGGGAGGAAGAAATGGTTGTTTAACTTCAACTCACCTGGGAGCCACCCCACCCACAGCATCTCAGGATCAAGTTCACATTCAGATGCCTACTTGAGACCGGAGACACAGCCATCGTTCTGAGTCATGGTTCCTTAAATTCTCTTAGGGGAGAGCAGGGAAGTGTATTAAACGTTGTGGGTTCAGGCCTTTCTCTGCATCATGGAATTAGGACAGTGATGGCGAACCTATGACACGCGTGTCAGCACTGACACGCGTAGCCATTTCTGATGACACGCGGCCGCATGCCGAGGATGAAACATTTGCTGCTCCTGAAGATGAAACATTTGCGACTAGAGTTTTGGAGTTAGTTTTTTCCTCAAAGTGACACACTACCCGAGTTATGCTCAGTTTTTTGGCGAAGTTTGACACACCAAGCTCAAAAGGTTGCCCATCACTGAATTAGGAGAAAGTGCTATTCCATGTTTGACATCAGTCACCTCAGCATGTGAAACGAGAAATGTGAGGTATGAGATATGTGTCATGTACATGAAGGGATCTTCACTGCAGACTATATCAGCCTTGGAAGAATGAGGCGTGGCTCCTGCCTTTAAGGAAATCCAGGATCAATGCAGAAATGGACTCCCCGAGGCTCTGTGCCTTACAGGAGAGAGACGCCAAAGGCATTGGAACAATGCTGGGAGGGGGAGGCACCCTAGCATTACTTACTTCTTCCTCCCCAGGTGGCCCAGTACATAAAGTTCGAGATGCCTGTCCTTAAAAGCTTCATTCAGAAGCTCCAAGAGGAGGAAGATCGGGAAGTAAAGAAGCTGATGCGCAAGTAGGCCTGGCCCCCGGGTGGCTGGTTGGGTTTCTCCTGGGGCCTCAGTGGGAGGGCTCTGTTCAGGCGCCTTGCCTGGGGCTGAGCTGCTGCATGGGCCTGGGTCTTCTCAGCCTTCTTCAGGCACCTTCCCTTTGATGAATCCAAATCTCATCTCGGGACACCAAACTTCAGTGTCTTGGTCCTTCTGCTTCTCAGTTTGATGTGAGACATGGAAGTGTTCTGGAGACTTCAGGCAGGTTGCCTTAGCAGTGGCGAGGAGCCTGAGCAACCTACCTCTGAAGTCCTTTCCTCACACCTTCCTCCCTTTTTAACATTTCTCTTGTGGAAATTGCACTTGGGTTGGCAAGTTGAGTAAAACTTCTCTCTGGAAAGGGTTTTATGATTTTTTTTTTGAAATGCACAGTCATAAAGTAGAATGTGGTAGAACAGTTGATTGGTTTTTGCCATTAGAGAATAAAGCCAATGCTATATTTGCTGTATCGATGATAATAACAACTATGATAGCAGTTAACATTTATTGAACACTTACTATGCACCAAACTTTACAAATAGCTTTTGCTGTGACTGCAAAGCCCTGCACTGCAAGGCCCTGAACATGAGGGATGTCCCCTTTAGCCCTGCATTGCTATAGTTCAGGGAAGGGATGGGGATATAGCGTTCACCAGCGAGCCATGGGCCTCCAGGCCTGGTAGTTGCTATGGCCTCTTCTGTAAAATGCAAGAACTGGTATCAGGTTAAACCACATGAAGTGGTCATTTTTGTAGGCCTCACCCCCAACCCCCCCAATAACAGATGATGGTAATTTCATATGGTCCAGCCTAGGTGAGGGCTCATATGCTACTGTGCATATAAAGGACTACGCACAGTGCCTCGGGCACAGTAAGCACTCAGCTAATGGAGCCCTTATTATTGTTTCTGTTGTTATTCCACCTTCTCACCCTTCTTTGCCAGACTTTCCAACTACAGGAAAGCAATCTAGGTCGGAGTTAGCTTCTTCAGTCCCTCTCACCCTGTTGTGGAAATGAACACAAGCAGCCAGGTGGCTAAAGAGTGGGCCACTGACAGAAGCAAAGGCACAGGACAGTCGCCCACACCGTGACCTGGGTTGGGAAGCAGGGTGGAGAGGAGGTGTGTGTTGCTTCCTGCTCTCCACCGCGGCTGTTTCTGTTCCCAGGTACACCGTGCTCCGGCTAATGATTCGGCAGAGGCTGGAGGAGATAGCTGAGACCCCAGAAACAATCTGAGCCACAGAAGGAGGGGATCCAGACACCACAATGGCCGCTGATGACATGAGAAGACCCACAGGAAGCTGGGTGCCTTCTTTCCACAGAAGCACTTAAAACCTTCTCCAGCTCCTAACAAGCCACCATGGGCTGCCTGGACGGAGAAGCCAGCTGACAGCTCCCTATCCTTGGATCTCTGCTCTTCTCCTTTCCTTCATTCACAAGGACTTTTGATTTTTGTTATAAGGGGGACCCAAAATGTGTGTGTGTGTGCGCGCGCGCACGTCCACACACATATACATGTCCACGTGCCTACCTGATATAGTCACATGCAATTCAATTCCAAGCAACCAGCACAAGTGCCATGAGGCTGGCGGATGTGCTGCTCGTGGTCGGGAACATCAGGGGAGTCACCAATCTGAGGGGTTTTATGCTGAAGAAAAATTTCTCCCCTCAAGTGCCTGGGAGCAGCCACATATATCTGCCCATCTTTAGAAAGGGAAGAGGCCTCAGAAAGCTCACAGTTGGGGTATTTTTATGAGTAGGGATTCTCCCTGTAAGCCTAGAAGGGTCTGTGAATGTGAGATCCTTGGAAATTAACAAAATCACAGCCCATGCACTTGGGGCAGGTCTGATGGGAAGAGAAAGATAAACCATCAGTGGGGTAGCTGCAATAAGCCCACAAGTTTTTACACTGGAAAATTGGATTTTAAATAACAAAGATGTAGGTGATGAACTACGTGGATGCCTGTAGAGAACGGATTCTGCCTCCGTCCTTGCCTCCATGGCCACCTTCCTCTCAGCACGCCAAGCTGCTGACCCCAGCTCTGGTGCCTCCTTGAGTTGAAGGAAGGATCGATCTCATGAGACAGGCCTCATTCTCACTGGTTTGCACGTGGCACTGACCGGCTCGTACGACCCAGGCCTGGGCTTGATCTGGCCTCCTTAGGGTAGTGTAGAGGTGCCTATGAACCCAGCCCATTTCACATCGTCAGGGGGGCTTGCTGCACTTCTGTGTGCTTGAAGTCAAGGCTTTATTCCTCCCAAGGCTGGATTCTTGCAAGTTACCCGTGCTTTGTGAAGATGGACCCCAAGAACGAGGACTTGTCCTGCTGCCGACCCACTGTGGGGTCCAGGGAAGCTCTTCGGGCTGCCCTGTGAAGGTGCAGAGCGAGCATGGAACTTCAATTGCAGCATCTCTGAGCAGCCACCTCGGTGATCTTTAGAGCAGACCCCAATTGGGGGAGGAGGGGGACGGCAGGGACAGTCTGTCCCCTGTGGCCCCCATCGGGAAGATTGCCAGGCAGCTGGACGCCAGTGTGACTGATGCTGTTTGATGAGGGGCAGACAGATGCTTGGAGGAGGGTGCCTGGCTGTGGAGATCACCCAAGCAAGGCCAGGAGCTCCTGATAGCAGGCATCGGTGAGCCCTGTGCGGGTAGGGACACCTCCCATCTCTTCTCCACCTCCTCTCCAGGAATGGTTTGAAGAGCTGGCCAGTTGAGGAAAGGAGAACCACGGGTCGGTACCTGCAAGGAAGGCGGAGCTTTGCAGCAGCGCCTTTCCTGCTCCAGGCACTCTCCTGCTCTCTTCCTCTCCTGCGGCGGCCTTCGTGGCCGCTTTAGATGGCTCACAGCTGGTCTGATTGTTGACTTTCAAAAAGATGGCATGCTGCCACCTGGCCCTTTGCCAGGGTCTCTGAGCAAGCCTACCTCCTCTGTTGGGACAGCGCCGCGAGCCCAGTGGGGTGTGGACTGGAAATCCGGAGGGCCTCAGTCTCAATCAGACACGTCGGTGGGCTTTGCAACACGCACAGAATTGGGGAAATGGGGTGGAGGGGAGGCTTCCTTTGTTACCGATGAGAAAGGGCAGTTTTGTGAATGCAAACATACTTCCTGAGTTTTGCATTTGAGAAAATGAGTTGGAAAACTCTTCTTCCAGTTATTTTGAAGTGCTCAAAGCCTTTGTGGGCCCCAATGATTCTTCCTGGGGGCCAGGGAGAAGAATTTCCACCAAGCGAATACTAACCACTAACTTATTGGACAGCTTTTTTTCTGGGTTATAAAAGTTCTCTTTAATTTGCACTAGCACTACGATAGTGTTCAATGTGGAAATGTTGTAAAATGTCAGGTTTGCCAGGTCACATTGTAAGAAAGTGGCAAGATAGACTTGGGCGTCGGGATGAATATGAGGGGAAACTGTTATTTTACACAATGCATTCCATTTAATGCAGGCCACACATTTCCATCTTGGCCCACCCTGGTTAGAGATCATTTCTCACGTCCTTAATAAACACGATCAGGAATTCTGGAAAGGTTCTTTGAAACAGCAGCAGCTGAAACAAATACTTCTCCACAGCGTGGAGCTGGATTTTCTCATCGGTATCACATGGCCCTGCAGCTTTGAACTTCTCCACTGATCTGTGTGGGTTTATGTAACTGCGTGCAATGAACCTGAAATCGTGTGAAGAACAAAGGCCAATTTATAGGGTTTTCCCCTAACTTGTGAAAAGCAGGATAGCCACAACTGCTTTCTTTTGCCAGAGGCTTGTGTTACAAGGTGATCAAGTGAAGAAAAACCTGAGTCCATCTGGCTGGGAAGGGGGTCCCGCTCCCCCAGGTGATGGTGGAGTCTAGCACAAGGTCACCTTCTCTGTGACCACATTAGTGGGAAGGTGATGAGTGAAGGGGTGGGGGGTGGGGTTACCTGGGGGAGGGACTGGAAAGCACAAAGGGTGGGCGTGGCTGTGCGGCTGGTGAGGAATGGGCACACTGGTCTCCCGGCCGGACAGGCTTGACCCAGACGTTGAGGTGGAGGCGTGAGGGTCTCAGATTAGCTACCCATCCACGTGAAAGATGCTGAGACCTCAGGTTGAGATTTTGGTCTGAGACTTCAAAGAGAAATATTTTCACCTTGGTCTTCTCCATACTGGGAAGAAAAAAATCATACTCTCTCCTGGAGATATCCAGATAAAGACAGACATTTTATTACAAGTGTAGATAACACTTTGGCATGAAGTGACCAAAAAATAAATAACTGTTCTCCAATGCAAAACATCTTGGCAGGAATTGTTTTCTGCGGAGTTGGGTGGTTATCTGAGTGTCAGTAGGGGGGGATGGGCCACAGAAAGGCAAGGAGCTCTTCTAAGAAAAGAGAAGCTCTTAAATCCCGCCCCCCAAAAAAACCCCACCCCCACAGTTATTTCAAAGCTCTATAGCATGGAGGACATGGTGTCATAGATGCATCTCCAAGGCATAACTTGCTATATGAACAAGGGCATCTCCGTCTCACACTGACCAAACCATGACGTGGGGGCTGAGATAGGAGGCAAAGGCGATCTGGAGCGGCCGGACGCAGCAGCATGAACTTTCCAGACTCTACTTAAATTGTTTTACACAAAGTCTTGTTTGAATTAGATGAGATGGGAAGGATGTCCTATCTAGATAGAAATAAAATTAAATACGGCACTCCTTTCTGATGTAACTGAAAGTGTTTACCCCGTCACGGGGGGTTACAGCGCCCCCTGTGTTTTAACTGAGCACAAGACACGGACAAGCTATGAAGGGAAAGCCTCCATTTACTAGTACTTTTGAGTCAGATCGCAGACCTGTTTCCGGGGCTGATGGTTTCCGAGGGTTTTTGCTAGTGTTTCCGAAGGGTTTCCCCACTTGTTTTAGCTTTGTGAAGTGTTCTTTTCTTAATCATAACTTGACTTTTAGCAAAGGTACATGACCTGGTTTAATGCTTGGTTCTGAACTTATGAATCGATGCGTTTAGGTATCTTAACATAATTTGACAAGGCCTCATGGGGAGCCGTGTAACGTTTTGATATGTTTTAATGCATCTGACTTAGATCTTGTTAAATAAAGCACTTTTCAAAGAGCAGTCCCCTGTGGCTGGTCTGTGTGTGTCGGCTGGGCGGGAGCTCTGTGCTATGTGAGGGTGTGGGATGGGAATGTGAAAGTCCACCCAGGAGGAAAGTTGATTTCCTTGGCCTAGAGTTTATGGTTTGAATGGACTTGGACTTGGCTGTAATATTCCAAATAAGTAAAATGAGAGTGTTCCTGTATAAGTCTTGAGTTCAGGCCCTGGTGGAGACAGGAGTTGCGGTAGAAAAAGCTGGGCATTATCATTCGATGAGGCTGGATGTTTGTCCTGACTTGTTGGGACTAACTCACTGAACCTTTATCTAGGGCTTGGCTTTCTCGTCTATAAAATGGCCAGGCCACCTCTGTTGGAGGCAGCCCCCTTGGAGTCACCAAGTGTAGGACCTCAGACTAAGGCCAAGTTCCACCCTATGGTTAATTTTACCCGTCAACTTGGCTAGGCCATGGCACCCAGGTATTTGGTCAAACACTATTCTAGATGTTGCTGTGGAGGTATTTTTAAACATGAGATTAACATTTAAATCAGCAGACTTTGAGTAAAGCAGCTTCCCCTCCACAATGTTGAAGACCTTGAGAAAAAGACGGATTCCCCTGAGGGAGAGGAATTCTACCTCCAGTCTGCCTTTGGCCTTGAGTTGCAACATCAGCTCTTTTCTGGGTCTCCAGCCTCCCCTATTGTGTGAGCCAATTCCTTAAACTAAATCTCTCTCTATGGATACACATTCTATTGGTTCTGTTTTTCTGGAAAACTCTGACTAGCACAGAGGAGTATGTGGTTGGTCCATAATGTTTGAATATGTGATTGATAGTAATCTTCCTAGGAAACTGGCCATGGAGCATAAACCATGACCAATATAATTTGACTAGTGGCCCAGTGCACGAAATTCGTGCATGGGGGTGGGGGGATGGTGTCCCTCAGCCCGGCCTGCACCCTCTCCAATCTGGGACCCCTCGGGGGATGTCCGACTGCTGGTTTAGTCCCACAGGGATCAGGCCTAGACTGGCATTTGGACATCACTCTCGCAATCCAGGACCACTGGCTCCTAACCGCTCACCTGCCTGCCTGCCTGATTGCCCCTAACCACTCTGCCTGCCAGCCTAATCACCCCCAACTGCCCCCCTTCTGGTCTGATCACCCCTAACTGCCCCCCCACCCCGCCGGCCTGATCACCCCCAATTGCCCCCTGCCCCCGCTGGCCTGATCGCCCCCAACTGCCCCACACCACCAGCCTGATCACTCCCAACTGCCCTCCCCTCCTGGACTGATTGCCCCTAACTGCCTCTGCCTCAGCCCTGCCACCATGGCTTTGTCCAGAAGGACATCTGGAAGGTCTCCTGGTCTAATTAGCATATTACCCTTTTATTAGTATAGATTCCTACCTTTAGGAGATGGGGTGTTCCTCTCAGCATGCCAAGCTGCTGAACCCAACTCTATAAAGGTAACAACCAAGACAAGGTTTTTAGCAATGCCCTCAACAATGCTTATATGTTTTTTTAAAAGAGAAAAGTTTAGATAAATCACTATTCCCTTTAAGTGTTGTTTTGATTTCCTATATTTAGAGTTTTCACTCAAAGCAGTTGCTTTTTAGTTGCCGAATTAATGAAGCCGGGTGCAGTATATGGACAGACGGCTGACTCTTCCAAGGCAGGGAGTTTTTTTGCTGTACAGCATGTAGATATAGATGCCAATATAGGTGACGTACACAAAATATGATAAATGGTCCATGTGGGGGCCCCACTGAGACTCCAAATCAGGCAGTAAGCCATAGAAGTTAGAGTGCTAAAACCACCCAACAAATGCTAACAGCCTTCTGCCAAGGGAGCCAGCAGTTCTTGCTTTGCTTTATGGAGACAGATTTCAGGAATAATTTGGTGTTGCCCATTTTAGGCAATGAAATTTTCACTGAGTGGAGTTTGCTGTGAGCACAAGTCTTTGCTGTGAAGTTTTGAATACATTTGAGTAGGTTTCAAATTCATTTGAATAGGCTTGGCTGAGAGGCTTAAATGCAAGCAAACCTACTGAAAATTGAACTTGTTCTTTTTATTTTAAAACCATGCAACATAAAAATTACTACTTATGAATTAAGTTAAGTATATGTTATATAAATAGATAAATTAACTTTATATAAGTATCTATATATGTAAAAGCCTACCATTGCAATCAAATGGACAATCGAACAGGCTGCATGGGGCGACCAGACTGGCAGGGGGTTAGTGAGGGGCGACCAAATGACCGAGCAGCAGGCTGCATGGGGTGACTAGGCCCGCGGTGTGTGTGTGTGGGGGGGCAGTGAGTGACAACCAGGCTGGCAGAGGGGGGCAGTGAGGGGCAACCAGGCCAGCATGGGGGGGCCAGTTGGGGGTGACCATGCAGGCGGGGAGGGGCAGTAAGGGGCGATCAGGCAGGCAGGCAGGTGAGCAGTTAGGAGCCAGTGGTCCCGGATTGTGAGAAGGATGTCCGACTGCCGGTTTAGGCCCAATCGGCAGTTGGACATCCCCCGAGGGGTCCCAGATTGGAGAGTGTGCAGGCTGTGCTGAAGGGACGCCCCCTCCCCCCATGCACGAATTTCATGCACCAGGCTTCTAGTATACTTTATAAGTATATAAGTTAACATTAAAAGTTTTAAAACTGCAGGCCCTTTGGTAGGGGCTGGAAGTCCTAGTTTGGCCAGGACAGTTCCAGTTCTGTCTGTTGTTTGGTGTAATTGTCAGCAGCACCCCTGTCGCTCTCACAGAGTCATAGGTGGAGATGAATACGGTTCTCTGCACACTGGCCCAAAAGCAGCTTATTGTAATTTTCATATGTGAGGTTTTTAAGATGAACCCATAAGTTGGAAAAAGTTCAAGTTTTATAAAGTATAAAAGTTTATAAAGTTTAAACTTTATAAAGTTTAAAAGGTTAAGTTTAAATCTTAGGATATCTAAACACATGTTCTGGTGGAAGGCAAACAATAACATAAATATTTTGTATGTCAGCGTTTTGATAATACTGATTCCAACGTTCTTACGTTACAAATCCATTTTTTTCAGTGGGTTTTAAAATTGGGCACATTAGCAATCATTTGTGACTTTGAATGTCACCCTGACCATGCCTGCATAACCATCTAAGGGTCGATAGCACCCAGGTTTGGGTCTTTTACAATATCCGCCACTGAGAGAAACCTGGGCTCCCGGGACGGTAGCGGGTGCCAACTTTGGGGCAGGATGAACAGAAGAGTGTGGGCATGTTTGCCAATGGAAAGTCGTTATGTCTCAGAGATGTCCGGGGTATAATTTCGGGAACAAACTGCTGATGAGAACTCCCACGCACAGCAAATATTGGATGCGTGGGACTATAAAAAGTCTGGAATCCAAAATGTTCCCAAGGAAAGATTCTAAAGGTAAGGGACAGAATTACAGAAATGTAATGTATTGCTCACTTGTATTGGTCAAGTTCCTTAACCAAATTTTGGCAATAACATGAGTTGTCACAAAAATAAATTTAAGTAGTTTGGCCAAAAGTGCTTGCACTAACTAAGCAGAAAGAGCAAATTATAACATCTATGACCCGTTAAAAAACACACAAGTAAAAGTTGAATTTAAAATGGTCATGATAATCTAGAGAGACATTATTAGAAATACTAAATAAACTTTGCAAGGTTGCCAAAAGAATGTGAATATATACACATTTTACTTCTAGGTTTCAGCAATAAAATTAGATTCTAAAATAAAAATGAAAATGGAAAGGTAAACCTCTTTATGGATTGCAAAGACAGAACCTCTCCCCAAAATGTAAGTAATCCTCATCACAAGCCAAGTAGGTATGCCTTGATTAAAACAAAAAAAGCCAAGGAGCCGAAACCGGTGTGGCTCAGTGGATAGAGCATCGGCCTGCGGACTCAAGGGTCCCAGGTTCGATTCCGGTCAAGGGCGTGTACCTTGGTTGTGGGCACATCCCCAGTAGGGGGTGTGCAAGAGGCAGCTGATCGATGTTTCTCTCTCATCGATGTTTCTAACTCTCTATCCCTCTCTCTTCCTCTCTGTAAAAAATCAATAAAATATATTAAAAAAAAAAAAAAAGAGAGACTGGAAAAAAAAAAAAGAGAGACTGAAAAGCCAAGGAGAACTTTTTCTTCTTCCTTCTTTTTGTGATAAGGCCACAGGTAAAATAAGAACATAATCATGAATATTATTTAGCCATGACAAGTATAATATACAGTTTATTTTAAAACGTAGAAAATACTATTATTAAAGTGAATAAAATAGCATCTTCAATATGATTGCAGAATGATGTATAAAAGTCTATGAAAAAAAAGTTACCTTGGAAGGGGAGACTACATTTTCTTTATGTTTGTACCTGGCTTTCTTTTCTTTATGTTTCTACATTAAAAAATGTTGAAGTTCCAAAAGCACACATATAGATGCAAAAACACATAAAAAAAAAAACAAAAATTAAAGCCAGCTAGGCTCTTATCTTACTGCTGGCGCCAGTTTTCCTCAGGTAAAAGGCCTCAACATTCTTGTTGTAACAGGAGGCCCAGCATGCAATTGAAATGCAGTCCGTATGTGCCCAAATCATGTGTGTGTGCATGTAATGTGACACACACACACACACACACACACACACACACCCGTATGGGAAGATCACACCCATAGTGCCAGGGCCTCTGAGAAAGGTTAGTCACCCTGATGTCTTGCATGTACAGCAGCCTGAAGGATGGAGTCTGGGTGAGAAATTGGGGAATTCCTTGGGTTTAGGCTCAGTTACCCTGGATACCAAACCCACTTTCTAATTATACTCTCAATGCTTTCAGGCATTGGACAAACAAAAGCTTTCAAAAGGAGGAAAAAAAAACCTATTGGAAATTCTGGAGTCCTGAGGTTAGCCAGAATATATTGTCAGGCTGTCCTGCTTTCAGTTTCTTGTGTTCTGAAGTCCTCTTGATTGTGAGTTCCGTACCAGATGCATTGCCTGCGTAGCTAAGCAAGGCCTTGTATGGAAGATTCTGGATGTGTGTTTCATCCCCTGGGCACACAGGACACTCGTTATTCCCCATCCTACCTCGTGCACCTTAAAAAATAAACCCAGATGTATTTATCTAGTATATTCATCACAGGGGCTCAACCAGAGACAATTTAAAAAACAGAAACAAGACAAAAATGACATCGCAGTTTAAGATTCAGAGTCCTGTACAGAAAAGGGGAAAACCGACGATCTGAGGACAAATTGAGACAACACAAGGAGAGAGGCCGGACAGCTGGGGCAGGGCTCGTGGAAGAAGGCCGGCTTTGAGTCGGTTTCTTGCAGGTACTTTTTATTTTTTTTATTATTTATTTATTTATTTATTTATTTTTTGCAGGCACTTCTTAAAGGCCGTGGGTCTTTGCAGAGCTGGCAGGCAGCATGTGAGTTCAGAGGGCTACACCCTTGAAAGACCATAACAATGAAAAGACCATAAGTAACCTTAAGGAAGTCAAGATATAATTAAAAAGGTCTAACTGACACCAAATGCTAAATAACCTTAAACAGTTCTAAACAACTGTAAAACCTAAAAAGCTTAAAATCTAAATCCTTAACAACAATAATTGTGCTAAATGATCCTGAATGAATTTTTAAAATCCTATGCAGCAAGAAAAGGTCCTAAGTGGTCATAAAAGATCCTAAATGATCCTCAGTGGCTCCTAACACTCCCAGAGGGCCTAACCCTTCACGGAACCTACTCGAAACCTAAAGAACCCACAGGCTATTCAGTGATCCTAATTGACCTTGAGACTTTAAAGAGAGCTAAGTCCTTATCCAGCTTATCTAGACCTAAGTGGTCCCTCCCCACCCGCTCCGGGACCCCATTGCCTCCAGCCTCCTCAACAGTCACCGTGCTGTGCACTTTGGCCTTCTGTCCAAACATGCCAGACTTCGCATTCACCATTCTCTTTCTGGAACATTTTTTCTCCAGCACATCACATGCTTGGCTGCTTTTTGATTTAGGTCTCAGAATAACTTTTGCCTCCTACTGAGGCTGGTCCTGAGCGCCCCAATTCCATCAGCTGCCCTTCTGCCAATTGCTCTCGGCTTCTATTTTCTTCAAAGCACTTCTCAATGCCCGGATATATTTGTTGATCTATGTATCTCCTCCACGAGAGCTCAAACTCCATGAGGGTAACTCCAACATCTAGACCAGAATATGACCTTTGGCAGGCACCTTGGTAATGCTTGTGGAATGCATGAATGGATATCCAGATGTATCCCAAACACAAAGACTCAAGAGGACAATGGCACTAATATCTTGACAAACCCAATATCTTGACCCAAGTTCCTTAAAAATCTTAATTTCTGCTCTGTTGGTTAGAGCGTCATCCCAATATGCTAAGATTGCAGGTTCAGTCTTCAGTCAGGGCACATACAAGAAATAACCAATGAATGTATAAATAAGTGGAACAACAAATTGATGTTTCTCTCTCCCCTTCCTCTTTCTCTAAAAATTAAAAATAAATAAATAAACAAACAAATCCTGTAATCCCTGCTAAAATGACCTCAGATCATTGCAAACTATCAAATGGGCCATAAATCACTCCAAATGCTTCTAAATCCTTTGTGATCCTCAAATATTCGAAATAGTCTAAGACTTCAAACAATCTTAAAGATTCTGAACAGGCATACATTACTCAAGATAACTTTAAGTCCTAAATGATCTTCAGTGACACTAAATGATGCCAAATGATATTAACCATCCTTAAAAAGCTCTAAGCAACCCCAAGAGAACCTACATCTTAGAAGTCTCTTAAAGACTTTATATTTGAACCCTAAACTATTTTAACTCCAAATGCATAAAATATCCTGAATGAAAAATAAAGGAGTCCTAATTCTAAGGACTCTAAAGAACCCAGTCATTTCAATGACCCAGAGGCTAATGTGTGACAGCTCTAAAGCCCAATGACTAGAATGATCTCCAATGACCCCAAATCCTTCTAGAACAAAGGATTTCTGGGGGGCTGTCTTATTAAAATGTTGACTCAGCCGAAACCGGTTTGGCTCAGTGGATAGAGCGTCGGCTTGCGGACTCAAGGGACCTGGGTTCGATTCCGGTCAGGGGCATGTACCTTGGTTGCGGGCACATCCCCAGTATGAGGTGTGCAGGAGGCAGCTGATTGATGTTTCTAACTCTCTATCCCTCTCTCTTCCTCTCTGTAAAAAATCAATAAAGTATATTTAAAAAAAAAATGTTGACTCAGATTCAGCAGATCTGGCTTGAAACTTTGCCTTACTATCAAACTCCCAGAGATGCTGATGTTGCTGATCCACAAACCACACTTTGAACAGAAGCTACATTAAATCCCAGTGACCCCCAAATCCTAAGAGAACTAAAACTACCCTATATTCTAAAATGTCCTCAAAGATCCCAAACAAAACTGAACGCTAAATCCTAAGCAACCCTAAACATCCTCAAGTTTCTTAAATGATGCTTAAAACCCAGAGCCCCAAATTATCCCACATGACCCTAAACTAACTTCAGCAAGTCTGACTGCTCCTAAGGATTACAACAGACTCGAAAAGATTGTAAACCTACAAACAATCCAGTTAAAGAATGGGCAAAGGTCCTAAATAGGCACTTCTCCAAAAGGACACACAGAAGGCCAAGAGACATAGAAAAGTACGCAAGCTTTCCCTGACGATCGTGCTCTCGCAAACATGGTGAATGTTCCTAAAACCCGCTGAACTTTCTGTAGGAAGTGTGGCAAGTATCAGCCTCACAAAGTAACACAGTACAAGAAGGGTAGGGAAAGCAGCGATATGACAGGAAGCAGAGTGGCTATGGTGGGCAGACTAAGCCAATTGTTCGAAAAAGGGCTAAAATTACAAAAGAAGATTGTGCTGAGGCTTGAATGCGTTGAGCCCAACTGCAGATCTAAGAGAATGCTGGCTGTTAAGAGATGCAAGCATTGTGAGCTGGGCGGAGATAGGAAGAGAAAGGGCCAAGTGATCCAGTTCTAAGCTTCATTTTTTTTTTTTTATTATGTGACAATAAAATCTTGATATGTTCAGTTCGAAAAGAAAGAAAGAAAGAAAGAAAGAAAGAAAGAAAGAAAGAAAGAAAGAAAGAAAGAAAGGAAGAAAGAAAGAGCACTCACAGTCACTAACCATCAGAGATGTGTAAATTAAAACCACAGTGAGATATCACCTCACCCCTGTCAGAATGGCTACCATCAGTAAATCAACAAACAACAAGTGCTGGCGAGGATGTGGAGAAAAGGGAACCCTAGCACACTGCTGGTGGGAATGCAGACTGGTGCAGCCATATGGAAAACAGTATGGAGCTTCCTCAAAAAATTAAAAACTGAGCCCTAGCCGGTTTTGCTCAGTGGTTAGAGTGTCAGCCCGTGGACTGAAGGGTCCTGGGTTTGATTATGGTCAAGGGCACGTGGCTCGGTTGCAGGCCCAATCATTAGCCCTGGTCTTAAACCCTACACCCTTGAATGATAAAGCAATATTAAGGTAGCCCAACCGTGGCACAGACTCTGGTTCTTGGGGTAGGGAACACCATAAAACCTCATCACATGTGCGTGCCCATCATCTGAGCAACTAGTTACAAAATAAGGTGAAGTAATACTCCTTATAAGTTTATTCCACTTTTTACCTGGGGCCCAAACATCATCGGAGGATTGTGCACCATGGTTTTTCAATAGAATTCATCCTGAATTAAGATGAAAACAATGCGGATTTTAGGCTTTATAACACTAAATTTAAGCTGCCCTTAACGTCGTGAAGTTGCTTTTTAGGCTAATGTGGCATTCAACATGTTAAAGGAAAAAAGTAAAAAATCCCTGTTGTCACTTTAAGAACAAGCCAGGAACAAGAACTCATACAGGATGTTGTGAATGAATCCTGCTAGGTATCCTGATCTAAACGGCGTCATTGCATCAAGGAAAATGGTCTCCAAATGCATCCCCTGGAAATTCAAGATTTATAATACTTTCTTGGACATATTGAAAGATAATAACTTGATTTCAATGAATTACATAAAGGAGCTTAAAGCCCTGGAAATAAAGGTTTGTCTCACAGTGAGCAATAATTTCTTTAGTCAGAATTTGTAGAGAAAGTAAAGTCCATAGATCTAGCACAAAATCAATTCCACTAATTAAAAGTAGGTGTCAAGAAATAATGTTTTTTTCCACAGACAATAGTGTGGTGAAGGCCTGGGGCAGGGGGAGGGGACAGGCTACAAGAGGTCAATGGGGGAAAAAGGGGCACATCTGTATCACTTTCAATAATAAAGATATAATAAAATAAAAATGCTTAAGAACAAACAAAAATATTTTTTAAAAATTTTTAAAAGAAAGAAAGAATGTTGCCAGGCCCAAGTGGCTCAGTTGGTTGAGCATCGTCCTGTGTTCCGGAAGGTTTGCCATTCAATTCCTGACCAGGACACACACCTGGATGGAGGGGTCAATCTCCTGTCAAGGTATGTACAGAAGGCAACCAATTGATGTTTCTCTCTCTCTTGCCCTTCCTTTCTCTAAGCATTTCCTTGGGTGAGAAGTAGGGGGGGAAAAAAGAAAGAAAGAATGTTGAGTGAAAATAACTAATTAGTAAAAGATAGACAGGATGGCATTATTTATGTCACACACACACACACACACACACACACACACACACACACACAAATACTCCACATATAAACATAGAAAAGGGTTGAAACAATATATAATTGTTAAAGATTACCTTTTAACTAGGATGGGTAGGGGTGGTGGTGTCTTTTCCTGTGATGGATCAACTTTTTTTCAAAACACAGTTTCCCTTTACTTCAGTGATACACACGCACATAGTTTAAAGAGGCAAAAAACCTCTCTCTCCTGCTCCTCCGTGGCCTCCCTCCCATGCCTTCCCACAACACTCAGGCATTCCGGCGATTCTTTGTTGTCTTCCAATTTATCGATCAGTAACACACTGATGCTGCCCTTTCTGATTTGCTCATCTGGGGTCTTATTTTTCTCCATCTCCTTTTCCACCTTCTTGTGCCAATCATAATTTTTGGTTGGACCCATGCCCAGCCTTTACATGATATGACTATATGAAAGTGCGTTGTAAAGCTGAGTTGTGTACTGTACCAGAATTATTTTTCATTTCTTAGCTGAGGCAGGGCTGACCCCAGACCCCCAGCTCTCAGTGATCATTCCTTCCTCTAAGCCATCTCAAGGTCACCATATGTTTATGAGTCATTCCCAAAGCAGTTAGTGAACTGTGGAAGCTTCGGTTCTTTCCCCCTGTCATTCATTTAACACTGGAAACAATTAAGGTCTCAGACGCAGAGAGACAAGAAAGAGGAGCCACTTGGCAATTGCGAAGGCCGAGCCCTTCTCTGTGAAAGCACTAAAGGCACGCTGAAACTGCCCCTCTATTCTCCTGCTCCCCGCCCACGCCATTGCTCCAACTTGTCTCCCCTTGGGTGAGTCTCTGTTCTCAGATGATGGCAGAGGGCCCCATTTCAGATATTTCACTTGGCTTTTCCTTCTGTAAGGAGTCCAGGCCACTGGTGTGTGAGGGCACCTTTGAGTTGGTTTCCTTCATTCCTCTAAGCACACACAGCTGTGGACCTTTGGGTATCCGCCAGGCAGAAATGAGTGAAGGCATTCTGGGGACACACTGCTGAGTTTTCAGCCAACTGCCCCGATGACAGAAACACTTCTCCCTGTGGACTCAGGGCTTGATTTATGCACCTCATGGGGCAACCGGTCACCTGTTCCCTGAGGCTCCCTTAGGCTGTGTCCACAGGGCCTGTGGACTCACAGGAGGAGCATTTACAGAGCTCAGGTCAGTGGCTGGGCAGTGCCTCCCTGCTGATGGCATTCGGCCTTGTCCCTTTTCTTCTGACTCACCTTTTGGTATGTCCCTGGGGCTCATTTTAGGGGCATACGTTAGTGCCCACTTGCTGAACACCCCAGGCCTTGAAGCCCTCCAAGTGAGCCTGGCTTTTCCTGACTTCTAGGTCCTGCCCATTCCCTGCTGCTTTTCCCCTCTGTGGTCACAATGCCCTCCCTGGACAACCTGGACTCCAGTTGTCCACCTGCTTAGGCCACTCTTACCACCAGTCCTCAGGTAGCTGCTTCCTTCTCTCTCTTCCTTAGACTCTGCCTGGAGGTGGCTTTGGGGTTCATGAGGTTGGGGAGCGCTCTCCTTTCTCCATCTAGTCCCCCAATGGCTTCCACCTGCACTTAGAATGAACTTCTGTACATCAAGGCCCTCATCATCAGCCCCTGGCTATCTCCTCATACCTACCCTCCTGCTCCTCTCGCTCACACTTGCCTCCCCACACCCTCAACACATTCTCAACTTGGACCCTTTGAACACAGTTTCTCTTCCTGCCAAGATGCTGCAGGAGAGACACCAGCCATTTTCCCACTTATTTTTCAAGCCTCAGTTCAATGTCCCTTCTGCAAAGAGGTCATCCTGGTCACCCTAGTAATGTCCCCCTTCCCCAGCCACTCTTCATTATTTAAAAACATTTATTATCGAGATAAAATCTACATGCAATGAAACGCACCTATCTTTAGTGCACAGCTTGGAGAGTTTCGACAAATGCATACATCTGTGTAGCAATACCCCAGTCAAGAATCAACCATTCCTCAGCGCCGTGTTATCACATTGCCTTGTTTCCTCGGCTTCCCTCAGCTCTATGCAACACTGTCTTGTTCATTTGCTTGTTTGTTTTCTGTCTCCCTTTCTACCACGGAAGTCCCTGTAAAAGAGAGATCTTCTCTGTCTCTTTCACTGCTGACTCCCTCATGTTAAAGACATCCTTCTTGGTTGTACTGAATGAATAAACGTATGAGCATGCAGCCCCTGACTTATAACGCTGCACACTCACCCAAGGCATTCTGTGGGGTTAGGCACGGCCCTCAGCTTGGTGGGAGGGACTTCAAGATGCAGTTACTCCTGGGGTGAGGAACACTCTAGTCCCTCTGCTGGAATGAACTTGTCAGAGCTCTTTCCTCTACCTGCCGCTCTGCCTCACTGCTTCCCCATCCCGCACCTGCCCATCTGAGAATGCCATCTTGGAAGGTCATGGTCAGGGCGGTGAAACTCAGTTCAAAAGCTGATGTCAATCGTGTTAACCTTGGAACATTATAGGGTGAAGCATGCGTGTGTGCACTAGATTTTGTGTGTGTGAAGGGCACCTTTCAAAATAGATTTCTGTTTAGATAGAATGTCCTCACAGACGCTTCTCCCTGAAACCATGAAGAAGGTCTTTAAAACCTTTCTCCAGGAGGTGGTAGGTGTGGAGGCAGAGGGCGAGGTGTCCGCCCCTGTTGGTACCTTCTAGCTCTGGGACTCGGTGAGAATTCCATGGTCACTGACCCATCGCTGTATTAGCTGAGTGTCACAACCCTGCTCCACATCCCAGGCCCAGCCCTGAGAAGGATTTGGGACTAGGAAAGACAGGGCATCTTTCAAACCGGTGGTGAATGAGAGTATGAAACACGAACTCTCAGAAGGCGTTCTGGTTCATCCTGAATCCTGGCAGCAGCATCCCTCGCCCATCAGAGTCGATGGCTTTAGGGCGCCCCCTGGTGGTGCAGGCGCTGTGCTACTCCCGCTACCCCTACTCTCCCACCTCTTCTGAGCAGTGGCCCGCCGCCAAAGTGGGGTGGGAAAAGACTACGACCTCCATTTTAATGAAAATCATTGATTTTTAAAAAAACTTCAAAATAGCCCTAACCAGTTTGGCTCAGTGGAAGGAGCGTCGGCCTGAGGACTCAAGGGTCCCAGGTTCGATTCTGGTCAGGGGCATGTACCTTGGTTGCGGGCACATCCCCAGTAGGGAGTGTGCAGGAGGCAGCTGATCGATTGATGTTTCTAACTCTCTATCCCTCTCCTTTACTCTCTGTAAAAAATCAATAAAATATATATTTAAAAAAAAAACCCACAACAAAACAAAACTTCAAAATAGTGACACTTTGACCTTGGTGGCTTGTGTGTCAGCCCCGTATCACGTTGCACAAGGTAAAGGGGAAGCAGTACCGGGGGACACACGAGAGCCTCTTGCCTTGGAGAGGCTGCTGGAGAAACCCTCTCTGGGCTCAGTGGCTTGTACATGATGCTTTTGACACATCTCTGGCGTGCTGGTGATTTCTGAGCCAGACTGCTCAGGTTCGAATCCCTGTTGCACTGCGGAGAGTCCTGGATTACTTTCTGCCCGCCTCCCTTTCTTCAACTGTTTAATGGGGCACATATGAGGGCCCATCTCCTGGGACTGCTGCAGGGAGCTGCAGGATTAAATGCCTTTCAGACATTTGGAAAAGTGCCTTGGTGGGGACTTTATGTGCCATCAACTATTATTTTTTAGTTTTACTTAGACCAGTGGTCGGCAAACCGCGGCTCGCGAGCCACATGCCTCAATCACATTGAGGACATTTTTAGCAAAGGCCAGCTTAGGAGTACCCTAATTAAGTTAATAACAATGTACCTACCTATATAGTTTAAGTTTAAAAAATTTGGCTCTCAAAAGAAATTTCAATCGTTGTACTGTTGATATTTGGCTCTGTTGACTAATGAGTTTGCCGACCACTGACTTAGACTAATACTCTCACAAAAATCCTGAGAAGCTTAATAATTACTGCAAAATTATAGGTTAAAAAAATAATGCAAGTGCAAGAGGTAGAGAAGATAGACCACTAAAACTGATGACATTTAAAAGTGCATGTACTAAATAAATAAATAAGTTAATTAATTAATATCAGCACCTATTAAGAATGCTCACTGAGTGGGTGTCCAATCTGAAGTCTGAAGACCACTGGTTCTGAACTTGGATGGGGATGAGTGATCCCCAACAGAGGTATGGGCTTCACCCTGTACATCTCCCTGGATTTGCTCAACTGTCCTTTGGGTTGGCAAGGGCCTCAGTCTTGCATTTTATGTGGGGACACTGAAGCACAGAGAGGTCAGCATCTTCGTTCAAAGTTACGGGATGTGTCCACTAGCTAGGCGGGGACTCTTCGCTGCAAAGGCTGCTGGTTCTCACATGCTCCTGGGTGCTTTCCATGATAGTCAACCTCTTGTCGGCCCCATTCTCCTTGGAAGCTCCACGGGAAGACCACCAGCCTCTACAACTTACCTCTGGCTCCCTTCTGCTCCCCTCGTACTCCCTCCCGTAAAGGATAAGCAGGTTTGGGATCAAGGAAGTTTGGGGCCGGGTTCTGCTCTGAACTTGATCAGTTCTGCCATGTCCAGGGTAGAGAATGCCCTGCATGGCCTTTGTCCCAGTCAGAGTCACTTTCCTGGGCCTTTTCTGCTATTCTGGACCACAGGTTGGCTACTGTGATTCTCAGGCCATGTTCAAAGCAATCACTAACAAGCAGGTGAAGTTGCACATGATTAATAAAAGACTCCATTGTTAAGCAAAAGTCGATCTCCAGCAAAAGCCATTTCTGAAAATCCAACTGTCATGATGGTTTTATAGGACAATTGCTTGGGCTCTGACGTGGATTTTTGGTTCAGAATTTCATTCGAATGTACAACGAGGGACTGGTGGTACATGCCAGACACTGTTCTAGGTGCTGAGGAATACCAGTAAAGATAATAAGACAGACAAGTTCCTTGCTTTCTCAGAACTTGCTTTCCAGTGGAGAGGGAGAAATAAAAATATTAATCATATTAATCATAAATCAGTTGAATGACTGCCCTGATTCTTCATCTCTCCTCGCATCCCCATGCCTGCCTGGACTCATTATGAGTGGAGGACACTTCTCCACTCCTTGACTTGGGGCTTGATCACAAGACTTGCTTTGGCCAATGATATGTGGGTAGAAGTGAAAGTGTGTCAGTTTTGAGCTTAAGTCTTAAGAGATCTCACACATTTCTGCTGGCTCTTTTGTTCCTCTGCCATTGCCATGAGAAAACATGTCCAGTCTGGTCCCAGCAGGAGAACAAGAGACACGTGGATCAGAGCTGCCCCCAACTGACCCACAACCATTCCATGAGGAGTTTAGCTGTCTAGCTGAGCTCAGTCTAGATCAGTGAACTGTAGACATCCTGCAGATGTGAGTGGTAATACATAACTGTTGTTTTAAGCCACAGAATTTTGAGGTGCTTTGTTACACAGCAATAGCTGACTGATACAAGTGCTTTGAAAGGAACAAGAAGCTGAAAGAGTTGCAGCAGAAGGAACCTACTTTAGGCAGAATGGTCTGGGAAGGTCTTGTGAGGAGCTGACATATAGGCTGAGACCTGAAGGTTGAGAATGAGCTTCCCACATGATGAAGGGAGAGGAGTAAAAGCAGACAAAGTGCCTGAGACTGGAGAGAACTTGTGTTTCAGGAGCTGACAGAAGACTTGAGTGACTAAAATAGTCAGAGAAAGAGAGGCCAAGATGAAGTTAGAAGTTTGGATTTTATTCTTGGTACAACAGAAGCTTTAAAAGTGTGTGTGTGTGTGTGTGTGTGTGTGTGTGTGTGTGTGTGTGTAAGAAGCATTAATGTGAGAGAGACACATCGACTGGTTGCCTCCTGCACATACCTTGACCAGGGACGGGGATCAAACCTGCAATCCAGGTATGTGCTCTTGACTGGGAATCAAACCGGCAACCCTTGGGTGTATGGGATGACACTCTAACCACTGAGCAACACCTGCCAGGGCTGTTCTATGTTTTTTAAAAAAATACATATATTATTGACTTTTTTACAGAGAGAGGGGAGAGGGATAGAGAGTTAGAAACATCGATGAGAGAGTAACATCAATCAGCTGCCTCCTGCACACTCCCTACTGGGGATGTGCCTGCAACCAAGGTACACGCCCTTGACTGGAATCAAACCTGGGACCCTTCAGTCTGCAGGCTGACGCTCCTTCCACTGAGCCAAACCAGTTCGGGCTGTTCTATGTTTTTAATAGACCATCCTTATTCCTGTGTAAACAGAGGCAGGAATACCAGTTAGGAGCCTGTTGTAGACATCCAGATGAGATGGCAGCTGGGACCAGGGGGTGGCAGTGGCAGTGCTGAGAAGTGAGTGGACTAAGGATGCATTTCCCTTCCCCCAAACCAGTCCTGGGAATCTAGAGGAGAGAAAGGAAGGTAGACTATGAGTATGTATATGGCATTGGAATGAGAGTGCAGAAGTAATAGCAGCATGTAGTCACTAATATTTGTTGAGTGCCTCCTATGTTCTAGGTACTGCCTGACTTAAGCACTTGGCATTCTCACTCCAACCCCATGGTAGGTCATTATCTACACTTCATAGATGAGGAAACAGAAACACCATGAGGATCGGTGCCTTGCTCAAGGGCACACACAGCTGGTGGGAGGAGCAGAGGGAGCTGGGATTCAGCACACCTCTGTGTTGGCCATGCCCCAGGGGAGGACCCCAGGGAAATGGGGTTGGAGTTAGCCTCTTAAAGCTTTTCAGAGGTCCCTCATGCAGATTGGAGTGATGATCCCTGTACACAGTGGCACCCTGGCTTGGATACCTGGATGCTCAAGGCCCCGAGTACCTCACATGTCATAAACTTCTCAGGATCCTTGTATCCCCATCCCCAACCCCAACTTGCAAACTCATCTTTGCTCCCATCTCTAGATAGTGGCTAAGAAACCTCTTTTTTGGCTAGTAATGTAAACACATATGGCATTTTTTTTATTTTTTGCTTTTTAACATGAGTTTTATTTTTTAAAATGTATTTTTATTGATTTCAGAGAGGAAGGGAGAGGGAGAGAGATAGAAACATCAATGATGAGAGAGAATCATTGATTAGCTGCCTCCTGCACGCCCCACACCGGGGATAGAGCCCAAAACCCGGGCATGTGCCCTGACCGGGAATCGAACTGTGACCTCTGTTTCATAGGTCGACGCTCAACCACTGAGCCACGCTAGCCAGGCAACATGAGTTTTGTTTGAAATACATACGGAAAAGCTCTGGTTTTTAAGAATAAGCCTCTTTTGAGATCCGGAAAGTCAAACTCTGGGTGTAGAGCCTGGTGTGGGGTTGGCAGCAAGGGGCTCTCTGGGGCTTTTCGGCCTGTCCCAGGCAGTGGCCCGTTCTCACCCAGGTGGCTCCGTCCCGGGGCCAGCTGTGACTTCTCCCCAGGCAGCCTCTGATTGTCCTCTCGCTCTTTGTTCCGTGGGTTTCCCTTCCTGCCAGCCCCCATTCTTCCCACCAGCAGGAAGAGCTGACAAAACCCGGAGCCGAAGCTTCCTTCAGCTGGCCCGCTGTTCCCTGGACACCCCGAGCTTGCAGAGGGCGATGGAGCTGTGGGCGCTCAGGAGAGCCTGCGGCTGCTTCCTCTGGACCACCTCATCCTCACCTGCCGTTTGTGCTGACTGAGCTGTTCCAATTCATCCTCGTGGAACATGGCCTGTCGGAAGTGCCTTGGAGTGATTTTTAGAGAGCGGAAGGGAGGGAGGGAGTGGGGGCGAGGTCCCTGCATCATGGCAGGTAAGAAGAGAGACAGTGGGCTAACACGGAAGGAAAGTCCGTGAACTTGACCCTCTCAGCTTCTGTGGCTCCTGGCTCTTCATTTCCTAAATGAGAGGGCAGAGCTCAAGGCAAGCTGCCTGGTGCTTTTCTCTCACACGTGCCTCTGGACCTCCCTAAGGCCCCTGGCCATCGGCTCACAGCCGGAGGCCACTGCAGCGGCTCCCGGAGGAATGGCTCAAGTCATCTTCAATATTTTATTGAATAATGAATTCAATGGGCTGACACTGGTCAGTAAAATTATGTACGTTTCAGGTGTACAATTATCCTATACAATAAAAGCCTATGTGGTCGTGACGCCCTCACACCATAATGACCAATCACCAGCAGGCTGAAGTGCAGCAGGCACGTGTGGGTGGGTGAGGTTGTGTGTGCAGCGAGGCACATGCAGGTGGGTGGGGGCTTGACGCTGCGTCCCCGTGGGCGCAGGTGGGTCTGGGTCTGCATGTGCAGCAGGTGCGCGCGGGTGGGCAGGGCTTGCGCGGGGCTGGATGGCAGCTGCTGCTGGGAGGGCTGGGCCGAGGCTCAGGCAACCCTGGCAGCTGGCAGTGGCAGCAGCGGTGGCATGATGGGGGCGTTGCCTTTCCCTGATCAGCCTGGTCACCTCCCGCAGAGGGAGGCCAGACTGTGGCTTAGGACTAAGCCGTCAGTAGGACATCCCCGAGGGCTCCTGGACTGTGAGAGGGGGCAGGCCGGGCTGAGGGACCACCCCAGTGCACGAATTTTTGTGCATCGGGCCTCTAGTATAATACATAATCTCTATGTTGTATTGTTTGTTCACCACCCCAAATCAAATCCTTTTCCATCACCACTTACACCCCCTTTCCCCTCTTCTACCTACCCCTATCCCCTTTTCCCTCTGGAAATCACCATACTGTGGTTTGTGTCTATGAAACTTTTTTTTTTTTTTTTTTGCCTAATACCTTCACATTTTTCATCCAGTCCCACAATACCTCTCTCCTTTGATAGCCATCAATCTGTTCTCTACCTATGAATCTGTTTTCTGTTTTGTTCATTAGATTCTACATATAAGTGAAATCATATGGTACTTGTATTTCTCTGACTGGCTTGTTATTTCACTTAGCACAATACTCTCCAGGCACATCCATGCTGTCACAAAAGGTGAGATTTCCTTCTTTTTCACAGCCGAGTAGTGTTCCATTGAGTAAATGCACCACAGCTTTTTATTCACTCATCTACTGATGGACACTTGGGCTGCTTCCAAATCTTGGCTCTTGTAAATAGTGCTGCAATGAACATAGGGGTGCATATATTCATAGGGTTGCACATATTCTTTCAAATTAGAGTTTCAGGTTTCTTTGGTATCCCAGAAGTGGAATCACTGGGTCATAAGACAGTTCCATTTCATAGAGTCAGAGATAGAAGCCACCAGGGAAGATTGCCCTTGGAAAAAAAGGGCCTAGTTTGTATTTCTGCACTGCCCCCTGCTGGCTGATGCTGGAACATCATTCCTCCTGTGGCTCTAGGACAGTGATGGGCAACCTTTTGAGCTTGGTGTGTCAAACTTCGCCAAAAAACTGAGCATAACTCGGGTAGTGTGTCACTTTGAGGAAAAAACATTATTTCGAAAATGTTTCATCCTCAGGAGCAGCAAATGTTTCATCCTCGGCATGCGGCCGCCTCAGCGGCCGCGTGTCATCAGAAATGGCTACACGTGTCAGTGCTGACACGCGTGTCATAGGTTCGCCATCACTGCTCTAGGAAGACCTAAGAGAATGCCATATTGTTGCTCTTGGGAGGCAGAGGGCTCCTCGGAAAAGTGTTGAGCTAGAGGCAGCTGGATTTGGCTGAGACCCTCCCACCAATGAAGGCCATCCCTGGGATGTGAGTTTGAACAGCAGCGAAGGAGCAACTTCTCTAAGGCACGTTAGATCCAGTGAGTGCTTCCAAGACAAAAGCATGGGATCTCAGTGGAAGGAAGAGATTCAAGAGCAGTGAAATTCAGGGGTCAGACAGGTACAGAGGCATTGAGGGCCCCAGTCTGCGGACTCCAGTCCCTGCAGACAGTCTGGGCAGCTGCTGTGTAGAGGGACACAAGCTGACCAAAGCACATCGCTGGGTTTGGAGGTGCACGCAGTGTGCTATGGGAGAGGTACATGTAAATGAATAATTATGTCACAAAGTGACAAGGAGGCTGGTTATTTCATCCAGAATCTTAAGACAGGTGTCTTGAAGGTCATGTCTGAGCCGTCCGTAGGTGTGAGTAGGAATTCTGCAGGGAGTGGGGAAGGGTTTGAGAGGCTTTGGCAATAAGGCATGTGTTGGGGGTGATGGAAGGTGAGCTTGGAGAACAAGGCAGGTCTGGGTATAAAGGACCACCTGGGTATAAAGGACCACTTGGTTGAGGTGCCGTGACTTTCTGTGCATGGCGGAATGCCCTTACGGGATTTTGAATTGATGTGGAGGACCCTCAGAAACAAAAAACAGTGGATGCAAAACAGACCATAGGGATCACTTTGTTCTGCTTTCCTTACAGAATCAGAGGTGTTTCAGCCTGGATTGTTTCAGATGCACCTGAAGGATGGTCTCACAAATCCCATATCTCTTTACAACAATTCTGTTCTTTGCCTTTTTTTATGGCGCAGGTAAACACTTGGGCTTTTGTAGAAGTGGGAAGGCAAAGGCTTTCGTCCTAGATTACTTTGAGCCACACATTCTAGTATGATGTTGCCATACCATTGATGGAGGAATAGGAGTTCTTGTAAAAGACCCAGGAATCCCACCCTTCAGTGCTCCCCTCTTACCCACACCCTTGCTCCTGAAAGTGTGGCCCAGGGACCAGCAGTGTCAGCATCACCTTGTTAGAACTGCAGAACCCCAGGCTGCCCCAAACCTGCTACAGCCGAATCTGCACTTAACCAAGATTCCCCAGGGACTCCATGTGCTGCCCTACAGGACACAGGACCAGCAGAGGGAGGGATCGCTGCTGGTCTTGCCCTTTTGTTCTCCAACCTCATGGCATCACTCTCCTCCCTATGCCCCCATGTTCCCGCTGGACTGAACCACTTGCAGCTCCTTGAATGTCCTGGCTCTGTTTTTTTTCCTTCAGTGATCGCCTTTTCCTATCTTCTCCACCTGGGCACATCCCATCCATCCTTTCAGGCTTGCTGTCTCGGGAAAACCATTCTTGCTAGCACCCATGGCTCTCCCACACTGCACGGTTGTTATCCGTGTCTTCCCCATCACACCGTGAGCACCTTGAAGGTGGTTACTCTTTCGCTGTGGTATCTGCAGAGCTGGTGGATGGTCAGGCATGTAACAGAAAGTCAATAAAGATGACCACTAGCCGATCCTGAAGACCAGCAGCAGCCCCAGGTGCCACCTCTGCTCTGTCCTTGGCTTTTCCTGGGGCCACGTACTGCTGGGTGTCCACCCAAGTCACTGCATGTGGGGTGAGGGATCTGCAGGGCAAGCTTTATCCATCTGTAGCCCCCCACTTGACAGGACTTCAGCTCTGACTGGAGAGGGCTATAAAAACTGTCTATAGAATGAATGAACATGTGCAAAAGCTTACGGAGTAAACGGTTACATCAGTTGCGCTGGGGCCCTCATGCAGGCTCCCAAGAGGATTGTGCACATAGCTTCCGCCTCCACAGCCAGCCACATCATGCTGCTAAGTTGAATTTGGCCAGGTGTATTAATCATGCTCCTCATTTTCTGTATTTTATGATGTTTTGACATCTTAAAAAAATCTTTCTGGCTGGGGAGAGACTACCCATCTCATCGCCAACCAATATTTAGAGAGCAAAGGGCTTGGCTGGGAGCCTGTCTTTCATATGCAAACTAACCAGTCCGGAGCCTGACCGCCACCTACTTATCTCCTCCCCCCTGCCACTCCCCCACAGTAGCACACGCACATGTATACCACCAGAATGTAAATACCCGAATACAGGCACATTGCCTTTCTTGCCCACCATTATAGCTCTAGCATGGAGTAGACTGACACATGGTAGGAGATCAATAATTGTTGGATGAACGCATAGATGAACCCACAAAATGCCCAAGATGAGGCAAAAAAGGACATTAGCTAAAATGTTGAACATAGCCCTAGCTGGTTTGGCTCAGTGGATAGAGCATCGGCCTGCAGACCAAAGAGTCCCAGGTTCAATTCCGGTCAAGGGCATGTACCTTGGTTGCAGACTCCACCCTGGCCGGGGCTCCTGCAGGAGGCAACCAATCAATGTGTTTCTCTCACATCAATGTTTCTCTCTGTCTTTCCCTCTCTCTTCCACTCTCCCTAAAAATCAATGGAAAAATATCCTCAGGTGAGGATTAACAAAAAATAGAAATAAATAAATAAAAATGTTGAACATAAGTTAGGAGCTGAAATAGTGCTCAGAGGAAAAATTATTTGTAACTCTAAGCAAAGGCATCTGCTAAGGCAGAGGGCCAATGACCTTGAAACACAGACATAGAGGCCCCACAGACAGGCCCAGGCCCTGCCTCAAGGGAGAGTCTGGAATCTGGACTTCTAGAAACATCTGCTTGCACAGCTCAGCATCCTGCAGTCAAGAGGGAACAGGTTTGCAGACCGCACTAAGTTTGAAATTCCAGGAGGAACTTTTAGACTCTGCTCTTGTGACAACGAACCCAGAAGAGCCCCTTAACTCTGGGTGCACGGGAGGCCCTCTATCCTTTGGCTATGCCATGTGGGCCAAAAGCTGAGAAAAAACCACCGACCTCTGCCTCCTGCTCCCTGTATGTTTTCCTCAGGAGAGCAGAGCTGCTGAGGAGGTTTGGCTTAGGCACAGGGAGGGATAAATGACAATTAAGAGATGCTAAAAGGGTTAGGGACCCAATTTGAATGTGTGTGTGGTTTCCCCCACACATACAAGCAATTCTCCTGCACCAGCTGGTAGCCCTATAATTCCATTCACTTCTGACACTGTCTACCTGGAGATAGCATCATACCCCACAGGTTAAGGCCTCAGTCTTACAAGACTTCCTGCCCTACGCCTCCCTCAGATGCCAATCCCAAGTCCAGGGCAGGGTATAGATCATAGATCTAAGCTTCCGGCGACCCCCTCCTTGGGCTCCAGTACTAAAGTGGCTCACAGAACTCAGAGAAACATTTTGCTTACTAGATTATCGGTTTATTATAAACGGATATAACTCAAGAAGAGATGCATACAGCGAGGCCTGGGGAAAGGGCACGGAGCTTCCATACTCTCTCTGAGCACCACTTTCCCCAAATACTCAACTGTTCACCAACCAGAAGCCTCCCAAGCCCCATCCTTTTGGGTTTTCATGGTGACTTCACTGCACAGGTATGACTGATTAAATCATTGGCCATGGATGATTGATTCAACCTCCTATCCTTGTCCTCTCCCTGGAAATCAGTGGGTGGGACTGAAAGCTCCAACCCTCTGTTCTTGGTTGATACCCCTGGCACCCAGCGCCCATCCTTAGGTGCTTTCCAGAAGTCACCTCACTAATAGAAACCCAGGAGTGTTGGAAAGGGGCTTGTTATAAATTATAAGACACCCATCACACTTCTGTGCCTCGGAAATGATTTCAGGAACCGAGGACAAGAGATCAAATATTATAACACAAGATGCTCTCATTGCTCTTATTGCTCAGGAAACCCCAAGGGTTTTGGGACCTGTGAGCCAAGAACCAGGGACGAAGACCACATATATATGAGAGATGTATTTGGGTTATTTGAATGACCAAATCTATATTTCTCATAAATCACATCACAGATGTCATAAGCTCTTTTATTTTGTTCTTGATTGCCAAGTAGCCCTTAGTCAAAAAAGCCAGTTAAAAAATCAGAAGCCTTGATTATGGATTTGGGAATTCAAGCACAGCACAATCCATATGGGCCTTGTTTATCCAGGACCCTACTCTGGACCTTTCCCTCTGCTCAGTCCTGGAAAATCTCTCTCCTTGGTGCTGTTTCTTGAGCCGGAGCCCTGGGGGCATAACACCCACCCTGTGGGATGCTGACATTGCCTCGGACCAGCTCCTGTGCTCCCCTCCCCGTAGCCTCCCACCCTTGCCCACCTCCCTCCATCCAGGGAGACCAGCTGGGTTAGGTCCTCTGGCCCCGACCTGTCTATTTCCAGCTCCCCTGAGTTCCTCTCTGGCCCTCTGCCAATTCCCTTTCACAATTGTGGCCACGGCTGTAGGAGTTAAGACAATCTGTTTTGTTTAAGAAGGAAATCCTTTCCCACAAAAATATTTGCATTAAAATAAGATCTGGGAATTCCGAGGATGGACTGGGTGAGTGGGTGGATGGAGATAAGAAATTCCGACCAGAGTAGAGGGGAAGCACCTTGGGGACACAGCGACCAGGAAGTTTTGGAGGGTAAGTTCTTTGGAGGGTCGGCTCTGGGCTGGTGCAGCATCAGGAGGGCTCCTTTCGACGGAATGTGTACAGTGCGTCGGACCTATTTCAGCGTGAGGCCTCCCATGGGCCCAGGTGAAGGCTCTGAAGGGGTTCAGAACAGGCCTCCCCAAGATGTGCCACTTTGGCAGGTGGATTATTTTGAGCTGAAGGCAATGGAGATTCTGTGGGCTCACAAGAAACGTGTACCGCTCTCTTAAAAGAATTGCATTTGGGGCCTTGCCCATAATAAGAGTTATTATTACCAATGAGTTTGGGTTCTTGTATCTGATATAAAAGAATTTATACAGGGACACTGATAAAGCAAAGGCAGATTTACCGAGGCTCTGCAGAGGGCAAGAACGCCGAGATAGGGCCGCAGGTTCTGTGCCCTGAATGTGGCGCTTCGGGGTTTTTATTCCTTGGAAACATGGAAGTTGCTGGGGTTAACCAAGCAGGGTGTAGGCTGGCTGGCTTTTTCCTTTTTTGGAACACTGATGCAAGAGGTTCTGAGACTGTGCAGCACTCGTGGGATGTAGGAAGGGACCTGGCTTTAGATCTGAAACACAAACTTCAGAGGAGGCAGGTTAGTTCTCAGATCATTGTTTGTTTCCACTCTGGGTTTAAATTATGCATTTTGTACTTAGAATGTCATTTTTATTTTATTTTTTACTTTATCTTTATTGTTGAAAGTATTAAAAATGTCCCCCTTTTTCTCCCATTGACTGCCTCCCCTCGCAACTGTCCCCCAGGCCTTCCCCACAATATTGTCTGTGTCCATGGGTTATGCATATATGCATATAAGTTCTTCGGTTAATCTCTCCCCTTCCCCATCCACCCCCATCTTCCCTCTGAGACTTGTCAGTCTGTTCCATGTTTCTATGTCTCTGAATAGTTTATTTTGTTCATTAGATTCCACATATGAGTGAAATCATGTGATACTTGACTTGCTCTGACTGGCTTATTTATTTCACTTAGCATAATGCTCTCCAGGTCCCTCCATGCTGCCTCAAAGGTAAGGGATCCTCCTTTTTAATAGCTGCATAGTATTCCATGGTGTAAATGTACTACAGCTTTTTTATCCACTCATCTACTGCTGGGCACTTGGGCTGTTTGCAGACCTTAGCTATTATAAATTGCGCTGCTATGAATATAGAGGTGCATATATTCTTTCTAATTGGTGTTTTGGGTTTCTTAGGATATATTCCTAGAAGTGGGATCACTGGGTCAAACATTCCCAGGCAGTTCCATATTTAATTTTTTGAGGAAACTTCTCCTGGACCATTGCTTTATAGCTACCTAGTGATAACTGCCACAGTTCTGGCAGGGCTTACCTCAGTGGAGCAATTTGTCCTGGCAGGGTTTCAATGGAGCAATTTTGGGGAACATTTTATTCTACCTGTTTCATTATCACCGGAAATAATGTTGTACCACTTATCTACAGGGCAGGGCAAGTATCTAATTACTGAGCATCAGCTTTTCTTATTATCCTGCAAATGACCTTCCTCCTCTCTGAAGCCCCAAGGTCCCTTACCTCATCCTGAGGTCATAATGTCATATCTACTTTATTTTCCCATTCTCTCTCTAAAGAAATTTAATTATTAGACCAGTCAGAAGAACTTAGAAGAGTAGAGAAAGATTTCTTCCTTGCCCACAGCTTCCACTGTCCAGAGGAAACAGCTGAGTCTATTTTTCTGGAGCAGGCTTTCAATGGTCTGGGATGGGCTTAAAGATGCCTCAGAGACTGTGCTTTATTCCACCTTTTCAAGGAATTTCTTTTAAAAATATTTTTTATTGATTTCAGAGAGAAAGGGAGAGGGAGAGAGAGCTAGAAACATCATTGATGAGAGAGAATCATTGATTGGCTGCCTCCTGCACACCCCACACTGGGGATCAAGCCTACAACTCAGACATATGCCCTGACTGGGAATCGAACCCTGACCTCCTGATTCATAGGCTGATGCTCAACCACTGAGCCATGCCCACTGGGCTTCAAGGAATTTCTGATTTTTTCCTGTTTTACAGGTACACGTCATTCCCAGTGGCATGGGAGTTTGATTCCCTTCCTTTCCACCAGGGAACATGGTACCCAACTGAGACCAGGTCTTCTACCAGCAATGAGAATAGGAGAAAAACAAGCCGTGGGTGTGTCTGTTGGCATGGTCTTGGGGCAAACAGAGCAAACACACAGCTGCTGGCATGAGCCGAGTTTGCCAGAGGTCTGCTCTTCAACAGAGCAGTGCCTGAGCTTTAGGTTGGGGAAACTGAAACTTGTCATGATGCCATATCTGTGTGTCTTCTCCATCACTTGCCCAGCATGTAGTGTCACCAGTGTGTTATCACTGCCTGCATGTGGGCACATGGACCCTCCTGTTAGCATTTCAGCTGATACCCTGGCAAACCCTGGAATGTGCCATGCAGCAACACCTGGGCATCTTCGGGCGTCTCTGTCCAACCATACACAACACATGAAGAAAAATTGTCGGGTGGGGATTCAAGATGTGACCAAACTGCAGGTCTGACGTAGGGCCAGGGGTCCCTGACCCAATGAGCCACTGCTCCAGGTCAGTCACTTGTTATCAGAAAGCTTGAGGTAGTGTGGGCAGCTCTAGACAATTAGTGGCCACTACCTGGGACACACCTCACTAGGACCAGAGGGCTGGGTGTCTAAATGTTGCCGGGCACATCCTAAGCAAGATGGGGTGCAAGGGGCTCCAGGGAGATGCTGTTCAGGGGCATCATGGGGTTCTTTAACCAAGTGTGCTTGATGCCTGCTCCTTTGGATCTTTATGACCTCAGAGGGCATTCTCACTGGCAAATACTCGCTTGTGTAATTTTGCTAAAGATTTAGTAAAGAAACAACAAACTTTATACCTCGTCTTGCCATTTGGGAGTATGGAGTCATGCAAACATACCACTCTGTGAGCAGGAAGCTTGCACACACACTGCCTGCTTTCCAGGGTTCTCATCCAGATGTTTTGGGCCGAGGACCAAATTTAGAATGGGAATTGCTCATAGTTTTAGGATTTTCAAATGGTCCGTGGTCAGAAATCACTTGGGAAACATTAGGTGTGTCATCTCCAAAGGGGAGAAGATGCTCAAGTAGCACTTGTAGAAAAGTCAGCTTCTCATGCTTAAATGACATAGAAACTCTTACAAGTTAACGCCATACACTGCAGGTGGCAATGGGAATTGCTCTGCCCATGTGAACATTATCTAGTCACGTGGAGAAAAATTTAAATCACTCACAGTTTTGTTCCAGAAATTCTGCCTGTACAAATCTATTCCACAGAAATAAAAGTAACAGATTGCGAAGTCGTACGTATAAAGATGTTTATTGTTTGCAGTGGTGAAAAACTGGAAACAACCTGAAGGTCCATCAACAAGGAAATGATTAAGTTAACCAGGGTCCATCTGTACTGTGGAATATTACACAGCAATGTAAAAGGATGAGTTGGCTAACTAGCTAGCTGTTGAACTGGAGAGAGGTTCTTGAAGCAGGGTGAAGTTACAGAGGCAAATTGCAGAGAAAGAAATGTGATCTGTATGATTATAGTACTTTTAAAAGACTTAATCAAACAAAAAAACTCTTTCATATATCTGAGCACCAAGAAAGTGCAGGCGTCATCTCAGGCAGAAAGGAGGGGGATTAGGGAAAGTAGAGGGGGAGGCAAGACCAAAAAATCTTAGGAAAAAAAAGTTGAGGGAAAATTTAGTATATAAATGCTGACTTATATTATTATTGAAAATATGTATATGCAAATGAATAAAGGCTAGGAGGTTATAGAAAAAAAAGAAAAACACTGACTTAATCAGATGCTAGGATTGTGTTTTGTTTGAATTTCTGTTGTAATTTTAATGTCACAATAAATGTTTTTTAAAGTCAACACTAAGAAGGAACAAGAAAGCAATGGTTGGTGAAATTATTCTCATTTAAAAGGACTCTCAAGAATAATTCAGAAGCTTTTCACAGTGTCTAGTACATAGTAGGCACTCGGCAGTCCTTTGCTAAAATGAAGAACCAGGCTCACATAGCCTTGGCTTGACCTCATAATTCATAAACATGAGCAAGGATGTTCAAGCACATACAGTTTTGATTAAAAGCTCCATAAATAAAGATTGCATCTGAATCACCATGTACAAATTCATTTCACGCCCCGCTTAAATCTGAGTTCTGGGACTATTAAAGAAATGAGAAATGACAGCAATTTTAGAAAATGTGCTACATAAGGGCTAACTGTTTTCATATCAGAAATGAAGTCATTTTGCTTCTGTGGCTGTGTGTGCCCTTGTAATTAAACTCAGGAGAGCCTGGACCTGAAATTTCAACATCAGCTTATAAGTAATTGTTCTTTCTGTCTGGATTGTTATTGTTATTATTTAGAAAATAAAACTTTTGTGGTCAGTACTTCACTGTGAAAGGATTCAAGAGGACACGGGAAGCGGGTGGTGAGCGAGGTGCTGGCGGTATGAGAACCAAATCCACCTTGGAGGGCCTCTGCCGTTTCAGTGCAGGGTGGGCATCTCCCCGGGGCAGGCTGCTCCCCTGGAATGCCCCGCCCCCACGTCCTCCACCCCGTTTCTATGTTAAAAGCTTTCGAATGTATCTTTGAGAAGAACATAGATAACAGTGGGGGCTCAGAACAAGAGGTACCCTTATCAACATTCATGTCCTAAAAGACTGCATATAAACTGTCTGATAATGCACTGTTTTTTTCTCTTACAGACTCTCTTTATAGGAGAGTTGATAATATTCAGCAGCTGTTATCTCCAAATATGGTTCAACAACTCCCATGGGTCTCTGAGAGTATCCCAGAGGGCCTCTTAGAGCATTCGATTCATTATTTTTATTGAAGCTGTATTCATATTTTAAAATATATACTTTAAGCTAAAATTAACAAATAATATTTTATAATATATATATTTTAACTAATAAACAGATAAGAAGTGGTGGATCTATTCTTGCTTATGGCATGGGTTAATTATTTTTTAATTTTATTTTTCAATGACAGTTTACATCCAATATTATTTTGTATGAATTTCAGGTGTATAGTATAGTGGTTAGAGTCTAACCGTTAGACAATCATATACTTGACCAAGTGGTCCCCCCGATTTTTCAAGTGCCCACCTGGCACTGTGAAAGTTATTGCAATATTATTGACTATATTCCCTATGCTGTACAGCATGGATGAATTCTTTATTAGGTCTCCCTAAAGTTTCTTTTTAACCTTTTTGGCTAGGAGGAATTATTTTTTCGTAGCGATAAGTGGTTCACAAAAATGATGGCCTGTCCCCAAAGTGGTGGTGAAAATACTGCTAGAGATTGTGTGGAGTCCCTGGGTAAAGGAAGGATACTTAAAGACGCTCCTACACACGTCCCTAAAACCATGCACAGAGAGTCAGGAGGGTATTAGAAAGCAAGTATGTTACTTAAAAAATATTTTCTTAAATACATGGACTGTTTCAGAGATGGGAACAGCAAACATTGTTCCTTCTTGTGGGGAAAAAATCTTCATGTGACAGACAGATCCTGCCGTGGCTCTAGTCTGCTCTGGGAATCAGCCTGGCAATATTTCCTTACAAGATCATCTCTGGGCTTTTGTCTAGTTTTATTCCTATTTTAGTTTAATCCCTTTGTTACATTTTAGTATCATGAGAAGAATTAAATGAGACCTCCATGTAAGAAAGGTATCAAACCACATGACCATCAGCTCAGGTCTTCTCATATTTCTAAACCTGGAATCTCCAGTTTAATCAGAGATACATTTGGATGCGGCCTTGAGGGCCATCAGGGATCACAGGACAGCCCCGGGAGTGCCCAGAGCCCAGAGCCCAGTGGGCAGTCAGACAGGCCAGGGTTGAAGTCTGGTTCTACCACTTTCTGGCTACTTCACCTCTCAAAGCCTCAGTTTCCTCTCTGCTATGGGGATAACACTACCTCTGAGAATTGTTGGGAAGTATTGCGAAGTGCTTGGCACAGTCCCTGATGCGTTTTTTTTTTTTTTTTTACCAGTTCACCAAACACTTATTGTGTAATACGGTGTGCCAGGCACTGCGCCAGGAGCTGAGGATGCAGCGATGAGCGCGCGCCCTCGGACAGCCTGCAGGGGACTGAGACGCGAACACTCAAATGCAAGCAGACACCCGGGTGGACGCTGGGGAGAGCTATGGGAGCGCTGAGGAATCACTGCTCTTTGGTACCTTCAGATCATGGGGTGGAGACCGGGGGGGCAGAGGATCGGGGTAACTCTGTGGTTTGCTCGCCCGCTTAGCTCATCTCTGCGGCTGCCCGCCTGCCTGCAGGCTTATTTCACAACGAACCAAATGGCAACCAGCAGGCAGAGCATCGCGGGCTGGTCCACGGTGACCCAGAGACCCGCTCCGTTTTCCAACCAGAAATCGCAGTGCTTGACGGAGCAGAGCTCCCGGACCAGCCGCCACAGGATCCGCCGGTGCAGCCTGTTGTCCGGTCTCTCCTGCGACAGCTCCTCCTGGTTGGCGGCCTGGGTGGCGTTGATGCAGCCGCTGACGAACTTCTCCTTGGTCACGTTGGCCTCGGAGCAGCCGTTGTAGTGGATCTCGTCGGGGAACTGCCAGTAGTTGGCCTCGTAGTACCGGTTGGCCTCGGTGCCGAAGTCGATATCCAGCTTGCGGCCGTGCTTGACGAAGGCCCCCGGGCGCAGCTGCATCTCCACCCTCTGGGCCTCGGTGACCTGGGAGCTACTGGGCGGGGCCTTGCGGTTCCACTTGATCCGGTGCTTTATGCCTCTCGCCTGCACGGCGGCGAGCTGGCTGAAGAGCAGGGCGCAGGCCAGGGCCAGGCAGCATCCCCCCAGCTGCTTCCCCATCGCGTCAGACTCTGCAACGGCAAAGGATAGGCAGTCACTTCTCCCGCGCGGTCCCCGGCTCCCCTGGCCCCTCCCGCGTGGAGACTCTGAACAAGGGGCGACCTCCTTGCCCCATTTACATAATTGTTTTCCCACGCTTGGGCCGCGCAGGGTTAGGCCCATCCCAAGTTTTTTTGCTTTGGCCGGGAACCCTGGCTTTCCCAGACAAGATAAGAAGCGGCAACTGGCAATTACACAGCCTTTGAATGAGCATGGGAAAGTGAGTGAGTGCTGACTGAATACATACGGGTGTTCTCTGGCGCTCCCAAGTTTTTCAAATCAAGGGGTCCCTGGGAGGCAGACAGTGGAAGAGCGGGAATCAGAGGCTTCTGGGCACAGACTGTATTTTTTTTTTTTTAAAAAAAAACACTAAACTTTGTTAACCAATGTTAACACATAAAATGAATCTATACACTGCCAATCAGAGCAGCTTACATAATGAATAGGCTGTGTTTTTATTGTTGTTGTTATTTTATGGCTGACACTATTATATAGGCTGTGTTTTTTATCTTCCCTCTTTATTCTGTATTGCTCTGAGCTGGCACTGGCTTGGGCACTTTCTGCCATCTATTCTAAGAAAGTCACTGGCTGCTGATCCCGAAGGCCTTTAAGGTAGGGAGAGAGAGAGAGAGAGAGAGAGAGAGAGAGAGAGAGAGAGAGAGAGAGAGAGAGGAGATGAGTGTGGGGAGGGAGAGATGGGATGTGCGGGGGTCCCTGCCTCTCCCTGTGTCCAGGAGTAATCCTTTCATGTTTCGTCTCTAGGGACAGGGTGACCCCATCTGACTCTCCCAGCTAGCTTCTTTCACACCTACTATGTGTCAGCCTCTGACACTGCCTACCTAACTTTCCCCATGGGAAAGGTATAACATTATCCCCATGATATAAAAGTTGTTCCGGGAACTAGAGAAATTGGGTAATTTGCCAAGGCCGCACAGGTTTGAACGCAGCTCTGTCTGACACTGTTCCCACCATGCCCACTGCCCTTCTGGGCTGCCCGAGGGGCTGGTGCTCAGATTTTGTGCTTTTGACTAACTGGGCATGAAGAGCAGTCCAATGGGCCCTAAGCTGAGCAAAGAGCTTGGGAGGCATTTCAGAGGAAATGGGATGATGGAGAGGAGAGGAGAGGAGGGCCAGGGGAGCGCTGAGGTGACCCTAGGGCATCTGGAGGGCTGCTGATGACATCATGGAATGCCCCTCCCTTCCAGCCCCACAATCCGGGAGTCTGTGGCATCCAGCTCCTGAAACTACAATAGTTATTGTGGAAATCCACCTCCCAAGGTCAACCATTCGGGGCATTCCAGCACCTGGACCTTTGTCCGTGGGGAGCAGGGGCACGGGAAGTTACTACAGCGGAGCGTGCTTAGGCTGTCTCCTAGATAAGGCTTCTTGTAAGTTCGTGAGTGCCAGAGCTCGAGGAGGTTGGAAAGTTACCTTGCTTAGCTCCTAACACAGCCTCCACCATCCCCTTGCAGTATTCCTAACAGTGGTTAGTACACCTCTGTTAAAACATTCAAATCTAGTGAGACACTGATCCTTATGTAGAAAAACAGGGAAAATCAATCCAAGTGTTTTTCTAGCCTCTTCAGGGGCAAAGAGGCCTCTGCTAACATTTCTTAAAGTGCAGACATCACCTGGCTTCTGCCCCAGGGTGGGCATGAATGTGCCCGCAGCAGCCTATGCACCTGGCTCAGCACCCCACACAGTGAGTTCAGAGCAGCTTTCTCCAAAGAGTTTCAAGCAAACACCAATTAACCTCCGAAATAGGGGCCACACCCCATGTCATAGCCCTGACTCCTTGGGAAGAGAAATCTTAAATAAGAATAATAACATCAATTACAGGCACATTAAATTAAATAAAAGCATAGAGTTCTTGAGAAAGAAATTAGTCTTTCTAGGCAAGGGCTTAAAAGCAAGAGAAAATCCCAACCAGCCAACCCTACAATAGCATTTTATTATAGCACCGAAACATAGACATGCAGCACCTGATGACTAACCATTCTCACAAGTGTCCCCTGACTTGCGACCCATCCCTCCCAGGAGATGGAAGTCAAGTTACCATTGCGTGGTTTGCAGTCTGATTAGAAATGAGCAACCCTGACCACAGAAATGGAATCATGCACAAACTCTGCCTCCCCACCTACCTTGGACTCTCCCTGGGAACGTGCCTCTGGAGCGATGGCCACACTGTCCTGGAGCACACCCTCTTGGCAGCCAGGCCTTCCCAGCTAAGTAGGAGCTGGAGAGGGAGTGGCATTTTGCTTCTCTCCAAATATGGCAGCCTCCCCTCCCTGCAGGACCAATCGGGAGTCCCGGGAGCTCCTTTGTCTTGAGAAGGATGGAGCTTCTCATCACTTTCTACTAATACGCATCACAGGAAGATCTTGATGAAGTTCAGCAAAACTTGAGAGTTGCCTTTTATTGTATTTATTTACTTACTATTGCCAGTTTATTATAAAGGATACAGATTAACAGCCAGGTGAAGAGGTGTAGAGGGCAAGGGCTGGAAACATTCCAAATACAGGTGCCCCAAAGAGTTTGGGGCGCACCACCCTCCCAGAATGTGGATGAGTTCACCAACCTGGAGGTTCTCCGAACCCCGCTGTGCCAGGAAACCGGGGACAAAACTCAAGTATTATAACAAAAGCTGCTCCTTCCTATCACCCCTGCCACTCAGGAAGTTACAAGGTTGTAGAAGCTTTGTGCCAGGAACTGAGGACAAAGATCAAACATATAGTTCTCATTACATGAGAACGTCACAGCTGGACAGATGGGTGGATGCGTCTGTCCAGTTGAGGCTATTTTTAAGACTGGTATTTTTAGAGGTGCCCTTTAGAATGGAAATGAAAAGTGTCAGAAGGAAACTGCTTTCCCATCAATATCTACAACTGAGGGTGGCTTAAACAGGCCTTGCTGGATATGCATACTGTCCTGCACCTCTAGACCAGCCAGAGCAAAGGGGCGCCCTTTGTGGGAAGGGGCAGGTCAGGAAGAGGGCGAGTGTTCAGCTAGAACCCACCGGGAGTGAGGGGCCGGGCTTCCGTTGGGTAGCGGGTAAAACAGGACTAATGGTGGGTGGCAGGCCAAATCAGAGGACTTGCCTGCACTGTGGGCTGCTGGGGTCACGTGGGAAAGCTTGAGCCACTGAATTAGTCCAAATGTCAACGAGTTGAAGAGCTGTGACAACCCAGGGACAGAGAGAGATAGGTGGCGATGAAACAAACACAGTGTAAAGATGGTGGGGCTGAGAGCGGGTTTCTTCAGAGTGTCTCTGTCTCTACATGAGGCCCAGTGTAGCCGGGAGGGGAGCTAGGGAATCAGTCACTCCTTGCATAAGGGACGGTGCATAGATAGCTATTACCACCCCTTATACAAAGGGTCTTGTTCAGGTGTCCCTGCTATGGTCATTATCGCAACTTGAAATAAAAAGTGAATTGTGGATGCGTGCATGGAGTGAGATGTGCCTGTAAATAAAAGATGACGGTCAGCCCGAACATGACTCCATCTATGTTCTCTAGATTCACTTCAAAACCCTTTTGTGAACCAAATTAAGCGATTAATTCTAAATCGACCAGCAGATGGCGCTAGAAGAGTTTACAAAGACTTTTCACCCTGGAGGTAGGAAAGCCCCCAGCTAACGCTGCCCTTGTAGAAGCTTCTGTGCTCCAGTTGGATTTGGGGCCTCCAGTTGGACCTTCGTTTCTCCTCTGCCTTTTCTTTTTAAGTTTTATTTCATTTTCCTCTTCAAGAAAACACACCAATTTCCTGTTTTTATCTAGAGTCAGATAGTTGGTCTTGTGAACACAAACACAGTAGTGCAAACTTAGAATAATCTATTTGCAAAATGCAGAAGAAAAAGAAAAAAGATCTCAACATTTCACTATCCAGAGACAAGTGTCAGTACAATTTTGTTCATTGTGTAGATGTTTAGGGTTATAATTAGGGTTTGGGATGTTCAGAGCTGGAAAGAACTCAGAATCCTCTCGTCCAGCTTTCACGCTGTGTGAGGTCATGGGACCCAGATAGGCCCAAGGCCACCCAGCCAGGCAGGCTGTCCCTGCAGGCCCACTGCCCTGCTCTAAACTGTGTGTGCTGTTCACCCTGTCTGTCCCCATCTGGAACCATCACCTCCCGGCTGCCTCCATCCCTTCCTTTCCATCCCTTTCTGAGCAGGACTTTGCCCAGAGCACAGTGGGAGGTTGGTTTAGAGCTGATGAGGCTGCAGATTCTTCTTGTGGGGGAACAAAGAGCTGTTTTCGGAGGCACAGAGGAGTGAGGAAGACAGAAAATGTTCAGAAGAAGGGAGGAGCTCTGGGAGCTGCAAACGAGGCAAGAAAACTATTAAGCAGATGCAGAGAGTACAGAACTGCTCCAATCCGCCCTGCAAAGAAGAACAAACAGCCAAGGAATTAGTGGGAGAACATTAGTCTCTTTAAATGAGCTGAGCGGCCAGGGCCCACTGAATTGTGTCTTCTGGCACCAACGATTATATTAGGAATATATAATTTATTTATCTTGGTTAATACTTGCCCGAGGATATATTTACCATTGAGATTTAGAGAGAGTGGAAGTGAGGGGAAGAGACAGAGAGAGAAACATCCATGTGAGAGAGAGACATTGATTGGTTGCCTCCCACATGCATCCTGACTGGGGCCGGGGGTTGAGCCTGCAACTGAGGTACGTGGCCTTGATTGGAATCGAACCCATGGCCGTTCAGTCTGTGGGTCGACCGTCTAACCACTGAGCAAACCAGCTAGGGCTAAGAATATAACTTAATCTTGATCATGTTTATGAAAACAGGAAGAATGGGATTGATTCCACAGGGCTGGGTGCTCTATGATGCAAAGGACTATAATATATTTTGCACAAATGGAGAAACAATAGGAAATTATGTGGATTAACCAAAAAAGCAACAGGGAGAGGCTAAGTTCTAGAATGCACGAGAGGTTAAGTTCTAGAATCCCCTCCACAGAGCTCAGACCTTTGGAGAACATTTATAAATAAAATAAATATAGTGATTGTTAATACACAATGTCAAACTGTACCCAGAAGGGTTAGTGTGTGGGAAGATCACCCACCATATCTTGTTTTTTTTGAAGATTTATCAAGAGTCTGTTATGTGCTTGGGACCATGTTGTGCCAAAGAAGGCAGAGCATAGAGACAGATAAGGCAACTAATGGAGCTCCTGGTCTAACGATAGAGAAATAATTGAAATGGGTTTTGGAAAATAATACTTATTAGAAAGCTGTGTAGCTGTCCAAAGAGCCATACTTAATGTTTTTTTTCTCACAGAAAGCTACACATATCCTAACTGTACAGCATTATGTATTTTTACAAACTGAACACACCCATGTAACCTACACCCAGATTAAGAAACCAAACATGACAGTATCCCCAAAGGCTCCGTATGTCCCTGTTGGGTCATTGTCCCCTCCCCTATACTGTCCTGACTCCTCCCACCATAGGTTAGTTTCGCCTGTTTTTGTACTTCATATAAGTGGAGTTATTTAGAAAGTAATCTTTTGCGTCTGTCTTGCTCAAATGACATCTGTGAGATACCCCCACATTGTGTGTAGTTGTAGATTGTTCATTCGTTGTGAGACTACTAACATCTCCGTCACCCTGTTGGTGGGCCTTAGGGTGGTTTCTGGCACAAACAGTGCTGCTGTGAACATTCTTGCACGTGCCCTTCGGTGGATGTATGACCGCCTTTCTGTTGGATGTGCTCTCTGAGAGGTAGCCTTGCTGGGTCATAGAATATGGGCCACGTTCAGCTTTCATAGTCTGAGAAGATTGATTATTGCTTTGTGAAAATCTCAAATGCCATCCAGCATGCCCACACTTCTTTTTGGGTCCCACAGCATTTGACACATACTGTTCACACACCCAACTGAGCTCACAGAAGCTGAAGGACTGTGTTTCTTTTGCACCTGTTTGCCCATCACCTCACCCAGTGCCGAGAATCATCAAGACAGGCCCCAGTCAGTGTGGAAAGTGGTGAACAAGTCCCAGAGCCAACCGAACTAGAAATTGCCGGGTGAGGTCACTTCTTGATATTGATGGCTGCAGGAATGAGATCTGGCAGCTGATGGGAAAGGGGGACCCAACATTTTACATAAATGCTTTTATTGAAATACTAGAGGCCTGGTGCATGAATTCGTGCCCGGGTGGGGTCTCTTGACCTGGCCAACGATTGGGGCCAACTGAGGGGTCTGGCCTGCTGTATGGAGGAACTGAGGGAGGTTGGCCTGAGCAGCAAGCTAACCAATGACCAATTCTGCGAGGAATCGGGCTCCCTCCTCCCTCCTGTCTGAGTCCGGGGTGTGGGTGAACCAGATTTGGAGCTGGTAGGGCCCCAGAAACAAGTTCTGGGTCAGTGCAAGTCATAGCTACCAGCCGGTTGTCTGGTTGTTCTGGTCATTCAATCATAATGGTCACTTAGGCTTTTATATATATAGATAACTAACATGCACAAAAAAGTCCACTTTTACATGCACAATTCAATACGTTTTCACAAACTGAACAACCTTATGTAACCAGCAGAATATTCAAACCCTCATGCCTGATTCCCACCCACCTGAAGAATACCTACTGTTCTGACTTCTAATGCCAGTCCAGTTTCACCTGCTTTTGTATTTTATACAAACAGAATTATGCAATATGCGCTCTTTTGTGGCTGGCTTCTTTTGTTCACCATTATGTTTGTGAGATTCATCAATATTGTTGCCTGGAGATGCTCTTTTTTCAGTTCTCATTCCTGTACAAAGAGACCACATTTATGTATCGATTCATCACTTGATGAACCTTTGGGTTGTTTCCCATTTGAGGCTGTTATGAATGTAGTTGCTATGTAAATTCTTATGTACAACTCTTTGTGAATGTAAGCTCTCATTTCTGTTGGGCAAATCCTCAGGAGTGGAATTGCTGGTTCAGTGGATAGGTGACTGTTTAGCTATAGTAGAAATTGCTAAACAGTTCCCCATAGTTGTTCAACCAACTTAGATTCAGCTGAGTGAGAGGATGCCAGTGCTCCCCATGCACCTACTGTGTGCTGGCCCCTTTGTGTTGAAGACTTCTTTTTTTTTCTTTCACGATTTTCTTTTCTTTTCTTTTTTTTGAATAAATCTTTATTGTTCAGATTATTACAGTTGTTCCTCTTTTTCCCCCCCCATAGCTCACCTCCACCCGGTTCCCACCCCACCCCATGCCCTTACCCCCCTCATTGTCCTAGTCCATAGGTGTAAGATTTTTGTCCAATCTCTTCCTGCACCCCCCAAACCCCTTTTCTCCCAAGAATTGTCAGTCCACTCCCTTTCTATGCCCCTGATTCTATTATATTCACCAGTTTATTCTGTTCTTCAGATTTTTTATTGACTTGGTTTTTAGATTTACTTGTTGATAGATACATATTTGTTGTCACTTTGTTGTTCATAATTTTTATCTTTACCTTTTTCTTCCTCTTCTTAGAGAGTACCCTTCAGCATTTCATATAATACTGGTTTGGTGGTGATGAACTACTTTAGTTTTTTCTTGTCTGTGAAGCTCTTTATCTGACCTTCAATTCTGAATGATAGTTTTGCTGGGTAGAGTAATCTTGGTTGTAGGTTCTTGCTGTTCATCACTTTGTATATTTCTTGCCACTCCCTTCTGGCCTGCATAGTTTCTGTTGAGAAATCAGCTGACAGTCGTATGGGTATTCCCTTGTAGGTAACTAACTGTTTTTTTCTTGCTGCTTTCAAGATTCTCTCTTTGTCTTTTGCCCTTGGCATTTTAATTATGATGTGTCTTGGTGTGGTCCACTTTAGATTCCTCTTGTTTGGGGGTCTATGCACTTCCTGGACTTGTAAGTCTATTTCTTTCACCAGGTAGGGAAAGTTTTCTGTCATTATTTCTTCAATAGGTTTTCAATATCTTGCTCTCTCTCTTTTTCTGGCACCCCCATAATTCGGATGTTGGTACGCTTGAAGTTGTCCCAGAGGCTCCTTATACTATCTTCATATTTTTGGATTCCTTTTTCTTTTTGCTTTTCCAGTTGGGTGTTTTTTGCTTCCTCATATTTCAAATCTTTGACTTGATTCTTGAGATTCTCTAGTCTGCTGTTGGATCTCTGTATATTATTCTTTATTTCAGTCAGTGTATGCTTAATTTCTGATTGGTCCTTCTTCATATCTTTGAGGGTCTCACTAAATTTCTCAGAGGTTTCTAGAAGATTCTTGAGTAACCTTATAACCGTGGTTTTGAACTTTAAATCCAGTATTTTGCTTTCATCCATTTCTTTCATTTGTGACTTGTTTCTTTGTCTCCACATTTTGGCTGCTTCCCTGTGTTTGTTTGTATGTACTGAGTAGCTGCTAAGTCTCCTTGAGTTGTGTGGTTGGTGTCCTCTAGGGCCCAGTGGCTCAGCCTCCCCAGACACCTCAGGTGGACACTCTTGGTGTACCCCTTTGTGGGCTGTTTGCACTGTCTTGTTATAGTTAACCCTTGATTGCTGTTGGTATCACTGGGAGGAATTGACCTCCAGGCCAATTGGCTGTGGTGACCAGCTGTGTCTTCACTGGAAGATCTGTTGTGCAGGAGACACCCTTATGGGGCAGGACTTGCTTCAGTGGGGCTTTGGTGCTCACTGAGTCTGCCCCTTGAGTGTATCTCTTACAGATGTGAAGATTTGTAATCCGGTATGGTCTCACTCTGAGCACTGGGTACACTGGCTCTTGGATCTCCAAGGAGGTGCAAGGTCAGGCACAGTCTGGGGCCACCCAGCAGGAGCTACAGAGACATCTCCAGATTCCTCCTCTTTGTATGGGGTTTGGAAGTGCCTAGATGAGGCGCAGCTGTGAAGCAAGGCCGCTGCTGCTGCCAGGCCGTGGGCCTTCTTTTGGAATTGCTCAAGCTCTCTGACCCAGCTGCAGTTTATTTTAGGCAAAAGGACAGGCCATTCATATGCAAAAGCTGCTGCTCACAGCTTGGGTGGGGTTGTAAATTGGATGGGGCGGGGTCTCTGGGAATCACCAGGACAGAGCAAACAGCGATGGCTGCCCTGAACTGTTGAAGTCCCCGGTTCTCCATGTTCCCACCCTTGTGCAGGAACAATGATCGCTGCAAACACCTCTAAGAGTAAGCCGCCCTTGCGTTCCTGTCCCGATGCCAGACAGTCCAGTTTCTCCCCATATGTGCCTGGGTCCCCCAGTGTCTTGCCTGGAACTGGAGTTCAGAGCAAGCGGGAGCTTGTATCTCCCTCTGGGTTTAAAGAGCAGCACAGCCAGGTGCCAGCACTTTCCGCGCCTCTGCACCTCTTACCGGTCTCAATGAGTTTTCTTCACCTCTCCAGTTGTGGGAGTTCCTCTCAGCCAGCTTTCCTGCAGTTCTGGGTGGTAGTTGTCCTGCCATTTAGTTGTGTTTCTGATGTGGTTGTGAGAGGCAGCAAGTATAGGTGATTACCTATGCCGCCATCTTGGTTTCTCCAAGTGTCAAAACTTCTTTTAATTAAAAAAAAATTATCACCAAGGTTATGTTTATTGATTACTTGATTGATTGAGAGAGAGAGAGAGAGAGAGAGAGAGAGAGAGAGATTGATGTGAGAGAGAAACATCGATGGGTTGCCTCTGGTATGGGCTCTGACTGGAATCCTGGAATCAAACCTGAAACCTTCTTGGTGTATGGGATGATGCTCCAACCAACTGAGTCACCCAGCCAGGGCAAGACTTGTTTTAATTTTTAAATAAACAATGACAATGATTTGCTAAGTTATAATAAAGCTAAGAACAAATGATAAAGATTAGGGGCGATTAGGCCTAACTTTGTCCCCCTAATTGCAGGGATTCTTAACCTGGAAGGGGGCTATCCATGGATACAATTTGGGAGGTACATGAACTTGGATAGGAAAAAAAAAAAATCACATCTTTATTTCCACCAACCTCCACCTGAAATATAGCCCTTGCTCCATGAAGAGTGCCTGCGGCATTAGCTGTGCCTGCAGCATTAGCTGTGCCTGTGAGCATCACCCACTAGGATCACAGATGTTTTTGTCACGTTTCGGGCAAGTGGCCAGCAGTCCCAGTTTGCCAAGGAATGAGGGGGCTTCCAGAACACGGGATTTTTAGTGCTAAGATGGGAACGTAGGGGGCAAACCAGGACAAGTTGGACATCCCTATCCCAGGTGAAATCCCTTACACTAATTATTATGCAAATATGGTAGTAGGTCCACCAGATCTTAGTGCGTTTAAAAATATTTAATCGGTGTAAAGCTGTTTTGATAACTGTATTTTAGCATTTGTTTTCCTGTGTAACCGCTATTTATTTCATGTACTTAAAAACATTATTCTGAGCCCTGGGCGATGTCTGCGGGGCGAGCCAGCGAGAGGAGGGGGCGGCGGCGCGCCTGCAGCCTGAGCCTCGGGTGGCGGGGGAGCCAGTACGCTAGCGCGGCGGCCTCCTCCGCCACCCGCCACCCGGAGCGGACCGGCAGGACCGGGAGCGGACCGGCAAGCGGGGTGGGGCGCGAGGCGAGGCCCAGCCACGAGCGGGCGACAAGGGGACCTGGAGCAGCAGCTGCAGCGGGCGCGGCTGGCCAAGCAGGCGGAGTGCTACCACCCGGCCTCCTCCATGAAGGCAGTGACTGAGCTCCATGAACCTCTCTCCAGGAAGATGGAAACCTTCTCTCCGTGGCCTACAACAATGTGGTTGGCGCCAGGCGATCTTCCTGGAGGGTCGTCAGCAGCATTGAGCTGAAAACCATGGCCGATGGGAATGGAAAGAAGGTGGAGAAAGGTATCGCTTCCTGGGAGAGGACTGAGAAGGAGCGGGGAACGGTGTGCAATGAGGACAAGCTCCTCCTCAAGAACTGCAATGATTTCCAGGTATTTTACCTGAAAACGAGAGGCCATCACCGCCGCTACTTGGCAGAGGTAGCTTCTGGGGAGAAGAAAAACATGTAGTCGAAGCTTCTGAGGCGGCCTACAAGGAAGTTGTTGAAATCAGCAAAGAGCACGGGCAGCCGATGCACCCAATGGGACTGGCCTGGTCTTCATCTTCTTCATGTTACAAGATCCAGCATGCACCGGAGCGGGCCTGCCCCTTAGCCAAACAGGCCTTCCAGGATGCCATAGCTGAGCTGGACACACTAAACGAGGATTCCTATAGGGACTCTATGCTCATCATGCAGTTGCGAGACAACCCCACCCTGTGAGGGACCGGCTTACCGGATGAAGCAGCCCGAGAAGGCAACTGAAGAGCCTTTGGGTCCCTGGCTCTTCCTTCACCCACCAGCGCCCATCATCACTGATTCTTCCTTGCCACAATCACTAGGTATCTAGTGCTAAACCCATCTGTATTGGCAGCACAGCTACTCAGATCTGCTCCCATCCCAGCTTCTCTGAGCTCCTGACCCCCAGTGGAAGTGACACACAGGTGTGAGATGACACACGGGGAGGGAGGATCAGGTATACACACCTGAGGGAAAACCAGATGGAAGGAGAACCAATGGAGGGAAAGCCAGAACGTCACATGTGTGATTCAGATGGGGCATCCAGTTCTCAAAGGACCCAGCAAGGTCTCTGAACAGGGCAAGCAGGTCAAGGTGAGTAAGACAGAGACGTAATATGGGCAGTTCGGATCCTAAGGCTCAAATGAAGGTCTCCATTTTTCAAGGCCTGGTATTCACACTCCCCAGTCTTGCCAAAGACTTAGCTCATAGCAGGCAAGGGTGTGTCCTTACCCGTCTGCATAACTTGGCTGTGAGATGGGGGAAGGAACAGCTGGGGCTACCTCTGCTGGGCAGACTGAGAAATTAGGAGAAATGCCTTCTTTGGGCAAGGGGTCAAGTTTCCACCAGGTGGGTGAGAGTTGTTGAACTCGTCTGTATGGTGAGTCATTTGTAACCTAGTAGAAACGGTAATCACTAGACTTGTCACTAAGCCATTTGCCAGGACATTCATTCATCCATTCACCCAAGATCCATAGCTTTTGTTGAAGAACCTGTGGTATTTAATGTGAGTAAAGGGGGCTGAATTTCTGCCACATATGGGTAACAGGTCTGTTCACCTCGTTAAAATTCCATCAGCTCTTGATACCAGCTGGTCGTCTAGTATAACATATCACAGAACAGGCTAGCAGGTTTTAAACCCAATGAGTCTGTGGCTACGCAGTATTGCTGTGGTCACCTTTTTAAAGGCCAAGAGTGTCACGTTACATTTTTCAGCTTTCATAGACCGTGTGGCCAGGAAAGCCTTTGGGCCAAGTGTTTACAGACACGGTTGACCTGAGGCTATTAGTGCTTCTGTACATTTTCCAGGAACACCCGTCACAAAAACAAGTGGGCAGAAATGTTCTTATAACAAATTACATCTCAAACAATACCTAAACCTCCCCCTACTCTCTCATCATTTCTATTATTAGGTAGGTAGTTCTACACTTAAAAAAAAAAAAAAGCTTCACTGAGATATAATTTACATGCCATGAGATTCACCATTTCTAAGTTTACAATTCAGTGATATTAGCGTATTCATAAAGTTGTTCATTGATTACAAAATATCTTTACCACACCGGAAAGAAACCCCATACCCATTAGCAGCTGATTGTTGTTCCCACACCTCTCTCCAACTTCTGGCAACCAGGAGTCTACTTTCTGTCTGGATTCACCTAATCTGGATATTTCATTTAAAGCGAGTCATACAATATTTACCTCGTTGTGTCTGGTTTATTTTATTCAGCATCACATTTGTAAAGTCTACCCGTGTTGTAGCATGGATCAGAATGTCATCCAGCCTCATTATGGTTGGATACTATTGTGTAGTCTACACTCTTCACCCCGAAGGACACATATGCTCTTCCATTTGATGTTGTGGTTTTATCACACACTAGGAGATACTGAATGACATTGCTTCTGTTGTTCAGTTATTCTTCATGTGATTATGCCAAAGGCAAGATGGTGGTTTTCCGTGGGCATTTTCTATAACTTGGATGAACAGAGCCAAACAGCCTGTACTGATTTATTCTATTCATTGAGTTCATTTCCTAGCATGTTCTGGGGAAGGTAGCAGCCAAAGCTGGTGGGTATTAGATGTGTAAGCAGAGTTACAGTGGGCCTCTTCTATGGGTGGGAGAGAAAAATCTTGCTCCTAAAATCCTCAAAGCTAAGAATGATCTCTGACAGACTTTATGGGGGTGTGGTGGGGATCTGGGCTTGGCTGAGTGTGTAACTATTTATTCATTGTTTTCTTCCTTCAGCGGGTGGAATAAAAGGAGATTCAGAGACATGCAAGAGAACGGGGGAAACCGGCATTGGCTAGAAAAAGAAATCTCCTTCCTTATTGGGTTCTCCGGTCTGTGAGTCTCCACCATGGGCAAGGCCACCTGGCACACAGCTGGGAGAGCCTGGAATCTGTGAGGCTCTCCCTATACGTTAGAGTTGGCACCTTGGGAAGGTGAACCAGGGCCGTAGAGAAACCTGAGTGGACACATTCCATGTGTGGGCAGCTACTGAGCAGGGTGTTAGGCATGCCTAGCATTCGGAATTTGGCAGCATGATAGGATCTTGCCAGCTTTCTATAGCAACCATGGAATTACAGCTAACACTCAATTTTATGTTAATTAACTCAATCAGTGTAACTCAAATGCCAGGTGTGTTTGCAGAGTATTGTGTGTAGGAGGCACATTATCTGGCTTAGGGTTTTAGATCTTCCTTAGTAGGAGCCAAAATAAACAAATTTGCTCATGAAACTCTTCATTTTGTGCCAGGCATGGGGGTGATGGCTAGATTTCAGGTGCTGGACCCAGAATGAATCATTTCTGTTTGCTCTACAATGGGCATTGAGTAGGCACCCTTGACAATCCTAATTGGAGTGATGATGGGCAGTAGTCCAGTCTGTTGAGGACACAGTAATCCAGATGGCATTTTTATTAGGAGAATCCTGTCAGAGTGTGTGAATATGGGGCCCCCACAAGGCATTCACAGTTCTGGTAATACCTTTGAACTTGGTTGAAAGTGACACTGCCACACCATTGCTGGACAGATGGTATTATGGGCTGAATTGTGTTTCTACACAATTCCTATGTTGAAGTCCAGTTCCCAATACCTCAAAATGACTATTTGGAGATAGGACCTTTAATGAGTTAAAGTTAAAATAAGGCTATTAGGGTGGGCCTTAACACACTATGATGGGTGATGTTCTTATAAAAAGACTAGAGGCCCATTACATATATTTGTGTAAGAATAGGCCTTCCTTCCCCTGGCTTCACTCCCAGCAGCCCCCGGAGCCGGCAAGTCCTTGCTTCTGACCAGAGCACCGCTCCTGTAGCTCCCTCCACTGCCCCCCAAGTCCCTCATGGCAGGTGGCCCGCCCCTCCCGGCCGCTCTGCGCCTGCATATGCAAATTAACCCACCATGTTTGTTGGGTTAATTTGCATACTCACTGATTGGCTGTGGGTGTTGTGGAGGTACAGTCAATTTACATGTTTGTCTATTATTAGGTAAGATTAGGACATAGAGACACAGAGGGAAGATCATGTGAAGACACAGGGAAGAAAACGGCCATCCACAAGCGCAGGAGAGAGGCCTCAGAAGACACCAATCCCGCTGACACCTTGATCTCAGACTTCCAGCCTCCAGAATGGTGAGAAAATAAACCTGTTGTTTAAGCCACCCACTCCGTGGAACTTTGTTATGGCAGCCGTAATGAACTACTAGAGATGGTATAATCAGCAAGGAAGGCAATGAAGATGGGGTCCTGTAAGTTTTCCTGAAGTCATGGGGTCATATAAGGGTGTTAAGGGTTGGAGTTACTGAAATTGGTATCTTGGCCCAATACAAAATCTAAGATAATGACTGTGTTTGCTTATTGTTAGTTTTTAGAGAGGGGGAGGGGGGAGAGAGGGGCAGATCTGCCAGGAGAGTTAGGGAGAAAGGGCCCCAGCCCCAAGCACCCTGGTGGCCTCCAGTAGCAGGTGGGCCACACTCTAGTGACTATACCTGTGCACGCCACAGAGAGGCTCATTTCAGCTCCTGTTTAATTATAGCCAGATATTAAACATTTATAAATTTTTATACAACAAATCAAGTACATGCAAAGTTACAAATATAGAAAATATAAAGTACATGCATATTTCAAAGACCACTTTGGATCCTTATACAAAATTATTCAGTGCACATGGTAAGCCTAAGGACCACGCAAAAGGGTTTCCCACATATTTAGTACCTTACAAAACAGGTAATGCATTAGATACTTCAGATGTTAACTGCTCTAACCAAAATTTCTCATATGCAATATATATGCACATATATATATTACATAGAATACCCGCATAGTAAGCCAATAACATTGCAGAATAGTAATATAGATCTGCTAGGCGACAATATTGAATGATCCAGGGAATAATTTTACCTTACTTAAATAACAGGAACAGAATTTCTTTCTCCACTCAGAATAGATATTTCTGTCATCTCCAACCTAAGATTTCTTTCTTTGTGGATTGATTTCTTATTTTTCAACTCAAAAGCCAATTACAGAGATGAAGGATTCAATCTAATTCTGGTTTTTGACAACTATGAGACAGCAATGAAGAAATGCAAGCATTTCTTTGTACACTAATCATTTTCTTCATTACATCATCTTCTGTGATAATGGTGTTTTTACAGCTATAGTTGCCTCTATATTAATATCTCCTGGCTTCACCCAATGTCAAAATCATTCCTATTTTCAGATAAATGAACAAAGGAGATTTGTTCTTACTTAGTGTCCAGAAGGTAATCTAATTCTTAATTGCCTTAATTTTCTAGTTGATGTTGCTAATGGAAAGGAATGCCACATGTAGGTACCCTCCAAAGGCACCACTCCCAAATGTTGTATTTTTTAGTCCCAGAAGCCTTTCGTATCATGTTAGTTATGATCATTTCCTAGGAAATGTCCTCTGTCCAGAGATCTAATGTTGCATGAATATTTACTCTTGATGCAATAGCTGCTGTGTAGCCTATATTGTGAAATGCAAAAGAATGTCACAGTTCTCTGCAGACACAGGGCTGAGCCTGGGCCCAAGAGCTAAGTATTTCTAGTCCTGTTTTTTCAATGAGTATCCTTCCAAATTTGGCAGAAATACTATTTAAACAGGCAAATGCAGTCAGGTTTGCTTAAAAAGAATGAGAAAATGTGTCCAAACTGCTACAGAAAACACTGGTAACTAAGACAGGGCATTAGTGTGCTGAGCTATAGTGGGGCAAGGAGCCGGAGGAATCTAGGCAAAAGTATTTGAGGACTGTTTTAAGAATATGTTAGCCTCAGTGTTGCACTAGGCAAAAAATAAGCCTAGATCATGGAATGATTATTTGCTGTCATACTTTCACCAGCCTGGCACTTGCACTAGCCCATGAAGGACTCAATCAAAAGGGGCTTGAATACATAGCGTGCCAGGCCTGCTCTACATTTCCCTGTGCCATCAATGCCAAGGGTATTAGACTACGGGTGACAAAGGTAGAAGCAAGAACGTGACACCACCACTAAAGGGCTGCAGGTAGATACCCCTCCCCCCGAAACAAAAAGCTGCCCTCATCCCACTATTAGGAAAATGAGGAAAGAGATGAGGAGGATCACAGGAGGGGAGGAGAAGAGGATCACGCTCGCCCCTCTTTGGTAAGCAGCCTGGTACTCCTTCTGGTACTGGGTGGTGCACATCTCCTCCACCACACGCTCCATAATCTTGACGTCTGTCTCGGTGAAGTTGTCCCCCTTGGTGGTGGTGGTGACCGTGTGCTGCTTGACCGTGATGTTGACGCAGTCACGCACAAAGTTGTTCTGGTTGTTGTACTCATCCACAGGCTTGTAGTACACACGTTCAGGGAAACGGTTCATGTTTTCACGATAGTAACGGTCCTCATACTCATTGCCAAAATGCATGGCCGGCCTGCTCATGGCACTTCCCAGCATGTAGCCACCCAGGCCCCCCACCACTGCCCCGGCCGCGGCAGCTCCTGCCATATGCTTCATGTTGGTTTTAGGCTTATTTGGCTTGTTCCACTGATTGTGGCTGCCACCACCATGTGGCTGTCCCCAGCCTCCTCCACCACCATGTGGCTGTCCCCAGCCTCCTCCACCACCATGGGGCTGACCCCAGCCTCCACCGCCCTGGGGCTGACCCCAGCCGCCACCGCCCTGGGGTGGGTATCGGTTGCCTCCGGGACTTCCCTGCCCTGGGTATCGGCTCCCCCCGGTGTTGCCTCCAGGCTTCGGTCGCTTCTTGCAGAGGCCCACGTCACTCCATGTGGCCACAAAGAGAACCAGGATCCAGCCGCCTACGAGGCTTTTCACCATGATGACTTATCTGCAAAATGAAGAGGGTGTCAGAGTATTAGGTCTGTTGAAAGCACTAACATTTGCTGCCTAACAAATGACTGCCCAGCGGTGACATCAGCACCTCCGGCACATGCTCTTCACTCTCTGTACTCCTTCAGAGCACCTCTGACAAAAGTAACTGTCAAGTAAAGGGTTAACACAACACTTTCTCCTTCCAGGGACGATTCTGACCTTAAGATCATTTCGGCTGTTTCCGGGAAATGTGATAAAGGTGGAGTGTCAGCAACATTGCTTATGAAAAAAATAACCTCTGATTTAGAAATGCAACCGGACTGGGAAAACCTCTGAACACCTGGTGGGGTTGCCATCCGTTTGGGCTTTCGAGCAGTGAGCCTTGCACCTAGCACATCCTTGTGGGGACCCTGGAAGCTGTGCCCATTGGGCTGTTATAAGGGACATTGGCTCCTGTGGGGCCTGGGGCTTCCACGCCAAGGAGACCCTGCTATCCACCAATATGGGTCCATGCCCTTAAACCTGAGCAGTCACTGTGGGGTCTGGAGGTGGAGGCAAGTCCCGGGCTGCTGGGTGGACCACTGTACAACCCTGGTGCGGCCCCTACAGAAGTCCTGTGAGTCCAATGTCTCGTTAGGAAGCCCCCAGGGGGGTGCTGCTGTAGTGAAACGCAGTTGATTTCTGCCTTTTCTCCCCTGTAGGAATGTAAGCAGGAAAGAAGTCTCTTGTTTGCTGCTATTTCCTCCGGGGCCAGGGCAGTGCCTGGCACAGAGCAGGCACACAATAGATACTTGTTAAGTACAGGAATTAATATCCCCTGAACATATAAATGCCAACAAGAATTTCCTTAAAGGAAAACTTTTTATTTTTTGAAACAGGAAACAAGCCCACTTGTAAATTCATCTTTCTCTCTATATATGGACAGATAGATGGAGCTGCTTAAAGTGGGGTAAAGACGGCTGTGCTCACAAGATCTGCAATCACTCACTGGCTGAATAAGTTTAGTTCAGCAGGTAATGGTTTATGAGTGACCTATTTTCTTCTAATTTTTGGTACAAGAGAAACATGTCTTATATAAAAGGGCTTAAGAAAAAACAAATAACCCAAATATCCTGGGTGATAATTTATGCCCCTTTGAAGAATGTATAGTTATCCAATTAAAAAAATCTCCTTTCAGACAAAAGATCTCATTTATCCTGGGTGCTCAGGTCCAAGGGCAGAGCTCTAAAGCACACAGTAGAATGATTATTAAGCAATTTCTACTGTACCCCACGTCAAACCATATGCTCTTTAATATCATTAGGTGCCATAAAACCAAAAGTGGCATATGCTGTAATGCTGCTGTTACTCTTCTCTCCAGCACTGTTTATCTTCAAATAAAAGTGGCATCAAGGACTAGAAAATGATTTTTCATAACCTTCAGAGAAGAAGGATGAAACAAATAAATGAATTAACATCCTGTTTATGTTTTTACTATCATTGAAATATCTTGGAGGTCAAAAGTAAACAAAAGTATGTTTGGAAAGTTATGAGCCAAGTTAAACTGCTTAGATCATGGCAATGTAGGATTTTTGGAGGCTCTTGGGTAAGGATTTGAGGGGAAGGATTCTGGCACAGGATCTGCTCTCCACTTGCTCATGCACCCAGCTCCAGGCCTCCATGCTGTCTGTCCTTCTGCACAAATACCTCGGGGAACTAAACTAGGGAATTATCACCCTCAGTCAATAATGCCCAACAAACAGGAGTTTTGTGTCAATGTCAACAACTATTTCATTCATTCCCATGAGCCAAACTCAGACAACACCCTAGAGCTATTCTTGAATTTTCTCTTTCTCAGAGCACACACTGACTCTATCAGCAAATCTTATTAGTCTATCTTGAAAACAAATCCTAATTCCTGAAACCTGTCACACTTTCCAACACTACCATCCTAGTTGAAGTCTTTTCCATCTCTTCTGGCCGGAGTCTTTACAGCCTCCAACCAGCTCCCCACTTCTGCCCAGGTCCCCATTGAGTGTTCTCCACTCAGTGGCCTGAGAGAGCCTTTTCATACTCAGGTCACACCAGGCTACTCCTCAGTACTCAGGATAAAACCCAAATCCTGACCATGCCAGGCAGGCCCCACACAACCTTTCCACTTTCTCACACCTGGCAATACTTTCCTATCTCGGGACGTTTGTACCTGCTGCTCCCAGGGCCTGGTAGCTTCTTCCTCCAGTTCCTCTTATGGCTCTGGTGTGCTCTGACGGCACCTCAACAGGGTGTCCACGCCACCCTACATAAGTCAGCACCCCGTCATATCCCTCACTCTGCTTCACTTTTTTCCAGGGCAGCAATGCTACTTAACATCTATTATTTACTGTTTGCTTATTGTTCATCTTCTCCAGGACAGGAGTTTTGTTTTGTGCACAGCAATATCCCTAGTGCCTAGATGTCGTGTCTAACTCATAGACATACAAAATAAATGCTGAATGAATGAATGAGTGTGAAAACATCTATGATAGAGCATACAAGATAAGCTAAAAATTAAATTGCTACCTACAGTGAACCATATTTATGAATTTACAAAACATATTCTTTTCTGCAATGGCCAACTGTCTACCATCTTCAACTCAGTTAAATGAACATTTAGTTCATGTACCAGCCACCATGGAAGACTGGCTGGGTGGAGATGTCACTTGAAATGATTGAGGTGGGAGGCAGAGGAGACTGCAAGGGGAGTAACACAGTCTGGTGTTGATCATGCCTTGTTCAAGGTTGTAAGAGTTGCGGCTCTGTAAGCTCAACTACACAGATAAGCAGGTGATGACATCACATAGTAAAGGAGGCACAAAGAGGGACTTGGTCCTTAGGGAGCCAGACACAGGAGGTGGATGGGGCCACAAAGCATTCAGAGTGCAGACAGGTGGTGAGAGAGAAGACTGGCAGGTCTGGAGATGACAGGGTTTTATGGAAGTGAAGCTTCAACGTGCAGTGGAGAGGCAGGCAGAGGTCAGGTAACAGAGGGCCTCCTAGGCCAGGTGAGCAGCATCCTGACTTGCCTGGGAGAGTTTACACCTGTTGTTCCTGCACTAATATTAATAGTGCCCCTTTCATTCTCAAGAGTGTCCCAGTTCAGATGCTAGGTTATACAGTCAGCCCAATTACAAGGCATGTCAAGTAGTCGGGACTTGATCCTGAAGGCAATGGGGAACCACTGAAGAGTTTGGGGTTTTCTTTTAGAAAGAACATTGTGGAGAATAAAATGGGGATTGTGTGTGTGTGCGCGCGCACGCACACAGAAACTAGTTAGAAGGGTACTGCAATGACTCAATGACTGAGGTAGAAGAAGATGATGGCCTTGGCCAGGGAGTGTAGGGTAATGGATGGTTTTACTTAGACGGAAGCTTTTGGAGAGCTTGGTGTTGGATGTGGAAGGTGAGAGAGACTGGAAGAATTGAGGTTTCTGGATTGGGCAGCTATGTGGACAGAATGCAGAAGGCAGAGCAGCTCTGGAGGGAGATTACTGAAGGGCTTGGCTTTGGCAATGCTGTCATCAAGCTACATGGGACAAGAGATATCAGTTTGGTGAGTCTAGAGTAGAAGAGTGACCATGGACTGGAGATAAAGGCAATAGGGAACCAGAGACATGGCATGTGTTGCTGATTAGTACTTTAAAATTGAATGCTGAATAAAGTTGGGTAGAATATAATATTCAGTATGTTATTATGTTCACATTATTGAATCATTCATCCTATATAATAAAAGCCTAATATGCTAAGTGTCTGGTGGTCCGTTCAACCAATCAAAGTGTAATATGCTAATGATATGCTAAGACCTCTCAACTGCTTGCTAAGATGTGCACTGACCACCAAGGGGCAGATAGTTGACCGGTCAACAGGTTGCTATGACGTGCACTAACCACTAGGGGGTAGACAGTTGACTGGTCAACCAATCGCTATGATGTGCACTGACCACCAGGGGGCAGATACTCTGACTGCTCGGTTAGCTTGCTGCTGGGGTCTGCCTAATTGGGACTGAGTGAAATGGGACGGACACACCCTGGAGCCCTCCCACGGTCCCTCCCTGGCTGACCAACCTCACATGTCCCTCTCCAGCCCTGATTGTGCACTGATGAGGTCCCTCAACCTGGCCTGCACCCTCTCGCAATCCAGGACCCCTCAGGGGATATCAGAGAGCCGGTTTCAGCCCGATCCTGCAAGCCAGGCCGAGGGACCCCACTGGTGCACAAATTCGTGCACTGGGCCTCTAATAGAATATATTAAGACTAGATCATTTTAAAACCAGTTGAGAACAAAAGTAACATTTAATTATGAAAAGCATTAAAAATAACTACAATGTGAAGTAGAGAATTATTTCTAAGGACAAAAGGGACTCAAAATTTACTTAAACCTTGAAAAAAATCTCTATTTGTGCTAAAATAAGAAAGATCTTATAGTATTTAACCCAAACCTCTTATTCTACAAATTAGACCACCAAGATACAGAAAGGTCAAGAGTTGGCTAGTGAACTTACTGGGAATGAAGACTAGGTTTCTGAATCCCTGGCTGTACTATGACACTAATCATCTAAGATACTCTCTGTGAAGGGTCAGGTTGTGGCCTAATCCTCTGGTACATTTAAGACATTAAGTATTTGATAAAAGTCAATACCTATTTATCACTAAGAAAATTCCTACTCAGCAGAGTAGGAATAGGAGGGAACTCCCCTAACTTGATAAAGGTTATTTAACAAAAACAGCAAACATAATGGATAACCTCTGAGTATATTCACTTTAAATCGGAAACAAGACAAGGATGTCCATTATCTTAGGACACATGCAAAGACAAAGAAGTAACCAGTGTTAAGAAATGCAAAACAAACAAATAAACAAAAAAAAAACCCAAAAAACTCCAGCTGTCATTATTTGCAATTAATGTAATCATATACATAGAAAATCCACCAGATTCAACAGAGGTAACGAGACCCACACAAGATCTCAGCAAGGTTATGGGATACAAGATTGCATATAAAAATCAACAGAATTTCTCTACACCAGCAATAGTTGACTAGAAAAAAAATTTAGGAAGTAAGACATTCACAATAGCAACCCAAACTGTAAAGTATCTAGATACTGACTTAATAAGAGAAAATAAGACTAGGAAAAAAAATTTTAAACTCTAATAAAGAACAGAGAAGATAATCTATAAGAATGGAAAGGTTTTTCCATAGTCTTGATCAAGATAACTTAGTATTAAAAAGATGTCAATTATCCCTAGATGAACCTATAATTTCAATAAAATGTCAATAAAAATTCCAATTGGATTTTTCTGAGGAGCTCAGTAAATTTACACGTGGGAAGAAATGCCCATAAATGTCAAACTCAACCTTAAAATAAAGAGGAAAGAGAAAGGAATGTGCCATATCAGACATTAAATTATACTAAGGCCTAGTAAATAAAGACCATATGGTAAAAGTCAAAGAACAGACCAACAGAACAAAAAAAGCAGACTAGCAGAAGTTTAGAGATTAAACCCAAGTATGTATACTTTAGTGGGGACTTAATATATAATAAATGAACACTATAAATCAATGGAGAAAGGAAAGTTTGTTTAGTAGATGCTTCCAGGGAACGAGGGAAAATTTAAACAGGATCCCTACCACTACATGTAAAAGTGGACTCTAGGTGGATTGCAGACCTGCCTGTGGAAAGTAAAAGTATGTTAGAAGAAGAAAATACAGGAGAATGTCTTTGTGACCTAGGGGAGTAGGGGAAGGACTTTTTAAACAAAAAGCACAAACAGTGAGGCAAATAATTTAAGAGTTTTATTACATAAAAATTAAGTCTTGTTCAGTGCTATGAAGAACACAATGGACAAAGTTAACAGAGAGAATACACAATGTTAAAAAATGTAGTATTTAAAACCAACAGAGAATTTATTTCTAGAACCAATAAGGAATTCATACAAAGTAAGGGACAGAAATTCCAATAGAAAAATGGCCAAGAGATATAAAATGATAATTTACAGAAGATGGAAAACTGAAGAGTATAACAAGATGTTAAAAAAAATTAAGAATCAGATAAAATTAGACAAAAAATAATAATACATCAGCCAAAAGAAAAAAGAAAAAAAGAAAGAGAGGGCAGGCATGTGAGAATAAAGGAACCCACATGACTATCAAAGGAGTATGTGTGGCCCGGCCAGTGTGGCTCAGTGGTTGAGATTCAACCTATGAATCAGGAGGTCACGGTTTGATTCCTGGTCAGGGTACATGCCCAGGTTGTGGGCTCGATCCCCAGTGAGGGGTGTGCAGGAGGCAGCCTATATTAATGATTCTCATCATTGATGTTTCTCTCTCTCTCTTTTTGACTTCCTCTGTAAAATCAATCCTACCTAATAAAAGAGTAATATGCAAATTGCCCATAACTCTGCTACCTCCACAAGCCATGCCCACCAGCCATGCCCACCAGCCAATCAGGAGCAAATATACAAATAAACTCAACCAAGATGGCTACAGCCACAGAGAGCAGGAGGGAGGCTTGGGTTTCCCCGGTAACAAAGGAAGCCAAGCTTTCCGCCTGCAGGCCTAAGCCTCCACTCAAGGCTACAAAGTTTCAATTATAGAAGGTAAACAAATCCAAATAGAAATGGCGGCAGCTATGGAGCTGGAAAGAACAGGAGGCAAGGGTTGCCCCCAGCAATGGAGGAAGCTAAGCTTTCTGCACACCCTGGCCGGCCCAGGCCTCTGCTTAAGGCTACAAAGTTTCAATTATACAAACTCCAACAGAAATGGCTGCCGGCCACGGCCATGGAGCAAGCAGGAAGCTTGGCTCTGCTCCAAGCTACAAAGTTTCAATTGTAGAAGATACATAAATCCCAGATAACAGGGCCTCTGCTTGGGCCGCCAGGGGGCATGGCCAGCCTGCAAACCACCACAGGCCCTTCACCCAGGCCGCCCCACACCCCAAGGAACCCCCACCCTGATTCGGGATACCTTTCAGGGCAAACCAGCTGGCCCTCACCCATGCACCAGGCCTCTATCCTATCTAATAAAAGAGTAATATGCAGATTGACCATCACTCCAACACACAAGATGGCTGCCCCCATGTGGTCAAAGATCCTGCCCCCATGTGGACACAAGATGGCCAGCAGGGGACGGCACTTGGGAGGGACCAGGCTTGCAAGGGGAGGGCAGTTAGGGGTGACCAGGCCAGCAGAGGAGGGAAGTTGGGGGTGACCGGGCCTGCAGGGAAGGGCAGTTGGGTGGGACCCAGGTCTGCAGGGGAGAGCAGTTGGGGAGGACCAGGCCTGCAGGGGAGGGCAGTTAGGGGTGACCAAGCCTAAAGGGGAGGACAGTTAGGGGCAACCACGCTGGCAGGGGAGCAGTTAGACATCAATCAGGCTGGCAGGGGAGTGGTTAGGGGGTGATCAGGCTGTCAGGCAGAAGCGGTTAGGGGCAATCAGGAAGGCAGGCAGCTGAGCAGTTGGGAGCCAGCAGTCCTGGATTGTGAGAGGGATGTCCGACTGCCCGTTTAGGCCCGATCCTGGTGGGATCGGGCCTAAACGGGCAGTCGGACATCCCTCGAGGGGTCCCAGATTGGAGAGGGTGCAGGCTGGCCTGAGGGACAGCCCCCCCCCCCACCCCTCCGTGCATGAATTTCGTGCACTGGGCCTCTAGTACAAATATATTTTAAAATGATGGATTGCCTTTCTATTAAAAAATAAGTTACAAATATCGACTATAGAATTAACTCATTCAATAAGTATTTATGGAATAACTAGTATGTGCCAGTTTTAAAAGAAATAGAAAACTTGAATTGATCAATAATCATAGAAAAAATGGAGAAAAAATGTCAAAAATTAAATATGATTACTTAATGATTCTTTCAATAAATATGTCTTATAAGGATATTCTAAAGTACTAGCATTGTGCGAGGAGCTGAGGACAGAATGGTGCATAAGATATTTAGCTTAGTGGGTTCAAGTACCAAAAAGGAGGTGTATCTGGAGCTGATGGGACTGGAGTGGGTGAGAGCCAGCTCACCAAGATCTCATACGCCATAGAAAAAATTTCCATTTCATTTTGAATGCAGTGGGGAACCATTGAAGGGCCTTAGAAGAGTAACATAATAGGGCTGTTTTATAAAAGATTACCCTGATTGTTGTGTAAAAAAATTTAGGGGGCAAGCAAGGAAATAGTGAGACCAGCTAGGAAACAATTAAAGGAAGATGGCAGTGTGGCCTGGGATGGTAACCATGTTGCTGAGGAGCTACAAGTAAATGAGACACATTTTGAACCAGTTAAGACTTGTTGATAGAGTGGATGAAGGAGTGAGAGTTAACTAGGTTTGTGCTTTTGTGTCCAGGCCCATGGTGGCAATGAATTAGGGGAAACTGGTGGAGGGCCATGTTTGGGAGAGAAAACCAATAATTTTAGTTGGGACACATTAATTCTGCTCCATCTACGAGACACTCAAGTGGAAGTATGAATTGGGGCAATTGTTAAAAGAATCTGGAACTTAGTAGAGATAAGCATTTGGGCATCTTCACCTGAGAAGCAGTGTTAATAGAAAACATGAATTGATCAATAATGAAGCCAAAGGGATAAAGGTCAAGATTCAAACCCCAGTATTTCGAGTGGATCTTGCTCTCAGTAACCCAGCCTCCCGCAATATGGGTGACAAATCCTAAAAGAAAATACCACCAAACTGATTTCAACATTTTAGTAAAAGAAGAATACACTGTGACCAATAAGGTTTATTTAAGGAATACAAGGATGGTTCAAAACCAGGAAATCTATTACTAGGTTAAGAGAAAAACAAAAGATTCTCTGCAAATTGTTGAAAAGTTTTCAATTAAAATCAACATTCATTCCTGATTTTTAAAGTTGAAGTTGTTAAAATAGTTTCTACAGAACTAGAAGGTAGTACCTTTCCATCATCAAGAATCACTATAACGACATACAGCCTATCTTAATTAAAAAGGAAAAGCATTCTCATTAATGTAGTGAACAAGATAAAAATGCAAGCAATCACTGTTGTTATAGAAGTTTTAACCAGGCATGATTTTCTACCTGGAAAATCAACCCAAAACATCTCATAATACACAAGTGAGCCTATTAGGGTGGCAGTTTTTGAAATCAATATATAACAAAAGAGTCCCCAAATTAATTGGAATTAAGTTAGAAGATTTAGCATGGAAAAAACAATCCACCCATAATGGCAATATATATATATATATATATATATGTGAATTAATCTAATAAATAGTACTTTTATGAGGAATGTGATAAAATTTTAATTAAAGACATAAAGGAAGACTAGAAAAAAAGAGAAAGACATGAAGTCTTTGGTTAGGAAAAGCAATACTGAAAGATACCACTTCATTTCAAAATAATCCAGAAAGAAAAAAAAAAAAATCCAGAAAGTTAACATAGTTTTAGTCAGAATTCAAAGGATATTTCAAAGAACATGAGGAAATGATAAATAAGATCACAAGGCACATGAGCAGAATGGCAGAGCAATGGAACTACAGAAGGTCAAAAAAAAAAAAAAAAAAGATCCATAGATTACCCCAATCATCCTATTCCCATGTGTACAAGGAGTCAGAGCCGTGGGAACTTGCCCAACGGTTGTATGCCAGGGGCCAAATTTCTGATACTCACAACGTGTTACAACTTGAAACTTAGTTAAATTGGGAAGTGGCACCAAACAGCACCCCCATCACTCCCCACCGCCCTGAGGAAATTTCCTGAGCTAAGTAGAACTCATTTGTCATACAGTAGTCCCTCCTTATCTGTGGGGAATACATTCTAAGATTCCTAGTGGATGCCTGAAACCATGGATCGTACTGAAACTTATATATACTATTTTTTTTCTATATAGTATACTTATCTATGGTAAGTTTGATTTATAAAATAGGCACACTAAGAGACCAATAACAGCTGATAATAAAATAGAACAATTATAACAATACTAGTAGCCCATTTGCAGGAAGAATCCTGCAAGCGGCCGCTGCAGCCATGTGCACTGCCGCTGCTGCCGCCTTTGCAGCCGCTGTGCCTGCACCCACGTGCCGCTGCCGCCCGCCCCGCCCCCGCTCCGCTCCGCCCCTCCGGAGTTTTCCCTCTGGCAGCCTCCTTGCTTTCCGCTTTTCCTCCCTCTTCCTTCTAAGTTGTCTTCAGTCTTCACTCCTCCCTCCCTCAGCGTATGCAAATTAACCGCCATCTTTGTTGGGCAATTTGCATACTTGCCCTGATTGGCTGGTGGGCATGGCTTTGGCTGGTGGGCGTGGCTTGGGCGTAGCGAAGATGTGGTCAATTTGCATATTACTATTTTATTAGGTAGGATACTGTAATAGAAGTTATATAAATGTGGTCTCTCTCTTCTCTCAAAATATCATCCTTGCCCTAGCTGGTTTGACTCAGTGGTTACAGCATCAGCCAGAGGACTGAAGGGTCCAGGGCTTGATTCCAGTCAAGGGCATGTACCTTGGGTGCAGACTCCATCCCCAGTGCTGGTCAGGGTACGTGTTTCTCTCACACTGATGTTTTTCTCTCTCTGTCTCTCCCCCTCACTTCTACTCTCTCTAAAAATCAATGGAAAAAAAAAATCCTCGGGTGAGGATTAACAACAACAAAAAAATATATATTTCACCCTTCATGACGTGAGATGATACAATGCCTATGTGACAAGATGAAGTGAGGTACTCAGACCTGTGTTCCATTTAAAACTCACGACTTGCTTATTTCTGGGATTTTTCCATGTAATATTTTCAAACTGAGGTTTACCATGGGTAACTCAAACTGCAGAAGGCAAAACCATGGATAAAAAGGGACTACTGTATTTTAATTTTTTTGAGGTCATTGCCCTTTACAGAATCTGATGCAAGCTATACCAAATTTTGCAAATTATTTTGGGCTTTTCACTACTCTGAAGCCCAATTCTGGATTGAACAGGGCAAAGGACCCCAACCTGATCTATCTCAGAATTACTTCAAGAGCTTTTAAAAAGCAACATTGCTAGAGCCTATCCCAGGCCAGCAGCCAGGGAGTTTCTAGCGATGGGATTTGGGACTTTATAAAAAAAAACTTCCCTGGGAATTGCACTCCTAGCCAGGCTTCGTAGCTAGGTCCTCAGAAGCCCAACACTTATTATAATGCGTTTCATAAAAGGGCACACCTCCCTTGATGTGATCACACAATACAATGACAGTAGTAAGTAGAAAACCAGAAGTAAAAAGATGAACAAATTGAGAAAAAAATTCTCCCACTGTAGGAACTGCTGCACACACTATTTACTCAAGGATGACTTTATAATGCTGTAGCCATCACCTCATTAGATATAGGCATGCTCTGAATGTTTAATACGTGGCAGTTCACAGCTGATATAGTTATCTTGGAAGAGGAAATAAGATCCGAAAAGGGAGAACGGGATGGGTAAATTAAAACTACAGCTTAGCAAAACTTTCCCCTCAAAACTTTTCATCAGTTGGTTGATAGTCACCTTCAGAGTTAATTTGGTGCAGAAATGTTTATGTTATTGTTTTATTTTTATATTTTCAGTTTTTTAAAGTTTATCTTTATTGTTCAAAGTATTACAGATGTCCCTCTTCTCCCCCGCTGCCTCCCATTGACCCTCTCCCCGCCCCCCCCCCCCCCAGGCCTTCACAGCACTATAATTTTTTGGAGAAAATTCCATACTGTTTTCCATTGGCTGCACCAATCTGCATTCCCATTATCTACTTTCATCTATTTCTTTAGCCCCAGGAAAGTTACTTTTGTGGCCCTCTTTCTAATGACTTGACAATTTCTTCAAAATAAGTTTTCTGACTTGTAACCAGAAGATTATCAATTCAGTGCTTTTATTATTACTTTTAAATGGTTGCTGCCTTATATAATTCAGCATGATTCTAGAGAAAACTGTGGCCTTTTCTCTGCAAAATCAAGCTGATTTTATAAGAAAGGATGATGTAATAGGTGTGAGGTACACATACAGGTCTCCAGAGCAGGAGCTTGTGATCACAGCCTTTCTAGACCCTATTTTCCGAGACAATTGGGGACTTTCAACCATCACAAGACCAAAGACATTCCACAGGGTACGTACATCTGTTGTGGCTCAGCTAAGTTGGATCTGTGCCTCCAGGAAGACAATGCTTCTTCGGCTTGGCTGAGATTGTTCAGTTTTCAAATATACTCAGGAGACCTTAAAAACAAAAAGAAAAAAACTGGAATTGGTAAATAAATCTAAAATATGATCCCTTAAAAGAAAAGCTTAATATATAAATTTCCAAATCACCAATAAATCTACACTGAGTGGCCAGATTATTATGATCTCTGAACGCATAAAAATCTGGCCACTCAGTGTGTGTGTGTGTGTGTGTGTGTGTGTGTGTATTAGAAGCCTGGTGCATGAATTCATGCATGGGTGGGGGTCCGGCCAGCCTGGCCAGGGGGAGGGGACATGGGCGGTTGGCTGGCCTGACTGCTAGTCGAAATCCTGGTGAAGGGGACAATTTGCATATTAGCCTTTAATTATATAGGATATACACTGAGTGGCCAGATTATTATGCGTTCAGAGATCATAATAATCTGGCCACTCAGTGTATTCCAGAAAAGAAAGGGAAAATATCTGATAAGAGAAATGAGGTCAGCTAAAAAAGTAAACATGACACTGAGCTCGTTCTTTCACACGTAAAAAGCAGAGTCTATTTCACTGAAAAAATTATTTAGAAAAGCAATACATCAACAAAATTAAATCACCTATAATTACTAAATCGTTCTTGTTTTCGCTTTTCCTTTCAGATTTTGCACATAGGCATTCATTATGAGTAACCTGAACTTGGACCTGTCAGTTTCTTCCCATGTACCATGGGCTCTAAATTACGACTTTCGATAATTGCATAAGTTCCTTTCCGTTAATATGCCATGATTTCTTAGCTACTGCTCTGCTGTTACACATTTCGATTGTTTCCCATTTGGTTCTAATTTTGTATCATTCTGCCCCAAATATATGCTTGTTATTTTCTTTTCTTGTTTGGCTTTCCATTGCCAAGTACATTCCCAGGAATGGGAGTTCTGGGTCATAGCTTTTAACTTCTTAATGGATGACCTGATTACTTTACAAAAAGTTTAACATACTGATTCACAATGTCCCCAGTGGGCTGTGAGTAAGAAAATAAATCTATATATACCATTGGGTCTACTTTACATAGATGGTTAATCGTTAACAGACTCTGGAAGTAGGTATCCTTTCCTCTATTTTATGAACAGACAAAAAAAGGATTAGGGAATTAGGTAACTGGCCCAGTCATGAAGGTAGTTGCAGAGCTATCTTTCTAACCTCAGAGCCCTCCCCCTCCCCAGATAACTGGAATATGCAAATTTCAGGGGTTGCTGTTAACATGTAAAATGAAAATCCAGACTTGCTTTACTTTGTGTTTAATTCTGTAAGGGATTCATCGTCTCACCATTTATCTGTTAAAATCTTGACATTTTCCTTTCACGAGGATGAAAAACTTGTGTCAGGTACAAATAATACACAAATCACATCCTAGCTCTGCTTTCTGTCACTTTCCAGTTAGTTCTTGTTTTATTACAAGAGCCCCTCAGTGTTTGTGTAGGTAAAAATGTTCCTTTTCACTGTTTTTATCCCCCTTCAAATTGGAGCGAGTCGTCAATTTTTCCAGAAGTCTGACACTTTAATTCAATTTTCTGTTCCTACATTTTCTGATAATTTGGTTTGTAAAAATCGTTAATCCTACGCTACCTGGAGTTTTTTTTTTTTTTTTTTTTTTGCAAGGAAAGGGCAACATCTCAAACGCTCAGCTTGGGAGAACTGCGTATTACACCTTGGTGCTCTGAGTACAGGGAGGGTAAAAGCATGATCAGGGGGTGAAACTGCATTCTGCTGTGTCTGAACCTGGAGATGAGGAAATGAAACACAGAAAGCAGCGGCTTTGAGATGGTTAGGGTGGATGTGATGGCGGTGGGCTTACGATGTCAAAAAAATCTGCTATAGCTTCCACAAAGAGTAAATGGAAAAAAACAACACAAAAGGGGCAGTGATGCCAGATTTCTCCCCATTATCTAATACACAAACGTGAAGGCACCTCCCGCACAGATGGAGGAGGATGGCTCCGCGAGGGGCGCCGCCGGGCCCGACCCCCCCCCTCCCTCCTTCCCTCCCTCGGAGCCCCTCCAAAGGTTGCGTCCCCTCCTTCCAGAGGAGCAGGAAAGAAAGAGAAAAGCGAAGGCTGCGGGTGTGCCGCGCTAGGGGCGCCGGAGACCCTCTGTCCCCGAGGGCCGCCCCGAGCCCCCGCCCCTCCGGGGCCCGAGGCGGTGTCGGCGGCCAGAGCCCTAACCGCAGCCGGCTCCCCAGGGACCGCCCTGGCCGGGTGGATGGCGGGCCCCGCCGCCTCGCGGGAGGAGCTCGGCGGCGGCTGGGGTTCCCCAGGAGCCCCCGCCCCGGCCCAGGCGGCAGGCGGGCCCCTCCCCCACGCTGCGCACCCCTGGACATCTGGGAGGGCGGCGCCTGGCCCAGGGGCGCCCCACTCCGCGCCCGGCCTCTGCCCGCCGCCAGCTCGGAAGGGCGGTCGGGTGGCGCGGAGCCCGGAGCCCCGAGGACCCCAGCGCCTCTCCGGGTTCTCCTCGCCCAGGGTCCCGGGAGCCTCGGGCTCCCCGGCCACGTTAGCGCGCGGTGATTGCCCCCACTTTCCCGGGCCCGCAGCCCCTCGAGTCCCGCGACTCGCCATCCCGCTCCCGCCGTGGACACGCGTGTGTGTGGGGGAATGGGGGGGGGGAATGGGGGGGGGTAGCGGTCAGACACCTCGGTACCACCTACATCCCCGCTGGGTATCTGGCTAGCGCGCCCCCCACCCCACCCCACCCCGAAGCAAAGGGGCTGTCCTAACCAGAAAGCCACAACCAGCTGCGTCATCGACCACCACCGCGCCGCCGGCAGGCCCCCCACCCTCCCCGCCGTCAGGGTCGGCCTCGGGGGCCGGGTCCTCACTCCCGGATCCGCCGCGCGCCCGCGCACCCCGTTCTCCGGCCCCCGGCCCCCGGCCCCGCGCTGGGAGCCCCCAGGATGACAGAGCTGTTTACCTGCCTCGGAGGGAGAAGCCGCTCGCTGCGCCGCGGCTGTCAGCGACTGGCGCGGGGCGGGGGCGCGCGGGCCGAGGCGGCCGCGCCGGGGGCGGGGGCGGGCGGCGGCGGGCCAATCGCCGCGCGGCTCGCTCGCACGCGGGCGCAGCCGGGGGCCGGCCGCCGGGCTACCGACGAGGTGTTGTTCTGCCGCGCGGGGCCGGGGGATCTGAGTCACCGGGAGAAAACGGGTTGAGATTCGTTTAAACACTTCTGTCAGCTGACCCCTCTCCCGGTGTCATCCCTGCCCGACGTTGCTCATTGACTATGAAAGTCACATTTAAAGGGGAATTCGGCCCAAAGCTCCAACTCCCCCGTTACATAATGGAATACTCGAGAAAAATGGAACGTTGGGGGAACGAGAAAGGATTTTCTGGAACTTGGGCCACCAGGAATTTCTGAGGAGGAAAAATGTTTGCTGCCCTGATTGGGCCCAATGTTTACTACACATCTCCATATAAATCATTAAAATGTGAGGCCTAGGAAGGAGGCCTCTAGCCATCCCCTGCTCCTTCCTTTAGTCAGTTTCTGCTCCTTATTATACGTAAAAGAGGTGATTTAGATGATGATATTCACGGATGAGAAAAATGCACTCCATTTAGCAAGTCCATTCTGCACACTACAGAATGGTGTATTCTTGTTCATTATTCCGGCCAAGAAATTAGGGGTTTGTTTCACGAAAGGGGTGGTCAGAGATGAAGTGATAGAGGACGGGTGGTAGGGTTAGGGGGACCATATAAATTATTATCCAAAATTGGGGTGCCTTTGAGAGTGAAAGGAGCACCAAATTAAGCCGGGTCAAGCAAGGGACATAAACCAGCACTGTCCTAGGGAAAAAATGGGACATCTGGCCCCCTCTTGATGGGCAAAAGTTTCCAAACAGGATTTGGATTAAATCCTTGTATCCCCGGGCCATCACTCAAGTAGGAGGCGATGAGTGGTGAGGGTAGGGAGAAGCCGGGAGAACTGTACTGAGTGGAGTGCTGTGAAACAGCTGAGGGTGATATTGTCATGAGTGTGGGTGGGGCCCTGAAGGATCTGCTGGGAAGGGGAAATGAATGGCCTGGAAGATGTGGCCACTGGAGGGAGATCATTCAGTAACAGAGAACTGGATTTTGGCCAGTTAGAAATGAGCGTTGGGCAGCAATGCCAGCCTGTTTTCTATCCCAGTCTTATGCAATGAGTATGTTGACAGTACTAATAGAGCCTTACCTTCTTTCCTCAGAGATGGCTTATTGGGGAGGTGAGATGGGGCAGTCTGGGGCTGGAGTGGGTGACCAGATCAGATTAGGTAAGGGGCTGGCTTCCCCCTGCCTCGAGGGACTCTGGAAAGCTTGGTTAGAAGATGCGTGAACTCAGCTTTTTGTCATAGGAATCCTATGTCTACTGGCTGAATGCTCTGCTTCCTTCCCCTTGCCCCCGCCCCCCACTGGAAAAGGCTCAAAAAGCAGAGAGGATTTTAAAAAGGCAGGGATGAAGGAACCAAAAGGGGTTGCCTTATGTCCTATTCTGGCTATGTAACAACCACCCCAAAACAACCAACATTTCCCTTTGCCTGTGGATTGTGTAGGCCAGGGTGTCCGACAGGCACAGAGGGGTCTTGGATCTGCCCGGTGATATCTGAAGACTCAAAATCTGAGGGTGACTTGAGAGCTGAGGGTCAGAATCACTTAAAGGCTCTTTCACTGGCATGACTGACAGCTGGACTTGAGGATTGGCTGTGCAGATCAGAGCGCCTCCACATGGCTTCTCTACGAGGCCTGGCTTCTTCCCTGCGTGGCTGTCTCAGGTTTGATGGATTTCTTACATGGCTTCTTAGGACTCCAAGTGTGTGTTTCAGCAGACAAGATGGAAGCTGCATTGCCACTTCCCACCTAGTCTGAGAAATCACATAAATCTCACTTCCATTGTATACTATTGACCAAAGTAGTCATCTGTCCACCCAGAATCAAGAGTAGGAGATATAGACCACATCTCTCAGTGGGAGGAGTACCAGAGAATTTGTGATTAAAAAACAAACAAACCCTGCCATAATAGGGTTTAGTGGTCTGGCCTGTAGATTCTTAGGGCCTTTCATTGACCTTATGGACAACACCAGGGTGGGCAACCCACAGAAGGAAGCTTTTGCTAATGGCCCTACATTGTTCCTCATCCCAAGCCCATTTACAATCTCCTCTCCTGCTACCACACCACCATATCCCAGAATAAACAAGGAAGGCCATTTTCTAGACTTTTAGAATATGGTTGAGGGTTTGTCCTCTGGGGCTTGTCTGGTGTCCTTATGGACCCCTGCTGTGCTACGTTTCACATCAAGCCATTCTGTGGAAGACTCCCTTCACATCTCCTGTGTCCTGGCTCAAAGTTATTTGTCAATGTTACTTAGATCCTCCTCAGCAAATATGAAGAAGCTAAAGAAGTCAAACTCTAAATTTATCTTATTCACAAAAGGAGAACTGTTTCATTCAACAAATAATTTATTGAGCACCAAGTGTGAATTAGATAGCTCAGTTCTGACCTCAGACATCAGAGGGAATGTAGGAAACCATATAGAAAGTGGCCAAGTCACGAGGTCCTAACAGCTATGACAAGGTGTTTAGATTTTAATTAAATGTGATAGGAAACCCTTGAAGCTTTAAGCAGGGGAGGGACTGATTTGTCTAAAAGACCACTCTCATTGCTGTATGTGGCACAAGTGGAAGCAGGAACTCGTGGATGGCTTTTGCAGTGGTCCTGGGAGAGAAAATCGTGGCTTGAACTGGGGTGGTGGTGGGCGGGGGGTGGATTCTAAAATGGTCAAAAATAGAGGAAGACCAAGTTTTAGAGGGATCACATTTTAGAGAAGTTCCTTCCCTTTTGGTTATGTTGAGTTTGAGATGTCTGTGTAACTCCCCCAATTGGTGAAACTGTGGTTTCTGGAACTCAACGTGGAGGGTTTAGGGAGGGAGGATTGGTGCTGAAGATGTGCATTCAGAAGTTGTCAGTATATAGATGGTTTGCAAAGTCATGGGCTTGGATGATAACAACAAAGAAGAGAGTGTAGTCAGACAAAAGAATTGGAATCAGGACCGAATCCTGAGGAACGCTAACGGTTTAGATCAGCAGTTCGCAGTCTTACTGGTGTCACCTGAAGGACTGGCTAAAACACAGATTGCTGGGCCCCACCCCAGAGAGTCTGACTCAGTAGGTTTGGGATGGGGTCTGAGAATCTCCATTTCTAACAGGTTCCTAGATGCTGCTGAGCCACACTTGGAAATGGAGGAAGAGCAGCTGGCAAGACAGACGGAGAAGTGACAGCCAGTGAGGTAGGAGGGAAACCAAGAGGGTTCCAGAAGCTGAGAAGAGTGTTTCAAGAAAGCAGGAGTCAACTGGGGAGAGACCGAATAAACAGAGAAGAGCCCACTGGATTTGGTGACATGGAGGTCTTTATGGGGACTTGATGGGAGTAGCTTCAGTAGAGTGATGGGGACAGAAGTAAATTAAAGAGGGAATGGAAAGTGAGGGGATAGAGACAACTCTTCTGAGTTTTATCCTGAGGGGAGCAGAGTATTGGGCAGTAGTTGGAGGAGAGTGTAGGCGAAAGGGAGGGTATTTTGAACTCTAACAATGAGGGATCTCTTCAGGGATATTCATGTCCTTAAAGACCCGATTCCTTCCCTCTCTCCACTCTGCCCTCCCAGGCTGGAGTCTGATGGCTGCAGCAATTTGAGGTAGCACTTCAGAAATCCCTACAGACAGAGGAAGAAGACAGCCATCTTGTTTTTGCGGTCTCCTCTTAGCAGTGAGGAACATTTTCTCTAAAGATGTGTGCTCATGAATTGAAAGAGAATGAATACACTGGAGTCAATACACAGTACAGGACAGCTCATGTCTGTGCACCCTTTTTAAAAATATATATACTTTTATTGATTTCAGAGAGGAAAGGAGAGGGGGTGAGAGACAGATAGAAACATCAACGATGAGAATTATTTATCGGCTGACTCCTGCACGCCCCCTACTGGAGATCGAGGTTGCAACCTGGGCATGTGCCCTGACCAGGAATCAGACCGTGACTCTGGTTCATAGGTGTTGTGACGCTCAACCACTGAGCTGCACTGGCCAGGCTGTCCACTCTTTAATGTTTCCTTGATGGCTAGACTCCAAGGTCTGGGATGAAGGTTGTGTGAAAGGGCCCTGATCACGTTTCCGGGCTGCAGTCCTGCCCAGCCACTTGTCCCTTCTTTAACTGCAATGTTGAAACTCCACTCAAGCTGTTTCCTCAGCCCTGAATTTCTTCACCCTACCTCTTCTCTGCGAGGTTCTAGTTCAGATGGGTCCCCCTCTGAAATCTTTCCTATTGTCCCATCCAACCCAACCATCTTATTCCTGCTCTGGTAGCAACTGGCTTGTACCATCCAGCCCCGGTTTGGTCAGCCCCATTATTTCTCTCTCAGTCATAGGCGAGGTTGTAAATGCTGGGAGGAGAGCTCCGGGCTTTGCAGATGGCAGGTGCCCAGGAAAATCAGTTGAATATGTCCTAAGTGTGGTTGCCTCCCCCAGCCATTCGTTTTACTCTTGTTCCTATTTTCCCCTTGGCTCCAGCAGTATTTTTCCTTTTTTTCTGTCTCTCTAGCTATGTGTGAGGTCATCTAGAACCTTTGCCACACTGGGGTCCTTCACTTGCTTTCTTCTGCATCACAGGTTTTATGGAACAAACTGTTCGATTTTGTCAGCATTCCTTCGTCTCTCTCTACCCGCCCCCTAGGCCCCCCCCCCCCCCCCCCCAGATTTGGCTTCTGACTTGTTCTATTGTTCTGGAAACTGGAGCTTTCCTGTATTTAGAGGGCAGTTCCTGCAACATCAGTAATCTTTCTTGTCATCAACCAAAATGATTCTAACACCCTATTCCAACATGGGTGTGTGTGGTTTCCGCCACCATTAAGTCATGCTCTGACGAGAGGTGGGTGTCCTATAATTCAGCTCAATTCCGACCTCAGATCCCACAGGTTAAGGGTTCAGTCTCGCAAGAGTGGCTCACACAACTCATAGAAACATGAAACTTACTGGATCAATGGTTTATTTAAAAAGAAATAACTCAGGAACACCCAGACGGAAGAGATGCATAGGGCCAGGCATGGGGAGAGGATATGGAGCTCCCATGCCCTCTCCAGACACGCCATCCTCTCCAAACCTCCATGCATTCACCAACCCAGGAGCTCTCTGAACCAGCCTCCAGTCCCCTCCCTGGAAATCAGGGGGTGGAACTGAAAGTTCCAAATCTCTATTCATAGTTGGTTTCCTTGGCAACTAGCTCCCATCCTTAGGTGCTTTCTAAAAGCCATCTCACTAATATAAACCCAGTTGAATCCACCGAAAGGAGCTTGTTATGAATAAGGAAACACCCATTTCACTTTTATGGCTCTGAAATGATTTGAGGACAAGAGACCAAGTATTATGATGAAAGATGCTCCCATTGCCCTATCACACAGGAAATCCCAATAGTTGTGGGATCTGTGAGCCAGGAACCATAGATGAAGGCCAAATATATATAAGAAGCTATTTTGGTCATCTGAATGACAAAATATATATTTCTTATAAATCGTAATATCACACGGGTGAAGTCAGCTGCCACCCCGGCCCCCACTTGGTGTGTACAGTTACCTTCCTTTCACATTGATTCTGCATAAGGCAAATCAGAGCAAATGGATACAGCCTAGGGAAGGGTGCTACTGGGGAGAGGCTTTTCCTCTCATGCTTTATTAACCCCAAATTAATACTAATACACGAGGTAGGTAACGGTTTTATCATATTCTTCAACACCTGACAGGAGTAATAGCACCCATTATCCTCTCTGCTTCAGAATCTGATATTCTTACTGTCAGTGTAAGAAATACCCAAACCCGTGGAGAATCTTTATGAGTTTATTTGAGCCAAACTGATGACAACTGCCAGGAAGCAAAATCTCAATGGATTGAGAAAATGCTCCAGAGAATGGCAGATTTGAAGTGATTTTCAATCATTTTCATCTCATGGCACACATAAACTAATTACTAAAATTCTGCAGCACACCAAATATATATTTTTTGCCAATCTGACTAAAAAATAGGTATACTTTTATTTATTTCTTATTTTATTTTTTTCAGAATCATATATACTTTTATTTTATAAAGTTGAAAAGATGATGCCTCTATGGGACTACCCTTTTCAACACAAGAGTACCAAAGGCATATTAAAGTACATGGTTAAATATGCTTTACAGCTGCTTTATCTATGGACACATAGCTTCTGTCATAACAAAACAGTTCTTACATAAGAATTAATCCCAGATTTTCAGAGATGTGATTGAAAAGAACACAGAAGTTGTAAAAAAGTCAGGGCTTATGGCCCAGAAAATTACATGTCTGAATTCTTTGGAAATAATAATAATAAAAAAATCCCTGCACTTATTCTGTTATCTTTTAGAAAACGTAGAAAGGAACTACCAACGGCAATGGTAAAATGACCTCCTGCGTGTATACGTCCTATATTTAATGATTTTGTCTGTGACCTGTACTAACTTTGATAGGATACCATAAATGCTCTTTATTCAGCTTTTGTTAAAAATTTACAAAAAATATTAAAGAACTATTTTTCTGCTACAGAAATTGGCACTTAAATTACCTAAATGACATTCACAAATAAAGATCTGGACAATCCTGTATGGTTTCTTCTACATTTTGACTGAGGGAAGAACAACAGGGGTGACTGAGAATTTAAAGTAGTTATCTTCCACATTCACATATGGTTAAAGACTGTTTGGGCCAGAGTTGTCCTTGTAAGTCATTACAAGTAGTCACCAATAAATAAGAGATCACTTCGAATCTGTACCTACCTAAAAAAAGGTATACTTTTTAAAAATATGTTTTTATTGGTTTCAGAGAGAGGAAGGGAGAGGGAGAGAGAGATAGAAGCATCAATGATGAGAGAGAATCATTGATTAGCTGCCTCTTGCATGCCCCCTACTGGTGATCAAACTGTGACCTCTTGGTTCATGAGTTGATGCTCAACCACTGAACCACACCAGCTGGGCAGGTATAATTTTGATTCATTCACACCAGATGAGTATTGTGTTGGGTGTTTCATTTTTTTTTAATCTAAGGGAAAAGAGGTTAATCCCCTGACTAAATAATCAGGTATTACATCTTTTAAAATGTTTTGCAGCACACTGATTGAAAATAGCTGCATTAGAATAAAAGGAGAAGAGGGAAGGAGGGTTACACAAAATCCATTAGTGGTAGATTAAGGAGGCAGGACAGAGCAAAGTGGGAAATCTCTGGTGCTGGGTAAAAAGGCAAAATAGAGAAATCTTCTTTCACCTTGGTGGATACAGTTAATGAACATTTACAGCACATGTAGATGGTATGCCGGGAACAAGGTAACAATGAGCGGTTCCGTGATCTCCTGCTCTGGCGCAGGCAGTTGTGCCTTGATGGGTCTGGAAAAGGTTCCTCTGACATTTCAAAGGTATGCTCCCTTAGTGTGAAAAGACAATAGACAGGCTCATTAAGGTAAAGATCCACTTTTGTCCAGGAAGCTACAGCCTTAGGATATGACTACCCACCATGAATGTTCAGACCATCCTATGTGGTTACTTTTGGTCTCTGAGTTTATAAGGCCCACCACCCAGGACTCCCCCGAGCTTGTCACGTTTAGTATGTGGTCCCTTTTTATCCACATGACTCACTTCACCTTCCAGATTAATTTTATAATTGTGTTGAATTTCAAGAAACTCATGGTTAGGATTTTTTATTGGAATAGCATTGCATTTATGAATAAAGGCGTGAAGGATTGACATCTTTATGTGCTATGGACTGAATGTGTTCATATGTTCAAGCCCCAGTCCCCAATGTGATGGTATGTGGAAGTGGGGCCTTTGGGAGGTGATTAGGTCACAATGACGGAGCCCTCGTGAGTGGGATTAGTGACCAGAGAAGAAGAGACCAGAGATTGATGATCACCTCCCCAGGCAAGTTAGCACACAGCAAGAAGACAAACCAGGAAGACAGCTCTCACCAGGAACTGGATTGGCAAGCATTTTGATCTTGGACTTCCCAGCCTCCAGGACTATGACAAATAAATTTCTGTCATTTAAGCCACCCAGTCTGTGGTGTTTTATTATAGTAGCTCAAGCTGACTAAGACACTCTGTAACATATATTGCTCCCAAATCAGGAAAACACGAATCTGTTTACACAGGTGGTTTTGCGTACCTTCCAATAGAGTCATGGCAGACACTGTGGATGCTTCATCCTACGTCCACCTGAGTTCACCTGTACGGGTTTTCAGAATACTCACACCTCCCCATCTCAATCAAGGCCTGCATCTCTCTTGTCCGCCTAAGGTCTTTCTCTGGCACCATGTCAGCTTGTCTTCACTTTAAGAGGAGCACCCCCAAAATGTGGGGAGTCAGGGCCCCTGGGGCAATCCTCATTACTGGAAGATGTGAGTTGGTGGCCGGATGCTTCAGCTGCCCCATCTTGTGTATCGATGACCTGAGCTGTGCTTCCACATTCTCCCAAAAGGCCCCCCATCGGATGTAGCCTCAGTAGCCCACGTGGTAACTACCCAACTTTTCTTGGCTTTTCTCCCTTCTCTGTCTCATGGTTCCCACTTCCTCATTATGCTTCTTGAAATTACCACCTGAGTCTCAGTGTCGACTTTTGGTGAACCCCAAACTAAGACTACAAGTTTTGTAATTTGCCTCTGTTCTTAAGAGTTGCTATTTTGAATGCCCATGTTGCTTCAACAGTACATATACAGTCAGATATTTGGCTGCTGACAGCTTTGAACTAGGCAAGACTGTTGTATTCCTGGGAAGGATGCAGTTAAAATTTGCATAAATAATGGACTTGTAAAAAAAATTGACTTGTACAAATAACACATTGCAGAAAAAAATCCCCTGACAGTGCACAAGTAGAATTAGAAGCATGATAAAATATTGAACTGCTTTCCTCCCCCCTCCATATTTTTGTTTTATTTCTGCCTCATAAATGTCTGACACGTGCAGAAGGAAGGAAGAAAGGCTAAAAACTCTGAATGAGTAACATGAAAGCAAGCCCTGGTAAAGGAGAACGTCGGTTGAGCGTTCCCCAGGAAATACTCAAATAGTAATTAAAGGAGAAAGGTACTGTAGCAGTAGTTGGGATAAATGGTGTGGCCATCTGGGATACAGTATGTATGTGATAGGGAGGCACACGGGGTCATGGTCAATAGGAGCAGAGTGTGGCCCCCAGATTGGTGACCTGGATATTGGTGGGGAGGGTTTACTTCTAAGACTGCAAGTGGTTGTGAAAGGCTTGTTATGGATGTTTGCATGGTCCTAAGATGGGCTTCGCAAGTGCAAGACATCCTTTGCTCCAGGGTGGTAAGGTGGGTGGCACGGGCCTGGCCCCTGAACTGACCCTCCGGGTTTCCTGGCTCTGGCTGCTCAGAGTCACTCTGGTGGAAAGCACCTGACAACCAGAATGGGGCTGGCGAACCTGCTGCAAGAGTGAAAGGATTTGGACGTCTCCCTGCTTTTCTGAGGCTGCTCTGGGAATTGGTACAGAGCAGGGAGTCTGGCATTTTGTTTCTAATCTGATTGCCTTTGCCAAAAACGCCCTTGCCTTGTTTTTAAAACATTCTGTACTGGTGTCACTCTTCTCTGGGAGCAACACTTTCTTGTCAGCTGCAGTCCAGGAAGCTGGCCCTCTGACCCCACGCTTGCTTCTTTCCTCGGGGATCTATGGGTTCTCATGGCCGTGGGTTTAGCATGTGTGAGGCTGTCCAGCTGGGGGAGGGGAGGGCTTGCGTGGGGGTGCCTCAGCTTTAGCATGAGCTGTGTCCCTCTCTGGACCACAGCCGAGTCCATCAGGGGCCTGACACCCTGGCGGTGGGGTGCCTGCCAGGAGCCCTGAGGGAGAAGGTTTGTCTGAGGGGAGAAATGTCAACCAGACAAGCTTGGCCTAGTAGCACAGAGAATTTGTCCCTTGTGTTTGTCTGTTTTGGCCCTGTTTAGGGGTGCCACGAATGGTAAAATGGAACGTGTTTTTACCACAGGAACCTTGAAACTCTCTGAGGAGGAGGAACAGGTGTTCTTGCTTCTGTTTGGGACACTGTGGGCCACAGGGTTGGAAGGCCCTCAGGCATCCTGCGGTTCCAGAACCTCCGCAGTGGTGACTGGAGTGGCCTTGGAGGAGCCCGGCTCCCACAGCCGTGCAGCCTGAGAAAGGAACTCGATCTTCGCGAATACACATAAACATACGTCTCGTGTTCCTGAAATCCAGGCAAAAGGTGCTTCGTAGGGGACTAGTCCTACATTAGTAGACAAGGAACACAGCTGTTTTTCAAATCTGTCTTGAGTGCTGAACTTTTAACTCACATTCTAGACCTTCAGCTCTTTATTTGTCTCATGGAGACAATAAAAACAAAGAAGCATTTATAAAGGAAGCTTATTTCCTCTTCGGTTCTCCCCGCTGTTTCTGACGATAACACGACTTGCTTGTGTTGACATCATGCCGAGGTTATTTCCAGTGACATTATGAATGGACCTTGCTTTTGACGGGTTTCTGAAAATTTGCATTGTAATTCAAGATTAAAAAAAAAATAGAAGTGTGAAAATACGTCAAAGCGGTATTAACCTTTCAAACGATCATTTTGTAGGGCCCCTCATTCCTTGATGTGTTTTGCAGGGCCATATTCTCCGATGTTGGGTTTGCAAGGCACATCTGCAAGCACCGTGCATGTCACCCTGTGGGTCGCCAGCACCTGGCAGCCCCTCTGTGGCCTCCCCTCAGCTGGAACTTTCCTTTTGCTTTGAGTATTGGCAGCCAGGGTCAGCTTCCGGGCCTGCTGCTCCGAGCACAATGTTCTTTCCCTCAAAGGCCTTGGTGTGACTTACTGTCGGTGTCTCACACATTAAAATTCTAACTCTCCCAACGTCTATTCTCTACTGTGTTTTCAGAAATGTTGTGTACTCATCCTGTGGGATTTTCTTGAGAGGCAATAAAGAGTTTAATTGTTTTCATCTTCGGATGGACTGTTATTCCTTTGACTGTGATTTTATGCCACGATTGAACTGAGAACAGGAACTGGCTTTCTTTCTTTCTTTCTTTCTTTCTTTCTTTCTTTCTTTCTTTCTTTCTTTCTTTCAAAAAAGAACTTTACATTTTATTTTTAATTACAGTTTATATTCAATATTATTTTGCATGAGTTTCCAGTATACAGAATAGTGGTTACACAACCATATACATCACAAAGTGTTTCCCCTGATATTTCCAGTACCCACCTGGCACCATACATAGTTATTACAGTATTATTGGCTATATTCCCTGTGCTGTTCTTTACATCCTGTTCTTTACATTCTGTGGTGTTTTGTAATTGCCAATCTGTACTTCTCAATCCCTTACTTTTTTCACCCAGTTCTCCAACCCCCTCTCCTCTGGCAACTATCAGTCTGTTCTGTGTGTCTATGAGTCTGTTATGACTGGTTTTATGTCAGTTGTAAATTGCTTGACTGGGACAACAATGGAAAATGCCAGAAAATTTAAAAATGAATGATATCTGAACCATCCCCCCCACCCCCACACCAAATAGTTAATGACATACAGTGGAAGCAAAAATGGTTGGAGGTTATGTCAGAGTTCCTACTCAGTTCGTTCTTTTGAATAAACGAAATGAGACAAACCAGGATCGGAAATGCTACATTTAAAGCAATCTAAAAATCATTCTGAAGACTCTGGCTTTTGCTTCTGATTATTCTGACGGGGAGAATTATCTTGAGACTGAAAGCGGGGAGTGAGCCTTGGGGTAGTAGGGACGGGGAGGCTCAAGGGTTAGGACAGAGTCAGAAACCCTCATTTGTGTTAAGTGCAGTCAGGTCTCCAGATTGATTTAAATCCTATCTTGGGAAAGTAAAGACTTGTGCATGAGAGTGGAGTGTCATCCCTGTGGCTCCAAACCCAAACCCAACCTCCGCTTTCTTGGCAATGGTCCAAGATGGGAAGGAGGCCCTATTTAACCCTACTGTACCAACACTAAAAGATGGTCTTAACCATTCCAAATGTTGAAAATTTGAGTTTGTCCCCACAAGTCTTAAAGCTTTGGGTGGTGGAGGTAGAGGTTCTGGAATACTACAAGTGAACCTTTGGTTTAGTCTTTGGCCAGTACCTCCAGATGATACCAAGTTGAGAGAGAGTAATAGAGAAGAAGGAAAAGAAACCCAACTCAGCCCAACTCCAGCAAAAGGCAGTTGGTTATAATGCAGCAATAGATGGCAACACCCACACAGGAGGCAGCCAGGCCTCATGTAGCGGCATTTAGAACAATTACTTCTCCCTCTTCCTTTTTTATGATCATAAACTTTAAAGTAGTTTTTAATACTTAATTTTTTTTCACAAAAGCAATGCTGTTCTCTATATATTATATCCACAGAAAATAAAAATTTTATAGGAGATATAGACAAGCATAAAGAAAATAAAAATATTAATAATTCTACTGCTTCCAAATTATGTTTACATATCTTACTTACCCAAATGTAATCATAATTTTTGAACCAGTAACTTCCCCCTGCCCCATATAACAATACATTATGCAACACCATTTGGCAGAACATCTCATTATGTGGCGTGTAGAACATTCTTGCAGCTAAGTAAGTTGCTAGGGGTAGGACATTCACAAAGGATGGGCACATCTTTTTAAGTGAGCTCTTGAAGCATGCAGCCAGAGTGGTTGCACACATTTATACTCCCAATAGGTTCTGAATCTCCTTGCATAGTATTCATTTTTTCTAATCCTTGCAATTTTTTTCTAATCATTATGAAATCAGTGAAATGGTATTTAATTATTTTTAATGAATGACTAAAGCTTGTTGATTGCTATAAAATCAAAATGTGAAATCCTGGCTTTTACACAGAACCTCAAGAGACCAAGTGAGGAGGAAGCATTTCCTAACACTCTTTCAAGTCATTGCCTGTTGGGTTCCTTGGTCTCTTTTCTCTTGCTTACTTGCATAAGGAATCCAGCTAGTCGTAGTATTGATTTTACTCCCTTTGTTTCTGGTAATCTTTGTGAATGCTGTTGTAAGTCACCTGGAATATTCTAAAGATATTTTCCTTTGTAAATGAGATAGAAACATGTGGAATTATGATAGAAAGAGTGGAAAATGTAGAAAGTTGAGAATTTTTTTCTGATCAGACCTTTGTGAGAAATTATTTTCATTCTGTGGACCCTCAGAAAGAAAATACCTACTAAGAAAGACTCCTGGTAGTTAACTGAGCTCAAATTAAAAAACAGAGCCTAGCAGTCATTTCTATATAGGGGGCCTTGCACGCAAGCCGCACTTCATGGGGACGCCTGCACTAAGCTGCCTACCTAAATGTGTTCCTGCCTCTGAGTGAGCCCTTATTGCCAGAGGTCTTAATCCAGCATCTAGAAGGGTTCAGGAATCTGGAGAAGGGGCTGCTAAAAATGATTAAAGAGTCCAGAGATGAAACATAATTTTGGAAGGCATTTTGGGGAGCCAGAGAAAACTTAGCTAAAGAAACCAAGTTCTCTTGTCTCTCTGGACCCCTTGCTTTTTATTAGCACAAATTGTCCTAAGGCAAAGTAGATATACATCAAAGGCAAGGTTTAGTATACAGAGGCATTGTTGGATTGGAGGAACTGCCTACAGCTGTTCAGGTGTTTGGCCAGCAAGCAATCATTTACGCATCCTTTTCAGGTTTGGGGAAATGCCCTCAGCCATTCCAGATGATTCAGCCCCGCTGACATGCTGGAATTAGCTTCCAGCACTTATAAAGAAGTTACTGGTATTGGATTTCAACCAATAGGACTGAGGCTTTCCCTGTCTAAACAAAGTTGTGCAGCTATATCCCCATCAGCATCTTCACCAACAAATCAGAGAGGCTCCATTCTGATCAGTCAGGACAAGTACCTTTTTAAACCAATCAAACTATGAAGATTTGGAGTCCTTATTGGCAGAGCAAACTAGCACAGTGCAGAGCAGAGCCTACTGGCATGGAGCAGAGGAGAAGAACGGAGCTGAGTGGGATGAAGCAGAGCTGTGAGGCTGGAGTGGGTCCTTGCTCCAAGGCCTCCTCTCACCAGGACTGCCTCGCCCCAGGGCCACCTCCCAGCCATGTTGGTCCATAGCTGTGCTGCTTTATAATTGCTCTGTAACAGTATTGATCTGTTCCACAGTCACCCTGTTCTCATAGTCGTGGTGTATCACAATTAAGCTGTTTGCATTGAATAATTTTCTGTCTTCACTGCACCCCAAATTGGAAATCCCTGTTGGTGTTGAATGGACACCAATGACCATCGGTTGACAATTACATTTTTCTTTTACATCCCAAACTCCACAAAGATAAGAATCATATTATTCATCTTTCTGCCCTCAGGAATGTATTAGCCAACATCGTAAATTTTTAAAAGTTCTTTTGTTTATAATTTAACTTCTCATTTCTACCAAAGTTATACATACTGGCTTACAGAGTCAGTGCCACAGAATTTGTGAGGAACTTAGCAGGCCTCTTCCTCTGCCAACTTCTCTTTCCTAGAAACAAATACTTTTATATCTTTTTTTTTTTTTACTTTTATATCTTTTAGCTAACTGTTTTTGTTATTTATCCCTTTATTCCTGATAAAGGGATAAATAACACTTCCATTGCTACTCCCTGATTTTTCAGTTATGAACATTACCTTCTGACATCTCATTATAGAAGATGAACATTTATGTCTTTGTCCTTCCTGCTTGTCAACACCCCCCACATTCACCCTTCCTCTTCCTGACACCACCCCATCATCCTCATGAAGATATAGTATAATTTTATATAGAACAATATGTAGAGTTCAAATTGCCATGAACTGAAAATGCTATTTACAACTGAGTCATGTAAAAAACTATGATTTTCATTTCCTGCTCAACTTTTTGTTTTCTTAGAGTTAATAATTGCTTTGTTATTGTGCTAGGGTCTTTCTGCAGCTGCAAGGGTTCAGGAATCTGGAGAAGGGCTGGGTATAAATGGATAAACTAGACAAGATATATAAATTTGGGAGGCATGGGTGAGGCAGGGGAGGCTCCACTTTCTAGTGAAGTGGGCTCTCCGAATCTCCAGACCCAGGGCTTTTTATTCACACATTTTGCCCTTTAGCAAAGCAGATATTCATAGCAAAAGCCTGGTAAACAATAAAGGACCATCAGGTTGGGGGAATTGCCTTAGGCTGTTCCAGCAGCAGGTAATAACATGCAGATTTTCAGCCCTGCTGAAAGAGTCCATTCAATCTTTTGAGGACTTCTTGCATTTATTATGACCCGCTGGACTTAGCCTCCAGCATTATTGATTGCATATATTTCTTGTATTCTCATCAGTCCAACCCCAAACTATTCTGCAGTTGTCTAAATTTGTCAATGTATTCAGGTACATCTAGAACTCATTTCCTTCTTCCTAAAAAAGACTCTCCTGCAGTTTTCTGATTGCTCTCTCTTCCACCATCCTGAGGATTCCCTAGGTCTCTCCCATGCTGGGTCTCCTCTTTTTGGTGCCCCTTGTCTTCCTCTTCCTTGGTTTATGCTCTCATTTTGGTGGAGTACATTATAAGGACAAATAAAAATAAAAAATTAAGGTCCAATACTGTCTATTAAAAATAAGAAACTTACTCCTTTTTCTTTAATTTATTACTAGAAGCCCGGTGCACAAAATTTGTGCACGGGTGTGTGTGTGTGTGTGTGTGTGTGTGTGTGTGTGTGTGTGTCCCTCAGCCCAGCCTGCACTCTCTCCAATCTGGGCCCCTTCGAGGGATGTCCGACTGCCTGTTTAGGCAGTCGGACATCCCTCTCACAATCCAGGACTTCTGGCTCCCAACTGCTCACCTGCCTGCCTGCCTGATTGCCCCTAACCACTTCTGCCTGCCAGCCTGATCACCCCCTAACCATTCCCCTGCCAGCCTGATTGATGCCTAACTGCTCCCCTGCCGGCCCAATTGCCCCTAACTGTCCTCCCCTGCAGGCCTGGCCACCCCCAACTGCCCTCCCCTGCTGGCACGTCACCCCTAACTTCCCTTCTTTGCAAGCCTGGTCACCCCCAACTGCCTTCCCCTGCCAGCCCGATTGCCCCTAACTGCCCTCCCCTGACGGCCTGGTCACCCCTAACTGTCCTCCCCTGCAGGCCTGGTCACCCCCAACTGCCCTCCCCTGCTGGCACGTCACCCCTAACTTCCCTTCTTTGCAAGCCTGGTCACCCCCAACTGCCTTCCCCTGCCAGCCCGATTGCCCCTAACTGCCCTCCTCTGATGGCCTGGTCACCCCTAACTGTCCTCCCCTGCAGGCCTGGTCCCCCCCAACTGCCCTCCCCTGCTGGCCTGATGGCCCATAACTGCCCTCCCCTGCCAGCCATCTTGTGTGTTGGAGTAATGGTCAATTTGCATATTACCTCTTTATTATATAGGATATGTATGTAAATCTCTTTATAAACTAAACAAACCTCTTGGCAGCTTTATGACCCAGAAATGTCTTCACAAATACATGAGAGCCATCTTTTGAGACATAAATGTCAAGGGAGATAGAATCTCTATCTCTCAGTTTCTGTGGGAGGGGACGAGCCTACTTCCTGTGGGTGTCTGCAAAACTAGCTCTTGTCAGAAAAACAGGACAATTTAGTTTTTCCTTTGGCTAAATTAATTAGCAAGCATAGATGGCCAGCCCAGTTACCAAGTGAATTTCAGATAAACAATGTGTGACCAGTGGTGCTGTCAAGTGCTTTTACTTGAGGACCAATTATTGTTTATCTTGAAAGCATATAAATAACAGCCTGTATCTCCTTAGCTACATAAAAGGGTAAATTTTTTTCTGTCTTTGCAGTCTCTTAGTGGATTGCCTGTGATGTGCATTGCATACCGGTTTAATGCTTATTCAGTACTACCTTTGTGGAGAGGTTTTCTAGGTGGGGAGAAGATTTTGTTTTTTGTGTTTTTTAAAAAATATACTTTATTGATTTTAGAGAGGAAAGGAGAGGGAGAGAGAGATAGAAACATCAATGATGAGAGAGAACCATTGATTGGCTGCCTTTTGCACACCCCCTACTGGGGATCAAGCCCGAAACCCAGGCATCTGCCCCTGGCTGGAATCGAACCTGGGACCCTTCAGTCCGCAGGCTGACGCTCCATCCATTGAGCCAAACCAGCTAGGGCAAAGATTTTGTTTTTAATGATATTTCCCCAACAACATTCATGAACCTTGGAGGTAATTTCCTGAGTTATTGCATTTCTGAAAATCTTTATTCTAACTTCAAACTTAATTTTTAGAATTCTAGGTTAGATATATTTTTCCCTTCAGAATCTGATAGCCATTGATTGCTATATTGTCTCTGGTTTCCAGAGTTGCTGTTGGGAAGTCCGAAACGCTTCCGATTCATGGCCTCCTGTGTTATGTGACCTGTTCTGTCCTCTGGAAACTTGTAGAAAATTCTCTGTCTCCAGTGTTCTTAAATTCCACAGTGATGTGCTTTGGGGTCGGTCAATTTCTTTCTTTGAGCTGAGTACTCGCAATCTCAAAATTCATGTTATTTTAATTCTGAAAAATCTGCATAAATTGTTTATTTGATAAGTTTTCCGCTCTAGTTCCTTTGTTTGTTTATTTATTTATTTTAGTGGAGTACCTATTACTGGGCCTCCTCCCCATGCTTTCCATTTGTGTTTTCTCCTCTACTTTCTGGGAACTTCTTTAGCTTCATCTTACATTTTTTCTCTTTTGTGCCTTTATTATCATGATTCTAATTTCTAAGTATTCTTTTTGTTCTCTGGACCAATGCTCTTCACAGCATTCTGTTACCGCTTCATGGGTAATATTACTGTAAAGTGGTTTTTTCTCCTTGCACAGTTTCAGGCTCCTCCAATAGATTATTTTGAGTCTGTTTTGGATTTGTCTTTGTGGTTGATGCTTTGCTCAGATGTCTGGCTGCCTGCTCACATTGAAGAGGGAGCGCCTAGCAGCTGGCTGGCGGCTCTTGAATGCCAAGTGGGGCCTGCTGGCCTCAGCTGTCCGAGTCCTTTCACTGGAAACCTGTCTCGGTTTCATGTTTGGATGGTGGCTGGCATTCTGGGAACTGAATGAGGAATAAGGCTGCCTGAGGGCTGTCTCAGCATTCAGAACGCCCACATTCTCATAATTCCTTTGTTTTCAGTGTGGCAACCCTGCTTTCCACTGAGTTTGCGGTCCCCTTACTGACCCTCTAGTCATCCTCTTCAGGAAATAAATGCCCACCTTCTGCAGCGGAGAGGTCAGTGACCTGGCTACACAGAATGGGGAGATCTCGGGATCTGACCACTTCTTCAACAGGATTTCAACCAGTCCTCTTTACTTCCGGCTTTTCCTTCATCTCCTCGCCCAGAGGGGCTAGGTGTCACCAATTTCTCAGCTTTGGGGATTCAACGGAACAGGGTAGGCTTTCCGCTTTCCCAATGTGAGCTGAGGATTCGACTTAGGATCAAAGACTTTATTTACTTCTCATCCACCTGCTTTTTAGTTTCCAAAATGTTGTTCTGTGGTCTCCTCTCCCAGTCATCCTGTGTCTGCCTGTTTGTGCTTTTGAGCTGCCATTTTCACCTGAATGTGCTGATCACTCCGTTCTTCTCCAGCCATGCTCCTCCCTGGCTTCTGGAGCACCACATTCACAGTTCTCTTGCCCTCACAGGCCCCTTTCCTCCCTGCTGTATGTGGATGCATGCCCAGGACTACAGCCAAGGCCTCTGTTTACTCTCTCCAAGTTACCTCATTTAGCCTCATGGCTTTAAACAATATCTGCATTTGCCAGTGACACCCAAATGTACATCCCTAGCCATGACTGTCTCTAGATGCTGTGGGGCTGTGTTTGCAGCCTTGCTCTGGAGGGGAGCCCATACCTATGAACATTGGCCAAGCAGGCACAAGAGGTGGCTTGAAGGCGGCATATTTCCCCTGATGTATGTGAGGTCTCATAAAATTGTTGTGCTCGACAGAGGTTTTAAGAAAATCCTCATTCCTTGGGGCTCTTTCCTCCACCCTCCACATGATTATGACTCAGTTTCTGGTCAAGACCTGCCAGAGTGCTGGAGAGATGGGTGGGGAAGCCACACCCTGGGTGCTGTTCTAACATCTGAGGAGAAGGTCTGGCCCCTGGATTCTTGTCATATGAGACGATCCCTGGTTGAGGAGACAAATGGCCCAAAGGGACAAATCTGTGGCCCATGAACCTGGGGGTGGTCAGGGCGGAGGACTCCAGCTCATCCCCACTTCTGACCAGGTGTGGGGTTGTCTCTTCATCTGGGGGGCCCTCTTGGGCCCTCTTTTTTCTCCTCCCCAGCCCTTTCACACAACTTTTCACCTGCCTTTTACTCTTGGTCTCTGAGTAGTCTTGTAGCAAAATCAACTGCTACAGCCCGCTGGCGTGGCTCAGTGGTTGAACATCGACCTATGAACCAGGGGGGTCATGGTTCAATTCCCAATCAGGGCACATGTCCCAGTTGTGGGCTCAGCCCCCAGTGTGGGGCATGCAGGAGGAAGCCAATCAATAGTTATTTCTCATCATTGATGTTTCTCTCTCTCTCTCTCCTCTCTGAAATCCATAAAAATACATTTAAAAATTTAACTGCCACAAAGGAAATAATTAAGAACCTGAAATTCAAACCCAACAGAGCTATCTACTTTTGACTTAGTATTATTTTCACTTTTGCCAAAGGAATCCTTTAAAGCACAGATTTATATGTAGTGACAGTGGTTGATAGTTAGGTCAAAGGGAAGAGGAAGGGGGAATACAGGAGAGGAAATTCCTTGGGAATTAAGGAATAATTTTATATAGCATAGCTAGGGTTAGAGACATTAGATCTCAAGATGAAAACAATAAATATTTATCAAACCCGAATTGCAATCTGAGACCCTTTCTGCCACCAAAGCACCAGGTTTCTACAGTTTGAGCTGAGAAGTTAGAGGGCAACCTGCAGCAGCAGCAGCCACCTCTTAGTAGCCTGCACTGTGGGAGCCCTGATGGTGAAAGCAGTGAAATTGGGTGCAAGGATATAAGAGGTCACGCTAAGGGCGTGACAAGGCTGTGGGGCCTAGCTGTAGGATAGGAGAGTAAAGGAGTACTGCCTACAGGTTCAGTGGAGAAGCCATGTCTGCAAAACACCAAACCACAGGTAAAAAGTAGAGTGTGATGGCCTGCTATTCAAACTGTGGCCCATGGACCAGCAACATCAGCATTACCTAGGACCTGGTTGAAAATGCAGAGTCTCAGGCCCATCCCAGACCACATCCGCATTTGCATTGTATCAAGATCCTCAAATGACTCATGTGGACATTGAAGTTTGAAAAATGAAGTGCTGTTGGGCTCTCAGAGGAGAGTAGGTGTCCAATATTTGTAAGTTTCTGAAGATATTCTACTCATGCTTTGAAAAGTCTATATGTCACTAGATTATACAATTGCTAATCATGGAGATCTAAGGAACACTCAAGCAGAGTGTCAGGGATGTGTTGCTGGGCCTTGTGCTAGGGTGGACCTCAAAGTTTGGACCAGATGTCTCTCAAGTTCTTCTTCAACATCAAGGTTTTACACTTCTATACAATAACCCTCCTCATATCTTTGCCTACTTGTGCTAGTGTTTCTCTTGGACAAATTCTTACAAGTGAGCACACTTAAAATTTTAGTAGATATTGCCAAATTTCTGAACAAAAAAGAATACCCATTTGTATTTCTGCTACCGGTATTGAGAATACATGTTCTCCACCCGTTTGCCAACATTACTTGTTATTAACCGTTTAAATTTTGGCATTTGGACACACACAGAATTATATTTAGTAGCTTACACTTACATTATTGAAAGATTAAACTCCTTTAAATTGCAGTCATTAGTATTTTTTTCAGTAATTAACCTCTTCATATACCTATCTAATTTTTCAATGGAGTATTTTCTCCCATTATTGGTTTGCATCAAATTTTATAAGTTAAGAAGTTAATTTTGGTCTCTTTTATGTGTTACAGGTATTTTCTTTTAATTTATTTTGACATATATACCTTTGCTGTATAGATACATAAAACTGTTATGTAGTCATATCTATCTTGTCCTTTGTGGCTTCCAGATTTCAGGTTCATATTTAGGAAAGCTTTTTCTCTGTTCCAAACTTGTAAAAATATGTGCACCTATAAAAACAGTGCTTTTCTTCCCATTTTAAAGAACTAAATCTTTGCTTCATGTAAAATAAATTTTGATTAAAAGTAAAGAAGTTAAGAATTCATTCTATTTTGTTTTCTCCAAATGGTTAACAGATTATGCCTACAGATTTTCTTATATAACATTTTCCTCATTGGTTTGAAATGCCACTTTTAAATAATGTGCTGAATTCTCATATGTACTTGAGTTTAGTTCTGTACTCTTTGTTCCATTTACCTCTCTGCTAATTCCATGTTGTTTCCTTTTAAACAACTACTGTCATAGCTTTATGGTTTAATATCTGAGAGGACTAGCCCATTTACATTGCCCTTTTCTCCTCCATTCCATCCCAGAATTCCCTTGGTTCTTCTCATATGTTTATTTTTGTAGGCAAGAATAATAATAAAGCTAACATTTACACACCTACTCTATGCCAGGTGCTATTATAAATATTTTACATGTGTTAACTAATTTAAACTTTTTATTATTAGAACTTTTATGATTTTTATTTTTAATTTTTAATAATTCTTTATTGTTGAAAGTATTACATATGTCCCCCCTTATTTCCCCATTGACCCCCTCCAGCCCGCCCCTGCCCCCCAGGCCTTCAGCACCCTATTATCTGTGTCCATGGGTTATGCATATATGCATACAAGGTCTTTGGTCGATTACCTCCGATTTCCATTTTACATGTGAGGAAACAGGTGCAGAATGGTGAGCGACTTGCTGTTTTGGTTGAGGTTGCGTTTAAGACAGTCTGTATTAGGAAGGATTGACTTTTTTTTTTATAACATTATGTCTTCCCATGATGAGCGGGATAAAGCTGCTTCATTGGCTTAATAGGAGGATTACCTTAGACAACCCAGAGCCTAGCAAGTGCCTGGACCATAATTACAAAAAAGAGGAGGTGGTTAGACTGATGCGATCTAGTGGCAGTGGCGACCTATATTAGCAAACCAAAGTCTAAGCCCGTAAATGCCTCAAGGTAATGAAATCAAAAGCTAAGGACAACAAATCACAAAGAGCCAACTGTGCCTTAAGCTACAGCCAATCAATAATTCCCTTACTTTGATTTCGCCTTTTCTCTAGAACTCTCTCCCCTAGCTCCGGACATTTGACAGCTCCTAACAACTTCGGTTTGGCATTGCCTGATTCCAACAGATTTTTGTGCAAATAAACTTAAATATTTTTTAATATGTCTCAGCTTATCTTTTAATAATTATTAATACTATTATTTATTCAACTATTTTATGTTTCTCTGATTTTTATCCTTTTCTCATCAAGAATTTGCCCATATATGGATGTGAGGGCGATCTGGCTGCGACATCTGTCACCCCATTGATCGCCAGGGTTGATTCGGCTGATCTGGCTGGCTAGGCGGGTGTCCCCCTCCTCCCTCACCGATCCATGTGCGTCCCTCCCGAAGCTGCGCGCTCGGTCGAAGAGGACGACCTTCCCCCCAGAGGAGAGGACCGGTCTTCGGTCAAGGGTATACGAGTAGCTGCGCTCCCCTGCTAGAACCTCCAAACAAGCTCTCAAGAATTTGCCCATATAAATGATGGCTGTTTTTATTGCTCTTGTATGTGGGATATTTTCTTTCATTGTATTTTAAACTGGTTTCTCTTTGAGTGTAGAAAAGCCTTTGGTTTTTGTAGGTTAAATTCATAACCTGTCACCTTACTAAGTTCTCTAATTGTTTCTGAAACATTTTCCCGTTGATTCTTTCAAATTCCAGGAATGCCATCATAGCATCCACAAATTATGATAAGGGCCTTCTTCTTTGTGTTTGTCATTTTGGTCTTTCCTCTAATTGGATTGAGTCAATTAGGCTTTTAGAACCCTGGTGAATAAAGTGGTGATAATGGCCACCCTTGCCTTTTCTTACTTCTAATTGGGGCTGTTTCTAGGGCAGCATCATGAAGCCTGGTGCAGTGGGAAATTCTATCTTTTACCATTACTAAAGATTAAAAAAGACTAAACAGGAATAGATATTGGATTCCATCAAATACTATTTTGTTGTTTATCCCCTTATTAACACTTGCTTTATAATACATTTTCAAAATTGAGGCAATTAACAAATATTGGTAATGTACTATTATCTTAATGGCTGCTGGATGACATTTGCTAATATTTAACTTGGAAATGTGCTTCAATATTGCTAAGAGTGCCTGAGTTGCATATTTCTTTTCCTGAACTGTGTTTGACAGGTTTCAAGAAGCAATTTTGCTGCAAGAGACTAATTAGCGTGCAAAAGGAATGAATTCCCTGCTGGTGCTGGCAGGGCTGGCATTTCTTTGTGGGTATGTCTCTGACAACTTTCTACCCTTCTGAGGTTCTTGGTCTGGTTTCAATCTTGAGTCAATTCTGATCATCTATGTTTTCATAGAAAACTATTCATTTTAAAGAAGATTCAAAATAGTTGTATAGAGTTGTGCAGTCTTCTAATTTTTTGTTTATAGTTTATTTCTCCTCATTATTCTAATTTTGTATTTGTGCTTCCATATCTTCTTTCAAATTAAAGTCTAACTTTTATTATTTTAATGACTTTCTCCAGATTTTATAGTTGTTTTCTCTTGTCACCCTTAAGCTTATTGCCTAATTTATTTTTATTCTTTCTGTTAGAAATGCAAGCTTTAGATGTAGTCCATTAATATTTAGAGAGAGTGGAAGGGAGGGGGGAGGAGGAGGAGGAGAGAGAAACATCGATATGAGACACATCGATTGATTGCCTCCCGCATTCACCCCCACCAGGATGGGGAGCTATCCTACAACCCAGGTGCATGCCCTTGGCCAGGAATCAACCACTGAGCTTACTGGCCAGGAGTCTCTGGTCTATATTTTATTTTACCATTTGCCTTCTCCCATTATTTAGTCTGGTTTTAGCTCCACTAATGGTTGTTTATAAATTTTTAAGAATTATCTTAAATCTCTCTCAGTTTATCAAGTGTAGTGAAGGGGAACAGAATACGCCAGTCCCAAATGTGCATGTGGATTATTTGAGCCAAGGCAATCAAGACCCAGCCGACTCGGGAAAACCTTTTCACCTCCCCTTTAACTGCCTCAATGAGTTTAGCTAGGGTGCCTCTCCCAGAAAGAAAGCTATTTCCAGAGATAACTTCTTTCTGTCTGAGAGACCTAGCTGCCAACAGGGTGAACATTTGATTACCAAACATCTGTTCTTAGCTGCCTGTGAGTGGCCCTCCTCCCCTTTGCAGCCCATGTCCCATTCCTTAGCTCAGGATGGCGTATAAGCCTCAATTGCCTAGCTGCCTTTGAGTTGCATGTCTTTGTGGGACTCCCATATACAGCCTATGAAATTAAATCTGTTTTTCTCCTGTTAATCTGACTTATGTCAATTTAATAGAACAGCCAAAGAACCTGCTTTATACGTTCAAGGAATAACATAGAGGACAATGAGCTGAGGCAGGGAGTCAAAGGTGAGGTCAAAGATTAAGGGGTGAGGGAAAGCGTTGGGTCTGAGTTCAGGGGCCAGACCAAGTAGAGCTATTGTAAGGATTGTTTGGCTTCAACTCCAAAAGAGAAAGGAAACGACTGGGGGATTTGAATAGAGTAGCAGCATGATATGACTTTGTTTAAAAAGAGCAGAATGATTTCTGTGTGGTGAATAGGCTGTGGGTGGCAAGGGAAGCAAAGGAGGTGAGAAATGATGGTGGGTTGAATTAGGGTGAAAGTGGAAGATGTGGAGTGAAGTTGTGGGATTCTGGGTATAACTTCAAAGTAGAACCAACAGGAATGGCAGAGGCATTAGATTTAGTGTTAAAGAAAACAGTGAGTCAAGAAGACCACAAGACACTTGTGGAAGATTGCCTTTTTTTTTTTTAATCTCAGAGACACTGAGGAAGGAGCATACTTTAGGGTGGGAGGGGGTGATGATTCAGTTCAGGTTTGGAGCTTACATTAGAAATGCATATTAGACAACTGGGTAGAGGTAATGTCTGGAGTTCAGAGGGCATTGCCAGCATGTAGATAAATGGTACTTATAGTCATGAGACTGGATGAGGCCACCAAGGGAGTGAGTTCTGGATTGAGCCTGGGGGAAGATTGGGGGTCAGGGAGCTGAGTAGCAGCCTGAAAAGGAGTGGCTGATGAGTAGGAGAAAAACAGGAGGCTGACCCCAAAGGGAAGAACGTGTTTCAGGAAGCTGGGAGAGATCAGCTGTGCCTCATGCCACTGAGTAGAGTGAATGAGGTCTGAGAAATGGCTGCTGGACAGTTGATTCCAGCTAACAGGAAAGGAGACAAAGCCCAGGCCAGGTGAAAACAGGCTGGCAGATGGGGGGAGGAGCAGATGGAAGGGGGGAGCATATGGAATGACTGTCCCGTTTGCTTCTACTTTATCTCAGAAGTGGACACAAGGCCCTCAGCTGCCAGTGCAGAGGGAAGACTTGACTCTCAGTGAATTGGTTTCTGGCAAATTGACCCAGAGCCCAGGGACCAGCTCTTGGGTGGATTTATTAGTTCACGTATTTTCGTTTTATTACTCATGAGTTGCTACTTTTATCTTTACTAATTTCTCCTATCAATCTCCTCCTCCTCCTCCTCCTCCTCCTCCTCCTCCTCCTCCTCCTCCTCCTCCTCCTCCTCCTCCTCCTCCTTCTCCTTCTCCTTCTCCTTCTCCTTCTTGGTAATCCTCAACCGAGAATATTTTTTCATTGATTTTTAGGAAGAGTGGAAGAGATGGAAAGACAGAAATATTGATGTGAGAGAAACACATCGATTGGTTGCCTCCTGCACCAGCCTCAACCAGGGCCTGGGCCAGGGAGGAGCCTGCAACCAAGGTACGTGCCCTTGACCCGAATCGAACCCGGGACCCTTTGGTCCCCAGGCCGACGCTCTATCCACTGAGCTAAACCGGCTAGGGCTCCCTTCAATCTCCTTTATGTTATTTTGCTGAGTACGTGGGTGATTTTTCCATTTCTTCTCATGGAACAATGGGAGCATTTAAGGCTATTACTTTTCCTTTGTGCACAGCTCCCATTGGCCTCTCTCCCCCCAATAAGGATGTCGCAGTACAAAAGAACTTATTCAGCCTGGACCCCAAAGTCCAAATTCTTACTGGATAACCTGAGGTCTGCTGCAGTAATAAGGCCTGGACCTCCGGTTTCCTCCTTTTCTACTTCTGAGGCTTTCCCAGAACCAGGAAATGTGTCACACAAGCACTGCTACGCCATAGAAGTCAAAACAATAGTGTGTCTGTTGCATTCCAGTGTGGTGTATAGTGGCCAAACTATTCAAACCTTAGGGGCAAATGGAAGAATGGCTATGTATTTTCCATGGGCTTTAACACTTTAAAACTCATCCCAAACGATCTGAGTATTTGGGTTTTATGGATTAGGAAAGACTACTGAAATCACTATGTGTAAACCATCTGTAAGCCTCTGTATCATTTAGTATCTAAATCTCCAAAAAGATTGATGTTCACTATGTTTAAGAATTAGATTAGATTGTGTAGTTACAACTACGTAAAAAAGCGTAGATAAAAAGGCTAAGAGGACATAATCTCAATATTAATTGTGGTTAGTTCTGGGTAAGTAGATTCTGGGTAAAGTTTTTCCTTCTTCATCATTTCCCTCTCATTTTCAACCTTTCTGCCATTACTATGTATTCATTTATTAATTTAAAAAAAGTCTTTTAAAATATAGAAAATATAAATTTGTGTATTTCATATAAATCACAATTATATAAAAATAATATGCACATTAACAGAACTATAAATAACTGTATCAAAATGTTAACAGTTTTTCTCAGGGTAGTGGTACAGTAGATTTTTATTCTCTTTCTTTAGCTAATCTGTATTTTCCAAGAATCTGTTTGTATATTCTTTATTCTTTTAATAATGGAAAAGTTAATTTTAAAAAAATAAAGTAACCAAAATTCTGGTAGGATATCCTAGGTATGGAGCTCCTTTTTCATGGTTGTTTCCTGTGATGTAGAGAGTTCTTTAATCCAAATATTCACATTAATTTTTCCTGTTGTGGGACACTTTCCCTCTGCTATGCCTTTGCTTATTCATTCTAATCTTATTGTTCTTGCTTCCTGTCAGGAACCCTCTATTCTTGGGTTTGACCTCTGGTCTCTTTCCTTTAAAACTATCATCTTTTTTATCTTTTTCACCTCTTTGGTGTTTTGGTTTGTTTTAAAAATTCAACTCTCTTTGCAAGTTTATCCTCCAGGTCAGTACCTAAAGGAGAACTCTCATCTGAGAAATAGGATGATGAGAAACTCACACCTGTTTAGAAGGATTGAGGAATAGTCTTTGAGTGCAGCTCAATTGTAAGATATAAAATAAGTGTGGGGTTTTAATGATATTCAAGAATTCTGGTAGCTGTTGGACTCAAATCATGAATATGACCTGTCGGTGTAGCAGGGTGGGGCAGGTCAACACCAGTGTCCATATGGGAAGAGCCAGGAGCCTGTCTGCTCCGTGATTCAGAAGACAGAGCTGCAGGGACCAGCTCTGTTACAGAGAAGCTAATACAAAGTGAAGGAGCTGTTTCTCCAGAGCACAAGCATCTCTGCTTCTCCCTCCAGTGTCCTGAACAGTACACGTACCTCATAACATCATATTCCCAATTCCTGTGACACTGATGTCATTCATTTCACGTAGCCTGTGTTATAAGCACACAATGTATTGTTACTATTATTGTTTTAAACAGTTTTCTTGTAGAACATCCTATATAATAAAGATGTAATATGCAAATGGTCGTTACGCCGTGAAGCATAACAACCGACTGAGTAACAACCGGATCACAGATCAGCAGGAGGGTGGGGCAGCAAGCTACAAGTGGGCTGCAGAGAGCTACAGGAGGGGGAAGGGCAGCAAGCTATGAAGGGGAGGGGGGGAGCTGCAGGAGGGCAGGGCAGTGGGTGGAGAGCTACTGGAGGGTAGTGAGCTACTGGCACACAGATTCATGTGCAGGGCTACTAGTTTAAAAATAAAAAAGTAAGATATTTTATCTTACCTTCATGTATCCCTCTTTGATCCTCTTCCTTTCTTTGTGTAGATTCAACTTTCTGAAACAAATAATTTTCTTCCTGAAAAGCTTCTTTAACATTTCTTACTGCATTGAATCTCACCAGTTTCTGTTTGTCTGAGGAAATATTTATTTCTCCTTTACTTTGGAAGGTAATTTCTCTGGATATGAATTTCTAGGTTGGCAATTTCTTTTTAACACTCTACATTCTTTTTCCTCGTTTGGCTTCAGACAAGTTTGCTGTAATCTTTGTTGTTCCATAGGCAAGGTGTTTTTTGCCCCTATAGACTAGGCCTTTGTTAGGGATAAGAGCTGGGCAAGTTTGGAGATGCTTACTCTTCTCTTCTCCCATCCACACTAGAGGGGACCTTCCTCAGATTTCTGGAGTGACAACCCACGTAAGTGTGGTTCCCCCACTCTGTGACTGCAGGTACCCACTAGAGTGTCTTACTCTCACACAGATGTGCACTCAAATGCCTGCAATTGATTTAAGTGCTCCTACCAGCTTATTGATTCTAATGACTTCTGTTCCATATAAGCAAATCTCGGGAGCTATATTTCTGGATGTATCAGTCTCTCCAGAGTTCAAGATAATGCATTGCCTGTGACCTCAGTCCTCTGATGGTTCCAAGAAGAGTCAATTATCTTCCATTTGTTTAGCTTTTGCTTGTACAGATGGGTATGACCTTTAAGCTCTGTACATGTTGGAGCTTGGTGTTTGTTTTTTCTTTTATTGCCTGAATAGATGACTAATTGTTTAGCAGGAGGCTGGAGAGCTTTGTGTGTATGTTTCTCAGGCTAAAATCCCTGCGGGTGGTGAGTGAGTTTACCCAACCCCTAACCTGAGTTTTTTCAGCCGTGGACTCTGTCTTCTTTTTTCTCTCACATAAGCATCCACACTACACTTGATTGTAGCCAAAAGGCAGAGAAGCAATCTCTCATGTAAGCATTGAAATGCTAATCAGCGGGTGAGAATTGGATTAAACCAGGGTTGGGTTTTTGCCAACTGTGAGAGGGACAGACAGTTGGAGATGTATGCAAGGGAGTGATTATAATGGTGAATCTCAAAATCTAAGCTTAGTAAATAGGGGAGTGAGAGATGGTGAAAAGACAATATAACCTGTTGTAGATCCTGGTTTCCCTATGTAACTATTTCTCCGCTCAGAATCTATTAGTGACTTCTCATTATCTATTTAATAATTTCAATAGAAATCAACAACGATTTTGGGACCATCACAGGGCAAAGCACTGTATTAGATGATGTGGCACAAAAAGACCATCTGTGCCATCCAGGGAAAGTAGGCATGTAACTCAACGAGACAGAGCATCTTAATACTATATTGAAAAACAGTTGATTCTGAAATGAGTCTGATTCTTCAGTAAAAGTCTCCACAATGGGATGCTAAACCACTTAAAAATATATATGTTTACTCATTTCAGATAAGAAGAGAGAGAGAGAGAGAGAGAGAGAGAGAGAGAGAGAGAGAGAGAGAAACATCAGTGATGAGAAGCATGCCCCATCATGGGGACTGAACCCACAACCTGGGCATGTGCCCTGACTGGGAATCAAACCATGAACTCCTGATTCATAGGTCGACACTTAACCACTGAGCAGCACTGGCTGGGTGCTAAGCCACTTTTTGGTCTTAAATCCAATTTGAGTCCATTATCATTCCATGAACATGCTTTCCCTTCTCCCTCCTCCGCACCTTTGCAAACTGGTGATATTCTCCCTGGAATGCTTACCTGTGTGACTTTCTCCAACAAAACCCAGTCATCATCCTGAAAGCTGAGCTCAGATGGGGACTACAGGGAGCCTTCCTGGTTTCTTTAGCAGGAAGTAGGTCTCTTATCTTCTCAGCTGTTCAGAGGGCATCTATCACACACTGATACTTGTCTCACCTCTTTCAGTAGGCAGCATGGATATTTTCCTGTCTGCCTGTGTAGCAGTGAGCCTGCCCTTTATATAAAGCAATAAGTGAAGCCCTTGAGAAAGAAAGGAATTTAAAGAACAAAGTTGGGACCAGATGGTTAAAATCAGCCATTGCCTTGGGTTTTCTGGTTGTCATGGACACGGTATTTTCTATTGTTGGTAACTCCAGTCTCTATGGTGAGCTTACCCTTGGAGCTAGTGGAAACGTACATGGAAATGCATGCCACATTCATGGATTGGAAGTCTTAATATTATTAAAATGTCAATAGTTCTTAGAGCTAGAACCTTAGAAAGGCTAGAGATGGGATTGAATGTGACTCATTTTATATTTCACTGAAGCGGGGAGGGCAGGTACAGGGAGGACAGATAAATGGGGAAAAGACAAAAATTGACTTCCCTCCTCTAACAAATATTACATTTTAAGTTAGTTTAAATCTTGCTTTAGATTTATTTCATCCATTCCTGTTAAGATTGCAATTGAATTCTCTCTACCATGTGGTACCCTCCTCACCACCCTGCAATCCATGGTGTCTCTTAAAATGACCAGTTGAATACTAAAAGTGAGGGGAAATAAACTCAACAATAAGAGGTTAGAATCCCATGCCAGAAATTTCAAGGGATGTGTGCAACATCTGGTACATCTAGTATAACACAGAAGAAGATATTGAGGCTAGGCTCTCTGACCACCTTCCTGGTAAGTGGGTGAGACTCAGATGGAACCCTCTAGCTCCTATGGTGAGGCATGGAGGCAAGGGTGTTGGAGACAAATGAGAGGCTTTCAACACCTGGGGTGTCTTTTTCTTAGTATTCATGGAATTGGCTTTAGCCAATAAAACAGTGGCCTCAGGAAAGAGGTAGGGTATGGTCTCAGCTGGAACCTGGCATAGTAAACTACCTGGATTAACCAACTGCACCGTGTAAAAACACAGTCTTCACATAAGATTACTCTCACTTCTGACACCTATTGTAAATTTGAGGATTCTACTAAACTACCCTCAAGTTCCATAATTTATTAGAAAGACTCATAGAACTCACTGAAAGCTTCTAGACACATGGTTATAGTTTATTACAGGGAAAGGCTATAGACTGAAATCAGCCAAAGGAAGAAACACATAGGACAGAATCTGAGAGGATTCCAAATGTGAACCCTCATCCCATAGAGTCATGTTACCCTCCCCATATCAATGTATGACAGTACAGAGTATTTCTAATCAGAGAAGCTCACCAGAGCTTCAATGACCAGAGTTTTTATTGAGACTTAATTACATAGGCAGAATTGATAGATAGAATGCCCGTGTGCTTTGGGGTACACAGTATTAGTTGACCTGAAGACTGTTTAATGAACTTGGGTTTCAGTAACACTGAGAACAGGCTGGCCTGAGGTAAAATATTATCTGATCTACTGTCTAATCACACCACTCCCCTTCATCCCATGTTCCCCTGTCCCAACACCTGGTTCTTTATAGTGTGGTTTATGTTTCCTTAAAACAACAGTCCTTTTTGTTTTTACTTGACACCAGATAAACATGAAAGAAAATAAAACAAAACTAAATGTCCAAATTTCACTCAGATGTAAGGATGGGAGTCCACCCACAAAAAGGAGTCCGTGAACCCAACGTTTTGTTGAAAACCAGACACCTCCATGGGTGAAACCAGTAACAGGGTGGAGAGATAGGGGATGTGGGATAAAAAGCGCTATATTGCAGAGCTAAAATGAACAGGGTGTCATATCCACAAACCCAGTTCTAATTACTGTCAGGAAAGAGGATGAAGCAGGGTGAATAAAAAAAGGGTTAATTCTATATAAGTTAAATCTAGAAAAAATAATTAATTTTGTTCTAGGAGACGAGCTTTGTTGTTGCAAAATTTGTGAACAATGTTTTTTGTTTTGTTTTTCAAGTATATTTTCTTCCAGCTCACATTTTAAGCTCATGGTGTTCTGGTGAACAAAGGCAAGACTCTAACTTGATTTGACACTGATGTAGAGCAGAGAATGTCAGCTCTCTGGAAAAACGGATGTTCCACCCGTAGGAGGATTATTAAAAGGCATAAAACTTTATAAGCATTAAGAAAAAACAGGCTGATAGTTATACTTATTAAGGATAATTATGGCATTTAACCTTAAGGGCATAAATTGGTGAAGTGGATAATTTAATCTGGCAGACATCAAAATTATATTTAAGTATCAGAAGAAGGAGACAAAACACAGAGATGATTGTTGGATGGGCTCAAAAACGTTCTGAACACCTTCCCAAGACTTGTAGATATTTCCTTTCATTTCTTACTTCCCTCCCTGCCTTGAGTCAGGTTCATCTGGGGCTTGTGGCTTTTGGGGAAATTGAGGACTGTTTTTTACTCAAGTGTAATTATAGTCACTTTGGTTTATTGTCATCCACTGTGACTATCTGAGCTTCATAGCCTCTCAGATTCTGTGTGTGTGTTCTTCCTATAGATGAGGAAAGTGGGGAGGAATTAAGTGACTACAGTTATTTCCTTGGTCTCTGGGTAATAGAGCTTGTGTTTCTGAAAATTGATCAAATAAAGGACTCCTCATCTTAGTAGTCCTGACATTTTCTTTGAGAAACAAGCTGCAAGACTTTACAGGAGCTGGTCCTCATTTTTCTCATATGGAACACAAAGAGTTTGAATTAGAGATTTGTTTAGGACAGAGAATTCCTAAGCAATAATGGAAGACCTTGAGCTAGAATCAACAAATATTATAGCAATTCGACTTAGCCATGATCAAGCTCTTCCCTTCTGGTCTTAGGTTAGTTAACATCCACCCATGTCTCTGATCTCAGCATGTGTCATTTTCTCAGAGTTGCAATTTTACAAACAGTTATTTGTTTGTTTTATTAATGTGTGGGTTCCTCATGAGCCTTTGAACTCCACAATGGTAGGGTTATTGCTGGGTTTTACTTCCCTTACCTCCCCTACTAGCACATGTTTGGCCTATAGTATGTGCTCAATAAACATATGTTGAATGCTGAATGAATGAGAAGATGAGGGATCCCCAGGAGGATGATTGATAAAGAAGTTTCCTAATGGTGCAAACACAGGAACAACCAGACTGGAGGACCTGTTACTAGAGTTTTTTTGGTTCTTCCCACTCAATGGGTATAGTAAGAAGGGCTTTTCCTTAGCTCTGTCCCACACTCCTCATGCCTCACTCTTCAAGGCCAGTAACCCAGAGTGTGCTCATTGACATCAGGATAACTCTGGCGGTGATTTAGGACACATAATCTTACTCAAGAATCTCTAAGCTTTAGAACATCTCCAACTTCAAGAACAAACATTCACCATTTTTTCCAAGTATATCCCTTAAGAATTAAGATGCTGTTTTCTTTCCTCAACTTTTTATTATAAAAATTTTCAAACCTACAAGGAAGTTGAAGAAATAGTGCCAGGAATATTACTCAGCTAAATTCAATAATTAAAAACATTTTGTCCATTTGTTTATACTCCTCTTATATATGTATATTTTCTTTCATTCTTTTCCTGAGCCAATTGAAAATAAGTTATAGACTTGGGATATTGTCTCCTAAGAACAAAAAAAAAGCACATTCTCTTTACACAATGCTGTTATCACAGCCAAGACACTTAACATCAATACCAAAGTCTAATATACATGCATATTTAAATTTATTTATCTCAACAATGTCCATTAGAGTGTGTTTTTCTCTTCTGTTTTGTAGTCCAGAATCTAATAAAGGATCATGCATTGCATTTAGTTGTCATGTCTATTTATTCTCCCTTAATCTAGAACCTGTTGCTTTGGTCTCTGTTAAAGACTTGAACATATTTGGAGGGTCCAAACTATCTGTCTTGTAGAATGCCTAAGCCCATACTGATGGTTATATTAGCAGTTGAAAAATGGCAATTTTTCAAATTCTTCTATTCCTTCTATATTATTTAACTGTCATTCTTCTGTAAGGAATTGCTTTCCTTAGTACCTTTTGTATTCCCCTCCTTCTGTCAACTTTTGATAATTGCTGTTTTTAATGTTTTTAAAAATCCTCACCCGAGGGTATGCTTTTATTGATTTTAGAGAGGGGAAGGGGGAGAGAGGGAAATATCGATGTGAGAGTGAAATATTGATCAGTTGTTTCTTGTAGACTCCCTGACTCAGGATCAAACCCACAACCTGGGTATGTGCCCTGACAGGCAATTAAACCCATGCCCTTTGGCCCACAGGATGGTGCTCCAACTTAGTCACTCAGCCAGGGTGCTATGGTTTCTTGTTTAATTCAGTGTTTTAGGACATATTACTGTCCACTTTTATTTATTTATTGTTGATGCTCAAATGGTCCCAAATTTGCCTGGTTGGAGCCTCTTTTAATCGGATCCCATGTCCTTTTGGTAGGACCTTATTTATATCCCTTCCTCACTTTCTGGTCCAAGTTGGTCCAAGATTACCTTGATCTTGCCCACCCCCAGCCCTGGAATTGGGCCATTTCTCCATGCATCCCTGGCTCCTTTTAGTGAAGAATGACATTTAGAAACCAAGATCTGTGTGTTAGGTGTGCTCATTGGCCTGTATTTGTTTTGATATAGAATGTATATGAAACAATTCATTTATTAAGTTATTTCAAAATATGAGCAGTGTCTATTTATATGTGGGATTTTGTAACTTAAGTTACAGACAGAAAAATAGAAAATATGAAAATATTTTGCTCTGCTTTTTCCTTTCTCTTTTCATGGTTAACTATTCTTCTAGTTCACTATTACAATCTAATAATCTTGATCACATTAAGTTATGAATCATTGATAAGACTGAACATGTTACATACATTTGTATATTATATTTCCACTTGAATGCGCTTTTCATGGTTATATGTACATCTGTTGTTAGGGGCTTTAGATGGCGTAGATGTCATCATTCTGTGTTGGGGAGATCTGAGAAGAGCCCAGGGAACCTCTTCTGGTTCCAATCTGATTTTGGGGATGGGGCTCTGGGGATGAGAACACTTAAGAAGCATCCTGCTTTCATTCTCACTGCCAAGAGCTGGAGTCTGGCTTCTGCCCCCGCCTTGCCTGACTCAGCCGGAGACAGGGACTTGCCATCACACGCAGAAGAGCCCTGTGCCTTTGGAGTCTCATCCATAAATGGAATCTACCACTCCTGCCCTCCACCCCCCAACCCTACCTCATGCCCAGAACAATAGGAAGACGATGCCACTTAATGCTCTGAGCTCTTCAGAGAGAGAAGCACTCTCATCAGAGTGCAATTTAAATCAACTCAAGGCAGAAACATTCTGGTGGGGGAGAGGAGAGGTAGATGACAGATGGATGATAGATCCATCGATCGATCGATAGATAGATGAGATATTTTGGGTTGGGATGCCATCAGAACAGAATCAGGGCTTTTTCTTCCTTATAAACTTCCCTTTTCTTGTCCCTTTCCTTGTGCCTTCCACTCGCCTCCCTCCCCGCATCCTGCAAAGTGATCTTTATAGGAAATGACAAATAGGGAAGGCCTTGTATTGTACTGGACTTCATGTGTCAATACTGTGCAGCTTGGGGCACTGTGCACCATTTGCTCTCTGGGCCCAGGAAGCATGCTGAACTCTTGGCTCTGCAGTGACCTGATAGTTTGTCTACTGTCTTAGTTATTGCCACCATAATGCTGGGTAGCAAATCTCCCCACAACTCAGTGGCTTGGCACAATAGCCACTTACTTCTCACCCCTGGGTCTGGGGGTCAGCTACAGTTTGGCTGGTGAGGCCGGAGTCCAGGCTCTGGGCAAAGGTTGGGTCCAGGTCTGCTCCACGCTTTCCATCCTCCTTGGACCTGTGGTTACTTGGGGCGTGTTCTTCTTTCTCATGGTGAAGGTCAGAAGCTCCCAGAGGGCCGAGCAGAAATACACGAGGCCTCCTAACACCCAGGCCCAGAGCTGACACTCTGGCATGTCTGTCCACACTCCACAGAGAAGGCCAGTCACATGGCTAAGTCCAAAATCAATGGTGTGCAGAGGGAGTGGGTGTGACTATTTGCTGAATAATCACTCAAGCTTTCACAACAACCAAAAGTCACTGGCACTCCATAGCTACTAGTAATACTTACCATCTGTAACAGGGGAAGAACATCACCAGTTTAGTTCTAAGGGAGGCAGTGGGATGATTAGCAGTCAGTCAGTCAGTGCCACAATATGTGACAACGGGGAAGTTGACATGGCTGTGAGCAGCTGTAAGAAGCAGGAAAATGCCATTTGAAGACTTTTTGTTTGTCAGTTATGTTTCAAACTTGAACTCTGAAGGATGGGGAAGGAGAAATTTTTGCATCCAAAATTTGTAGCTCCTTGCTCAGAGAACATAATTGCTCAACACCCAAGGCTTAGTCTCCTTTGCCTACTGAGGTTGACATATCCAATCTGTCCAGAGATGAGAGGTGGGTCTTCCAGAAAGATGCCTCTCCCTTAGGGAGATTTGAAAAAAAAGCTGTCCTCCTTCTCCTCCTTCCATTGAAAATACCCAAGGAGGGGGTTCCAAGCAACTTGGGGGAGAGATGAGGGGATTTTAGCTTTAGTTCTTAAAACAGAAAGATGCTGTTGCCTCAAGGTTGAGGAGAGAAGCAGATGCTTGAACCATTTTTAGACCAAGTCAAATATCTTAGGGCATCTATCTTGGAAGAACCACAATTATTTGGAGAGGAGAGGAGAGGAGAGGAGAGGAGAGGAGAGGAGAGGAGAGAGAGAGAGAGAGAGAGAGAGAGAGAGAGAGAGAGAGAGAGAGAGAGAAAGAGAGAGAGAGAGAGAGAGAGAGAGAGAGAGAGAGAGAGAGAAAAGAAAGTTGGATGCATGGAATGGTATGTTGGAGGCAGATGTACTGGCTCATGAGTGACTTGATGAAAGCTATGTGTTAATGGTGTTCTCTTTCCATCTATGTTGGCATCAGTGACTCCACAAGATATGCCATCTTTCCCCAGGGAGCAGCTTTCCTGTCTCTGGAGAGAAAAATGAGATGTAGGCTTAGAAACTGCCTTATTGATTTTAGTCTGGTTTTGTAGTCTAAAATCAGAAACCCCATCCTATTTAGCCCACTGTTTTGGTCTGAAGGAAAAGCCCAATTTTATTGAGTTTTGTAGAAGATGCTGTCATCTCCAAATGTGACAAATATCACATTGCAACACTATTAATTTCCCCAACAATTTAAGCAGGTGTATGGCTTCTGACATCGCTGTGCAGAGAGGAGGTGTTAACCTCAGATCTGTTATAAGTGAACTCAGCAAGAATGTGTACAAGCCATGAGGGTTACATGTAGGCCACAGTGGCACGAACTCCTGTTCTTGGGAAGCCTCCTTGGCCAGAATGTTCTCAGCAGGATGTTGGTTCTTTAGCCACTAACTGTCCTTTGAAGCTCCTGAGACCACAGCTTAACTGCCTCCAGGTGTGGGTTGGTGACAACCATCTCACTGAAGCATTGTTTCCCAGTGTTTATCAAAAGCCTCCGGCTGAAAAAAAAAAAAAAAAAAAAAGAGTTGGGGAGGGACCAGCAAGAGGATGTTTGGGCTGGTCCTTTCTCCAATTCTTCTCTCATTAGGTCCAAGACTCATGCTCCTAGGCTGACAAGCTGCAGACCCCCAGGAGGGCTATTCTCAAACTTCCCTTTCATGCAACTCCAATGCTCCTCCCCACCCAATGATGTCTTAAAAAACAGTCCGAGAAACTCATTCCCTGTTTGTTTGTTTGTTTGTTTTGGTATAAATTGACATTTACAGAGACCTGATTAAATATAAGTTTTGTATTTTTGAAAACACAAAATGGGTGGTGTTATGTACTTTCATCAGGAAGTCCATAATTCTGGTTGTCTTCCTTCCTTCCTTCCTTCCTTCCTTCCTTCCTTCCTTCCTTCCTTCCTTCCTTCCTTCTTTTCTCTCTCTCTTTCTTTCCTTCTTTCTCTGTTTCTTTTTTTTTTTTATGACCATTGCCTAGATCGATGTACGAATTTAAAGCTTATTTTGACTTCTTTATGGAGAGAGGAACAAGGAGGTGAAGACAGTGTGTGTAAACAACACCTCAGAGAAGATTTCCTATGAAGATGAGCAGAGAACATTGTGTTCCTTCCTAGCAATTGGCCTCCTTTTGTCATGTGAGGATGATAAATTAGTCTAACTTACTGGGTTTTATTTCATGTTTGGCTACTTGAATGCAGCACTAAATTTGTGGCCAACCCATGACAAGAATTTAGGACTTTACAGTATGTACTTTTCAATCCTGGCTCAATTTTATATCCCTAGTCTTGATTTTCATTCTATTTTGATTCTCACTTAAACAAAATCATCTTGTTGATTTTTAACACCATGTTAAGATGCCTTAAATATTTTCCAGAGAGACCTGAGAATACAAATACATTATTTAACAGGCTTAACAGATAGTGAAAGCACTATCTGTGTCAAGGACTGACCTCACTAAAGTTCAGTGCATTTTTTTTTTATTTTGATAGGTAGTAACTAATCTAATTCTTGGCCCTAATTCCATCTTATGTCACATCAGACAGAACATTCATATTTACATTGTCATTAGAAACCCAAGCTAGTTCCTGTTACAGCATTGAGTGGGGTGGGTGGTGAGATGAGAACCAGAGACCTGGCCCGTTTTGCCATTTGAGTTGCACAAGCTCTGCACACTTGAACGCGGCCATTCCAGAAACCTTGAGGGCTGAAGGCTAGCGTCTCACAAGCTTTATCGTATATCTAATTGCCTGGAAATCTGGTAAAATATTTAGGGAATCAGAATATGCCAACTCAAAATATGCCCCTTAGGCATAAGGATTATTCTGACGTGAAGACAGTTGAGAAATAGCGGTTGCCAAACAAGCTCAGCCCTTCCCCCATTTGCCTAAGAGTAGGATGTAAATTGCCAAGGCTTCTTCTCTCCCAGAGCAGGAAGAAGATGACAATGCTAGACTCTTATCAGCCAGACAATACCGAGTAGAATCTTTACAACAAACCTTACAAAAACAACCCTTATCTTCTATTAGTTTCCTCTCATATATTTACCTTCCCACAATTTGCCACCCCTAAAAGCCTAGACCCCTTTTCCTCTGTAGTGTCCCTTCCCTAAAACTTTACTGTTGTTTGTTTAGATGTTATTTAAGCTCCAGGTTCAACCATTCCCTTGAGTCACTCAACACAGTTTCTCCTTTATCTATGTGCATTACATAGGCTAACAAACGCTGTTTTTCTCTCTTAATCTGCCTTTTGTCAATTTAATTTCCTGGGCTCCTGTCATCTTACCTTATAATAGAGAAACATGCAAATTGACCGCACCTCCGCTATGCCCATGATTGGGCCAGCGGAGGCTGAGGGCGGGACTCCCGGTGGCCTGTCGACCGTTGATAAAATCAAGATGGAGGTGCCCAGTGGCCACGCCCGAGCCGCTGCTCCCCTGGGGTGCCTGGGGTGATCGGCACCCCGGGGGGGCGTGGCCGCGCCCGTGCCCGCTCCCCGGGGGTGCCTGGGGTGATCGGCACCCCGGGGGGGCGTGGCCGCACCCCTGCTGCCGCTCCCCGGGGGTGCCTGGGGCGATCGGCACCCCGGGGGGGCGTGGCCGCGCCCGTGCTGCTGCTCCCTGGGGGTGCCTGGGGTGATCGGCACCCCGGGGGGGCGTGGCCACGCCCGTGCAGCTGCTCCCTGGGGGTGCCTGGGGTGATCGGCACCCCGGGGGGCGTGGCCACGCCCGTGCAGCTGCTCCCTGGGGGTGCCTAGGGTGATCGGCACCCCGGGGGGGGGCGTGGCCACGCCCGTGCCGCCGCTCCCCGGGGGTGCCTGGGGCGATCGGCACGCCAGGGGGCGTGGCATGGGGGCGTGGCCGCTCCCTGGGGTGCCTGGGGCGATCCGTGTGAGAGGGATGTCCAACTGCAGGTTTAGGCCCGATTCCACAGGGATCGGGCCTAAACCTGCAGTTGGACATCCCCCGAGGGGTCCCATATTAGAGAGGGTGCAAGCTGGGCTGAGGGACACCCTCCCCAGTGCACGAATTTCGTGCACCGGGCCTCTAGTAGATTATAAGAGTGTAGAGAAAAAGTTTTATTTCCTCCCCTACAAATATAAATTCCGGTTCAGTAGGTCTGACCTGGAGCCTGGAAGTCTATTTCTATCAAACTCAGGTGATACTGATGCTGCTGGTTCAAGGACCATACTTTGAGTAACCACAGGGGCTGCTTGCAAGACAACATACCCAGCCCCTCTGGATTTCTCAAATATGCCTCAGTCTCAGCTGATTGACCATAATCATCTGGGAGAAATGAAAGCCACCAAGGCTAATCTGAGAGCCCACTTGAATTTGTAAAGGTCTGCTCTGAATGAGAAGGAATAGACATATTTTTGAGGACTATATTACTTTCCAATCTTGTTTACTTAAAACTACGGGCCAGATTCCATCTTGGGTTCCCTGATTAGATTCACATCAGTAGCACTTATTTAGAGTATTTTTCTTCCTTTAAGGAATCACATGCTTGACACTATTAATCTCTTTGGGAAGCGTGCTGTTAACCAGTTGTTTCAAAGGATCTTCCAGCTAAGAATCGCTTGGTGTTTGGGGGTGGGAGGTGGCTGTGAGGGTTAGCTCATTAGTGATGCAGAGATGCAGGCAAAATGATAACTGGCAAAGCCTTGGATAAAAGAACGACACGGGATCTTTCGGTGACAAGACTTGGGGTCAGACATTTCAAGACTGACTCAGAAAGCCCAGGTGGCTGTTCCACCTCTCCATCTCCTCTCAGACCCACTGGTCCCAACTCTGTCCCGAGAGGGCTGTGGAATTTCCCCTGGCCCCTTCGGCAGTCTCACCTTGTTAAAGCAGCTCGGTCCCAGGAGGATTTATAAAGTAATCTGTCTCTGTGCCACCATGGCAACATATTTAAGTATCTCAAATGCCATGAGCCCAGAGGGTCAGGATTTGAAACACTGCTTTACCCTAGTGCCCTAGCTAGTGATTACAAAGGATTATGTTGTAGAACACAAGGCAGGCTGGTTGGTTCCAGGGCAAAGAAGGCTTAGGGACCTAATGTCCTGTTCTCCTTTAGAAGGGATTGAGATTCCATGAAAGGATTGGGGACCAGCAGATGCCTTCTGGTTTCCCAGGGATACTAAGGACTGGAGAACGGGCACTTTCATTCGTCCCCTACAGACCATGGGGTGGAGGGGGTGGGGAGAACAAGGAGGCTGAAACAAGTGACGAATATAAGAGAGAAGTAGGGGAAGAAGCAGGGTTCTCCTTTTCCTTCCTCCTTTCATTCTTCCTCCCGCCCCTCCCTTCTCTTTTCCTTCCCCCTTCATCCTTCAACAATTTTTGGGAGGAATCAAAGATCCAAAGAACAATTAATCCACCTCAATTCTTGGGTATGCACAGGTCTCTTATTTCATTTCGTTTTTCTTTCTCATCCCTGACTCCACAAATATTTCCCTCCCTGTTATTGGTGTTCAGGTTGGGTTTTCTAGAAGCAGCGAGAGCTTGAGTCTGAGATTCTTGTTCAGTGATTTACTGAGGGGCAGCTGGTTAGGAGAGCAGGCTCAGGAAGGTGCTGAGGACAGACATGGTCCAGGTGGTGTCTAGCGTCCACTTGATCCTGTGGGGAGTTCTGGAGCATGAATGGCATCACAGAGTGTTGCTTTCTCTCCCTATTCTGCTGCCCTTACTTTGAGGCAAGGGGGCAGGCCTGTAATCTGGCGGGTGGAGGGTTGCCTGAGTACTCTCCTCAGCTCAAGGCAATTCTCCAAAGAAGGGGGGCCATTGTGCACGTCAGCAGCCAATAGTCACTGCTGTTAGTGTGTTGTGGCGGGGGGGGGGGGGGGAGCAGGGAGGTGGGACTGGGTAGGATGCCAAGGGCTACAACAGATAATCACTAGGATGTGTTTAATAAATGTCCTTGTGAGTGTGTGTCTGTTTATTATTGTAAAATATTTAGTGTTCATTCAAAACACATGTATTGAACCCCTGCTCTGTGTTCAATGGCCTGCTAAGAGCATGGTTCTAATAGTTGTGAGGGCAACAGACAGAATGACTCCTCTCAGCTGGGTTAAACAGAGGATATAGATACTAAGCAGCTATCCATACCAATCTGGAAAGTGCTGAGAAGGAGAAGTTCAGGAGTAATAAGAGATCCCAGCCAGATGCATGCTGGGATGGAGAGACAGGCCTCCTTGAGAACAGGTATTTATGGCTGTGATCGAGAGATGAGTTGGCATTAACCAATGGGAGGGCAGGCGCTCCAAGCAGAGGGAAGAGCAGGTGCAAAGTCCTGAGGTAGAAAAGAGCCCTGCAAGTTCAGGGAATGGGAGAAGGTCAGTGTGGCTGGAGCACAGGGAGCAGTGGGAGAAGGGGTCACACAGCATAGGATGGCCTCACAGGTCGTGTTGAAGACTTAGGTTATTGCCGAAGCTCAGTGGGAATCCACTGAAGGCCTCGAGAGGGAAGGGGCATGATCACTATGGCAGCTCAGGGGAGGTGGCCAGTTTGGAAAAGGCAGGAATGGTAGCTGAGGAGCTCACAGGAGAAGTCCAGGGAGAGATGTCCATGACTTGGACTAGAGTGGTGGCAGTGAACGTAAAGAGAAGCAGCAGGGCATTAGGCTTTGGAAGAAGTAGCCACTCATGTCACTGGTGATTTGGGTGTTGGCGGGGGGGGGGGGGGGGCGGTGGCGGGGGGGTGGCGGGGAGGGAGGTGAGGAAAAGGTCGGCTTGATGATTAATGCCCACATGGACGGGAGGCAACCAATTGATGTATCTCTCTCACTTTGATTTCTTTTTCTCTCAGCATCTCAGAAGGGAGATGTTGGGCAGGCAGTTGGAAGGATGTGTTTAGAGCTCGGGAGATTGGACAGTGCTGGAAAGTTAAGTTTCATGGTCATTAGCATGTAGGTGATACTTGGAACCCAGGAAGAAGTATAGCTAGCGGAGGAAAAGAGTGATGAGGGCCAGGCCCAGGCCGAGGAGGGACAACCAGCAAAGTTTCAGAAAGAGAAACCAGAGAGGTTGGATTAACACAAAACTGTGGCAGCAATGAATCCATTAGAAGAGCTTCAGGAAGGATGGTGATCAGGTCTGGGGAAATGCTATTGGGTGACCATCAGGATGTGGCCACAGTAGGGTGCCATGGAGTGGTTCTGGCCAAGGCAGCTAGCTTTCCATGGGTGAAACCAGGCTGGGAGATGACCGAATGTAGTGATGCAGAGAACTTGTTTAAATAAATTTGGTTATTTGTGAAGAGAAAGGGCAATCTCCAGACTGGGAGTCAATTGTTTAAGATGGGGGAGATGTTTTAATGCCAGGAAGGAGTGATTTACAGGGAGAGGATGAGGGTATGGGAGAGTGAGGGGTTAATTGTTAGAGGAAAGTCTGCAGAGGTGGGAGGCAGATCAGGGTCTCCATTATTTGGCCAATGTTGGGTGCATCCATATTGGGGTCCTGTGCTAAGGAAGGCAGGAAAGAAGAGGTAGGAGCATTTAAAATGACATCCAGGTCCTGGCTGGTGTGGCTCAGTGGTTGAGTATCGGCCCATGCAACAAAGGGTCTCGGGTTCAATTCCCAGTCAAGGGCATGTACCTCGGATGCAGGTTGATCCCAGGCCATGGTCAAGGCCTATGCGGGAGGCAACCAATTGATGTATCTCTCTCACATTGATTTCTTTCTCTCTCTTCCCCCCCCCCCCCCCCCTCTTTTCCATTCTCTCTAAAAATCAATGGAAAAAATATCCTCAGGTGAGGATTAACAAAATAAATAAATAAAATAAAAGGGCATCCAGGCCTGAATCTGGGATGGTTGCTCTCTCACCATCCTCATGTCCTCCTGGATCCTCAGTCCTGTTCTTCCCTGCTGATCCTGGGCAAAAGGTCATCACAGCCAGCTAGTGCCTAGGTCCCTGCCCCTCCCATTCTGTACCCATTGCCCTTCCCTGGACACAGCCTCTGCTGGATGAATGGTCCTAATTCTCCTTTTTTCCTGTCAAATAAAAAAAAAAATCTGCACTTGTAAGGAAGACATTATCGGAAAGGAATGTGAAAAGAGGGAAAGGTACTAGTATTGCAAGGGCAGGGGAGCTGGGCGGAAGGGATTGTAGCAATAGGAAAGTGTTGTGACCATCAGAACAGCCCCTCTGGAGGGTTAGATAAAGAGGGGTTTATCTTCTATAGGGAGAAGGCTAGAAAGAACAAGGTGTGGGGATGTGGGATGAAGGGGAGTGGTGTGATGGGACAGTGGATCAGAGAATGGTTGAACCTGAGGCCAGCCTGATCTAAGAGGGACTATTGAGGAGGGGCTGTGTGCTGGCTCAGGTTGATCCTGGGCCAAGATCAGGGACCTGAGGGAAGGAAATGATCTATATATATAAAAGCCTAAGTGACCGTTGCAACCGAAACAACCGAACGGATGACCGAACAGGCTGCGTGGGGCGACCAGGCTGGCAGGGGGGTTAGTGAGGGATGATCAAATGACTGAACAGCAGGCTGCATGGGGCGACCAGGCTGGCAGGGGGGGGGGGGGGAAACAGTTGGGAGCAACCAGGTCAGCAGGGAGGGGCAGTTAGGGGTGATCAGGCAGGCAGGCAGGTGAGCAGTTAGGAGCCAGTGGTCCCGGATTATGAGAGGGGTGTCCAACTCCCAGTTTAGGCCCGATCCTTAGGATCGGGCCTAAACCGGCAGTCAAACACTCCCCGAGAGGTCCCAGATTGGAGAGGGTGCAGGTTGGGCTGAGGGTACCCCCCCCCCCACCCATGCACAAATTTCGTGCACTGGGCCACTAGTAATAATAATAATAACCTGTGTCAGGCCCTGTCTAGGTAAATAATTGGGCATTCATGAGTCCTATCTAAGTCCTATGGAGGAAGGATGGTTCTTTGCAGAAAGTCCTTTCAAGAATACAAAAGGGTGGGAGGATTTCTTAACCAGCACTGTTTTCCAGGAGCACAGGGCTCAGGTAAAGTTCAACATTGTTCTCCCTGCCTTCCCCTCCTCCCCACCCTCCCCGCCTTATCCCTACCTTCCCTACTCAAAATCCTCATTGTTTAGAGTAGATCTCTGCTAGACGTTAGGAAACCTCTCTCTCCATTAATAACCTCTCAAAAGTGTGGGGCTGCTATTGGGAACTTGCTTAGACCTTCCTACACTCTGTGAGGTTTGAGGAACAGCAGCATCTCCTGGGCGTCTGTTAGAAAGAAAGGTCCAGCTTCCAGGTCAGCTTGAGCCACTGCAGGTTTAGGAGGGTGAATGTATAAATATGCACCTCCCACAGACGCCCTCCATCCCAGAGCTTCACTTCTGCAGGCCTCCACTGCCTCAGCCCTGTCCCTCTGAAGGTGGGAGGGTGGTTCCCCAGGTAACTTGGCTCTCAGGGGATCAGTGACCCCCAGCCTGGGTGTGGGCACTGGACCATCTTCCTATCCTCCTCCCTCTCCCACTTAGCCCAGCTTAGTTGCTAAGTTAGGGTCTAAAAGGGCTGGGCTGTCAGTGTGTCTCTCACCCTGCAATGCCTTAGGGCCAACTCCCATCCCAGCTGCCTGCACTGAGGGCTGGAGCAGGTGACCTGCCGATAAACCAAATAGTGGCTTCAGTAGAGGACACCCCTTTTTTTAGTACCATTAATTTTATAAAAGGCTGAAAGGCTCTAACAACCACGTTAGGTGATTTGGTGCCTCTCCTGGCTGTGAGATGTGGGAACTGAGGATGGAGAGGCCTGTTGGAGCACGCCTTTCCCAGACCTGGGATGAGAGGCCTTTGAAGCTGCAACCATCAGATGGCTTTGATCCTTCCAGGGCCAGAGATAAAGACAAGATGAGGGCGAGGTGATTAATGTTATTATTTATACTTAGTGTAACTTACATTTGAGGCCTCTTTTATAAAGTATTTAATTTATGTATAATTTCACTTCTCATAGCATCACTTCTGGGCAGAGGATAAAGGCTTTAGGAAATAATCACTTTTCTCCACGTTAGAGTGCTCATTAAGCTGGGCCTAATAGCACATGGATTCCCTTGACAGTTTGTCTTTTATGGGAAATTATGTCTTCAGCTTGTGGGCTTCAGTGACCTAGGATGGTGGTTTTTGAAAGAATTTTTATTATTCTTTCTTATTTGAAAGCTTACAAATGGAGAATGTATGGGTGGGAGTCACAGGCAGCTTGGAAAAGAGGACCGTGATTTGGTGTGGTGGCCAGAGGGTCTCTACTAGGTGATTAAAATACAAAATGTGTTGTCACCATCACCAGCATTATGGAGTCCCAGTGGAATGGTGGTTTTCAAATTTGAGCATCAGCATCCCTTGGGGGGCTTTTTAAAACTAGGATTGCTGGGCCCCAATATCAGTTTCCAATTCAGTAGGTCTAAGTGGGAAATGAGAATTTGCATTTCTATCAAATTACTCGGTGATGCTGATGTATGGAAAAGATATTCACAGTTTGAAAACCACTAAGTAGTCTATTAGATCTCTAAGATCTAAGATTCTGAAAAACTCAAAACAGTAAGAGTTCTCTAAATTGTCAAGTTTTTGATTAGCATTGTTTCAATCAGTGTGTGCAACAGGTAGACCAGGAGTCCTACTTGATGATCATCATCTTCTTCTTTCTTTATATTTTTTTTGACAGATCCTGCCTCAGGTCTACTTGTATAAATAGCACAGGAGGACACCAGCCCCATGCAGACAGCAGCCCAGGGGTCTTACCAGTCCTTCTGTCCTCACATTGGGATACAGAGGCCTGTACGCTGGAGCCTTTATGGGGGGAAAGGGGAACCTGAGCCTAAATATATATCTTTTTTATATTGGCTTTCTTCATTTTGTATAATTTCCTTGAGGTTCACTCAAGCGTATTAATAGTTCATTCATTTATATTGCTAAGTAGCATTCCATGGTATGAATACACTAAAGCTTGTTAAACCATTCTCTCTTTGAAGGGCATCTGGGGAGCTTCCAGTTTGGGGATATCCTATATAATAAAAGCCTAATATGCTAAGTGTCTGGTTGTCTGGTCAGCCATTCAACCAATCAAAGCGTAATATGCTAATGATATGCTAAGGCCACTCAACTGCTCTCTGTGACGTGCACTAACCACCAGGGGCAGATGCTCCGACTGGTAGGTTAGCTTGCTGCTGGGGTCTGGCCGATCAGGACTGAGCAAGATGGGCTGGACACACCCTGGAGCCCTCTCGCGCGTCCCTCCCTGGCCCCAATCGTGCACCGGTGGGGTCCTTCGGCCTGGCCTGCGCCCTCTCGCAATCTGGGACCCCTTGGGGGATGTCAGAGAGCCAGTTTCAGCCCGATCCCACAGGCTAGGCTGAGGGACCCTACTGGTGCACAAATTCGTGCACTGGGCCTCTAGTTATGAATAAAATTGCTACAAACATTTGTGTGCAAGTTTCTGAGTGAAAATACATCTTCACTTGTCTGGGATATATGCCTAAGGGTGTAATTGCTAGTAAACCCATTTTTTAGTTTTAAGAGGAAGTTCCAAACTATTTTCCAGAGTAACTGTACCATTTTACAATCTCACCAGAAATGTGTGAGTGATCCAGCTTCTCCTCACTAATATTTGGGTATCATCACTATCTTTCATTTTAGCCATTCTCATAGGTATGCAGTGACATGTCATTGTGGTTTAAAAGTGCATTTCTCTAATGCCTAAATATGTTGAACATCTTTTCATGTACTTACTTGCTATCAGTGTATCCTCTTCAGTGAAATGTTTGTTTATGTCTTTTGCCCATTTTCTAATTTGATTGCATTTTTACCGTTGATTTTTTTAGAATTTAAAAAATATATATCTTAGATAGTAGTTCTTTGTCAGATATGTAGTTTGCAAATATTTCTCTCTCTCTTCAACCTTTTCACAGGGTTTTTCATAGAACAAAAGGTTTTTATTTTTAATTAGGTCCAATGTATCAATTTTTCCTTTTATGAGTTATGTTTTCGGTGGCAAGTTCCAAGAACTCTTTGCTTAACCCCAGGTTCAAAGATTTTTTTTAAAAGAAGTTTTATACTTTTATGTTTTACATTTAGGTCCATGACCCATTTTGAGTTAATTTTTATATAAGGTAAGGTGTGAAGTTTAAGTGGAGGCTCATTTTTTGCCAATAAATGTTCAATGCATCACTTATTGTACAGGCTATCCCTCCTCCACTGGATATTTTTTTTGCTACTTTATTAAAAATTAATTAGGCATATTTGTTACTGGGTAGAGTGTTCTATAAATGTTAATTAAATCCTGTTGGTTGAGAGTGTTGTTCAGTTCTATCAATTACTGAGAGGACAGTGTTGAAGTCTCCAACTATAATAGTGGATTTATCAGTTTCTCCTTATCAGTTTTTGCTTCATGTATTTTAAAGATCTGAGTTTTTTGGATGTCTGCATATATACTTAGAATTGCTACCTCTTTTGTTGGATTGATCTTTTATCATTGTGTAATGTCCCTAATAATTTTCTTTGCTCTAACATCTACTTTAATATTAATGTAGATACTTCTCCTTTTCAAAAGCTAATGCTTACATGATATACTATTTTCTATCCTTTTACTTTCAACTTACTTATGTTACTATGTTTGGAGTGAGTTTTTTATAGACCGCATATAATTGAGTCATGTTTTTTATTATCCACTCTGCTGATCTCTGTCTTTTAATTGGTGTATTTAGAACATTTACATTTATTTATTTTATTTTTTAAATATATTTTATTGATTTTTTACAGAGAGGAAGGGAGAAGGATAGAGAGTTAGAAACATTGAGAGAGAGAAACATTAATCAGCTGCCTTCTGCATACCTCTCACCGGGGATATGCCCACAACCAAGGTACGTGCCCTTGACCAGAATCGAACCTGGGACCCTTCAGTCTGCAGGCCGATGCTCTATCCACTGAGCCAAACCAGTTAGGGCAGACCATTTACATTTAAACTAACTATTGATATATTAGAGTTTACTGCTTGTTTCCTCTGTTTCTTGTTACCTGTTATGGTTCTCTTGCCTTCCTGTGGTTATTTAAACATTTTTTAGAGTTTCATTTTGATTTGTTTATAATTTTTAAATCATATGTCACTTTGCATAATTTTCTTAGTGGGTGCTCTGGCTATTCTTGTATACATATGTAAATCATCCCAGCCAACTGGTGTCAACGTTTTATCATTTCGAGTGAAGTATAGAAATATGACTTTCTTTTCATCCTTTTACCCTCTCTGCTTTAAAAATTTAATTGTCTTAAATGTTTTCTCTGTATACACATCAACTAGTGCTCTAACATGTGCTTCAATCATAAAATATAATTAAAGAAAGTCATGAGATGAAGGATAGTCTATTATATTTACTTTCACCCATTCTGCTGTTCTTATTTTCTTTCTGAAAAATCCCAGCCTTCTATTATTGTTTTTGTTTTTTCTTTCTGTTTTAAGAGCTTCCATTAGCCATTCTTTAAAAATAAGTCTGCTTGAAACAGATTTCCTTAGTTCTTCTTTGCTGGAGAATGTCTTTATTTCTTATTCATTTCTGAAAAACAGTTTCACCATGTGTAGAACTTATGGTTGACAAGTCTTTCTTACAGCATTTGAAAAATGTGCCACTTCCTTCTGGACTCCATGGTGTCTGATTAAAAACCTGCTCCTGTTCAAATCAGCGTTCCTTTAGAGGCATCTGTTGTTTCACTCCTGCTGTTTCTAATATTTTTCTTTCTTTGTCTATAGTTTTCAGAAGTTTAATTATGGTGTGCCTTCGTGTGAATTTGGTTTGGTTTATCCTGTTTGACACTTGCTTAGCTTCTTGTACCTACAATTTTATGTCTTTAGTCAAATTTAGGAAATTTTTATTTCTTCAAATAGTTTGTTCAGTCCCATTTTCTTTCTGCACTCCTGGGACTTTCATGATGTGAATGATGGATTTTGTTACTGTCTCACAGATCCCTGAAGTTCTGTTAACTTATTTATTTATTTATTTATTATTTTTAGTTAATTCTCACCAAAGGATATTTTTTCCATTGATGTTTTGAGAGAGAGTGGAAGGGAGGGAAGGAGGTGGGGAGTGAAAGCGAGAGCGAGAGCAAGAGCGAGCGAGAGAGAGAGAGAGAGAGAGAGAGAGAGAAAGAGAGAAATATCGATGTGAGAGAGACACATCAATTGGTTGCTTTTGCTTTCCCCACCTGCCCAGACCAGGCCAGGGATCGAACCTGCATCCCAGGTATGTGCCATTGACCAGGAATCAAACTCGGGACCTTTTGTTGCATAGGCTGATGCTCTAACCATTTTACCATACTGGCCAGGGTTGTTAACTTTATTTTTAATTTTTATTTATTGATTTGAGAAAGAGGAAGGGAGGGAGAGAATTATCAATCTGTTGTTCCACTTATTTACTCATTCATTGGTTGATTCTTGTATATACCCTGACCGGGGATCAAACCCACAACCTTGGCATATCCGGACAATGCTCTAACCAACTGAGCTATGTGATCAGGGCCTGTTAACTTTTTCTCACTCTATTTTCTCTTCATTGTTCAGATTGAGTATATTCTATTGATTTGTCCTCAAGTTCACTGATTCAATCCTTGTCATCTCCACTATACTGTTGAGCCCATCCAGTAAGTTTTAAAATTTTGATTATTGCATTTTTGAGTTCTATAATTTCATTTGGTTCTTTTTATAGCTTCTATTTGTTTTCTTAGATTTTCTATTTGTAATTTATTGTTGAAGTGTTTTTATCATGACTACTTTAAAATCCTCAGCAGTTAACTCCGTATCTGATTCATCTTAGTGTCAGCATTTGTTGTTTTTCCTATTTAAATTTTGTTTTTTTCTGGTTCTTGGTGTGATGGGTAAGGTTTTTTTTATTGTATCCTGAACATTTTGATTCTTAAGTTAGGAGACTCTTGATCCTAAATCTCTTTTAGGGAGCAGTCCTGTGCAGCCACCTTGTTTTGGTTTGGTGTACAGTTTCTGGTCTACTTTTGTGGACGTTTGTATCAATGACAGTTTAGTTTTCCAAGACCTTTGAATTCTATTTTTACCTGCTTTGTTCTTCTGGGGTTGCTGGTGCTCCCTTTCAACCTTAGCTGGTGCCATCCGTGGGCGGGAGCGCTTCTTGGAACATCTGATGTTGTTTCACCACCTCGTGGCTGCCAGCAGGAAGATGCAGAGCTCCGGTGGAAGAGGCTGCGTCCAGGGACTGTGGGTGTGGACTTGGTCTAGTTGGATCTCGTTGTCTCCTAGGTCTCTGAGGGCTCCCCACTTGCCCAGAGTGCAGGCTTTCTTGGTGTGCATTGTCCATGCCTGCTGGTGGTTCAGAGTTACAGGCTTCTCCAGTGCCCAACCTGGAAGTAACATGGGAGATAAAAGGAAAACCCAGTGGACTCATCACGTGGTTCCTTCAGTCTTGAGGCTCCCCGCCAGTCTGCCTTCTCGCCTTCTCTCTTCTGTCCCCCAGCCAGTCCTTCTTTCATTGTCTGCTGAAAACTTTCCAGAGTATTTAGTTGTGTTTAGAGGGAAGAAGTAGGACAAAGTGATTTTAAGTCATTTTCTTTGGAAATTGAAAGCCTATTTGGATGACTTAGATGTATTTTTAAAAACCCAGAAAAATGAATAATCACTAAATGTATTCTGTTTTGGTAAACAAAATATTTCAAAACATGGAGCCTAGTAGAGGGAAATAGTAAGAAAACCCATGGTTGGTGAAGGGTCAAATTGTACACCCAAAAGCTATATTGATGTCCAAATCTCAATACCTCAAATTGTGACCTTATTTGGAAACAGGGTCATTTAAGATGTAATGAAATTATGATGAGGTCGTACTGGAGTAGGATGGGCCCCTAATTGAAAATGACTGGTGTCCTTAGGAAAAGAAGGAAATTTGGACACAGACACAGAGGGAAGACAGCCTCTGTGACGAGACTGTTGGTAAAAATAGGGGGTAGAGATCGGAATGATGCATCTATAAACCAAGGAACACCAAGAATTGCGAGTTATCACAGAAGGATGAGACAGAGCATCCCTCAGAGGCCTCGGCAGGACCAACCTTACTGCCTCTTCTGTCCTTCAGAAGCATGGGAGAACAAATCTCGGTTGTTTTAAGCCACTCAGCTTGTTATTATGGCAGCCTTAGGGAACGAATGCAGTTGGGAACTAGTGACCCAGTACGCTTAAACACTAGGGGTATAGACGCAAAGTCAGGACCCACCATGGAGGCAAAGGTTCTTACCGTGGGACAGAGAATTAATAGCAACGTCTGGGGGCGGGGTGGTTGCTGACCGGAGGCACTCCAGGGAGGCCGGACTGCAGGACCTGGTGCCTAGAGACCATGGCATCTCCCTGTAACTATGATGGACTAGGAACAGGCACCTCCTTCTGTTTGTTGGGCTAAGTGTAATCCCCTTAGATTCCTGCACAACCTCAACGTCCTGAGGTCCCCCTGCCAAAATGGTTGGGATGGAATCTTCCACCATGTGACTTCACCAATACCTCAGTGTGGGGTCATGGCTTAAGGCAACTATTTCCTTAGTTAAGATGATTCACAAGAACCAATTTTGCTCTCCACTTCCCATCCCATTTTGGAAAGTAGCTTCAAATAAAGAAACGGGGCGGAAACAATATCTCTCCTAACCACCATCAAAAACAGGAGAATATGTCGTTACATTATCCTTTTTCACAAGTACTTTCACTTTAAATCCTCACTTTAGAGATCAATACGCCAGGAAGTTGGGTGACCTTTCAGGGCCGCGCTCTGCTGATAGGTGAGGATCTCTCTCAATTGCATTACTTCTCCCGATTAACAGATTCAAGGGAATGAATCACAGATGTTCTTAAAGTTGCTACAGAAACAGGGCATTTGGGGGTCCAGTTTGGAGTGAGGCCGGCCAGACCACAGCCGCTACGTTGATGTAACGTTTACTCGCCACCTGGATCTGATTTGGAAATTTTCAGGGCCACCTGGGGCTGACAGAAGACAGTATTTAATGAATGCCTACTGTGCTCCAGGCTCCATGCTGGGTACATTTCACCAAAGTCACTCCTCTTACCCTGCAGTCCTGTGACAGAAAGATGCAAAGGCAATCATTCAATAGAAAACACCTAGTTAGACTACAGTGATCCAAACACCATTGGGAAAGAACACCCTATTTCCTCCTCATATTAGAAACCCAGAGCCCACTTTCTTGCAGGCTAGTGAAATGAGCCCTTTTTTTGGAGATGCAGTGACTCTGGGGGTCTCCTGGGCAGGAACACATTCCCGGCTCTCTTCAGATCTTTCGTCCCATGGAATGGACCCCTCAGCCCCGCCAGCCTGGCGGCCCCAGAGGCTTGTTCTCCAGACAGGGCTTCATTGTATTCCACGCTGCCATCTTCCTGCCCCAAACCCCACAAACTGCATCTTGAACAACTCCCCTGCCCCAGGCCCTCAGTCTGACCACCCCTAAACACGTCAAGTTGTAAAGACATTGGAAACGTGGGGAAGGGCGTCTTCTGAAGTTCCTGACTCAGGACCGATGCCTGGAGACCACGCTGCCCATCATAAACAGCCTAAAAAAGGTGAAGGGATTGAGAAGTACAGATCGATAGTAACCAACCAGTCATTGGGATGCCAAGTACGGCATAGGGAATAATATTGTAATAACTATGCAGAGTGTCAGGTAGGCATTTGAAATATCGTAGGGATCACTTTTGCAAAATATGATCGTCTAACCACTATGCTGTACTCATAAAACTAATACAAAATAATAGTAAATGTAAACTGTAATTGAAATAAAAAAATACACTAAAAAATAAAATCAACAGAAGCCTGGCTTTGCTTCCTCCTTTGGGATTAAGCAACGCCACGTAGTTTCTTAACAAGCCCACGAATGTTGTGTTAGCCATGCAGGCGGCTGGCTCACACGCCCCAGGTATTTCCAGTGAACAGGGCTGGTCATGACTCATCCCTGGCTGGCTCTCGGGTGATTATTTGAAGGATCATGGTAAGACTTGGCGAGAGGGCTCGGGTGAGGTCATCTGCTGAGATTACCTGTTCAGCAAGCTCCCTCCAGTGGTTGTTACTGCCGATGAGGCTCTGTGGCTTCTCAAATAACAGCTACTAAGGGTCATCCAGCTTTATTTGTGGGAGCTTCGGGTAAGCAGCAGGGGGCTCTCATCTGAAAACTCCCAACAGCTGCCTGGGCCTGGCTCCTTCCTATGGTAGCCCCCTCCCCATTCCTTTCCTTTGTTTCCCCCACTGCAATTTGTAGAAGTATAAGATTTAGAGGCTCTGCATAATATTCTTCTCTCTCTCTCTGTAAAAACATAAGTCAACCTGAATGACTCAGTCTCTGGAGTGATTGAGTGTTGAAATCACAACATGGGGAATTTAGGTCCTTGTCAATCAAATTCCACTTGTATTAACCTGGTGGGTGTGGCACTCGGGTGCAGCAGCCATCTGCTCCCTCTGCCCCACACATAGACGTCATCCTAAGCCAGCACCAGGATGTCTGGTACTCAGGTTCCTCCCAGATTGTGCAATTGTCTAAAAATAAAATCCAGGCTCTCCAGCCGGGCATTCAAATCACCTACTCCCGTCGACTCCTCGCCAAAGGTGACCCTAACTTACTTTTCTAACCATCTTTCCCCACAAATTCTTTGTTGTAAAATTCCCATTGCTTCCTCGGAAGTTCCTAGAGACGTGTTCATTGCCAGATCCCAAAGTATTGTCCTCTGAGAGGCATCTGCCCCGCCTGCCCCGGGCACCTGCCCACCAGGCCTGCTTTCCTCGGGCCTCCCTGCCTTGCCTCCCAGTCCACCACGCTCCTGGTTTTCTTTGAACAGCAGCTCCACTGGAGTTACCTCTTTCTCTAGCTCCTCTTCCTTCTTCTGTCCATTTAACCCAGGTGTCGTGATAATTACCACGATACTAGCTGCCTTGGCGTCCCTGGGGAGTTTCTCTGGACCTCGGAGCTTTGGCTCTCCTGCCTAGTGGCCGCTCCTCAAAGCTCAGCCTTGTCGAAGTAAGAAGCATCCAAATCTGTAGAGAATTCTTATGAGTGCATTTGAGCCAAACTGACAACATATGCCAGGGAGGAGGACCTACAGTGCTCTGGAGAGTAACAGTTTTGCAGCTTCTTTTATACATTTGCTTCAGCCAATATACCCAGGGCCTTGCTGCCCACCACCCCCCTCCCTGAGAATTTCCACATTTGGCTTTTGTTAACACCAACTCTGTGCCAAGGATGTCCCCCCCATTGCCACAGCCAAGCCAAGGCCACCTCTCCCTCCTCCAGACTTGCCCTTTCCCCTCCTGCCCTCACCCCATGGCTCCAGACACTGCCCCCTCCACATCACAGTTGCTGCTTTTCCTGCTTGCACTCTGCCATTAGATTCTGGGACATAGGAGTTAGTCTGGGGCATTTGTGGATCCCTTTGTGCACCTACCCTGTGCTGTCCACACACCTGGAGCCCAAGCAGCAAATGACCAGTCAGAGTTTGCTCTAAGAATGTTAACTTGTACCACTTCACACCCACTGAGATGGCTCTTATGAAAACAACAACAAACTAACATGTATTCGTGAGGAGGTGGAGAAATCGGAACCCTTGCTGGTGGAAATGTATAATAGTACAGCTGCTGTAGAAAATGGTATGACAGTAACAATTCCATGTCTGGGAACACATCCATACGAATTGAAAGCAGGGACTCCAAGAGGTATCTGTACACCCATGTTTATAGCAGCACTATTCACAATAGTCGAAAGGTAGAAGCAACCAAATGCCTATTGCTGGATGAATGGATCAACAAAACGTGGTGTATTCATACCATGGAATGTTATTCACCCTTAAAAAAGAAGGAAATTATGACACATGTTACCCATGAGTGAACCTTGAAGATATTATGCTGAGTGAAGTAAGCCAGTCACAAAAGGACAAATATTGCATGATTCCACTTAGATAAGGTACCTAGAGCAGTCAAATTCATAAGGACATAAAGTAGAGTGATGGTTTCCAAGGGATGGGGAGGAGGGGAATGGGTAGTTAGTTATCTACCTAATAAAAGAGTAACCTGCTAATTGACCGTACCTTCGTGACACCCACCAGCCAATCAGGAGTGAGTATGCAAATTAACCCAACAAAGGTGGTGGGTTAATTTGCATATGCAGGCGTGAGTGGCTGGGGGCAGGGCGGGATGCTTGCATCATCGCCATGGCGATGACACAGGCGTTCCACACCACCCTAGCTGCTCTGGGCCTCTGGGCAGCGTGGGAAGGCAGAAAGGCGGCTCTGGCCAGAGCGAAGGTGGTGCCAACAGCCAGGGGAAGGAAGGCCCATTCTTGTATGAATCTTTGTGCATCAGGCCTCTAGTTGTTTAATAAAAGCTGTTTCAGTTTTTCAAGAGTAAAAGTGTTCTGTGGATGAATGGTGTTATAGTTGTACAACAAGATGAATGTTCTTCATGCCACTGAACTATACACTCAAAAATGGTTAAAATGGTAAATTTTACATTACATGCATATTGCCACAGTTAGGGAAAAAAAAGAATGTTATATAGACAGCAGGTTGTATTGGAGTGGGGAGGCTAGGGGAAGAGAGACCACCTAGGGCAGTGGTCGGCAAACTGCGGCTCGCGAGCCACGGTTTGCCGCTCTGTTGACTAATGAGTTTGCCGACCACTGGGATAGGGGCTTAATCACAAGGAACAACAACAGCCTGTAATTATTAGAATCGCGAGTCTAGGTCAGTGGTCGGCAAACTCATTAGTCAACAGAGCAGCAAACCGCGGCTCGTGAGACGCAGTTTGCCGACCACTGACCTAGGGGATACTGTACAACCTCCAGGTGGAATAGAGGGGCCGGGCCATCCCTGTGGTCAGTGATGGTAGTTACAGACGGTAGAGCAGAAAGACAAGGATTTGAACCCACTTCCACCATTGCCTAGCCTTAGAATCCTGGGAAAGTCATTTACCCTTTCTGTACCTCCTCTGTAAAATGGGTCATCCCAGTAAGAAATGCTTAGCTCAGCGCCAGGCACACTGCAAGGACTTAGCGAGTGGTCGCTCTCAGCCACTCAGCATGTCTGAGTGCCACGTTGCTCACAGTGTGGATGGAGGACCCGCTGCAGCAACATCACCTGGGAGCTTTAGAAATGGACGCTCCCAGGGATGGAATCCAGGAATCTGTTTTAACAAGCCTCCCAGGTGATTCTTTTTCTCTAGTTGAAGTTTGAGAAGCCCTTGGGCTGGTAGCACAGATGTTATGGCAACCATTACTCAGAACTAAAAAAGAAGCTAAGAATCTAGGCTTATCAATAGCTGGTTGTTAGACCAATCTTCAGAGACCCAAACTTGCCAGAGGGAAGGCCATGGTCCCCACAGTAAAACCACAGAAATGGTTTTATCTTAATCCTCCTGCCAGCTGGCCTTGTGATGGGCAGCGTCTGAGTGCAGTGAGGGGAGGATCGCCTAGTGGAGCGGGGTGCATGGGACCGGCCTCACAGCGTGCATCAGGCACAAGCAGAGAGGGTTCTTGCAACTTGCCAAGCAGTCAAGTGAGTCAATTGTCCCCACTGGGAGGCGCGGGGCAGAGATAAAGTGTCCTGTCCACCTTTATCTCAGAGAGTGGGAACTGTGATACGGTCTCCTGGCCTGGCAGAGAGGGACAGAAAGAACTGCCCGACAACAATGAACACTGGTGCAGCCCTGGAAAAGGCGGCTCCACGGGGTGACGGAACCGAGATGCATGTTGCCTTTTGAAGGAGCGCCCCGTCCTCAAGCCCTCCCTTGCTCAGAGGTGTATACCTGGGAGAACAAGAAGGCCCGATAGTGAAGCCATCGAGTTTACGCCTCCGTGTCTCGAGAGAGAATCTGTTACAGCGGCTCGGTCTCAGCGGCTGGAGATGCTGAGAAAGTGGGAAAGAGGTTACTCGGGACCAGGCACACAACTCCAGGCTCTACAAACCCTGCTCATGTAAAGCAAGGGGTGCCCGGCCCACCAATGAAGGCTTTGGGGCAGATCTGTAGTCCCTGGAGGAGGGCCAGGTGTCCGGGTAGGACCATCAGGACGGGGGGGCTCCTGCAGGAGCAGCTCCCTGCCGGTCCTCTAGCCTTGAGTCCTCCAAGTGCCAGGAGCAGGTGGACGTAGCCATAACTTCCAAGATACTGTCTTCTTCTTTAGAGCCTGAAACAAGGTGTCAGAAAGTCCTTTTTAAGAATCTAAAAACGTGAATGACGGACTGGGTGAGTTCGTATGCCTTTCTAGCTTCTTCTCATCCTTCCCTTGCACAACACCCTTTGCTGGAGGGCTGGGAATACTGACTTTTATGTGCCTACGTGTTGTGTGTGCACATGTGTGTGTGTGAACAATCCTCTCCATCTCAGCCCAGAAACCAAGGGCTTGTGCTCACATGTTGACAAGCTCTCTCTCAAGTGTTGGGCCTCTAGAAATTTCTAGAAATCATCATCCAATTTCTCAGGCTGGGATCCTGACCAGCCATAACACAGTAAACATCATGACAATTGCTACACCATCACCATCTCAAACACTGTCACCTGCCCCCCCTCTCACCTCCATTGCCCTACTCACCCATTGCCAAAACCAGTATCATTGCCACTTCCAGCTCCACCACCTCACCACTTCCAATACCTCTCCCCTGCTACCACCCTTGCCATCATCATCACCATTATCACCAGCATCACCTCCCATTATCCCAAATCACCTCTACCACCATACAATCACTCAACCAACAAACACTTACTGGGTATCTACTTGTGCCAGACACTGTTGCAGGTGCTGGGGCTATATCACTGAGCAAAATAAACAATGTCCCTATGGAGCTTACATTCGGGGGGGAGGGGCGGGCCGAGGGAGAGATAAGCTGGGAACCCAATAAACCATAAACATAATAAATAATTAAAATATGTAATATGTTGGACTTGATCAATGGTAGTAAAAGAAGTAGAGCATGATGGTAAGGGGTTGGGAGGGGAGGGGAGCAGGCTGCATTTTCATTTAGAGTGGTCAGGGACAGCATTTGTGTAAAGACTTGAAGGAGGTGGGGGAGTCAGTTGTACTAACTCATGCCATTTACTGAGGGCTTGCTTTGTGTTTTTTATCCACCCACTGTTTTATAACAGGCCTCTGGAAAAGGCTGGCATGGTAAGAACTAAATTCCTTGAACAGTGTTTTAACTCAGGCTCCAATCAAATGAACATATTATGAACTACAGAAAAGCCTTGCTCAAGTTACTTTTGCAATGCTGCCCCCTTGTGCTGAGTAAAAGCAGTGCAGGGCCAACATATTCCAAAGTGGTTCAGAATTCAAGAGCCATTGGTGGAGAATTCCCTGCGCTCCCCCAACATCAACTCAGTAAATGTTCCAAGATATAGAAAAATATTGCTTTAAATCTCCAAATCTAACACGGATAAGACCAATCTAAGAAAATCTCACAATTTGCAAACATATAAATAAAATTCTATTTTATTAATTATATTCATAATTACTATATGTATTAATCACAGTTATATGATATGCTTTATATAAATAGAGCTTATACCTTGGATGCAAGGAAAATTGTCATCATGATCACATTGAGGAGAAAACTCAGCTAGGACTGCACTGTTAATGAGAACTTAAGGAATTGCCACTTATTGAGCATTTACTGTGTGTCGGGCAGTGCTTTGCATTAATTTCAATTAAAAATTTCAGTATTCTATGAAGGACGTATTACACCCATTTTATCAATTAGTTACCCGAGACTCAATGAGATTATGAAGATCCGATAGCTTGGTAGATGGGTATTGAACTAAGGTTTATCTAGTCCCAAACCTAAAGTTCTGGTGAAATAAACATGATGGGTTCTTTCTTAACCAGATGGAAAGTAGGCATTTTAAAGAATCAACTTGTTACTTAACATCGAATACAGAGGAATAGCTGGCACATCTTTAACGGGATGAAATGCATCCATCTCAACCCAGACATGAGCATCAGGCCATGGGAAAACACGGGAAGCATCCTTGTTTAACTCGAGGAGGAGACAAGTAGTCCACCAGCATCGTATTATTTAATGTTCTTCTGGATGTCAACACAATTAGATAAGAGAATGACTTTAAGAATTTAAAAATTTAAGTAGAAGGTAAAATCAATATTTTAGAGATGGTATAAAATTGTATAACCAGAGAACCCAAGGAATCAAATGAAAACATATTATAGGTAGAGAGACAGAGATGTGGCAGGTACAAAATTAACATATAGAACAAAATAGCCTCAAAATTGCAACTAGTTAGAAGATATAGTAGAAGAGAGGCCCCGTTTACTACATCAATAAAAAGGATTAAAGATAGAGGCTTACATGCAATGAGAAAGAATTTTCTGAACAAGTCTTCAAGTGCTTCTGAGAGGCACAGAGATCTGAACAAATGACAACTCAAACCGTGCTCCTACATAGGAAAACTCAACATCACAAAAATCTTCCTGCCCTACCTGGTTTGGCTCAGTGGATAGAGCGTCAGCCTGTGGATTGAAGGGTCCCAGGTTCGATTCCAGTCAAGGTCACATGCTAGGGTTTCGGGCTTGATCCCCAGTGGGGGGCGTGCAGGAGGCAGCCGATCAATGATTCTCTCTCATCAATGATGTTTCCATCTCTCTCTCCCTCTCCTTCCTCTCTGAAATCAATAAAAATATGTTTTAAAAATCTCCCAAGTTAATTTATAAATTTAAGGTGACTGCAATAAGGAGCTTCTGGGGGTAGGGGATTACATTAATTGATTTTAAAGTTCATGTGAAAAAAAAACAAACATGCAAGAATAGCTAGGAAACCACTGCTAGAAATACTGAAGGAAAGAATAACTCTACAAATATGAAAATATCCTACAAAATTATAATTATTTAAGCAGATTAGTCAGATCAATGGAACATATTTGAAAAAGAAATTCAAGATAATAAACTCCTTTGTGGAAATGGACCATGTAACAAAGATGGGGTTTCAAATGAAAAAGTATCATTCAAGTAATGGCATTTGGGAAACTAGGAGGCCACCTGAAAAAGAGTGAATTGGAGCTATATGTCCCCTCTTACACCAAAGTAAATCCTAGATGGATCAGGCTTACATCTAAGAAGGGAAACCCATAAAAGCTCTCGAGGCAAGAGTGAGCTCTTTTATAGCCTCTCTAGTCCATTGGGCTGTTAAAACAAAATACCAGAGATGAGGTGGCTTATGAACAATAAAAGTTTAATTCTCACAGTTTTGGAGGCTGGGAGGTCCAAGATCATGGCACTGGCGACTGGGTGTCTGACGAGGTGTCTTCACTGTGCCCTCACTTGGCAGGAGTAGCTTGGAATTTGTGGTGTCTTTTTTCTTTTGTTTGTTTCTAAAGACTTATATTTCAGGAGCCTCGTTTTATTTTATTTATTTTATTCTTGACTGTTGAGCTTGGTTATTTTTTCTTTATAGCTTTTGTATTTTAAATTTTCTACTTGAATTCGCTTTTTAAAAATTATTTTTTTATTTTTCAATTACACTTACATTCAATATTATATTAGTTTCAAATGTACAGCGTAGTGGTTAGACATTTATACTAGTATACCTTACAAAGTGATTCCCCCATAAGCCTAGTATTGTGGGATTTCTTTTCTAAGGACTAATCCCGTTCACAGGACTCCACCCTCACATGACCCAATCACCTCCCAAAGTCCCCATCTCCTAATACCATCACATTGGGGCGTATATTACAACATGTAAATTTTGGGGGGGACACAAGCATCTAGTTCATTGTAAAACCCAAAGTGACAAAGGCCTTTGTAAGTATGGATGCCATAAAACACAAGCCAAATTCCAGTTGTTACAGAGAACTGGAATAAATCAAGCAATGCTCGGAGAGTTTGGAGTCACACTTTATTCACCACGGTGGGCTTAGAGAAAATGAATTCAAATTCTAAGCAAGGCTACAAGCAGAACTTCTTTTTTTTTTATTAAAGAGCCAGCCCTCTGTGTGCTTAGTGGTTATCTCGCTGCTGGCCTTGAAAACAACACAGTTCCATCCAATTAAAAAATGCACCTGGCATGGCATTGAGAGTATGCGCATATCTAGTCTCTGGCCTACAAGGTCAGACAGCTAAGTTTATCTTCCTCATTATTCAAGCAGGCTAAAGCAGGCTGGAAAGCAAAGTTATTTTTTTAAGAATAAGAGGCCGTCTAAAACAACAGCAGAGAATTCCAAACAGTAGTTTTACAAAATAGGGGTTAGCCTTCTCAGAGTCACCCGAGATACGTGGGAATCAAAAGAGAAACATGTGGGCAAAACCTGGAAGAGGAGGCCACAGCTGGCACAGCCTGCAGGAGCACAGCCAGTTCCACAGGGCACGCGGCCGGGATCAGGCGAGAGTCCCCTGCAATGTGGGTAAGAGTTGGGAGCCGGGAACCGAGCGCTAACAGGCACAGGGATTGTCATCCACAATTTTTTTTGGGTGGGGAGGACCTGCTTGTCTCCAGCAAAACCACCCTTCTAATTGGCAAATGTCATTGGGTGTTTGGTGAGCCATGTCCTGTGCTGTCTCTCACAATAAAGGAAAACAGCCAGAGAAGGGAAACGAACTAAATTGTTATTGAAAACCCGGGAGGAGGGAAGGCCGTGGATCAGAGCCCACAGAGTATTAAGACAGAGCGTTCGCGAGGACCAGGAGATGACAAAGAACAGAAAGACAGAGCAGGCCACTTAGACCAGCACGCTTGCATTAGAACCGCCGTAAAGCAGATTATAACATTGATAACTCTCTGACTTGTTAGCTGTGAAAGTAAACAGCAGGCGAGGAACCCAGAGCTGGGCAATTAAACTCCTTCCCCGGGCCTTTCCAACCTGGACCGGAGCCAAGGAGGCCTTTTCTTGCCAGGCTGAGCCCGAGGAGACGGCGGTCTGGTCTTGCTGAGAAAAGCAGCGTCGAGAAACGGTGAGGATGATGCAGACAGACCCAACGATGAGGTAGCCAGGCTGACGGCGTTGGGGCCCCGCGCCTCTTGGAGTTTGTTACACCAGGCACAGCTCTCCCTTCTCGACCCAAGTTTCTGCAAATGGGGATCTCACTTGGGCCCAAGAACCCTGGCTTGTCCACAGTGCTTTGTTTCAGGCTTGAGGCCTGAGGTCACCCACGGAAGGCAGGACTCCTGTCCCAGGGCAGTGTCTCTCCCCAGGACATGGCACACCTGGTCACCTGTGTGGAAGGAGACCTGTGCACACTGCTGAGACGAATACGGTTGGTGTTTACTCCGAATAACGTAATTATCATGGCATGTTATCATAGTAAGCCATAATGAGAGTGGTTTATGTGGGTAAGATGAGAAGAACCTGCGTTTTAAGAGAAGTCAGAACTAAAATGGTAGTTGGGAAGAAGCTAAATTAAAAAGAGAATTTAAGGACCTGGAAATTATATATTTTGTTCAAAAAGAGGTTATAGATATTGCTTAGTTTTTTTTGTGAGAAATATGTGAAAATGAGAAGTATATTACAAACATAAAGATAACTACTAATTAAATAAAAAGACAATATTTGCTCTCCTAATAAAGAAAGCATGTGTAATCTAACAGAAGTTAGGGAAAGAAAAAACAGCAAAGAGAAAGCAGATAAATATAAAACACAATAAAATGGTAGAAATAAGTCCAATATAATGATAATCATAATAAAAATAAACAGGTGATGACCTGGGGGGGTGGGGGTGGGGGTGGGGAGATAGGTAGGGGCTGGGAGGAGGGAGTGAAAGGGGGATAAAATGGGAGATATCTGTACTACTCTCAACAATAAAAATATATTTTAAAAATAAAAAATAAACAGGTGATAGTCATCTAATCTATATACACAGAGACTTGTAGATTAGAACGAAAGCAACAACTACATAAACGAAATCTAGCTCTGTGCTGTGTATGAGCAACATACCTAAATCAAAGGACACTGAAAGTCTAAAATGAAAGGGATAAAGACCAGGCGAATACTAATAATAACCAAAAAGATGTGCAGCAGATGAATATTAGACAAAATAGTATTTTAGGAGAAAAGTATCAAAAAAGACAGAGAGGGATATTACACACTGATCAGAGAAACAGTCCGCCTACAAGACAGAGCACATGGCTCTAGCCGGTGGCACAGTGGTTAGAGCATCAGCCTGAAAAGTCTTGGGTTCGATTCCGGTCAAGGGCACGTACCTGGGATGCAGGCTCAATCCCTGGCCCTGGTCAGGGTGCATTCAGGAGGCAACCAATTGATGTGCCTCTCTCACACCCATGTTTCTTTCTCTCTCTCTCCCTTCCCCACCCCCCCTTCTTTTCACTTTCTAAAAATCAATGGAGAAAATATCCTCCAGTGAGGATTAAAAAAAACCCACAAAACAAAACAAAACAAAACATGAAACAGCACATGAACCTGTATGCTCTTAGAAGTATAGTCTCAAAGTACAAAAAAATGATACCAAATTACATAGTTACAAAGAGAAATAGACACAGAATCAGAAATAGAGAATTTAGGTCTCATCTCTCAGTATAGAAGGAGAGATTAAATGGGTTAAAAGGAAAAGAAATAGTCAGGATGAACAAAGAATGAATGAATAAAATCAGGATGAGGCTATTCATACATCTCCACTGAGGGGTGGAGGTGGGAAGAGGGGGAAGAGGGGAAAGGGGGCAGATAACACTTCTTTTTAAGTCCACATAGAACCCTTCCCAAAACTGACTACACATTAGGCTACAGAAGAAATTTTAACAGAGTCTAAAGAATCCTCTTACAGACTACAATTTTTTTATCATAATGAAATAAAATAAAACAATTTAGGGGTTTTATTTAAAAATTTAAACAGAAGACATAATAGAAAATCTGAAATATTTAGAATTAAGCAGTAATACCAACTTTACTTACCAACACTTGTAAGGCGAAACTGTAAATTTGTAAGAGGTAAATTTTTAATTCTGAGCTAAACTTGTTAGAAATCAATAAACAACGAAAAAATAAACCAAGATCCCTTGTTAGAAACTTCAACAAAATCCAATATGATTCATGTGTGAGAAAGAAAAGCACTCTGAATGTGTAAAATATGTTTAAAGTAATATTTTAAAGATTCGGTGTATGTATTTATGGTGTACAATATGTAGGATATACACGAGTGTAAAATAAAATACACACACATCACATGCACCTGTGCACATAACAAAGCCTCCTTTTCAAAAAAGTCATATTTTCAACACAGCTGCTCGGGAGGTTTGCTCCTCCCCGATTCCTGAGCCAGAAGCCTATTCTAATGCAACTCATGGTCATCGTGGCATATATATATATATATATATATATATATATATATATATATATATATACACACACACACACACTAGAGGCCCGGTGCACGAAATTCGTGCACGGAGGGGGGTTGTCCCTCAGCCCAGCCTGTACCCTCTCCAATCTGGGACCCCTCAAAGGATGTCCGACTGCCCGTTTGGGCCCGATCCCTGGGATCGGGCCTAAACGGGCAGTCGGACATCCCTCTCACAATCCAGGACTGCTGGCTCCCAACTGCTTGCCTGCCTGCCTTCCTGATTGCCCCTAACCGCTTCTGCCTGCCAGCCTGATCACCCCCTAACCACTCTGCTGCCAGCCTGTTTGCCCCCAACTTCCCTCCTCTGCTGGCCTGGTCACCCCTAACTGCCCTCCCCTTCCAAGCCTGGTCCCTCCCAAGTGCCGTCCCCTGCTGGCCATCTTGTGTCCACATGGGGGCAGGATCTTTGACCACATGGGGGCAGCTATATTGTGTGTTGCAGTGATGATCAATCTGCATAGTACTCTTTTATTAGATAGGATAGAGGCCTGGTACAGGGGTGGGGGCCAGCTGGTTTGCCCTGAAGGGTGTCCCTGATCAGGGTGGGGTTCCCTTGGGGCGTGGGGCGGCCTGAGTGAGGGGCCTGTGGTGGTTTGCAGGCAGGCCACGCCCCCTGGCAATGCAAGCGGAGGCCCTGGTATCTGGAATTTATTTTCTTTCTACAATTGAAACTTTGTAGCCTGGAGCAGAGCCAAGCCTGGGGCTCCCTCTGAGGCCTGAAGCCATTTGTGTTGGGGTTATAATTGAAACTTTGTTGCCTTAAGCGGGTGGGCCTGGCCAGGGTGTGTGGAAAGCTTTGCTTCCCCTGTTGCCAGCGGCAACCCTGGCCTGCTCTCTCAAGCTCCATTCTGCCGCCATTTGTTTGAATTTGTTTACCTTCTATAATTGAAACTTTGTAGCTTGAGTGGAGGCTTAGGCCTGCAACGGCTGGCAGAAAGCTTGGCTTCCTCTGTTACCTAGGAAACCTTGCTCTCTGTGGCTGTAGCCATCTTGGTTTGGGTTAATTTGCATACTCTCTCTGATTGGATGGGGTGGGCGTGGCTTGTGGGTGTGTCGGAGGTATGGTCAATTTGCATATTTGTCTATTATTATATAGGATATATATATATATATATATATATATATATATATACCTAATATGCTAAGTGTTCCACCACTTGACCAGTCGCTATGATGTGCACAGACCACCAGGGGGCAGGCGCTCTAACTGGTAGGTTAGTGTGCTGCTGGGTCTGGCCAATCCAGACTGGGCAAGATGAGCTGGACACACCATGGAGCCCTCCATGGTCCCTCCCCAGCCAGCCAGCCCCCATTGGCCCCGATTGGGACTGGGCGAGATGGCCCTGATTGGCCCCGATTGCCAGCCAGGCCGAGGGACCCCACCCGTGCATGAATTCGTGCTTGAGGCCTCTAATAAATAATAAGTAAACTTTGGATATTCCATTTTCATCTCTGCTTTGCAATGCCTGGGCTGGGCAAATGTGAAGATCCGTTGGATATGTGGGGGGAAAAAAGAAATGATATTCAACCTGTATGTAAGGAGTATCTGGTTAATTGCAACAGAGTATCAGTTTGTCATGTTCATTTCAGGTTTTCTTCTGGAAAATTCAGTCCATTTCCCAAGGGTACAAGTAACCGGCTGCCAGATTCAATCCACATCCATCGCACTTTGAGTTTACCAGCATAAACTCTTCATAATGATCCTCATTTTATGCCAATGCATCCAAAGTAAACTTCAATTTGTGTCAGAGCTGAGTTAAGAAGAAGTTGCATAAAAACTGGATTTATTTCATTGTAATGCCTTTACTCCATTATAATTTCAAATGCTTTTGATTTTTTTGAAGCCATTCAGTAAAAGGTGAAAACACTCATTTTAGCTACAAAAGTCTCTTTAAATGGCTAATAAGTCATCAGAAGCTTCTCAATTGCTTTAAGTTCATTTTTAATGGAATTTCCCCCTAATATCTGTATTTATACCTCAACATTCACTAAGCGACATTCATTAAACCCTTCCCCATACAAATAATTATCCTTCTAATAGGGATACACAATCCTGTTATCAGCCAGGCTCTTTCACGTTATGCACAAGGCAGTGCATGGGAGTGTGAGTTGGTGAGCTAGCTCATTGTGTGTTCCTGCGTGCCCAGGAGATGAGCAGAAAAATAGACAACTTCCCTTTTTTGGTGGATATTCATTTTTTTCAGTGTATGTTTATGCGTTTGAAGAGATCTCTTCTGTCAAGCCATATATATATATATATATATATATATATATATATATATATATATATATATATATATATATTTGCTATGTTGGTTTACATTCTGAGAGTCCTGGGGAAGAAATGGACTGTTCCAGCAACAGAAGTTCTAGCCAAAGTGAAAGGCCGTGGACCAGGGATATTGTAGAGCAGATTCCTGCACTGGGGGGAGATAGATTAGCTGACCTGAAATTGTGTGAGTCCAGGCCAGCAATGGATGTGAGGCTGGAGAGGTGGTGAGGAGCTCCCAGTTCAGGGCCAGGCCTTGGGAAGGAAGTGGGGGTCAGAGTGGAACCCTGGTACCCTGTGGACAAGGTCTCCAAGCACCTAAGTAACTACAATAATGGTATCCTATATAATAAAGAGGGAATATGAAAATTGACCATCATTCCCTCACAAAGATGGCTGCACCCACAGCTGAGGCCAAGTTCCCATAAGGAACCTTAACGAGCAATCAGCAGGGACCTGAGGCTACGCTCTCCCCTGCCCCCATGGGGCTTGACAGGGGACCTCAGGCCGCGCTCCCCACGCAGCAGGGCTTGACAGGGGACCTCAAGATGCACTTCCCGTCCTGGTGCTGGGCTAGGGGACCTCAGGCTGCTCCCCCCGCCCCAGCGCCAGGCCGGGGGACCTCAGGCCGCACCCCCCACCAGGTGGGGCTTGACAGGGGACCTCAGGCCGCGCTCCCCACGCAGCAGGGCTTGACAGAGGACCTCAAGGTGCGCTTCCCGTCCTCGTGCTGGGTTAGGGGACCTCAGGCTGCTTCTCCTGCCCCAGCGCCAGGCTTGATAAGGGGACCTCAGGCCGCACCCCCCGCCCCAGCGCCAGGCCGGGGGACCTCAGGCCGCACCCCCCACCTGGTGAGGCTTGATAGGGGACTTCAGGCTGCACCCCCCACCCAGTGGGGCTTGACGGGGGACCTCAGGCTGTGCCCTGCACCTGGCAGGGCTTGACAGGGGATGTCAGGCCGCTCCCCCCACCTGGGACCTCAGGCTGCTCCCCACCGCCCAAGCGCCAGGCTGCACCCCCCTGCTGGTGGGGCTTGATGGGGGACCTCAGGCCGTGTGGGTGCAAGCGGCGGCTGGCAGCCCCCATCGCCCCTGAGGGCTTCTCCACCTCCCTCTGCTCCTGAGGGGCGATTGGGGCAGTGGCTGCTGCTCACAACCACTGACTGCGCAGGTCCCACTCGTACCTGCTGCTGGCACTGGCCCTAATCCGGGGCTGCTGTGGAGTGGGGCTGCCGGCAGACCAGATGGGACCACCAGATGGGACCAGGGCTGAGGCAGGAGGGACTGGGTGGGGGTGCGGAGGATGAGTGGAGACCTGACCCTGTGCCCACTACAGCCTCCTGGCCCACAGTTCCTTTCAAGGTGCACGAATTCATGCACTGGGCCCCTCGTTAATAATAAAACACTTGCGTGCTCACTATGTCTCTCTTGAGTTGGGCCCCCAGGACCCCCCCTGAGAGGAAGATTCACATGAACAGTGATGCGGAGCAAGTCTACAGAAAGCCTGCAGGTGAGTGGGGAAATGGGGTTGAGCAGGGAAGGAGGCAGACAGGAGTGCAGAATCAAGCTGGAGTGTCTGTCCTCTCGTTCCCCACATGTCTGTTGTTACTTAAGATCTGCCATTGGAGACTAGGAAGGTTAACATTATGTGTCAACTTGACTGGGCCACAGGGGACCTAGATATTTGGTCAAACATTATTCTGGGTTTCTGTGAGGGTGTTTTTGGATGAGTTTAACCTTGGAATTGATAGACCAAGTAAAGCAGATTGCCCGCCCTAATGTGGGTGGGCCTCACCCAATCAGTTGAAGGCCTGACTAGAACGAAAGGCTGACCCTCCTTAGAGTAAAAGGGAACCCCTCTTGCCTGACTGCCTTTGTGCTGAACATCCATCTCTGCCCGCCCCCACCCCCTTTGAATTTACTTCTTTATAATGGTCCTTCAGGTTGAAACTATAACATCAGTTCTCCTGCATCCCAGGCCCTCGGACTCAGACTGAGACGACACCATCAGCTCTCCACACCTTCAGCTTGCTGACTTCAGATATTGGGACTTGTCGATCTCCATACTCACGTGATCCAGTTTCTAATGCTCTATGTATCCGGGTGCTTCTGTTTCTCTGGAAGACCGTACCTAATACAGAGGCAAATAGATTCTCTGGTTACCCTGCGCTTCCAGGCTGCTCCATGTGGATTAGGTGGGTTCCAGCAGCCTGGGCCAGATGGGAACAATGAGAGCCAGGCACACCAGGGCAGGAGCACAGAAAAAAAGGAGGGCATCCAGCAGATGAGGAGCACAGGTCTGCTACACATGTCATAACTCATTTACCTTACACCACGTTTATGACATCGGTGCTGCAATTACCCCCATTCCACAGCGGAGGAAGCTGAGCTCCAAGGAGCATAATCCGTGGCACTGACTCAGACTTAGCGTCAGCGCTGGCCTTCAGACCCAGGCAATTTGGCTCTGGAAGAACGAGATGGAAAATCCTGTTAAGCTGCAGGTAAAGAGAGAAATAACCAGTCATTAACACCCCAGAGAAGCTTTGCTAATTCAAGGGTGGGACCGGGTAGAGCAAAAGAGGAGGGAGAGGGAGCTGAGAGGAGAGGTGGACAGACGGGGAGAAATGCTTGGAAAGGGGAGGAGGCCTGTGAAACCCCCTGCAGCGCTGACCAGAGCGTGTCCAGTGTGAGCTGCAGAAGGATCGCAGACGGGGGTTATCTCCACGGATATGGTCCTCTTTCCCCTGGCCCTCAAACACGGGGCGCCCGCCTAGGCAGGAAACCACCAACGATGCTGTCCATTGAGCGAGCACGGAGTGCCTAGCGTGGCCGCGAGAGGGCGCGCCAGCCTCGGGTACCAACAAGATCGTGCTCTCCGAGGGAAGCTGGGGCGATCCACATCGCTCTCAGGTGGTCAGAGAGCCTGCCCCTCCACCTCACGTTAGAACCCCTCCCCCAGGAACTGCGCAGCTTCCACCCCTTTCACATTGGGCAACCTCCTTCTCCCCGCCGTCCCCATGACTCTTTGCACAGTCTGACAGTGCCAGGGGGAGGAATTGGTCTTGGTGGGGGCCGGAAATGTAAATCCGGACAAATAAAATCTGAAGGCAGTCTCTTACATCCAAAACCTCGGTCGTGCTTCTGTTTGCTTTGGATTGCGTGCAATTTTTTAAAGAAGGGGGAGGTGAAATACAGACATTAAAGGCAAATTTTGTGGATCCCCCGCTTCACACATCAGGTGGTTCCCTCTGCGGGGAATACTGCCCCCCAACTATCTAAAGCAAGCCCCATCCGGAGGGCCACCTCCCCCGCAGGAGGCCCCTCTGGATGTCTGCGCAGTCAGGCCGCCCCGCCTGTGCATTGGGCTGTCATCTCCCGCTGGGCAACGCCCTGGAAATACACCTGGCAGGGGCCAGGTCCTGTCTGTCCCCCAGATCCATTCCCCTTGCTGAGGGGACACCCTCATATACACCCCTGCCCTCGCAGCTAACCAAGGCCTCAAGCTCACCATTTCTGGATTAAGAATGGTTGTTCTTTCTCCCATTTGGAAATGTAGGTTGGAGGCTACCTGGAGCCGGGAATGCCAGTCATTCAGCTGGGATTCCTAGAGCCCTTTGGATCCCTGCCTTTAGGTCAGAGGGGGCTGCAGGCAGAGGTCCTTAGCAGAGGGGGCTTGCAACAGATTGCGCCCTTGGGTAAAGAGGGCGGAGGAAAAGGTGAGAGCAATCAATGTCCCTTCCAGGCACTCTGCTGGCTCCTGGAGTGAGCGTTTACAAGAGAGAAATAAGGTCGCACGAGGAAACTGAGTCACGGGATGGGATATTGCCCTAGCCAGGGTCATGCAAGTAATCAAACATAATTCAGGTAAAGACAAATTGATTGCACCAATAGGCAGCTGTGAGGTGCTGGGCAACGGGTTTACACCATGGAGGCCTCCATTACTTTGTGTGTAAAATGGTGATGTTATGTAGTGTGTGGTATGATGTGGGTGTGTGTGTGCACGCATAAAGATCAATAGCACATGTGTGAAGACCTACCTCTGCCTATGCTAATAAATTGCTCTGACCAGTCACTTTAAGAACCTCAGTTTTCTTATATAGACACTAGAGGTGCGGTACACGAAATTCTTGCTCTACGCGGGGGGCGGGGGGGGGGGGGGGGGCGGGGGGACAGGGGGAGCAGGGGAGGGTCCCTCAGCCCGGCCTGCATCCTCTTGCAGTCCAGGACCCCTCAGGAGATGTCTGACTGCTGGCTTAGGCCAGATCCCTGGGGCGCAGGCCGGGCTGAAGGACCTCCCCCCCTCCCACCTGCCCCAGTGCAAGAATTTTGTGCACCGGACCTCTAGGAAGTAATCAGTAAGTAAACTATAGTAAGTAGAACAGTATGACTCTGGATTAGGACTGATGGACCAGTGGTACCAAAAATACAACTCCAGGAATAAAGTTAATACTGTATTCATTAAGTTGACTCATGAAAGTGACAATCTTCAATCATCTTTGACCTCTAAAAACATTGATTTAATAGGTTTCAACCTAATGTATTATGCAAGGATTATCTCATTTAATTCATAACAGGTGCTATTAAGTCCTCATTTTATAGAAGAGGAAACTGAGACACAGGAAGGTTAAGTGACTTTCCTGTAATTGCACAGCCAGTGGGTTGTGGAGCCAAGATTTAAACCCAGGCAGCCTGACTCCACAACCCATGCTCTTCAGCACAACGCTGGACCCAATAGTAAATGATGAGAGTTGGTAGAAAGAAATGATTTGTTTTAAACTGGTGGTGGGAGTATTCACTATGTATTGAAACAATCAAGATGGATCCTTACTCACCAGGCCACAAAAATAGGTGATGGCTAGGTTAAAAGTAAAATGTAAAAATCAAAGTGTTAAAACATTAGGAAAAAACACACAGATGAATAATAAATTGAGCTCAAACGAGAAAGTCCTTTCTTAGCATAAAAATGAAAAAATTACAAAGGAAAGAAATGACATAAAATTGTGCATCAAACATCTTCAAAACAAAATTTTTAAAATAATGGATAAAGGAGAATGACAAAATATTAAAGTGGAAGTTTCTATTGTGGTCCCCAAATAATAGGAACTATATTGTCACCTGGGACATGGGGCCATCAGAATTTGCAAAAGGGATGTGGGGAAGAGGTATCTGCAGCAAACTTGACACAGTTAATGTCCTGTTAAGAATAAAACATTAACAATCCAGTGAAATACTAGTGGCAAATACAGGCATATGCAAATCACAGATGAGAAATACACATGGCCAATAAACATATTTAAAAAGCTCATTCACATCACCAATCACATATATATATAAAAGCATAATATGCAAATTGACTGGATGGTGAAAGACCGGTCAGCTATGATGTGCACTGACCACCAGGGGGGAGACACTCAATGCAGGAGCTGCCCCCAGCTTGCAGGCTTCGATCGCCCAACCGGGGCCTGCTAGCCAACTTCTTGGTCCCTCCCCCCGCCAGCAGGCTCTGATTGCCTGAGAGGGAACTGAGTGTCGGCGGATGCAGGTGGCACCGGGGCCCCAATCTCCCCGCTGGTAACCCCACACACAGTGGAGGAGATCGGCCCTCATCACAGGCCAGGCCTAGGAACCCTACCTGTGCACGAATTTTGTGTGCTGGGCCTCTAGTAGAACTACAAATAAAAATGGAGATAATTTTGTTTATAAAATTGACAAAAAATTTTTAAGGAATCAACCTTGTTGCCAGTGAGGGAAACGTGAGAGGCACCTCACTTACTTCTGGTGAGCGTGGAATTGGTATAACCTTTCCAGTAAGCAAAGGGGCAACAAGAGTCTGAAAATGTTCCTACTCTTTCATTCATTCATTTCACTTCCAGGAATTTATTTAAAAACTAGCGTTCCCGTTGCAGGAAAAATCCTGCAATAGGGTTTCCTGCTGCACTCTACCCCACCCTGCCTGCTCTCCTCCCTTGTCCCCCGCCCCGCGATCTCCGCCAGCCCCCCTGCTTTTCTAACTTCTCTGCCAGCCCGCTCTCCTCCCTTCTCCCCTGGCCCCACCTCCGCTCCTCCCTTCTCCCCCGGCCCCGCCTCTTCTCCCCTGGCCCCGCCTGCTCAACTTCCTTCTCCCCCGGCCCCGCCTCCGCTCCTCCCTTCTCCTCCCCCCGGCTTGCTTGCTTCTCTGCAGCTTTGCTCCCTTCTGCAGCTCTTGGCGTCTTTCTACGCTGTTGCGATATGCAAATTAGCCGCCATCTTTGTTTGGATAATTTGCATATTCGTCCTGATTGGTTGGTGGGCGTGGCTTGGCTGGTGGGCGTGGCGAAGGTGCGGTCAATTTGCATATTTGTCTATTATTAGATTAGATAGTAATCAGGATTTTGCACAAAGACATGTGAATGGTGAGGCTCATCACTGCACTTTTCTCATCAAGATAAACTGAAAAATGTTACTGTCCAAGGAGGAGATTATTGAGTATGTATTATTGCATTACTTTTTTTTAATTTGAAGATGTAATTGGCTTTATTAAGAAATTCAGGAGTTGGACGGCATTCCATCTAGCAACTAGAAGGGCGCTCCTTTTATTGCATTCTTACGTGAAATACATACAGTCATTACACATAGTTTTAAGTGGAAGTTAATAACATGGAAAAATACAATATGACGTCAAAGAGAAGCAAACAGTGTATTGATCTGTGTGTCTTGGGTCCTATTTTTTTGCAATTTATTATATATGAATATATTATCTCAGAAAATCCATCTTTTCTCCATTTATTCTTGATCTTTCTTCATGCATGGAAAAAGGCTGGAAACCCCCTATTTACGTTTCTATATGAAACCATGAGCATGGAGGCAAATGTGGAAGGTAATTAGTACATTGTCTCAACCTGGGTCACTTTGGAAGGGGCTGTAATGCAAATAGAGTGGGAGGCAGGAAGGAGAGGGAGAAAAAAAATACTACTTACAAATTCTAAAAAATGATAATAAACTGTGGTTTCATTATTTGCCTGGGGCAGGGTGGTGTGGGGGTGCTATATCCAGCTCTCTGCTCGACTCCCCTTTTTGAGGGGGCCCCAGGAGCAGTGGGAATAGGGAAGACATTAGGGGTCTTAGGTTCTTGTTTGGACCATGGGCCAGTAGTCTAGTGAAACTTATAAAACCTTTTCGGAATTTTATCTTTAAAAAAAGAAATACTTGGAATGGAAAGGAAATCAATTACATCGAAATACAGTTATCAAAATACTTTTTCAATATCCAAATTGATGACATAGCATCACTCGTGCATTTTTATTAACATATTAAACAGCAGATCCAGTGGCTGGGGTGTCTACGATTTTGAAGAGCTGTCTGAATGTAAGTGGCATTTTGAGGTACATCTGTCCTAGCTGTCCTGTGGCTTCAAACTACCTGTGATTTCTCTTGGTGACAAAGTCCTGGATTCTGCTATCACTCCTGGGGCTGGTTGAAACATTCACAAGTGAAGGAAATGCTCAGTTTCAGCTGGACAGCAGTGAAAACAGAGGAGTATTATCTTCACGTCCAAATTTATAGATCCCCTGAATTCTACCCATGGCCCTGGAATTCAATGTAACCCCAGCATCCCAGCCTCTCATCCCAGTTCCTCCAGGGCGCCAGGAGTCCGTCTTTGTTGTTTAATCCACAGGAAATGGTGCACATAGTTGTGTTCATGACTCCTGGGTAGAGGAGAACCCAGCTGTGCTGTGATCCGTGCCTTCCCCAGCTTGACCAGAAAGGAGAAGCATCAGAACCCTGGAGGGTCTCATATAGACGTGCATGTACACACTTGCCCTAAGTCCCAACTCCTTACGGCTGTCCCCACCGACACGGTAAGATATTCCCTCAGGGCATCCCAGATGCCACCTAGCCGGGGGTTGTTGCGATGGATGGCACTTCGGGCCCCTCCCATCCCCAGGCCACCATGACTTGGCAGCTGGGCTCCCCTCCCCACAGAGCCCACTGCCACCCTCTGGGTTTTCCTCACTGTCCTTTTCTGCTTCCATATTTCAGAGGCCTGTTTTCCTCATCTGCCTTTTAACTTGTGTCTGCTTTTTACTAAAGGACTGTGAAATCTACCTATAATTTTATTTTCCCCCCATCGCCGCCTGTGAGTCAGTGATGAATAATTCTTTCAAAGGGACCCCGGTGATGTGGACATCTCTCTCACTAGACATAAAACATGTTTATCTGCCAGCAGGGCCACCTGCTAGATCTGTTATGTCTTCACTGAGGATTCTGCTTTTCTTTGATGTGAATGAATCTGTTTGTTCCACCGAATGCCTTGAATTCTGCGTCGGTCTGAAATTAATTTTGCTATCCTGCTCTTTTTGTGTTTTCCTGGTAAATCTGGGCTCTCATTTTTTTTTAAACATTTATTTTTAACAATTTTGTTGTAGGTTTGTCTCTTGAAAGCAGCATATAATTAGAGTTTCTGTTCCAACCCAGCAATTTGAGAGTCCTTCTTTAAAGACCTTGTTATTGTTTTTTTCTTGTGACATAAATCCAAGTTCCCTACTCAAAATACAGATAAGCAAAAAGAAGAAAGTGAACATCACCCAGTTTTCACTATTCAGAAGTAACTACTGTTTCCGGAACCTGGTTTGCATCTTTCTCTTTGATTTTCTTAACTCCCCTGTAACTCTCTGATATATTCATTGTATTTCTGAATTACATGGATTCATCTTACTGTTTGCCTTGGGGAGGTCCCATAAACATGATTTCTTGGCTCTGAGGTGTGGTAAGAGGGCTTTGGAAAGCTGGGGAGGGGCAGAATATCTTTTGATCTCAGCTCTTCCTTCGTTGTGGCTCTCATTGCCCTTGTATTAAAGGAGCCCACAGCCCGGCCGGCACGCTCAGTGGTTGAGTGCCAACCTATGAACCAGGAGGTCAAGGTTTGACTCCCGGTCAGGGCACATGCTTGGGTTCAAGCCCACAACCCAAGCATGTGGGGAGGGGGCGTGCAGGAGGCAGCCAATCAATGATTCTCTCTAATCATTGATGTTCCTCTCTCTCTCAAGGAGCCCACAGTCCTCTCCTCCATGCTCTCCCAGCTGGTAGGCTAGCGTCTGTGTTTTTGCCATTTTGGAGTGTAGAAGCCTTGGGGTTCTTTTATGATCTGGGTCAAGGTGCAGTCCTAAGAGTGTTATACCGGTTCCCCTACCAATCTGGAGGAGCTGGCTCTAAGTTAGTTCAAGAAATTTAAAATAAACCTTAAATAATGGAACTGTTGAGCTGAAGCAAGCATGATTCAGGCCCTGTGGTTAGGAGACAACTCACCTTACCCTCAAAATAGATGCTGTTTCTGTCCCTTTCAGTCTTTGTGGGCAGTGTTTGACAAATACAGCACTCTGACACAGAAAAATTATAGAAGTAACAGTTTTCTCTAGGGCTATATTATCAGCAGGAAACATTAGATTGAAGGATGGTCACGGAAATAGTTTATCTAGGCTTCCAAATTTCTTTTGTTCAGCCCAGTGAGTCACCCGTCATATTTCATGAAAGATAGCATGTATTTGAACCGGAGTAACTTTATCAGCCTTCTTATGACCAGTAGAATTTTGAAGGTTTGAAAATCTTTTCTTACCCTCTCTGTCCATTTCAATCCAAGATGGTAATTTTCTGCTGATATTTCCCTCCCAGAAACTTGGTAGGTATTCTGTGGATGTCACAAGGGTTCATCACATTTGAGCCAAATTCATAGATATTTTCAAGACAATACCATCTCTACTTTTTTCCTGCTGAGGTGGCTGAAAAACAATGCTTTTAAGTTTCCTAGAGGCCACTGGGTTAGATTGAGATATATGAGAAGCACCCATATTTTCTTGGAAGAGTTTTTTTTGTGTGTGATTAAATACACTGACATCTTGATTTCATTCTTTTAAAAGAATGAGATTTATATGAAATCTGAGATTTATATGAAATCTGAGATTTCAGCAAAGAGCTGTATAGCCACACACTCAGACTTTTCTCTATGTCACATTTTCAACATCTATTTTGGACTTTTAGCATCTTTTGATATTTGAAGAGGTTGGAAATTTCCAAAATCATTCTGTTGTGTGTTTTTTCTTAACAGTTTCCCCCTCAGTTTATCTATCTCCCTTTGCATTTTACTATAAGCAACAAGAAGAAACCAGGCAGCATTTCCAAGACTTTGCTTGGGAATCTCCTCAGCAAAATATCCAAGTTCTTTACTTACAAGTTATGCTTTCCACATGACTACAGGATACAGTTTTGGCAAATGTTTTGCCACTGCATAACAAGAATCTTCCTTTCTCCTATTTCCAATAACATGTTACTTCCATTTCAGCCCTCGCCATCAGCATTCTTAGAGTCAAGATTTCTACTAGCAATCTTCTCATGGTTTAAGATTTCTCCTCCTCCGCCTCCTTCTTCTTCTTCTTCTTCTTCTTCTTCTTCTTCTTCTTCTTCTTCTTCTTCTTCGAAAACTCACATGTTAACCTGGCAACTCATTTTGGAATATATTGTGACACATCAATTAAAAGTTCAAGTTTAATACCTGGTTACATTTAGTTAGATTAATATCTGTTTCCTCCACTAGACTACTACTCCCATGAGACAGAAGCTCTTCTTCTTCCTCACGTCTCTAACATCAGCACCAAGGACAGTGCCAGGCACACGAAGCTCCACAGACATTTGATAAATCAGCGAGAATGAACCTGTCTGACCTTATGTCATGAATAAGGATGCGTAAGTTGCCTATATTCTCTTTTAAAGAGCATTGATTTGGTCATTTTTCAACAAATCTTTTATCACTTTTGTGGATCACCATATTAAAGATCCCAGTTGACTTTCACACTTAAGGCATTGGGTCCTGGGAGAGGACATGCTGAGGTAACTTTTACATAAGAGAAAATCCCTTTCTGATAAGGTTTCTATGAAAATTCTTCAACCTCAGAAAGAACGTTGCATTTTACAGACATTACCAAAGTCTGTATTTTATTCTGTCTACTTGCGTATACAAAGTGTCAACTCTGGCTCCTCTGTGCTAGAATACCCTTTTTGAGATTGTTCTGAGGATCAGCAATGAAGTTCTCTGGTTCTAATTTTAAGGCAGCCAAAATAAAACGTCTTACTCACCAGACTGTTCGTGGGGAACATTCATGCATTCATAAATTATGGAATGGACTATAAAGGCCCTGAATGTTCCCTGGAAGCTGTGTTAGTATCTTTCTAGATTAAGAAATGAATCCAGATTCTTCCTCTTTTCAATTATTACCATTACTCATTATTATTCAAATTACATAGCATGATTCATGTTTAGAGATCAAGAGATCAGAAAGACTTTAAGGGCAAACGGTGAAAATGAGAGTGAGGAAAGGAAGGGAGACAGACAAGGACCAATAATTTAGGATCAGTGAGTTCTTTCTGCCAATGGCTGTTTTTTATTCACTGGTAAATTGGGAATATAATTGAATTAGTAAACATTACTTGTGAAGTAACGAAGTAAAATAGAATCCAGTTTGACACAGTCAAAGCCTCAAGTCTAAAGGATAATATTCTATGGAGGACGTTTAGGATATGAATGGCATTGGCTGGGGGAGGAATGTGGTGGTCCTGGACATTCAAAAATTATCTTCAGGAGGCAGGTTCTGTCCCAAAGGGTCAGAAAGATAGTGAAAGGAGTAGATGATACTTTTTTTATGTGATAGTTCATATCATTCAGGAAATATCTACTCTCATTTCACCTCTAGCTGTGGGCAGAGCATACCTGCCTACCCCTCATTGACAGAGAACTTGGCCAGATAAGTTCCTTGGGCCAATGGGGTACTGGCAAACATGATGCAAACAGAGGCTTAAACTGTGCTTGCAGGTTTGGGTTTCCTCTTGTGCTTTTGCCACAGACATGTAAAAAAAATATGTTCTGGCTCATTTCCTGCTCCAAGGAAGATGAGAGACACATGGAGCTGACCTAGACCTTATAACAGCTTAAAGCTGGGCCCAGTTGATGTCATCCTAGATTAGCTGAGCTACCAGTGCATTAGAATAAATAATTTCTGTTTTAAGCTACTGAGTTTTCGAGTGCAGAGAATTTGGCTGAGTTTTGTCCCCCAAGGATATAGAGGCTCCATAGGGATGGCAGGACTTCTGGATCACCCCCAAATTTATGCTAATGAGATGACTCAGGATGCGGGCTGGTCACTCCAGAAAGACCAGCCATGTGATATCAGCCCAACCTCCTGGAAGGGGACAGGGGCTAGAGATTCAGTTAAATCACATGACTGGTGATTCAATCAGTCATGCCTACATGACAAAACTCGAATAAAAACCCTGGTCATGGAAGCTCAGCAGAGTTTCCGTGTTAGATGATACACATCAATGTGCCAGGAGGGTGATGTGTCCCGAGGACACAGAAGTTTCGTTTGGGAACCTGTCAGATCCCTGTGTGTCTCTTCTTTGGACTAATCCTGATTTGTAATAAAGCAATAATGATAAATATAGTGTTTTCCCAAATTCCGTGAACCTTTCTAGCAAATACTTAAAACTAGGGAGGTGATGGGAATTCCTGAATTTGTGGCCAGTTGGTCAGAAGTGGCTGGAAACCCTGCAGCTATGGCTGGTGTCTGAAGTAAGGGCAGAGAGGGCATATGGCAGGCATTCCAGAGGGGGCTGTGGTGAGAGGGGCTTGGTGACAGCAGAGCATGGTGTGGTGCTGAGGAAGAGGAGGAGTGAGGGTGAACTGAGCAGCTTGTGGGCTTCTGGCTGGCAGACAGAGAGTCTGCCCCAGAAGAGTCTTCTGACATTTTATTGGAATTCATGAGAAATCATTGCTCAGCCAGGTCTAACCTGCACCAAAGTAGCAGCATAGATACTGAGAAACTCAGTCCAGAACTGATGAGTCTTTATGATGCCAAGCAATTTGTTCAACTTCTTTTTACCAAATTCACTGGCTATATGGGCACAAGTTTTTTATAATACAATCCAGTTTCCCAGAGGTCACCTACAATCTTTAAAGAAAAAAATTATGGGATGAAGCCCTGAGTTTCCCAGGAAATTTGATAACATATGGATATCCTATATAATAAAGAGGTAATATGCAAATTAACCCTCACACCCTCACAAGATGGCTGCCTATGACCAGGCTGGCAGGGGGGTTAGTGAGGGACAACCAAACGACTGAACAAGCTGGCTGCATGGGGCGACCAGGCTGGTGGCGGGGCCATGAGGGGCGATCAGGCCAGCGGGGGGGGGGGGGCAGTCAGGGGCGATCAAGCAGGCAGGCAGGTGAGCAATTAGGAGCCAACAGTCCAGGATTGTGAGAGGGATGTCCAACTGCCGGTTTAGGCCTGATCCCCAGGCTCAGGCCTAAACCGGCAGTTGGACATCCCCCAAAGGGTCCCAGATTGGAGAGGGTGCAGGCTGGGCTGAGGAGACCACCCCCCATGCATGAATTTCATGCACCGGGCCTCTAGTCTATAATAATAAAAGCATAATATGCTAATTAGACCAAAAGTCCTTCTGGACAAAACCGGGGCTGGGAGGGAAGCCCAGGTCCCAGGTGCCGGAGGGAAGCCGGTACCGGCAGCTGGGGGAAGGAAGGCCTACGCTTGCATGAATTTTGTGCATCGGACCTCTAGTAATTAAAATAAACAATGGTAAGTATATGTGAGCACAATAAAAAATAATAGCTTGAAGTATTACTTGTGAAATGTAAATATATGTGAGTTAAAAATAATTAATGCCCCTAGACTGTGCGTCTTGGTCTCTTCTTTTAAAAAAAGCAGAGCACTGAGACAAGTCCTCTCCTGGACAAAGTCTGCTCCTTGTGGATGCTGTGGCTGATCCTCGCCGTACTGGAAGTCCATTTGGAGCTACCAACTGAAGGTGACCATTTTTCTCTTGTACCACAAAAGCCTGACTTTTTCTATGGCAATAAAGGCATCCTAAAGCGTAAATTAGCCCAGCCGGGGTGGCTCAGTGGTTGAGTGTCAACCTATGAACCAGGAGGTCACGGTTCAATTCCTGGTCAGGGCACATGCCTGGGTTGTGGGCTCCATCCCCAGTGTGGGGCGTGCAGGAGGCAGCCGATCAATGATTCTCTCTCATCATTGATGTTTCTCTCCCTCTCCCTCTCCCTTCCTCTCTGACATCAATAAAAATATATTTTTAGAGGCATAAATTAAAAAGTGAAGAGGGAACAATGCATATGTCTAATGTGTTCAAGTAAGCGTGGGGCTACTCCATTTGCAGGATGGATGGCCTCCAGTAAAAATGGTTTGATTTCTGTAAGGTGAATTTTATTTTCTTGTGATTTTCTTGTATACTCTTAGGAATATATTTCAATAGAGCCTCTTCACTGTCTCCACCTAAAAAAGGGAATATGAAAAACCAGTGGTAAGATCCTTACAAATCTTGAGCCTCGACAATGGCAAGAAAAGTATAGTATTCCTGTAATTCTAACAAATGCTTCAGGGGCCAGGCTAATTGTTATTCCCTTTTAAACTCCAGTGGATTTTTAAAAATAAACTTTTTATTTTAGAATCATTTAGATTTGTAGAAAAGTTGCAAAGATGGTACAGAGAGTTCCATTTACCCCTGAAAGTTCTTTTCAGTGTCTCCAATTGTTAACATCTCACATCAGTAGGATACATTTGTCACAATTAATTGATACATTAAGAACTAAAGGTCATAGCTCACTTAGACTTCCTTAGTTTTTAGCTAATGTTCTTTTTATGTTCTAGGATCCCATCCAGGATCCCACATTACATTTACTTGTTGTGTCTTAAAAAAAAACAAAAAACAACCTCAAAAAGTTCCTCTTTTCACAATTACTCAGACTTTCCTTGTTTTTCACAGTTTTGAAGAATACTTTCTGGTCATGTATTTGCAGCATATCCCTCAATTTTGGTCTGAGTAATGATTCTTCATGAATCATTACTGGGGAGGTTTTGGGGGAGGAAGGTGCCATTCTCACTACTTCATACCACGGGTTCATGAGATCAACATGATTTATCACGGATGATAGTCACATGATCACATGGATAGTGCTTGTCAAGTTCCTCCACTGTAAAGTTACACTTTCAGCCTGGCCAGGTGTGGCTCAGTGATTGAGTGTCGACCTATGAATCATGGATTGATTCCCATTCAGGGCACATGCCCAGGTTGTGGGCTCCATCCCCAGTAGGAGCGTGCAGGAGGCAGCCATCAATGATCTTCTCTCATCATTGATATTTCTATCTCTCTCTCCCTTTCTCTTTGAAATCAATAAAAATAAATAAAGTTATGCTTTCCACACACTTGCCAACATAATGTGGACCCCTGGGCAAGTCACTGAGCTCTCTGTGCCTCAGTTCCCTTATCTGTAAAATGGGGATAATAATGGGACCCACCTCGTGAGGTTGCTGTTAGGATTAAATGAGTTAATTAATACATGTAAAGTGCTTATAACAGCGCCAGGTACATAGTAAATGCAGTGTAAGTATTAGTAATTATTATCATTGTCAAGCTTTTTGATATTTGTCAGTCTGGTTGGTGAAAAGTGATATTTTTATTAGAGTAGTTTTTAAGTGAGCATTTATCATATTGTGAGAATAAGCATTGTTTTAGTTGTTTAAAAACATTTGTGTTTCCTTTTCTGTGAATTGTGCAAGTCCTCTTACACACTCATATTACTTCTGCTCATATTCCATTAGCTAGAGTTAGTCATGTGGTCACACCTAGATCTTTTTGGGAAATGTAGTCTATGGACAGCCTCTTTCCAGGGTTTTTTATTTTATGTGGTTTTCATATTTGTAACCCACCCCCCTTTGGACTAAGATCACTAACTTTATTTAATTTAGTATTTTTTTAAGCAATTGAAATAATGGACTTATGTATTAATTTTATTGTTTGTTCTATTTTTAATTCATCAGTTTCTATTTTATATTGATTCTTTTCTTTCAATCTGCCATCTTTGGGTTTATTTTGTTATTTTTCAATCTTCTTGTCTTGGGTCCCTAAATTCATTTATTTTTATTTGATCTCAATTGTTCAAATATTAAAGGCTAAAATGTTCTCTGAACACTACTTCAACACTTACCATATGTTATTATATATCGTGATCTTCATTGCCTAGACATCTGTCAGTTCTCAGTTCAATTTTTCTTTTTTAGCTAAGAATTATTCAAAGTTTTAAAATCAAATTGTTGTTTCTTTTCTTTTACATTTCTAGATGTATTGCATTAGCATGAGAGAATGCCATCTGCTCTAATAGTACTTTTTTGAGTTCATTGGTCTAATATAGAGTCATTTTTCTGACTATCCTATGGGTACCTGAAGAGAAAAAAAAGTGTATTCTCTTTTTCAGGGATATATTATCCAATTTAGGGTTGTGTGGGAAATGATTCTAAGTATATCTACCTAAATGTGAAAGTTTACACAGAATTTCAGGGGATTCCAACAAGGTCTGAAACATATCCATGAATTAAGACTATTTGCTGTAAGAGAAAGGCAAGACTAATATTACGATCATGGCCTTATTAATGAAAACAGGGAAACTCAGTAGCGGATAAGTGGCTTGTTTGAGATCACACACAACCTAGTGTCAGAGCGGAACCAGACCATAAGTTCCCCGATTCCTGGTCACCTCAGCTCCCTTTGGAATGCAGTCAGTATCCTCCCAGCAAAAGCCACCTGGCACATATGTCTTTGCCAGGGCACACTGTTGAAATGTGTGCTTCTGTTTCAGAGTTTTGATGAGAGAGCTGAGGCTGGAGGAGGCTGCACTGCATTCTGCTTAATTTCTTCATCAATAACCTTGATGGACTTGCCAGTCCTTGCAAACACTGAGGAATTGGCTTGTCTTTGAATTTTTCATTGCATTACGATGCTCCCAATCAATACGTGAATCTCTATAGTCCTCTTGCCCTTGGAGAAGGATGCATCAGAAGACATTTGTATTCTGAGCGCTGCCTTGCTCTTTGTTTCCTGGGAAACAGATTGAGGGCCAGGGCTTGCCGGAAGACAGGCAGCACTTTCATTGCGGTTCTTATCATGCCTCTTTGTTATGTGCACCCCTATCACAGCGCAACTGTCCCTTCTGTTTAAAAAGCAGCCAGGACTGTCCTGTAGGCAAACTGTAGGTGTACAATTTGCTGTTGGTGGTCGTTTGCCTTCTGCTTTGATATCCTACCACCTTCTGGGGCTTTTGCCGTCTCCCCAACATCTTCCTTGCTTTCTCTCTCTCAATTAACTCCTAACTGACGTCGGCGTAGGTGTTAGTGATGGATTACAGCTTTATGTGTTCAATCTCACGGGGATGTTTACATGTTAATAAGGAGCTCGCGGCGAACATAAATAATAATGCTCTAACAGTTGGCTAACAGGCTATGTGACAAGCAGTGGAGAGGTATTTTGGGATCAGAGTATTCCCTAAACGACATCACCTAGGGAGGCTCCTTTTATTCCCTGCATAGGAACTACCTTACTTGTGGTGAACATTATGGTAGGTTGTTTAGCTATATTACAACCCCACCTATCATACGGAGGCTGGAAAGCCAGAAACTATCATTTCTACACTATCTTGGAGTTAAAGTTCCAGCTCTGTTTAGGCTCCACCAATCAGAGGAACTTGAGCAAAACTTTGATTTGGAAATGAGTGACATGGGGATACAAGAAGGGTGTGAAAAGTCTCTTTTGCTGGTGGGGATTGTGGCCTAATTTTGGAGCAGGTCTTGCAGTAGTGGGAGATAGCTTTCCTTGCCATGTCCAGCTGGTATGCTCATTCAATTAGTGGTAGAATTTCCTGATATATCAGTTGCTGCAATAAGCTAAGTGGTTCTGCAGAAATACCTCCCAGATGCTCAGTCGACAGTCTTTTCCTTTGCTTTTCCAATAATTTTGGAGGCACCTAATTCCTTGCATCAAATTCCTTTCTGGTGATGCTAGCTAGAGGATTCTTTTGCATGAAACCAAGATCAAATCAATCCAGTAATTGGTACCAGAAATGGCTACAGGCAACAGATTTTCAAGGCAGTGGGAATATGGGATTGACTATCTGCCCTGGTTGGATTTGAAGACACTGAAGACACAGTTGCACATTTTTAAGTTGACATCTAAATGTGTTATTTTTATTATAGACTGAAATAAGACAAATAAAATAAAAGGATATAATTTCTAACATACTTTATTTATTTATTTTTTTAAAAAAATATATTTTATTATTTTTTACAGAGAGAAAGGGAGAGGGATAGAGAGCTAGAAACATCGATGTGAGAGAAACATCGATCAGTTGCCTCCTGCACACCCCCCACTGGGGATGTGTCTGCAACCAAGGTACATGCCCTTGACCGGAATCGAACCTGGGACCCTTCAGTCCGAAGGCCGACGCTCTATCCACTGAGCCAAACCGGTTTCGGCAAATTTCTAACATACTTTAAATACTGCATTGAGATTTCAAAATATAACAATTTCAGCACTTTTAAAAACGTATCCAATGAAATTTAGCTACCACGGTGATTTATTACCCTCAATTATCCACTTCTAAAAGTACAGCCTTCTTTAGCAGAAATTTTTATTATGTTTACATTTTCTCTTTAATTTGTTTTTCTATTTCATATCTACTATAAATTATGTCTTAAAAGAATGTATTTTATGCTCAAACAACTTTATTGTTAGCCCTAATATACTTCTCTACCAGAAAATAAGTTTATAAAATAAAATTTTAATTTTTTGTATATTCTGTGAACATAGAAGTCCTAAATTTTTAGAAAGTTCTTATAAATTGTTATTATTATAATTAATAGTGATATATAATTAATCACAATAATATAGCTATATTATACATTAAATAAGTAATTATCTATACTAATAAAAGGGTAATATGCTAATTAGACCAGACATCTTCCGGATGTCCTCCAGACAAAGCCATGGTGGCAGGGGCCAAGGCAGAGGTGGTTAGGGGCAATCAGGCTGGCAGGCAGAGGCAGTTAGGGGCAATCAGGCCAGCAGGGGAGCAGTTAGGGGCATCAGGCTGGAAGGCAGAGGTGATTAGGGGTGATCAGGCAGGCAGGCAGGCGAGTGGTTAGGAGCCAGTGGTCCTGGAGGGATCAGGCCTAAACTAGCAGTCAGACATCCCCCAAGGGGTCCTGGATTGGAGAGGGTGCAGGCCAGGCTGAAGGGCCAACCCCTCCCCCCCATGCACAAATTTAATGCACCGGGCCTCTAGTTAAACATAAAAATAAGATACTAATGAAAACACTTCTCTCAATGAGATTAATGAAACTAGGTTTCCCCATCTAGATTATGTTCACATGAATGAATATTACTTTTTACTAGAATGAGACAGTTTCAACACCAATTATATTTTCATTTTTGTATATGCAATCACTGAAAACCTGTTTTCACATAAATGAGTAGAAGGGAATGTAGAGTTTTTTAAAAATAGCAATTTCATTAATTTCCTTTTTTTGCAAGTTTCTATAGCATTTATAAGTAGAAGTAAAATTGCTAGGTTGTAAGATAAGTATATTTTCTTTTTTCCTTAATTTTTTTTTTTTGTTTGCCTAAAATTGTATCCCTGAGTTCCCTTTATCTGGTTGACTCCTACACATCCCAATATCACTACCAACTCAAAGACTTCTGTGCTCTACCAGACAAGACCAAGTCTTCATATTACAATTTTCTAAGCCCAATGTATTTCTCTTCCATCATAGTTACTCTTAATTGTAACCATACATCAATTTAAGTGTTAATGTGATTAAGTTGACTGCCTCATTAAAATTTTTAAACTCCAATGCAAAACAAAATACTTTCTTAATTTTTATTGAATTTATTGGGGTAACATTGGTTAATAAATTAAATAAGTTTCAGGTGTACAATTCTATAATACATCATCTGTATATTGTCTGTGTGTTTACTACCCCAAGTCAAGTCTCCTTCCATCACCATTTATCCCCTTTACCCTTTTCTACCTTCCCACCCCAACCCCCCTTTCCCTCTGGTAATCACCATACTGTTCTCTGTGTCTATGAGGTTTCTTGTTTTTTTCTTAATCCCTTCACCTTTTCCCCCCCTCCGCTCTAACAGCCATCAGTCTGTTTTCTGTATCTACTAGTATGAGCCTGTCTCTGTTTTGTTGTTTAATTTGTTAATTAGATTCCACATATAAATGAAATCATATTGCATTTGTCTAACTCTGACTGGCTTATTTCACTTAGCATAATACTCTCCAGGACCACCCATACTGTCACAAAATGTAGGCTCTCTTTTTCACAGATGAGTAGTATTCCATTGTGTAAATGTACCACAGCTTTTTTATCCACTGATCTACTGATGGCACTTGGGCTGCTTCCAAATCTTGGCTATCGTAAATACCACTGCAATCAACATAGGGGTGCATGTATTCTTTCAAATCAGTGTTTTGGGTTTCTTTAGATATATTCCTAGAAGTGAAATCACTGGGTCATAAGGCAGTTTCATTTTTAATATTTTGAGGAAACTCCATGCTGTTTTCTACAGTGACTGCACTAATCTGCCTTTCCACCAACAGTGCATAAGCGTTCCCTTTTCTTCACATCTGAAGGTGTGAGGTGATATCTCATTGTGGTTTTAATTTTCCTTTCTCTGATGATTAGTGATGTTGAGCATCTTTTCATATGTCTATTGGACATCTGTATATCCTCTTTGGAGTAGTGTGTATTCAGGTCCTTTGCCCATTTTTTATTGGATTGTTTGTTTGTTTTGGTGTTGTTTTATAAGTTCCTTATAAACTTTGGGTATAAAAATAAAATATTTCTTAAAATCATTCTAATGATCACTGTAAAACTCTAATGGTCCTTCTTCAATTTTTTAAAAATGAAAAATGGAAACCCCATAATTTGAAAAAGGAAAGAAAAAGAAAATTGTTGCCTAGTCATCACTTCCATTCACTTTCTCAATTTCTGGGAAATATACCAAAAAGTCTTTACTAAAATTTATAAATGACCATTATTTATATCTATTTCTTTTTCACTTAAAGAAACGATTTTTTAACCTGATAATTCAGAATGGTTTTAGAGAATAAAGATTATTCTTGATTTCAATACACTTTTATCAATACTTTTTTTTGGCTAAGTACTTTTATCTTAATCATGTGATTTAAGTATTTTCTTATCCAAATCTCAGAGCTGTAGATTAAACTCATTCAGTTTTTGGTTAATGCCTGCCATATATCCTAATTGGAAAGTCAGTGCTCATGGACAAATTAATGAGCCAAGTCAGAACCAATTTCTGTCAGAAATACTCCGGCTTAATTTTTCAACTCAAACAAGCATGTTATTATGCAGTCCTGTGACAGCCATTTAACTTCTGAATTCTATGTCTAAGATAGAAGGAAAGATAGGCTAAAGCAGGGAGCCTCCCTGGGAGCTTGCCACCCAGGCGAAGTCAGATGCCTTCACCTTCAACAACTTTTATAGTCTTCTTGTTTTGTTTTCATGGCACTTTCCATCCTTTACCAGGAGTCAGAGAACCCAAGTAAGGAAGTCATTATAACAATTCTCCCCACTTGAAAACACTTCAACACAGGCCGAATACCAGTTTAAGTGCCACAGTCTCTCCTTAATAGATGTATAAAAAAGACAGAAAGGCCCTAGCCAGTTTGGCTCAGTGGATAAGACTATTGGTCCTCAGATGGAAGGGTCTTGGGTTCAATTGTCTCTCTCACATCAATGTTTCTCTCTGTGTGTCTCTCCCCCTCCCTTCCATTTTCTCTCTTAAAAAAAAAAAAGGAAAAGGATCCTCCAGTGGGGATTAACAGCAACAACATAAGAAGACAGAAAGGATCAATGATATGCCTTGGGTTAAAGAGGCTTCCTGATATAAATATTTAAAATTGTACCTTTGCCCTTGGTTGGGCATTGTCCCGTGCACCAAAATGTTGCCAGTTCCATTCCGGTCAGAGCATATGCCTGGGTTGTGGGCTTGATCCCCAGTAGGGGCATGCAGGAGACATCCAACAGATGTTTCTTCCTCTCCCTCTCCCTTCCTCTCTCTCTAAAAATCAATAAAAAATATTTTTAAAATAAATAAAATTGTGCCTTTGATGGATGCTCTGGAATTTTTTGGATCTTGGGTCAATGCACGGTACATGGATGCAATGTTATGACTTCCTCTTGAAAAGTAGTTGAAGGTCAGTTTTGAAAGGGAAGGTAGAATTAAAAAGCCAGCATGACACCCCAAACTCAGGAAGATTAATTTTAGGAAATTATGTATGGGAAATAAGAGTCTAGCAATTGATTCTCTTAAAACTATCCATATCTTAGAAAGAATGGTAGATAATACCTCGGTTTAAAAAAATGCTGACACGGGATTTTGTTGACTGCAAATGGAATCTGACCAATAGAAGTATTCAAGAACTTGACTTGCAATGCTGTAGACACTGCTGGGGCATTTTCATAGGACATAGATTATTGGTTGGCATATAAACAAGGAGGGGAAGAATATCTGCTGGTCTGTTCTTATATTCCGGTCTGAATACTTTGCATCTTGATAGTTCCTTCTTACCCCCATTGTCTCCATCTCAGACATCCTAGCGGCTGATGGTCTCAGGAATATCCTACTGATTTGGTGGGTGACCTAACATTCTGTTTCATATTCAGGTAGCTCCTCTGCTGCCGACTGTGATCCTTACATGTCTATAGTAGGTGCTAAATAAATATTTAGAATCAGGGAACGTACAAACTGAATGAAACTTGAGCCATGATCTCGGTGTGCAGCTGAGGAAACTGAGGTGCTGCACAGGGAAGTAATTTTGTCAGAGGTGATGGTATTCATTAAGGTGTGTTGACCTATCACAACTCTGCTCAGACTCAATGTCTCTAACATTTAACTTCATAACATTTCCAAAATGGAGAGTGTCTCTTCGAAATAGCCAAGTACCAACTACAGATGGTGTTTTGATACACTCTCTCGAGGAGAGTTGAAGCTGCTTTCCAGAAGTTACAGCCATGTGATCCTTCACTCCAGCATGGTTCAGGGCAAGATGTAAGGCCAGTACTGGTGTGACAGAAAAGGAGGAATTAGGGTCAGAGACTAGGTAGAGATGACCCTCTTTAATTCCTGGCTCCAAACAGGAGAGAAAAATATTGAGTTAAATGCTTAGTTAAAAGTGGATCTTACTTGGTGCAACAGTTGTGTTCCAGAAATTTTGTCTATTGGATTTTAGGAACCAACTCTTTAAGAGTTGGCACTAGTCACTTAGAAGAATGATGCAGTGGATCATTTTTCAAAGTGAAAGACTACAGATGCTGCTCAGTGCTGGACAAGGTTGAACGGAAAAAAGCGTGAACGTGTGCACTGAAGTGCTGGGAGGTGACAGAGCAGTGTGTGCAAGCAAACTGGTCACATGGGAGACGAGAACCTCGGGCAGAGTGGGGCGTGTGAGGCCATCACAGAGCATACCCCTCAGCAGGAAGATGGTCATGTTTGGGTAGGTTTTTAGCAGAATTCAGCAGGGTTCAAATGCAACACGGTATTGGGGTGAAGGGCAAAAAGCAGGCAGATCTCAAGGCATGGAGAAACAGGAGCAATAGCAGGTTATTAAGGTAGAGACTCCATTCAGATAATAAAAATAAGGACCAGTTACAGAAAGAAGATGAGATATTGTCATGAAGGCAGTGTGGTAACGCGGTCAGGGCCCTGGCGGTGCAGTTTGAAGATCCAGGTGCGAATGCTCATTCTACTAATGACCAGCGATGTAACTGGGTAGATGGATGGTAAAAAAAATGGCCTTAATTCTCCACCCGCCCTATAGTCTCACCCTTTGTATCTTTACAGCTCTTTCCATTTTTCTACTTCTTGAGTCTGGGCTGGCCTGGTATCATGCTGTGGGCAAAAAAATGGGGCAGAATTTTGATGTACCAGCTCTAGCCTATAGCTCAAGAGGCCTTGATACTTCTTTTTTCAGAGTCCTATCTAGCTGCCATGTGAACAAGCTTGAGCTACCTTGTAGGAAGAGAGATGACAGCTTAGTTGTCCTCCCTGAAGCCCCAGTCAGCTGAAAGAGCCCACTGAAAACCAGCAAATCGGACGTGCAGCTGACTACAGGTGCTGGACATGCAAGACCAGAACCCCCAGCTGAGCCCAGCCTGAATTGCTGACCTACACAGTTATGAGCCAAATAAACGGCGATTGTTTTGACCCACTAGATTTGGGGTGGTTTGTTACACAGGAATAGATAACTAACATAGCGATCCTAGGAAAGTTAACTAACCACCTTGTGCCTCAGTTTCCCCTATGTGAAACGCAGATGCTAATAGTACCTGCCTCATAGAGTTATGGTGAAGATCTAATGAATTAATGCCTAAAAGTATTTCAAATGCCACTTGGTAACTACGAAGTGCTCAACAAATATCATTGTTGTTATTATTATTATTTCTACTACTACTATGAGCATTGAGGCATGGGGGTGGTTGCAGGATATGGTGTAGGGGCACAAGGAAATCCTTACCGTCCTCCCAAATGCAATAGTCCAAGAGCCAGCAGGGAAGTGGCTTAGTGAATGCATCTGTAGGGAACAGGGGCTAAGTAGGAAGCCAGCCTGGCTTTGTAATGAGTAACTATTTCTATTAATAACGTTTGCAAATCTGAGTTTCTGTGTCTTAAGTACGTTTAACACTGGGCTTGACCACATTAACACATTGTCTGTATTATTATATTATCTGTTTTAAAACTGGGCTTGTCCATTATTTCTATGTTCTCAATATAGAAGCTGGATGAAGCTGTTCTTTGGTAAGGATTTTGAGAACTCCAGCCATCTGTGAGGCCATAAAAGCCTGTTTTAAAAAACCTGAAGGCTGTTTAGGTACTAATTGTGCTTGAACTATTTTTTTAATAAACCATTTTTGTTCAGCTTATAATTTTCCATCGGCTGATAGCTTTACACAGGTGAAATGAAGTGCAATTCATCTTGCCGGACTAAAATATCCACCTAGAACCAAATGGATTTTAATCCAAAGCAAGAAATTAATTGTCACAGCCTGGTAATTACCAAGTCGAGATGGGATTTCATTAAAATTGCTGTTGGATGGAATCATGCATGACTCCATCCAATTTAAAAATTCTTGAACTTGGCTTCTGATTTATGGGTCAACTGTAAAAGGCTGCAGCAGAATTTATGCCAGCGCTTGTCCAGTGAAATCTCATCCTCCATTTAGGAAATTAATGGAAGCCACTAAAACTCAGGTCTGGCTAGGCTTCTTTGTCATCAGTTGATTCCAGGGATTGAAATGAGATTCTTGATTGGGGAACTTGAAGCAGACCCAGCAGCCTCAACTTCCTGATCGCCAGGCCCAAGTTTTAAAGCTTCAGTCACTTGAACTGGACAAATGAGTTTCACCTGAAGCACTACAGGGGCGATGAGATCAGCCACGCAGCCAACGTCAGAGGAGTGTCATGTTGTAGTTCCTGACGAGTGGATTTCTGCATGCCCTGGTTTATTTTTCTTGAGCATCTCCTTATGTGGCCATGTTTTATCCGTCCCGTTTAAATGAGGCAAACTCTAACAGTGAGGTCTATAACTTTTATGTTACACCACCTATTCTGAAACTTTTAGTGGTTCTAAAACTTTTTTTTTTTACACTCTTCTCTGAACTTTAAAAAAAAATTTCTTTATTGATTAAGGTATCACATATTTGTCCTCATGCCCCCATTCCCATCCCACACCCCTCCCCACACATGCCCCCACCCCCTGTTGTCCCCAACCGCTGGTTAGGCGCATATGCTTGCACCCAAGTCCTTTGGTTGATCTCTCCCCTTTACCCCCACCTTCCCCTACTCTCCCTCTGAGGCCCGACGGTCTGATCCGTGCCTCCTTGTTTCTGGGTCTGTTCTTGTTCATCAGTCTATGTTGTTCATTATTTCCACTAGATGAGTGAGATCATGTGCTATTAGAAATACACTTATAGTTTCTAAAACTTTTAGTGTGCAAAGAACTCACTAAAGTATTTTCTAAAAATGCATATTACTGGCTATATGTTTGATCTGGTAGGTCTGGGGTGAGGATCTGGAATTGGAATATTTAATAGGCTCCCAGGAGACTCTGATGCAGGCACCTTATAGGCCATTCTTTGAAGCGTTGGCCCCAAGCATGGATTCCTGTGAAAGGAGAGGATACACTGTTACCCGTGCTTGCAAGGCCCACAAGTAACCACAGCAATGCCTTGTACATGGCAGTACCCAGAGTAAGTGATTCATTATTCTGCACTGGTGCTAGAGTTCAAACTCCACCAGATGGGATTCAGGTAGCCATTAGTTTATGCCACAGAAAGTTTATGAACCACAAGAAGAAATTTAAAAATCTGAACATCCTACATTAAATTAAAGAAGTTAAATGCAATTTAAAACATTCCCATGAAAAAACTTCAGGCCCAGATGGTTTCATTCTTGAATTTATTTCTTTTAAAAGTATTTTTTTTTTAATTTCAGAGAAGAAGGGAGAAAGAGAGAGAAAGAAATCATTGATCAGTTGTCTTCTGCACTGGGGATTGAACCTGCAAACCAGGCATGTAGCCTGACTGAGAATCAAACCGCGACCTCCTGGTTCATAGGTCGACACTCAATCACTGAGCCACACCACCAGGTGAATTTATTTTTTAACTTCAAAAAATTTTTTAAAATTTCAAAAAATTAACTTCAACAGATCTATAGGATCATAGTTGAAGAGATGACTTTTGTTTAATTTTCTATTACCATTATTTGAGGTAGTTATGTCTATGAAAATTAAAGCACTAAAACAAATTGTATTATTAATTAATAATTAGTGAAAATAATACATTGTTGACTTTATATTTTGCTATAATAGAGACATAAGTATAGTCATTTAATTAAATTTTTTACATTTGCACAATTTAGATGAATTTTTCACTCTTAATTGGATTAACAAAATATATAGTCTTAATGTCCATATGAATAAGAAAATACCTTCACTAAGTCCATAGATTAATTTTTAAGTAAAAGGAAAGGATTTGCTGAAATACATTGATGGTGTATTTCACTTTAAGTGGTCATTTAAGTTTTTAATAGACTTTATAATTTTAGATTCACAACAAAATTGACTAGAAAGTACAAACTTCTCATATAATCAATGTATGCACAACCTCTCCATTACCAACATCCCGCACCAGAGTGTTACAACTGATGCACCTACATTGACACATCATTATCACCCAAAATTCATACTTTACATTAGGGTTTACACTAGGTGTTGTATGTATTATGGGATTTTACAAAAGTTTCACTGCCCTAAAAATCTTCTGTGCTCTGCCTATGCATCCTTCTCTTACCCATAATCTCTGTCAACTACTGATCTTTTTACTGCCTTTTCCAGAATGTCGTATATTAATTTCTCTGAAGAAAAAGGAAGTTAAAGCCAATAGAAATTAAAGCTAAGTATCTGACTCTTTCAAGTTCAACAGGAGAGAAATTCATTAAAGAACTGAAAGGCCAAAACATTGGGATTAACTATTGATACAAATTGATTAAGTTTAAAGGGCTGAAGACTTCAGAAGATGAAAAGCGACAGGATAAAAGAGGGAGAAATGAGGCGAGGTTGTTTGGCATCAATCTCTCTGAATCATTCCCAGGAGGAAGCATGATCAGTAAAGGAAGCCAGCTACAAAAGACCACACATAGTATGGTTACAGGTTGTTTGGTTTGGGGATGTCAACTTTCCTTACCTGAGACATGGGAACTATAGCAATTACCTCAAAGGGTTATTATATTAGCAAATGTATGCAAAGTGCCCGGCAGGATGACTGGCCTAGGAGAGCATGAGAGTGGAGGCAATGATCATGTTGGTGTCTTCATCTGACACAGGACTAGACATAGCAGGTGCTTTGAAAAGACAGTTGATTTCTAGCGTCAATGAATTCTGAGATGGGCTAAGATTCTGGGACACGTCTGAACCCAAACTGAGTCTAGCCACTGCTGGGCAAGTAGAGAAACACTTTCTGATTTCCTGATCTGAGTGCCCTGAGTGCACTGCCCTCTGATGAGATGCCACACAGCCTCCTCCACTGACTTGCCAAAACATTGTTCTAGCAATAAAAAGGCAACATAATGCTCAGAGAAGATTTAAATCTCCTGGAAAGCTCAGTTTCGGGTTTGTCTCTTCCTCTGACATTTTGTTCTATGAAACCTTCTACCCTTTTACCCAAATTTAAACAGCACAGTTTTATGGAACAGTTGGCTTGCAGAAGACTTCTCCGGAGAACGGTTTGTGAGCCAAAGCCGTGGAGCCCTGCTTGCAGGGGTAACTTAATCCCTGAAAGACAATATCCCTAAAAATCCATCCAGTTTTGCTTTTCTCTGGGTCTGGTTGGAGTAGGCACTTTAATGGGCTTTCTGCATCACCATGAGCCTCTTGACACAGTAAATGCCCATCCAAAAAGTCCATGGCACTCAGGGATATGGTGTAGGCATGCACAGAGGTCGGTTTTCACAATCAACAAAGATCTAGGACACAAACATGGCTGTTCTTCAATTAGAAGCAGGAGGAGGTGGTGTTGGTAGGGTAGCGGGAGGAAGAGGAGGAAAAGGAGGAGGAGGAGAAGAGGAAGAGGAAGAGGAAGGAGGAGGAGAAGGAAGAAGAGGAGGAAAGGAAGAAGGAGGAGGAGAAAGAGGAGGAAAGGAAGGAGAAGGAGGAGGAGAAAGAGGAGGAAAGGAAGGAGAAGAAGGAGAAGGAAGAAAAGGAGGAGGAGGAAGAGAGGAGGAGGAGGAGGAGGAGGAGGAGGAGGAGGAGGAGGAGGAGGAGAAGGAGGAGGAGGAGGAGGAGGAGGAGGAGGAGGAGGAGAAATGAAAAGTCTCACTAAGGAAAAGAATCTCTTTTCCAAGTTGAACTGGAGAATGCTAAAGAGAATGAGATGTTGGAAGGTGCCAGGAGCCCCAGGTCCGAGCAAGCTCTAACAAATAATATTGCCAACTAAACTCTTGCCAACACTTTATTATTTTTTTTAATTATAGCTATCCTAGTGAGTGTGAAGTGCTACCTCATCATGGTTTTCACTTTGCATTTCCCTAATATCTAATGATGTTGAGTATCTTTTCATGTGTTTCTTGGCCATTTGTATGTCTTCCTTGGAAAAATATATATTCCTTTGCCAATTTTTAAATTGGGTTGCATGTCTTTTGTTGTTGAGTTGTAAGAATTCTTTATATATTCTTCATACTAGACTTTTATCAGATATATGATTTGCAAATATCCCTATAGGTTTTTTAAATTTTTTGATGATGTTCTTTAATATGCAAAAGTTTGTAATTTTGATGAAGTCTGGTTCTATTTTAAAATCTTGTTGCTTATGCTTTTGGTGTCATATCTAAGAATCCATTTCCAAATCCAATGTCATGAAGATTTACTTCTATGTTTCCTTCTAAGGGTTTTATAGTTTAGCCTAAAGTTTACGTCTTTGATCCATTTTTAATTAATAATTATTTATGGTGTAAAGTAAGGGTCCAACTTCATTCTTTTAAACGTGGATATCCGGTTTTCCCAAGCAGGATTTGTTGAAAAGACTGTCCTTTCCCCATGGATTACCTTGACACTCTTGTGGAAAATCAATTGACCGTATATGTGAGGACTTATTTCTAAGTTCCTTTGTTCTGTTTATCCTTATGCCAGTACCACAGTTTTGATTACTGTAGGTTTGATTATAGTAGGTTGTGAAACCTGCACATGTGTATCTTCCAACTTTGTTTTTCCAAATCAAGTTTGTTTTAGCTATTTGGCATTCCTTGCAATTCCGTATGGATTTGTATTTTAGCTTTTCCATTTCTTCAAACAAAAAAAGCCATTAAGAATTTGATTGGGATTGCATTGAATCTGTTGATCTCTTTGGATAGTACTGACATCCAAACAATATTAACTCTTCCAATTCTCAAACATAAGATGTCTTTCCATACATTTTTGTCTTTTTAAATTTCTTTCATCATTGTTTTATTGCATTCAGTGTACAAATCATTCACATCCTTGGTTAACTTTACTGTTAGGTTGCTTTCTTAATTTCCTCTCTAGGTTCTTTGTTAATGGTATATTAAAACAAAAGTGACTTTTGAGTGTTGATCATGTACTTTGCAACATAGATAAATTTATTACCTCTGTTAACTTTTATGTAGATTCTTTGGGGGTTTCTATACATATGATCATCTGCAAGTGCTGATAGTTTATTTCTTCCTTTCCAATATGAATTCCTCTTATTTCTTCTTCTTCTTCTTCTTCTTCTTCTTCTTCTTCTTCTTCTTCTTCTTCTTCTTCTTCTTCTTCTTCTTCTTCTTCTTCTCCTTCTCCTTCTCCTTCTCCTTCTCCTTCTCCTTCTCCTCCTCCTCCTCCTCCTCCTCCTCCTCCTCCTCCTCCTCCTCCTCCTCCTCCTCCTCCTCCTCCTTCTTCTTCTTCTTCTTCTTCTTCTTCTTCTCTTTTCATAATTGCTCTGGCTAGGAATTCCAGTACCACAATGAATAGCAGTGGTGAAAGCAGGCATTCCTGTCTTGTTTCTGTTCTGTGTCCATTATGTCACCCGATAGTCCTTGTTTTAAGGGTTTTCTGCCCCAGGATACCTGGTTTCTCAGATAGAGGATAGCAACTTCCTCTGTCAAGCTTTTAGAGTTATATGGGTCTCCACTGCTGCACATTAAAATAAGGAACTTCTTTGCCTTTATAGAGTCCAACTATGCCTATTCCTGATGGTCAGTGAGAAAACAGAGCCTAGAAACCAGGTTGTGCTTTTGCTATTGACAATAATATCTAAACATGTAGGTGAAATTCTTTCACTTTAATTCTCTAAATAGTTTCCTATTTGCAAATGTGGAACTGAGCATCCCATAGGCAGTGACTATTTAGTTCCCATGACTGAGAAAGCAGAACCTAAACCTTGTCCTAAAGGTCTTAGCTTAGGCCTGAATCCCTGATCTAGAAACTCCCCAAGCATGGTTCCAGGAAAGCCCTCCTTCCCTTCACTTTTTCCTCTGGTCCCCATTTGTCAAAATAGCCCATGAATTATTTGCCCACTACTGGCATGGACAAGGTCTTGTTTGTCTCTGATATTTTCTGGTTTTCTGGTGGCTACTTTCAGGTACTGCCCATTTCCTGTGAAACAAAACCCTGCCTACCTCAACTGCCACCAAAACTGACCAACTAGGAAAAGCCAGAGAGACCTGGGAGGCTGGGCCATCCCTCTTTCTTGGCAGTGCAGCCTCAAACCCTCTAGGGGGCACTGTTGGCCCCAGTTGCAGATTCTTAAACTTCATCAAGTCTCAAGTCCCCTGAGGCCTTTGAAAAAATTCCAGGACCAAGTGGGGGCCTGGATGCCAACACAGGGTCATCTTGCAGTCAGCCAGGTCATGTTCCCTGCCTCATGTAGATATTTCTTCCTTAAATAAAATAAAGTAAAGTGAAACGTGTGCTATTGTGTAATGCAAACAATACGAAGAAATGTTGAAAGTGAAAGATTATGTTTTTCCTTGTACTTCCCAAACAGTGGATCCAATTCCCCTGAAGCTGAAGAGAATTTGACTGTATTACTCCGAGTCAATCAAGAATTTGGCATGGGGGGCGTGCAGTCATCACAGGCTTTGCCTCCAGAGGGTCCTGATTAGGTCCCAGATGTGAGGTTTGGATGGCTTTCGGCTTGTTTTCCTACTTGTTATATGGGGATAATGATGGTACATAGTCCACAGGGTGGCTTTTGTGATTGACCGAGAAGCAATGTGTTTACCCCCATGTTTGGCCCAAGGTAACTTTCAGTAATGGAAGCCATGAATAAGTCAAGGAGGCCTCTGTGCCTGGATGAGCACAATGATACAAAACACAATTCTGAAAATAAAAGGGGACTCTAGTGGAGTCCCCAAAGACCCCCCAGGTTCCCGTGCCCCTCTGAGCCCTACAGAAGCCAAGGCAGCTGGCAAGCCTCCTTGTTCAGGCTGACTGCTTCCTGCATCTGCCCCTGTGGCTGTCACTTCTCTTTCCTTTCCTGCCGGGGCTTCTGTTCCCGACAGAATCCAATTCTGATGTTCTGAGCCCCCTCTTACCTTGAACCTGGGCCTTTGCCAGTCCATGGCAGGCAACTTCCTCCCCTGGTCTGAACCACAACTGATAACATTATGACCTTGGGACCCAAGGTGCAAGAAGGCATTGCCTGACTGAGGTTTTAGGGTGATCCTCCCTTGTGGTCACAGGGCACTTTTCCAGACTTCTAGAAAATCAAATCTTCTTGACTCCTTTTCTAGAAGTCTGGTTCCCTTGCTTAAGGCAGGGAACATTAATTTGGAGCACCAAGAGGGTCTGAGAATAGAATTTGGGGGGAGGGTATGCTAACAGAAAAATTATAACATAATTTTCACTAACCTAAAGTGAATTTAGTATGCCCTTCCATTATGAAGTAGTCTACATAGTCTAATGGAATGAGTAATAACTAACTTTGTCACCAATACAATTCACAGATATTTCAATGACAGTGATAGATTGTTTATCTCATCAAGACTTCAAAATTAGGGTTGTTATTAGACCTACAGCTAGATCTTGTATTTAATATAGAGCCATTCAGAGCATTGGTCTGTGGACTGGTGCCAGACCATGAATGATTATAGGTTCATGACAAGGGAATACAGGAATTGAGTGTAAACATTTAGAAACTTTCTAAACAATTTGAATAATTTAATAATAATTGGACTATTTTGAATAACACTAGAAAATTTTAATGTATTTTGGATCAAGTAATAAAAATTGGTGTTTGTATTTCAAATTCTCTTTTATTTCATATTTTTAGTCTATTTTATAAAAGTTGTTAGTGCAAGATGGATTGGAAAAATAAATTGGTCCTTCCTCACAGATAGTGTGAGAAGCATGATTTAATGTATTAATAAGGAAGCATACATTAAAAATTTTTTTTGATAATGTATTTCAACATAATTGGCTTCTTTTACATTTCTTACTATCTTATTTAAAACACAATTCTGAGGTAGGCTCAGTAGCTTCACCAGAATGCCAAAGAAATTCATGACACAAAAAAGGTTAGGAATGCCTGAGTAGGAGCTCTGGGACCCTCCCCCTGCCCCGCGCCTCCCATAGGTTTTTACCTAAGTCTCAGAGTGGAGACAAGATTATCCCTCATCTGAGCCCTGGGACATGATTGAACATTCTTCTCCCCTCCCTCTCCACCCCCAACTCCTGGTCATGATGAACTATCAATATGTCCAGGAACTTTAGCTTCCCTCCCATCCTTCCCTCATTGCCATGATTTCCAGTTCAGCCAAATTTCTAAATCTGCAGTTGGATCTCCCATCTTTCTGGACTTATCACTCATTTTTACCATTTTCAAAATTAAGAATACCCTCTCCTAGAATTTGTACTTGCTTTAACCTCATTCACATTTCAAGACCCAACTGAAGCCTAGCCCTCTCAAAGGAGACTAGGAAGACACATTCAACTCATACAAATCTTTCTCCTCTGAGCTCTTATGTGGTTATGACCTAGCAGGGTGGGCATAGACTGAACAGGAAGTGTGGGCAGGTGGGACAATGTCTAGAGTCATTAGATACTACAGCCATTCTAGCTGGGGTCAGAGCACTTACAGCCAGGCTAGTGGAGGGGACATGTTACTAAGCAATGTCAAATTGTGCCAAGTTTTAGAAAGGTAACTGATTGTTAAATAAAACCTCCATTTCACAGATGAGGAATTGGAGGTGTGTCCTGTGGAGAAGGGAAATACCTCCTTTTGCTTTTACTTCAGGCTGGGTTTTGCCCTCCCCTCACTAGTATCAGTCTGTTACAAAGGTGGAGTTGGTATCCTGACTGTTCCGGGCAGACATGATTAGATCATACCTACTTATGAGTCAGAATCCCTGGCAATAAAGGTCTTGCTCGTGCATGGGTCTGCATTTCTGGCCCTCTCTTCTGCTCATATAGTGAGCCTCTTTCTCCAACCATCACAGGGATGTGTTAGCACATTGATATTTGCTTTGGGCTTAGATTTGCATTCACCAAAACAGTGTTAGGAGGCCTCTGGTAATTAATATTCAATAACCTCACCCTTGATATATGCTATATGCCTTGATGCAAAGCTCAGCACATTTTATTAGATATCTTCTGATGCCTAGGTTGGTGGATCGTTCCCTAATCTCTATCCCCATCCTTCCCCTGGAGAGCCCTTTAACAGTGGGCCAGGCTACTGTTTGGGACCAGCAGTGTGGTATTTAGAACATGATCAGTTGGCTCTGGATTAGAAGAAGGCCTGTTATTGATGTCAGAGCACTGGCCTCCAGTCCTTACAACATCCTTCCACTTTCACATCTCACCCTGCTCTGAAACCAAAGTGTCTCTGGATTTCCAGGGTAAGGGATTAAGTCCAAGATAAGTCTGATTTACAAAATTTTAGTGGATGACATAGCCTTTGGGATGTCTGTTGGAAGCAAAGAGATGAGCAACACGATATCGCAAGCTCAAAAATAAACCCTTCCTCAGATTCCATATAGACTATGCCTTTGCTCCAACCCCTCCCAACTCTGCTCTTTCCCACCATGACAACACCTACCTTCCACAATAAGTAGTTGGGATCATTATTAAAGGAGACAGATGAGTGAAACTGTTGATGTTTCTTTTCCTTTTTATTGTCTTTCTTCTTCTCTGCTCCTCCTTTTTCTGCTTTTCCTCTTCATCCTCTTCTTTCATCATTATTATCATTATCATCTTTAACATTTGTTACATCTTGCTATGTGCCAGACGCTGAACCTAAGTTATTTTATTTAGTTCTCTCATAGTTCCTATGAGACATATGCTATTATTATACTGTTATTTTTCTTATTGGAGAGATTGTATAGCATGAAGATTAAGAGTTCTGGTTCTGGAGTCCGATGACTTGGGTTCAAATCTCTCTCTGTTATTACCCGTGGGACTATGGGCAGTTACTTAAATTCTATAAGATTCAATTTCTTCATTTATAAGTAATGACAATGTAGTGTCTACCAAGTACCTAAGAGTCCTCCTGAAAGTGGAAAAGAAAAGAGGGAAAAGGGAAGGGCTAGATATGGTTACAAAAAGACATTTCTTACAAGTAAATGGTGTGATTTGACTATAAATTAGGGTGAAATGTAAGATCAATGAGTGATTACAAAAGAATTGGTTTGAATCAGAGTCCTTCTGGGCTCTGCTGGCCCAGTTTGGAGGACATCTTCCACCTACCCACCTCTATAAGTGGTCAGGGAGATGGGGTTTGGGGCAAAAAATAGTCATTTCTCTTAAACTTCTCATTGCTTCTTGTGTGTGTGCATGGGCAATGTGTTCACATGCACACAAGAGTATATAATGCTTGTATAGACTTGCTATATATGAAAGGTGTCAATGTTTTTTTCTTCCAAAACCTTGAATATTGCTGGTTGATAACAAGAAAACTTATTAGAGGAGGAAAAGAAGGTTGATAAAGAATTTCATAATATCTGGACACCAGTAGATAGCATTAAACACTTCAATTTTTCTTGAAGTGCAGCCCAAGCATTACTCATCTCAACCTTGATTAAGGTTGAGAACACAAGAGAGGAAATAAAGAGAATGAAGAAGAAGAAAACAAGGAGGAGAAGGGAATATTTATAGATGGCTTACAGATGAGAAATGTGTTGTCTGGTGTAAAATTAATTGACCATGAGTAGGAAAAGGCAACAGAAAAGGGAATATTAAAAAGAAACAGGCCAGGCAGGTCTTTATTTCAGCTTCCTTCTTAATTGCTGTCTGGGACTGGAAGGGAGAGTGTGTATAGAATGTGGTGGGGATTTCGGAGTGGTCACAGAACGGGGGATTGCATGAGAATTAAAGTTTGCAAGTATAAGTCTTTGGAGAGCAGATATTCTAACTCAGGGTGTACCTATATTTGCCTTATCCATAATAACTGCTCATCAAGTGATTATAAAATTAAATGTTTTTGTGATATCTCATTCTGTTGTCATTCCCACTGTCTAGAGTTTGACATTGACATTACCAGCAAGGAAGATCTGAGGTACATTCCTCCACTCTTCCCCTGGATCAATGTGTTCCATGACTTCATGCATATATATATAAACAACCTTCCATTGGGCATCAGAAATCCTGTTGATCCACACCAAATTCTATCTCTAATTGAGTTATTGAGTCCTCACACCATTGAGAAATCTGATTAAATACATGATGTCTCTCTCCTGCAGTGGCAACAAAGAGTAGGGAAGAAATTTGTGAATGGAGATATTTATCTCATCTCGATGAGGCAGTTCAATAGAAATGGTTATCAGATGAGTCATCCTTACTTCACCCTCTATGAATGGAAAATTCAGCCGTGCAATGAAGTTTCCAGCCTTTGTTCTCAAGTCTGGAACATGTCCCAAATGATAGGTTGTTGCCTAGGGAATCAAGATTATAATCGTTGGATTCTTGACTAAAAAAAAGTACTTCTCAGGAAGAGATTGTCCAAAAGGCATGTCACCAATACTAGCAACAAACTCAGGTGCGTAAAAGGCTTCCAATAAATATTTGTTGAATAAGCCAACTTATGAATGAACAGGTTGGTGAGAAAGAGAGAGGAACTGAGGATTACTCAATTTTCTGGCTAGGTTGGAATAGTATTAACTAAATGAATATCTGAGAAGAGAAGTGATTGAAAATAGGTTATATCAATATATGTGGTGAGTTCAGTTTTGAACACATTGACTTTAGAGGTGTGTGGGACTTGCAAGTGGATATCTGGATGTTTGTTGTATAGGGCATACATTCTTTTCGTAGAAAAGAAAAAGCCTTGGTTTATGTAAAGGGAACCTTGCCACGATTAATTTTTAAAAATATATTTTTATTGATTTCATAGAGGAAGGGAGAGGGAGAGAGAGATAGAAACATCAATAATGAGAATAATTGATTGGCTGCCTCCTGCACGCTCCCTACTGGGGATCGATCCTGCAACCAGGGCTGGTGCCCTGAATGGGAATTGAACCTTGACCTTTTCCTGGTTGATAGGTTGATGCTCAACCACTGAACCACCACAGCCGGGCCTTGCCACAATTAATTTTTAAGACAACAGATTGTTCTTTAACCCCTTCACAGAACTTGTATACATTGATTATTTCCAAAATTAAATAACTGATTATCTAAAAATTAAACGAAGATTTGCTATTGAAAATTGATTCCAGCAGAAATCATCTGGGTCATTTTTAATCTTTCTTGCCATATGGAGTCTTTAAGAATATATATTTTTAAATGGTTCTGCAGATTTATCTAAAATATAAATCATGGAAAACAAACCTCACAAGGTTTCCAAAAGTTCAGATACTAAGAGGAGATTGAAAGTTTTGAAAGGGTCCCTTAGTAATGGAAATGCTAATGACTACGGGAGTCCATTACTTTAATTGCTATATTTTTGCAAACCTGAGATGATCTCATTCAATCCATCAAAGACTACTTTACATATCCAAGAAAGTAAACATTTAAAAACAACAAAATTAATTCAGTCACTTTGTTTTCAATTCTAATTCTGAATGTCATAAAAGCAAACAGAAATCCTTTTTTAAAATCTTAAAAAGAAAAAACCAAATTAAACCACAATGTATATCCACTAGCATACAGAATGACTGAAATAGTCAGAAAATATCAAACGTTGGCAAAGATGTGGGGCATTGTCCCTAGGCCCCAGTGGAATTGTCATCTATTTCAGTTGGGAATAAAAATTGGTACAAATGCTTTGAAAAATTATATTACACTCTTTCACAAAGTTAAAGCTAACTACCCTATGATTCCTAGAGATGTATCCAACAGAAATTAGTACATATTTTCACCAAAGGCATCTACAGAAATGTTTACAGCAGTACTGTGCATAATATACTAAACAAGAAACAACCCAAGTATTCATCAACAAAATAGATAAACAAATTGAGATATATTTATACTACTATATACTACTACTCAGAAATGAAAAATAGCACACTACTGCTACATTCAACAACATGGATGGATATTTTAGCAAAAGACACCAGATATAAAAGAGAGCATGTGCTCTAGTCTGTTTCGCTCGGTGGATAGAGCATTGGCCTGAGGACTAAAGGGTCCTGGGTTTGATTCTGGTCAAGGGCACACGTACCTCAGTTGCAGGCTCCCGGCCCTGGTCAGGGACATGTGAAAGGCAACCAATCAATGTGTCTCTCTCACATCAGTGTTTCTCTCTATCTCTCCCTCTCCTTTCCAATCTCTTTAGAAATCAATGGAAAAAATATCCTCAGGTGAGGATTAAAAAAAAATAAAAAAGGAGTGCATGCTGAATAATTTCATTATATGAAACTCAAGTACAGGCAAAACTAATTGATGATGATAGAAGTTAGAATAGTGGTTATCTTTGTAGAACACTGAGAAGATATGATGGCAAATGTCGATCTAGGTGTTGGTCACACAGGTGTGTATACACAGACTAATTCATTGAGCTGTACCTTTAAAGCTTGTGAACTTGACTGCATGTAATCTATCCCTTATTTTTAAAAATGGAAAATGAGTAAAACACAAGCAATTTGGCCCATTGTGGTTCACACTTAGTCCTTCACTGAGTACAGCCGTGGGAGATGACTGATGGCTCCATTTGAGGGATCCTTTTTTTTTTTTTTGAGGGATCCTTGAAAGTCCCATCACTCTGCCACAGCACTGACCACCAAATACCTAAACAGTGTTATCTAACTCACCAAATATCTATGGAGAGCTCACAACGAACAACATGACATGGTGGGCCCTGCATAGCACAGACCCTTCACTTACCTACTTCTTTTCTCTCTGTTTCACATCCGATGCTCACATCAACCGCGGTCTGCCTTTCTCTGCTCCCTCTCTTCCCCCACTTAACCTCCACCCCCACCACATACAGGTGAGGAAATTTTAGACCTGGGAACATTTCACGATCCAGAAGCAAGGCCACAAGTAAGTAGACTTCTAGACCATTGCCTGGAAAAGCCCTGGTTAGGATCATCCCTCTAAGCTAAACCAGACAAATGAGGAATATTCTCCATGATGCCACAATAAAGCACTTGTGTTTTCCAAAATGGTATAGCCTTTTCCTCTAGCCAACACATGTTAGCTTAGGGAAGTAGACTGAGTTATTGGGTTATTCTTATCACTTTTAAATAGAGATTCTTTAAATGCATAAGATGATAGGCTGGTGATTTTTAAAAGGAACAATGATATAAAATGATATAACCACAACAATACCAGGCCTACAGAAGGTGATCAATAACAATTAATGAAAGCCAATGATCCACCTTCAAGGTCCAAGCAGTAATCAATGTCAAGGTAAACAGAGAGTAAAGGTAAACAGTGATGGGGTGGGCAGGAAGAGTGAGTGACTGGGACAATGATACAATGTGGGTCATCCCAGGGATTTACTCTCTTGCTTGGGTAAATGGTCATTTTTCAAGGACAGCAGACGTGAGCACTGCATAGAAGGTGTGAGATGTGTTCCCCTTCCATGTGAGGAGTGTGGCAGAGCTGGGCACCGACTCTGGAGAATACCAGCACTGCTTCCCCCTGCTTTGACCCAGACATGTCAGTCTTATTTGGTGGCCACATGTCCCAGGGTTGTGCCGAAGTCTATGTTTGAGGAACTTATGGCCATGGGTAGCAAAGTTTGCCCACCATTTCAAGGGAGGGGCAGCCAAGAAGCTGCCGAAGAGCATTCTGTTTGGAAGCACCTGCAATCCCACTTTGGTCTCAATAGGTCCACCGAGTTAGTCACCTCCTGATTAGAGGAAAAGGCTGCTCCCATCCCATGCTTGCTCCCATCCCATGCTTGCTCACACCAAATGAAGTTCCAAGTATATTACCTGAACCCCTTTTCCTGTTGTCTTCCAAGCACCACAACATCACAAGTCTCCATAGAGAAGAAAAGCATGATCTAGGCAAGAACAGAATGTGAAGATCCCAACTTCTAGTTCCAGACATTTCATCATCCTGCCATGAAGCATTCTCTGAATGTCAGTGTCATCTATAACAAGGCTTTAGGGGAGAACAGAAACTAATCAAGATAGGTCCTGGTCAAACCCAGTGAGACTCAATCCCGGTTCCCAGTTGTCCCAGTTCTAAACCTGTGGTATAATATAGGATAGATCTTTATCCCTCCATCCTAGCACAGAGCTTCAAAAACTCTTAGAATTCCCTGTATAATAGGAGTGTCTGTTATGCTAATGAGGCAGTTAGGGTGGGTCCTTAGCTGGTCACCGGGAAGACCAAGGGCATGGTTAGCCAGTTGGGATTTTCAGTCACTCCACCTCCAGGGTGGGGAAAGGGGCAGGAGATTGAGTTTAATCATATGGCCAGTGATTCAGTCAATTGTGCTTATGTAATGAAGCCTCAATAAAATTCCTGGACACTGAGGCGTGGTAAAGCTTCCTGGTTGGTTAACACATTAACCTGATACCCACGGAGAGTGATGCTCCCTGACTCCATGGGGAGAGGGCAAGGAAGCTCTGTATCAAAAACCCTTCCTGAACTTGCCCTACATGTAACACTTTAACTGAGTTCCTTTCCAGTTTCTAGCTTGTCGGTTGACTTGGTGCCCAACCGAATGCCCCTTCCCTTGTCTCATCCCAGTGTCCTTTTCTGAGTGTTCAGACCTCAGTTCTCCACTTTTTTGATCTGCAGCCAACAACATTGAAAATGACAAACATTTAGTGAGCTTTTTACTCTGTGCCAGGCCTTTACACATCTCTCCTTTATATGCATGCAACACCACATGGTAGACATTACTATTGTCCTTGTTGTGCAGACAAGGAAGCTGTGGTTCAGAGGAAGAGTCATTTGCTCAAGGTCACAGAAGTTAATAAGTGGCAAGGCCTGCTGGCTTCACACCTGTGCCCTTCCATGCACAACACCGCCTCCAAAACAGAAATTCTCTCCCGCTTCTGTCATTCTCTGTGACCTCTGTCCCCTCAGTCCCACAAAGAAACCTCACCCTCCCACGCTCCATCACTCTTTCAATAAATATTTGTTAACTTTTACTTGATTACAAGTGCATTTATTTAAGAACTGGAGGCCCTCAACAGCAGGCGCAAAGCAGAGACCAATAAGAGACAAACTTTGCTCTACTCTTTGGAGTGGGGAGAATCTGTTACTTTTCCTGCTGACCTTGTTAGCTAAGGTTAAATCTTGTTAGCATTGAAAATTCCATGCTAGCCCCAAGGGCCAAGGAGATGACCCCAGGCAGCTGGGAGGGATCATGATTCTAATTCCAAGGGAGGAAAACAGCTCCTCATGCTGATTGCTAGTGGTTGTGCTCTGGACAATTGTTATTTTAATCAATTTCCCTGTGTTCCAAGTGCAGGACTGCAGCCTTCTAAGCATGGAGGGAAATTAAACACATAAATCATTTAATCACCCTCCCTCCACCCCCTCAAAATACACATGGAGCTATAAGAATTGCATCAATAAGTAGCCCAAGGTGGAAGAGTGATTTCCATCCATCTGATTTAAAGGCAAACTTCTTACAACTTCCCTCCCGTTTTCTACCTCTATTATCAGCTTCTACAATAGGTGACTGAATTCACCAGACTTCCTATGAAAGGGACCTTAATAGCATACTCCTCATCAGGTTTAATTACACTCTTCCCTTTCCTTACACAACTCTGTCATTTTTAAACAGCAAAAGTAGACACCTAAATGTTCAAAACCATGTCTTGGGGCAGAAAAGGGGAAAATTTGGTTTCTAGGAAAGACCCTTATAATCCTCATTCTTCTTTTGACTTAAAAAGATATTATGACTCTCTGAAAGCAAGTTGAGAATATATTAAATCATCTCTCTCTCTCTCTCTCTCTCTCTCTCTCTCTCTCTCTCTTGTGAGGTTCAGTGTGGATTATTCAAAAAAATTTTTTCATTTTTTCACTTTGGTGAGCTACATATAATATGAAATTTACCATTGCGATCAATTTTAATTGTACAATTTGGTGGCATTCATCACATTCACAACGTTTTGTGAATCATCACCACCATCTATTTCCAATTTTTTTTGTCCTACCAACCAGAAACTGTAACCATTAAGCAATAATTTGCATTTCCACTGCCCCCTGCTCCTGGTCACCACTATTCTACTTTCTGTATATGAATTTGTCCATTCTAGATATTGCATATAAGTGAAATCATACAATATTTTATTTTGTGTTTGGATTACTTCACTTATCATGTTTTCAGGATTTATCCATGCTCTGGTAGGTATCCAAACTTTATTTCTTTTTTATGGCTGAATATTCTGTTGTATGTATATACCACATTTGTTCATTCATTCATTTGTTGATGACACTTGGGTTGTTTCCACCTTTTGGCTATTGTGAATAATTCTGCTATTAACATTTGCATACAATTATTTGTTTAAGTCCTGAGGTATTTTGTTTTGTTTTTTAATTCTCATTTTTCCATTGATTTTTAGGGAGAGTAGAAGAGAGAGGGAAAGACAGAGCAAAACATCAATGCAAGAGAAACACATGGATTGGTTGCCGCCTGCATGAGCCCTGACCAGGGCCCAGGCCAGGGAGAAGCCTGTAACCAAGTTTTGTGCTCTTGACCAGAATCAAACTTGGGACCCGTTGGTCCACAGGCTGATGCTCTATCCACTAAGTCAAACTGGCTAGGGCTGACTCCGCATTTTTAATTCTTTTGGATATATACCTAAGGGGGGAATTAATATATCATATATTTTTACAAGAGTGCAGGCCTACTTGGGTCTGTACTTGTTCAGCCATAAGATCTTCATGTCTCTGTATCTGCCAAGCCCTCCTTTCCTCTTCATCCGTACTCATCCTACCTTTCCCTAGAGTTGGACATTATTTCTTTTTGGTCCATGTGTCTCCATTTTTCCTATGCATTGCTTAAGTTTACTTCCATACAGAAAATACATAGTATTTTATAGCTACTTTTGATATAAGCACTATCATATTGTAAGTAATGTTTTGCAAACTTGTATTCACTCAACATAGTAGCTTGGTATACTTTCTAGGCCAATACATGTAGATCTATTGCATTAAAAATTTTTGCATAGTATTCCATAGCATGGATAGACATAGCTTATTTGGACTTCCCCTTATTGTTAGACATTTAAGTTGGGTTCATGATTACAACAGAGTTGTAATACACATTCTAGTGTGTGCCTCTTTAGGCCTCTTGAATTGATACCAAGAAGTGGAGTTATTGGTCACATCACAGCCATGTTTTGAATTTTAAGTTACTTCTACAAGGTCCTCCAAGGGCCTGCAACCAATTCACATTTTTTGCCAGTTGTCTATAAGAGTACCCATTTAGCCCCGTCCTCACCAACATTGACATTGCCCATGGCAGAGGTGGCCAGCTGTCCACTAAAGAGTCATGCTCTTGTTCTATCTCCCAGAGTTGTTGCTGAGAAGCAGCCACCCAGCCACAAACTGCATTTTCCAGCCGCTCATGCCTTTGCCTTTAGGTGAGGCCATGTCACTGGCTCTGATCAAAGAAAAGTGGGTAGAAGTAATGAGCTGGCTCATATAAATCTCTGGCACAATCCCTCCTCTGAAGAGAGACAGATGATCCAGTGGGAAGTTCCAAGGCCCATAGGAGGTAACAGAACCATAACAGGGAATCAGCCCTGAATCCGTACTCGGAGGAACAGAGTATCACTCCTCTGCATTAATGCTGATTGGTTTTTTAATTGGGGGGCGGGAGGGGGGGTCTAGTCCTAACTGCTTTGGCTCAGTGGATAGAGTGTCGGCCTGTGGACAAAGGGGTCCCAGTTTTGATTCCAGTCAAGGGCCCATACCTTGGTTTCAGGGTCCTCCTGGCCCAGGCCCTGGTCAGGGCATGTGCAGGAGGCAACCAATCGATATGTTTATCTCATATCGATGTTTCTTTCTGTCTTTCCCTCTCTCCCTAAAAAAATCAATGGAAATATCCTTGGGTGAGGATTAAAATAATAATAATAATAATAATAATATATTTTTTTAAAGTCTATATTGTAAGTTGCTGAGATTTTGGAGTTTATCTGTTAACAGCAGCTGGCATTACCTTATTAACATATTTCTCACTTTAGCATTTTTTTGCCAATATGATGGGTAAATCTTGTTATTTTTAATATGCAAGTCCCTGGTTGTTTGTGAGTTGGGACATGTTTTCATATGTTATTTTGTCACAAGTACTTTATATACGAACTATCTTAATCTATAATAGTCTAATAAGTTAGCTATTTAATAACAACTGAGGATAAAAATTTACTCTGGGTCCCATTGCTAGTAAATGATAAAGGCAGAATTTTAACCCAAGTCTGTCTGGTTTGAGGTTGGTAATGGGCAGGGTTTGGGGTAAATGAACATTATATCAATATGGCATTAGTTTACAAATTTTTATTTGTAATCATGGAATCCTGTTTCCAAAGGAAATTTGATGAAGAAAACAGAAGAGGAGGAGGAGGAGGAAGAAGAGGAGGAAGGAAAGGAGAGGAAGGAGGGGAAGAAGAGGAAAGCAAATGGGTAGACAAATAAGAAGAGATTAAGTATAGAATGTCACCAGGTGCTATATCAGGACTATGAGAGAAAAAAGAGTGGCACAAGGGTCTTCCTGTTCATCCTGACCATAAAAAAACACACCAAAAAACAGTGAAAGGTGAGAGCACGAGGGACTCTGGAAAGTGAGTTTTCTGAGAATGCCGTGCATCTCAGTGTGTTTGCTGGACACAGGCTCCCCTGGACTCCCACAATCATTAATTATAACTAGAGCAATGGTTCTTAGCTGCAACTGAAATCACCTGGAGAGTTTTTAAAATACTGATGTGTATTGGGGAATCACTGTGTAAGATATATAAATGTCTAACCACTATTCTGTACACCTAAAACTAATATTATTGAATGTCAACTGTAATTGAAAAAATTTTTTTTCTTTAATACTGATGCCTAGGTTTCACCCCAAGGAGTCTGATTTAATTGATCTGGGGTATTGCTTGGGCACTGGGATTTTGTAAAATCTCCTTGCATCTTCTAAAAGATCTTGGCATTAGAAAAGAGGAGCCGGATTTAGGCTCATATTTGACGTGGGGTGTTCTCTTGGGTTTTACTTCTTCTTACCTCCGAACACATGCAGAAAGATTGGGGAACAGTTTGCAGAAAGATTGATGTGTGCTGCTGTGACATTTGGTTTTGTGGTGACTCACTGTGCTAGGTCACTAATCACTTGACCAGCTGTAATTGGAGCAGAATTCTCCAAAAGCTCTGTTTGCAGGTGGCAAGTTCCCCTCTCACTGTCTACCTTGCACCTCCACCATCTGCTTACATGTAAGATTGACATGTTTTCTTCCTCTGTGTTGTGACAATAACTTTTTCCAAACCAGGAAATATTAGCGCTTGTTGCAGTCACCTCTCCTTTGAAATCACATTCTAGCTCTGCCCTTCCTAGATGCATGATCTTGAGAAGGATACGGAATCCCTCTGTCCTATACTCTCTGATCCATAATATGGGAATAATAATGTCTACCTGGAATCACACCACAAGGAAGGGTTAAACAAGGATTAAATGTAAAGCATTTAGTGGAATGCCTGGCAATAAGCTTCACAAATATTAGTTCTCCTTCTCCATACTGCCCCTAAAATAATTAATGGAGTTGCACATAGAATTTTCAATGAGAAAATTCTCAATGAGAAAAGTCTGTGACTTGCTATACCTTCCTATATTTCTAATCCCACCCAAAGTTCTCTGTCTGTGGTTCAAGGCTATGTCATTCTTCTCTGATCTGCCTTCAAGTTTACCTCAGACTTGTTTATATAGACCCTTTAAAACAGGAGCTAGCAGGAGAGATATTGATAGAATGTTGTCTTGGTGTAGATGGTTTGAAGGTGGTGGGAGGTGGTGTGATGGGGCGGTGGGCAGCCAGGTGAAAATACTGAATTTAAGCCTTCATCCACTGAATCTATTCAGCTCTATGATGCAGGGCAAGTTCTGTCTGTGTCTGAGTTTGAGTGTGGGTGAGGTGGGATTGGCTCCTTTATGATTTCAGCTACCTCCCCCTCACTTTAGTAGGTAGGAGGCTACTGCAGGAGGTCATAGCAGCACAGGTTCATAGGTCTTAGTAAATGGATCATCTCTTTTTATCTGTTTCTGGACTCTAATCAGAGTTTCAAAGCTGAATCCCAAGCTTTTGTCTTCCTGTCTTCTGACAGCCTCTCCCAGCAGTTGGAAAGGTGGGTCGGTTTTTTAATAGGGAAGCGGGGGGGGGGGGGGGGGCTGTGTGGCGGGGGGGTGTGTGGCGGGGGGGGGAATGTAAGAATATATAGTCCATCATTTAGCATCCCCTCCACATCCTTGCTTTTTTGTTCTATATAAATGGTCCCCAAGTCCATGTAGCCAAGACTGTGGGTTCCCAAAACCAAGCCATTACCACAGTGTCCACTTTTCCAAGCTAAGGAAAAGGGCCCTGAAAAAAACCTACCCCTTTCCTTGTGAATACATCTCAAAATCAGGGAATTTTGCTTCAGACTATAGCATCTCCCCTTGATGGGCTCCAGATATCACTGCATCTGTCAGTTGTCAAGAATCTGTGGAATGAGGTTGTGGCTATTCCATAGTCTTTTCATATATGAAGTTTTCTTTTATGGTTTTGGTTGTGTGTGTGTTTTTTTGTGTGTTGTTGTTCATTTTAATATATTTCAGGAAGAGGAGTTAAACAAATGTGTTCTCATATCAGCATTCTTCCCTTGGGCTTCTTTAAAAAAAATAAGCTAAGCATCCAATTTCTGCACAAGATTTCATTTCAAATGTCATAGATTTTTTTATTATATAACTAGAGGCTCGGTGCACAAATTCGTGCACAAGTGGGGTCCCTCTGGGTGGCCTGCAGGGATCAGGAGGAAACCCATAGTCCAAGGCCACCTGCAACCCCTTCCTGCTGCTCCTGCTCATCCTGGCCCCACTGTGCCTGCCGCAGGCTCGTGTCCAATCAGTCCCAATTGGGAGAGGCTCATGCTGTTGCAGTAGCACTCACCAGCCATGAGCCCTGTGTCTGGCGCCCTCCCAAGGGGAGTGGCCTGTGGGATCAGGCTGAAACTGGCTCTCTGACATCCCCCCAGGCTGAGGTACCCCAGCAGTGCACGATCGGGCCAGGGAGGGACTGCAGGAGGGCTCCATCTTGCTCAGTCCCAATAGGCTGGACTCCAGCAGCAAGCTAACCTACTGGTCGGAGCATCTACCCCCTGGTGGTCAGTGTACATCATAGCAAGTGATTTAGCAACCTTAGCATATCATTAGCATATTGTGCTTTGATTGGTTATTCGGTTGTTCTGCCGTTCGGTCTATTTGCATATTACCCTTTTATTATATAGGACTAGAGGCCCGGTGCACAAAATTCATGCACGTGGAGGGGGTGTCCCTCAGCCTAGCCTGCACCCTCTCCAATCTGGGACCCCTAGAGGGATGTCCAACTGCCCGTTTAGGCCCGATCCCAGTGGACATCCTCTCACAATCCAGGACTGCTGGCTCCCAACTGCTTGCCTGCCTGCCTTCCTGATTGCCCCTAACCGCTTCTTCCTGCCAGCCTGATCACCCCCTAACCACACCGCTGCCAGACTGATTGATGCCTAAGTGCTCCCCTGCCAGCCTGTTTGCCCCCAACTTCCCTCCTCTGCTGGCCTGGTCACCCCTAACTGCCCTCCCCTGCAGTGTTGATCACCTCCAACTGCCCTCCCTTGCAGGCCTGGTCCCTCTCAATTGCCCTCCCTTGCAGGCCTGGTGCCTCTCAACTGCCCTCCCCTGCAGGCCTAGTCCCTCTCAACTGCCCTCCCTTGCAGGCCTGGTGCCTCCCAACTGCCCTCCCCTGCTGGCCATCTTATGGTGGCCATTTTGTGTCCACATGGGGGCAGGATCTTTGACCACATGGGGGCAGCCATATTGTGTGTTGGAGTGACAGTCAATCTGCATATTACTCTTTTATTAGATAGGATAGAGGCCTGGTGCACGGGTGGGGGCCAGCTAGTTTGCCCTGAAGGGTGTCCCAGATCAGGGTGGGGTTCCCTTGGGGCATGGGGCAGCCTGAGCTAGGGGCCTGTGGTGGTTTGCAGGCCAGCCACGCACCCTGGTGACCCAAGCGGAGGCCCTGGTATCTGGAATTTATTTACCTTCTACAACTGAAACTTTGTAGCCTGGAGCAGAGCCAAGCCTCCTGCTCGCTCCGTGGCCGGCAGCCATTTCTGTTGGAGTTTATTATCCTTCTATAATTGAAACTTTGTATCCTTAAGCGGAGGCCTGGGCCGGCCAGGGTGTGTGGAAAGCTTTGCTTCTTCCATTGCCGGGGGCAACCCTAGCCTCCTGCTCTTTCCAGCTCCGTGGCTGCTGCCATTTCTGTTTGGATTTGTTTACCTTCTATAATTGAAACTTTGTAGCCTTGAATGGAGGCTTAGGCCAGCAAGGGCAGGTGGAAAGCTTAGCTTCCTCCGTTGCCTGGGAAACACAAGCCTCCCTCCTGCTCTCTGTGGCTGTAGCCATCTTGGTTTGGTTTATTTGCATACTCGCTCTGATTGGCTGGTGGGCATGGCTGGTGGGTGTGGATTGTGGGTGTAGCTGAGTGATGGTTAATTTGCATATCACTCTTTTACTAGGTAGGATGGTATTGGATCTTAAAATTATTTTATTTCTATAGAATTTAGGACTCCTGTGTTTGCGAGTAACAGAAATCCTCTGCAGCTAGTTTCAGCAGAAACAGGGGTTTAACCTCAGGAGCACAAAGGTGTGTGTAAAACCCAAAGGCAGGAAGACAGCTGAGCCATAGGCAAGGCCAAGACCAGGAATGCTGAAGGGAGCTAGAAAGTATTTTCTTCAGCCTCACATCCTAGCTTCTGTTTGTTGTTTCTCATAATAGGCTGACTCTCTCTGCCAAGCCACAGGGTAGACAATGGTGACTGCCATTAGCTCCCCAGTTTACATCTCAGTTTAGAAGAGCACCCAGACCAAAGTGGAATCAATTTGGGAATGACTGGTAGGCCTTACTTGGGTCGAGTGCATAGCTCTGGTCCAGTCAATTGTAACCATTGGGGCCACATGGTGTCATTATGGCTGCTCCCATGGCAAATGTGAAGGAGGGATTTTTCATTTCCATAAGAAAAGTTCAAGGACTTACTATAATTATTGTGGCCTTTCTTCATTGATACATGGAGGAAGAATAATACTCTCCCCCCATTTGGTGACTTGAATTGTTATTAGGTGGTTGTGGCAGATTATATTTTCCAAAGAAGGCCACCATAATATATCCCATCCCACATGTACTTCTTCAATGTGACATGGACACGCCTCTGATTAAGTGATGGGGGTCCATGTTCTGTTCCCTTGAACCTGAGTAGACTTTTGTTACTACCCAACCAGCCCAGTACAGCAGAAGTAAAGCTATGTCACTTCTAAGGGTAGATCATAAAACCCCCATGCACTACTGCCTCTTCTCTTGGAACACACACTTGAAAACCAGCCACCCCACTATGAGGAAGCCCAAGAAGTCCCAGGGACAGGACACATGCAGGTATTCTGATCAACAGGTGATGTCCCAGCCAATGTCCAATGCCAACTGTCAGACATGTGAGTGAAGTGAGTCTTCAGATGGTTACAGCTCCCTGCTGTTGAATCACCCCCAACCTTTAAAACATTCTAGCTGATGCTGCATGGAAGAAATGAGCCCTGTTCAAATTACAGTTCATGAACAAAATAAATCATTGTTATTTACAGCATTAATTTGAGGGGTAGCTTAGTACCTAACAATAGACAATGTACACAATTGTCATTTTGTTATACTATACTAGAGGCCCAGTGCCCAAAATTTGTATATGGGGTGGGGGGGGAATGTCCCTCAGCCTGACCTGCACCCTCTCCAATCTGGGACCCCTTGGAAGATGTCCGACATCCCTCTCACAATCCAGGACTGCTGGCTCCTAACCGCTCACCTGCCTGCCTGTTTGATTGCCCCCTAACCACTCCCTGCCAGCCTGATTGATGTCTAACTGCTCGCCTGCTGGCCCAATCGCCCCCAACTGCCCTCCCCTGCCAGCCCAATCACCCCCAACTGACCTCCCCTGCTGGCCTGGTCACCCCAGCTGTCCTCCCCTGCAGGCCTGGTCACCCCCAACTGCCCTCCCCTGCAGGCCTGGTTGCACCCAACTGCCCTCCCCTGCAGGCCTGGTCACACCCAACTGCCCTCCCCTGCTGGCCTGATCACCTACAATTGCCCTCCCCTGCCGGCCATCTTGTGGTGATCATCTTATGGTGGCCATCTTGTGGCGGCCATCTTGTGATGACGTGGGGGTGTCCATCTTGTGGTGGCCATCTTGTGACGATGTGGGGGCAGCCATCTTGTGATGATGTCACAGCGGCCATCTTGTGACGGCGTTGCACGATGCCACCTAGGCTTATATTATATAAGATGCTTATCTACAGACCAATCCACATTAATGCTGGTTGAATGGGATTCTGCTAGGAGAAGATCTCATTCATTGGATGCAAGTACATGTCTCAGAAGAGAAATTGAAATTTGTAGTCAGGATATTAGGAAAGAATGTTTGTCAAACATTCACTCCTTTGCCTGTCCACCGTGGAAGGAATACTTCCCTGACCTTCCTTGACTGTGGACCAACTGGCTATGGACCAATGGAAAATAGGTGGAAGTGACAGTGTGCCAGCTCTGAGCTTAGGCTCTAAGCAACATGGCAAGTTTCCACTTGTCCTCTTAGCATCTGTTATCCACCATAGGAAGAACATGCCTAAGTCATCACTGCTCCTTCAGCTTTAGCACCAGAAAGTAGACACATAAAACACCTTGACCAGACCTGGAGCCTGAGGCCATCGGACCTCAGCTGAACCCAGGCACCGCACATATGTCTGAGCAAGAAATGTGCTTATTACTGTGCGTCACTGAGATCTTGGGGTTGTTTGTTTCCACAGGAGTGGCAGACTTATTCAGAAGGCAACTGGAGTGAATCTTTTTATTTCCTTTTGGAGTGAATCTACCTGAAAGAGCATGTTATTTGGATGAACACATGCTTAATAATCAAACTGAATTTTCTTGAGTAATAAAATCTACCTCACAGATTGTTGTGAGGATTAAGTGAGATGATGTTTGCAAGTTAAGTACCTAACACATGGCAGGCAAAGCTGAAATATTTATTCCCTCTTCTTCACTTTATTCCCATTGGTATTCTGATGGGTCTAAAAGTCTATGAAAGGCATTTCTAGGAAGGGATTTTAAGATGACATCCACCAAATCCAGGATATCTGATGGAATCCAAGAATCTCTCAAGTCAACTTAGTTCTGGTGGAATCCCAGCCTTCTCTGGAATTTTCCTTGTTTTGATTCTTTGAGTATTCTCCTTATTTCCCTTAGGAGTTAGCTTTTTTTTTTCATGTTTCCGGCTATATGAGCATAATGAGGGGACTAAGAGGAGGGAAGTTTTGTTCCCAAGTGGGCCAGGGTGTGACCCAGGAGCATCCTGGCCCTCGGGATAGCACGAGAGATTCTAAGGGGAAAACGGAAACTCACTTTCCCATCAGAAATATGTCCTCACATTATATATGACATATATGTCAACATATATATGTATATATGTATATATGTGTGTACATTCATGTATAGTATAAGTCAGGGTCCAATCACGGAAGCAGACTCAGTAGGAATTTATGAAAGAAGAGATTTATGTTGAAATTAAACCTACACAAAGGTGGGAGGAACTTGGGAAGTAAAGGCCCAGGAAGGGGAGTGGGAAAATCAATGAAAATATTTTGTCAGCCCTCCTGGAGCACTGCAGAGGGAGGGCATGACGGGGCTCGCAGGGAAAGCCAGCCAGGCACGCCAGCTGCCAGAGCAGAGCTGCAAAGGGGCAGTGGAAAGTCTATGGAAGGTTGCTGCCTCACATAGTCTCTCAGGTGGGAGCCCTGGCTGTCAGGGAAGACCTGGGGGTGCTATTGGTCAGTAGGGCCCTGGGTGGGAAAGAAGACCTGGACACTGAGTAGGGAAAAGTTATGACAGTGTAGAACCTGCCAGCACCCTTGTGCCCGTCTTTGTCACTATATATGACCACAGTGGCTTTCAGAGAATAAGGACCACTGATTTACCTCTTTCCACATTTCTGGCAAACTTCCCTTTCGGCCAACTCTAACCCAGAATCACCCAGAGAAGGGGATTCTGGGAAGCAGCCCCAGTGTAGCCCAGTCAACACAGCACAAAACTGCTGTATATACGTGTTAAATTACAAAATTCACACAGGTACCTGTGCTTGCCGAAACACATTCAAATAAAATCATATGATATGAAATAAAAGAGGAAAGTAATATTTCCATTTCCATCTAAGTCTTTGTTTTTTCTGTGCACATATACATAGATGTGCTCATTTATTGTTATACATGTATAAATTATATACATTTACATACTTTCTATATATAAAAACAGAATTAGGCTATAAATATTCTTTTGCACCTTGCCTATTTATTGAACATCTCATGGACTCCTTTCCATGTCAGTACATAGAAATTTACCTACCTCCTTGTGTACAGACTATAGCATAGCATTTGTTTATGTTAGTTGGAGACTTCAGAGTGTTTCCTATGTCTCTTTATTGCAAACAATGATTTACATAAGAGACATACTGAGTTTATAACAATTTCTATAAACCATAATCCTGGAGGTAAAATGTAACTTAAAATCTTACATTTAATGTCTTACTTAACATAACTGTCCCCCCAAAAGCTTGTACTAATCAACATGTTTATCAGCTGCGTTTTATTTATTTCTTCTGTTAATTTTCTGTTATTTGTGGATTATGTTTACAGTGCACTTTCTAATACATTATTTATCTTTTTATAACAATTTGTTGACTGTTAAATATAATGTGAATGCATTCTCAGTTGATTACCTTTTCATTTTGTTTGTGGTAGTGTTTTTAGTTTTGTTTATTTAGTTTTTCCCTTTATGCTTTATAGACTTAATGACATACTTAGAATTTCTTGTACTCCAGGACTGTAAAACTTGCGCTCATAAAAAAAAAACAAAAACAAAAACAAAAAACTTGCGCTCATATTTTCTTCTGGTTCTTGCATTTGTTTTTTTTTAAAAATATATTTTATTGATTTTTCACAGAGAGGAAGGGAGAGGGACAGAGAGCCAGAAACATCGATGAGAGAGAGACATCGATCAGCCGACTCCTGCACACCCCCCACCGGGGGATGTGCCCGCAACCAATGTACATGCCCTTGACCAGAACCGAACCTGGGACCTTCCAGTCCGCAGACCGACACTCTCTCCACTGAGCCAAACCGGTTTTGGCTCTTGCATTTGTTTTATATTTAGATCTTTAAGCCATTTGGAATTTACTATTGTGTTTGAATGTATAGTAAAGAATTTAACCTTGTCACAAAGAGGTCTGACCTTTGACCTCAGCTTTTGGGAGGTAATCCCTAAGCCCTTGAATGTCATGCCTGTTAGGGGTGTCTTGGTTTGTCTGGGAGCCTGGAGGCAGACCGGATAGTTTAAGAGTATGATTTATGGGAGGGACTGGACAATCTTTAGAGCAGGGGCTGGCCACTCCACAGAGACCAACCAGGTGAGTTAGGGTGGAGCTATGGGTCATGTGGTATCAGTCAACCTAGAGACTGAAATTAACCACATGGGTAATCAATCATTCATGTCTATGTAATGGAGGCCCCATAAAACCTCTAACACCAAGGTGTGAGTGAACTTCGCTGGTTGGCAATACTCTATGGTATTGTCACATAGTGATATGAAAAATTAATGCATCCTGATCCCATGAGGAGAGATTACTGTATACTCTGCATTCGTTACTCCCCCAGGCCCCAGCCTGTGTGCTTCTTCCCTTGGCTGATTTTAATGTTTCCTTTCCTTGTAATAAACTGCAACCATGAGTACAATAGCTTCTATAAGTCCCAATGACTAGACCAAAACTGAGGGTGGTTTTGGGAACCACTCAAATCTACAGTAGCTGTCAGAACTGAGGGTGGTCTTGTATGGACTATTCCCTTAATTTAGCAGTTGGCTAAACTCTTACAGCAAGATAAGTAGGAATCCACACTTTTTCTCTCTCTTTTTCCAATGAACAGCCAATGTTATCAACTCCTCTCTCCTGTCACTCATTTGGAAAGAGAGCTAAATTATATATTAAACTCAGGGATTTGTTTAGAAAGAAAATATTGTTCTATTAAACACGAGACCAAACTGTTTAAGGAAGTTTGTGACTGGGTTGAGATCCACAGAATGTGTCTTTAAGGTGCTTTTTGGGACCATGTTGAAATCAGCACTGCTCTGGGGGATGAATAAGGATCTAAGAAACACTGTTTCTATACCTGTGTCTCCCTCAAGCCCTGTTCCCATAGCCATGGTCATAGGTTTCATGCCCTTGCTGCCCCACCAGGCCACCAGCTGTCACACCAATGCATCCTCGAGCAGGCACTGGTAGACTCCTTTGGATATCACCATGGAACCACCACAGCACGGGGACCCATCTTGGTTTTACTGCATGTGTCAGTGTCCTTTCCCCAGCCTCCCATTCCCACATTTGTCCCCTCCTGGGGTATTTGTGGGGTGATAAGAATTGTCTCCACAGACCCCCTTCCAACAGGGACTTCACACGGGGCTCTTGGTTGTGTCCTCTTTGGAGACACAGGCTCAGCAACTCTAGAATTCACCTCAGGCAGTAGCCAAGTTTTTCCAGCAATTCTATTGTTTTGTTTTGATACTTAATCCAAAGCACATTATGCATAATTGCACAAGAATCGTCTTGAAGCCAGGGGGTCACTTCTCCTAGAGTAGAAAGTCATGGGAGAGAGCGGCTTTTCTGACTCATCCTGTTTGTGTTCTGAAGGGCCTTGCCCAGCTCCTCTGATTGACGTTGTTCTTCCTCTCTCCCTTTCCCTTCTGGCTGTGAGGATAACACACGTATACACTCCTCTTTCCTCCTTCCTCAAAGGCCAGTTCATTTTTCTGTCAGTAAAGGACACCTTCCAATGAAGGCAGACTCCAAAAATCCAGAAATCTTCCTTTCAGCTTCTCTTTTCCCCTCTGAACCAGGAGCGCGACTACCTTGGCCTTCAGACACCTACTAGGTATACATGGCAAAGTAATTTTGCTTCATGATGACGCACCATCACACACTTCAAAACCAGTTAAAGACACGTTAAAAGATCTTGCCTGGGAAGTATTAACCCACCCACCGTATTCACCAGACCTTGCTCCGTCAGATTCCCACTTGTTCCGATTGATGGCACATGCGCTTTCTGAGCAGCACTTCAAAACGTACGAAGAAGTGGAAAATCGGGTCTCTGAATGGTTTGCCTCAAAACAAGAAAAGTTCTATTGGGACGGTATCCACAAATTACCTGAAAGATGGGGGAAATGTGTAGCTAGCGATGGACATTACTTTGAATAAAGCACCTTTGATGTTTCTCTTGAAGTTATCATGTTTTCTTTGGATTATAAAATCTGCGTTATTAACCAGTTAATAATTAATCTGCATTATTAACTGGTTAGTAGTTAATCTGCATTATTAACTGGTTAATAGTTAATTCACATTACTAACCAGTTAATAATTAACCTGCATTTTAACCAGTTAATAATTAATCCACATTATTAACTGGTTAATAGTTAATCTACATTTTTAACCGGTTAATAATCCGCATTATTAACCGGTACACCTAGTACATGCTTGGTCCCAAATTATCCCATGCTGAGTTTCACCCCCTCAGGTTGGCTGCCTCCAAAGGAACAGCTATTCCATCCACCCTGCACTCTGGAGCCCTGGCCCCGATGGGAGAAGAACACAGCCAAGCACTCCAAGCAGTTTAAGTGGACACAAGAAACACTGCTGAATGCAACAGAACAAAATGCAACTCAGTGGAGAAAGCAGAACTCTGGAAGTGCACTGTCCACACTTGGCTAGTTACATTTAAATTCATTGAAGAATTTAAAGGTTAGTAATTCAGTTCCTCAGTTGCACTAGCCACATTTCAAGTGCTCAGTGGCCGCCTATGGCCAGTGGCTACCACATGGGGCAGCACAGGTATAGAGCATTTCCAGCACTGCAGAGACTTCTGTGGAACACCGCTGCTCTTCTCAGCTTGCCTGGAACCCCGGGTTCCACTTTCACTGAGTCATCTTGGGGAAGCACTTTCTCTTTTTTGTGCCTACCACTGTCCATATGTCGCAGAGTTTCTGTTCTCTCTATGGTCTTAAGTGTTGTTTCACTGGTGTGTCCCACACACATATACATTTTTAAAAAATATATTTGCATTGATTTCAGAGAGGAAGGGAGAGGGAGAGAGAAATAGAAACATCAATGATGAGAGAGAACATTGGTCGGTTGCCTCCTGCCTGCCCCCCCCCCCCGCCCCCACGGGGGATTGAGCCTGCAACCCGGGCATGGGCCCTGACCAGGAATCGAATTGTGACCTTCTGGTTCATAGGTCGATGCTCAACCCCTGAGCCACACAGGCTGGGCTAAGACACATATTTTGACAGAGAATTTTATTTTCAAATTCCCAGTGGGAATTTACAGTTCAGTTCTCAGGATGAGAATGAGTGCTGTCGGTAGCAAACATTGAAAACCCAGTAGGTTTAAGTAAAGATACAAATGAATATGTGATGGAAGAGTCCAGGCATTCTTCTTCGGGGAGCATGTCTACTTTCCTATTTAGTAAATTACCATATGAATAGAGAGCAGGCTTAGAAAATAAATGTTCTAGCGCTAAATCTGTTGATTAGCAGGGGTTGTGTTCATGTCTTTCAAATTGGTGCCAGGAGAGATGTCTGTGGGTGGCAAACGCAGGCTGTCACTCCTGCAAGTGATTCTCTCATCCGGGCTTCCTCCCCCTGCCCCTTTTTGTAGGCCATTGATACAGTGTGATGACATTTTTATTTTGTTGCCTAGAAGTCCCCAGATGTTCTCATTCTTGGGTTTCCTCCCCTGGGGGGTGCGTGGTGATGTTTCATAGCTTCTGCAGCTAGAGCAGGGCTCTCCCTGCATCCTCCCTATGACCAGCGACTGCCACATCTTGCTTTCCACTTCCTCTGGAGTGTCATTAACATTTCTTGAAAATGTACCAGAGTGATCATAACAGTTGCCCAAGAAGCTGGCAAAAGAACAAGCAGAAATAAAATAAGTGCTCCCTGAAGACAAGCAAAGTCGTCAGCTGGGCATTCGTTTAGCTCCTAAAGCTGTGGAATTCTCAGCCAGAGGAATTCCAGCTGTGGCCTCAGCATGTGAGGATTCTGTCCAGACTGGCAGAGAACAGGAAGCCATCCCCTCCTGGAAGTGGCTGAGCTGGATGCTGTGGACACCCACATGCTGCCATTGGAATGGGGTGGCCAAGGATGCTTCAGGATGGTGTGTGAAGCCTGCAGAGGCAGCTGGGAGGGCAGAGGGAACCGAGGGCGAGGAGCTGGGAGGAGCAGGGCCTGTCCAGGCACCGTCATTTCTGCAATGTGACCTGGGCATCCTTAGCCTCTCTGAGCCTCAGGAGGAACTGGAGTTCACTTTCAGGGTTCTGGCCACCTCACAGAATGGTGATGCTGAAATGAGGTGCGCACCTCGATGTAAACATCATTTATTGGACACGTGCTGGAGAGAAACACCACCCTCTCCCCTCTGACTCCCAGGATGGGTCTGAAGGACACATGAGAACACCACACCTGACAGAATGTTTCTCCTAAAGCACTGATTTTGCCCTGGCCAGGTGGATTGGTTGGCTGGAGTGTCGTCCTGTGCACCAAAAGTTTTAGGGTTCGATTCCCGGATGGGAGGCAACGGATCAATGTTTCTCTCTCACATTAATGTTTCTCTCTTTCTCTCCCTTCCTCTCGCTATAAAAATCAATAAAAACATATCCTCAAGTGAGAATTAAAAAATAAAATAAAAGGAAAATAAGGAAAGTGCTTATTTCTGGGTTTAACCCAGCTCTGCATTCTTTATCACCACACAGGTAAAAAGAGTCACGCGAGTACTTACACATTAACCATTATCTCCAGTTGTGGAATGAATGCTCTGGTTAATTTTTTTAAATTGGGGGTCAGAATTGGCAAGGGGGTATTGAGGTCATTACCCTGTGATAATGTAATTCATTAATAGCCCCGATTCTTCACCTCTCCCCACACTTTTTTTCCACATAACTCTTCAGTCTGTCTCACTAAACAGGTGAAGTCTCTTTTCTCACCAACTGCATCTGGGCTCAACCATGTGACTTGCTTTGGCAGACAGAGAGTTGCAGAAGTGACAGTGACACTTCTGAGCATAGACCTCAAGAGGCCGTGCACAGAGCAGATATTGCCCCAGTTGTCCTAGCCACGGCCAGCCTTTACCAGCTGACAGCCAGCCAGCCCCAGACCCCGAGTGAGCCCTGCCCAGACCAGCTGAGCAGCCCAGCCGACCCCAGAAGCACAGGTGGTCAATGCTCATGCGGAGGTTGTGCACCTGTTTGTCATGCAGCGTCATTATGGTAACAGATGACTGGCACCCCTCACAGAGTGAAGGATGAGCCTCTCTTTGCATTAGGAATAAACTGACACTATGTCTCTCACAGGGGGAACAGACTTTGGTAGCTTTTCTAGAAAGAGATGTGGGCTTCAAAGTTGTAATCTCTTCCTACCACTGCACGTTTTTAATTCTCAGATGAGGCCGTTGACTCCACCTTAGGCCCAGCCTTGCTCAGACCCTGGGCCAGTCCTTTCCCCCGTCTAGTAGGGTTTAGAAAGCCCTGTGGTGCTAGTTCAGTGATTCGGCAGTTCAACCTGAAGGCTGCTTTGCTGTAGGGTGTGCTTTGTTCTCATCTCCTTCCTCGTAACCAAGCCCTGTTCTGTTCTCAACTCACACCGCAGCTGTGACCTTCTGGGTTCCCAGAGTCCACATTCTCTTCACCCCTTTGAGTTACTGGAGCCCTACTGCCCAAGTCTGGTTTCTAAGGCGGAAGTGCCACACACTGCGCATTGCCACAGGGACATGTCTAGCATGCACCACTGTATTAGGCTCATGCGCTTCCCCCCTATTATCCTGGACTACCTTTGCTCTATAAATTACTCTCTACTTTCATGCCTGGTTTCTGTCTGCACTATGCCCCAGATGGAGACCATCCCACCATCCCACTCTGCAGAAGTGGGGTTATTTTATTTATTTATTTATTTTTGTCTTAAGTCTCTTCCTACTGCTACCGGAAAGGGGACCAGGCCCTGGGCAGGTCTGCCTAGGGCTGGCTGGTAGTGTGTGGGTTCTTGACTTTGTGCAGGAAAAAATTCACAACGTGAGTCCAGGGGACTATGAGGGAACATTTATTAAAGCTGGGGACAGTAAAACAAGAAAGGGCTTAGCATAGAGGAAGCAACAGGAGAGCCTAGGCTGGGCTGCCCTAGCTCTCTGGGAAGTCAGAAAAAGAGGGCCTTGGGATGAGGGGTTCAGGGGTTAGTCTGGGACCTGGGGCTGCTGCCCATTGTGCCCCTGGTTGCAAACCTCATGGGGTCCTATAGGGCTTAGGAGATGCATGCCTGAAGGGGGGAGAAGAAGAGGAAGGGAATGGCAGGACCTGCTCCCCAGAGGGAGAGCATGGCTGGGTCCTTCGCTTGAGGCTTTATCTCTGTCTCTCAGGCAGGAATCTTAGGGGAGGTCTCAGGGGAGTTTCAGCAGAATATTCTTCCGTTTTCTAGGTGTGCTCTTCCAGGGCCGTGGTCAGTGTCAGGCAGGGGGTCCTCAGTCATCGCAGCTGGTCCTGGTGTTGCCCACCCAGTTCTGCCACTTTCCTGGGTCTGGAGGCCTAGATGTTCTCTCTAGGGAGGTGGCCTTCTGCATCTGCTGTAAATTGCTCTGTCAGTTTGTTCAGTTATCTGTCTCCGTTTCCCAGGTCTACCTGTCCTGCTCACTGGCTGCCTCGCTAGTACCAATTCGAACCTTTTCAGGACAGAAAAAGGAACATAAAGGGAGCTTGGCTGTTGGAGACAGCGCCTGGGACACCGCTAGGTTCCAGGGAAGATGGTGTCTAGCTCCAGGCCACATGGCTTCTTGCAATAAACACTGGCTTAGAAGAAAATGTTCCGAGACCCCCTGCCTTCATCCGAGGCTAGACACCACCTTAGCAGCTGGACAGTGATTCTATTTTAACCAAACTTAATAGAAGAGAGAGAAATTCAGGAAGAATGTTCTTAATATTGAGAATACTAGGCATTACAGAAAAAATGGGGCGTCCACGTTCAGGCAATATTGAGAATACTGGGCTGAGCAGTGCTTGGTTGCAGTTCTTTCTTCTTGGAAGTTTTATAAGTGATTACGTGCTGTCAAACTCCAAAAGGGAGGTTTTAAAATGCATTCATCTGAGGGTTCTCCACCACAGTCTCTCAAGGGGATCGCGGAACACGGATGTGGAGGAGAGGGTGAGACCAGCGAGGACAAAGAGGGCCTCTGCGATGGTCTGTGCAGGGCAATCTGAACCCCACAGAGAACGCGGGCTCTGGAGGTGCCAGGGATGAGGCGGAGCGGAGGTGACATGCAGCTCCACCCGGAGCGTTGGGAGCGTCAGGATGCCGTCCAATCACCAGGTACGGCAGCTCTCTGTGCTCTGAAGATCTAGTCAAAACTACAAGGCTGGTCTAGAAAGACTGAGGCTTCTGCTTGCTGGGGAGTGGATCCCACTCAAATCTCTCTCAAAGCAAAAGCTGAAGCATCTGTGTCAGGAACCATCTTGAAAAGGAAGAGGCTGTAAGTCTCCTCCTTCTTACCAAGTCTCAAGAATCAGGTCAGCCAGGCTGCAGTGGCTCAGTGGTTGAGTCAGGGCACATGCCTGGGTTGTGGGCTCGATTCCCAGTGTGGGGCATGGAGGAGGCAGCCAATAAATGATTCTCTCTTATCATTGACTAGAGGCCCGGTGCACGGGGGTGGTGTCCCTCAGCCTAGCTTGCGCCCTCTCCAATCTGGGACCCCTCGAGGGATGTCCGATAGGATCGGGCCTAAACGGGCAGTCGGACATCCCTCTCACAATCCAGGACTGCTGGCTCCCAACTGCTCGGCTGCCTGCCTTCCTGATTGCCCCTAACTGCTTCTGCTTGCCAGCCTGATCACCCCCTAACAACTCCACTGCCAGCCTGATTAATGCCTAATTGCTCCCCTGCCAGCCTGTTTGCCCCTAATTACCATCCCCTGCAGGCCTGGTCACCCCTAACTGCCCTTCCCTGCAGGACTGGTCCCCCCCAAGTGCTCTCCACTGCAGGCCTGGGTCCCCCACAACTGCCCTTCCCTGCAGGCCTGGTCACCCCCAACTTCCCTCCTCTGCTGGCCTAGTCACCACTAACTGCCCTCCCCTGCAGGCTTGATCGCCCCCAACTGCCCTCCCTTGCCGGCCTAGTGCCTCCCAACTGCCCTCCCCTGCTGGCCATCTTGTGGTGGCCATCTTGTGTCCACATGGGGGCAGGATCTTTGACCACATGGGGGCAGCCATCTTGTGTGTTGGAGTGATGGTCAATTTGCATATTATTCTTTTATTAGATAGGATAGAGGCCTGGTGCATGTGTGGGGGCCAGCTGGTTTGCCCTGAAGGGTGTCCCGGATCAGGGTGGGGTTCCCTTGGGGCGTGGGGCAGCCTGAGCGAGGGGCCTGTGGTGGTTTGCAGGCTGGCCATACCCCCTGGCGACCCAAGCAGAGGCCCTGGTATCTGGGGTTTATTTATCTTCTACAATTGAAACTTTGTAGTCTGGAGTGGAACCAAGCCTCCTGCTTGCTCCGTGGCGGCAGCCATTTCTGTTGGGATTTATGTATCTTCTATAATTGAAACTTTGTAGCCTGGAGCGGAGGCCAAGGCAGACCAGGGCTTCAGAAGCTTGGCTTCCTCCATCGCCAGGGGCAACCCTTGTCTCTTGCTCTTTCCAGCTCTGTGGCTGCTGCCATTTCTGTTGGAATTTATTTATCTTCTATCATTGAAACTTTGTAGCCTTGAGTGGAGGCCTAGGCCAGCAAGGGCAGGTGGAAAGCTTGGCTTCCTTCATTGCCGGGGAAACCCAAGCCTCCCTCCTGCTCTCTGTGGCCACAGTCATCTTGGTTGGATTTATTTGCATACTTGCTCCTGATTGGCTGGTGGGTGTGGCTGGTGGGCATGGCTTGTGGGTGTAGGGGAGGTACGGTCAATTTCCATATTACTCTTTTATTAGATAGGGTATTTCTATCTCTTTCTTCCTCTCCTTTCCTCTCTGAAATCAATAAAGATATATTTTAAAAAAAGAATCAAGAATCAAAACCGACTTGTCATTGCTTTGGAGTTGTAGTGTCCACCAAGCCTTAACACTCTTTCTTTGACCTTTTTCTTTCCTCAGCTTAGAATTTTTATGATGGAGAATTCTCTTCTACCCCAATTCTTTTATTTTTTAAACTTTCCTAGAGATATTTACTAAAGTATCTTTACAAACCTTTGTGAAAATTAAGGACATACGCTTCCTCTATAGATAGGTCAAGAGTAATTTACTGTTCAAATGGAGATACTTTTGAGAAAAGGGGGTACATTGTTAATAACTGAGAACAATATACTGAAACCAAGACTGTCACAGGCAAGCTACAATGTGTGGTCACTCTCCTCAGAGATTTATAAAAATCTGTGCAGCATAGGAGTTTTGATAACACATGTCAGATATTGAGGCTACAGAGATGAGAATTCAGGGAGAAAAGGTGCATTCCTGGCACAGGCAGACTTTGGGAGTGGCTGGTGCCAGCAATCCAGAAACAGGAAATTACTCTGGTCATTATGGCATGGAGATTGTCACAGTCCTGAAAAAGTGGACTTGGGAAGATAGTATTGAAATGCAGAGTAAGAGCTCTGTTTCTGTAAATTTGGGAGAAAGTTTATGTCTTTGAATTAGGCTCAAGTTTACCATCAACAGGAGCTTGCCTTTTGCTGAAAGTGATTCCTAGATGTGCTCTAGGGCTCCCCAGGGACCAACGGCAGGTGATGAATGATGGGGCTTATCACCCTTACCAGCCTGCCAGAGCTGAGAGGGATGGATGGGGCCGGGGTGCGGAAGGCATGCTCTGCCATGCGTTGGTGGCACATATTTCTCTGGGGCTGCCAGAGATGATAGATAGCAGGCAGCAGTCCTTAATCCGAACAAATTATGGAGAAGGGCAGCTTGTGAAAATTTATGTGAAATTTGGAAAGATTGGAAGCTTTATTGTTTTCAGCCATAAATTAATGTCGAAGGAACTGGTGCCAAGTAATAATGAATGAGAAAGAATAACTTGTGATTATAATTTGTGTGTTGTTCTCAATTAAGTCTTGAGTGTTTTAAAGAGAGTTTTCTTTTAATGACATTTTACTGATTATAAAAAAAATCATTATAGAAATCACACAAAAATATTAAATGGTAATCAGCCACAATTTTACCTCCCATAGTGTATTCAGATTTTGAAATCTTGTCCTTTTTACTTAATAGTATACTTAAATATTTTCCTCTGTCATTAGTCATTCTATGAAAATACTTTTAATAGCTGCATATTATTTCATTGTGTGAATCTGTGATAATTTATTCACCTTGTCCCCTATGATTGGACTTTTATATTTTGAATTTTTTTATATACTAAATGACACTGTGCCATACACCTGAAACTAATATAAAATAATATTGAATATCAATAGAAGTTCAAAAATTAACTACAGGGTTGGGCAAAAGTGGGTTTACAGTTGTTTATATGGAAAATAATACAATAATTTAAAAAATAATACAAACAAAAATAAATTCTGTGTTTCTCATACTCACAACTGTAAACCTACTTTTGCTCCACCCTGTAAATAAATAAATAACACTGCAATGAACACCTTTGCAGGTAAATCTTTTTATATAGTACTGAATCCTTATCATAGATTCTAAATCATAAGATTTTTGAGGCAAAAGTTATACATTTTAAGACTCTTGGAGGAGGAACCAAGATGGCGGCAAAGTTAAACAACTAAACTGCCGCCTCGCACAACAATTTCAAAAATACAACTACAAGACAAAACGTCTACCACCCAGAACCACGGGAAAGCTGGCTGAGTGGAAGATTTACAACTAAGAAGAGAAAGGAGCACAAATGCTGAAAAGCTGAGGTACGGAGGCGTGCGAATCGGGCTGGTGGCGGGCGACTGGATGCGTGGCTTTTCTTCAACCCGAAGGGAGACAAGCTCCTGATCACTCTGAAATCCAGTTTCTGGGGACACACGGGAGACCCAGACGCCTACGGGGAGAAGTTGGACTGTCGGCCATCGGGTCGGAAAAGGAGAGTGACTTTTTTGCAGGGGTGCGCCCAGCAATCATTGTTTCCTGCGCTGGAGTGCGGAATGCAGGGACTTGGAAACGTGGAAAGGCAGAGACGGCTGACGGCAGCCATCGCTGTTTGCCACGCCCTAGCCTAGTGATGCCCTGAGACCCCGCCCCGCCCTGAGACCCTGCCCTGCACATTCTACAAACCCGCTCAAGCTCCACACAGCAGCTTTTGCATATAAATGGCCTGTTCTGTGGCAGCTTAACCAAATTAACTGCAGCTCCGGTCAGACTGCTCCAAAACTGCCCAAGCAAAGAGGAGAAAACTGTAGTTCTTGCTGTAGCTCCTGCTGGGGGGCCTCATACAGTAGCTGACCTGCACCCCATTGGGGATCCAGACACTAGTGTATCTAGTGGTCGGTGTGAGACGACACCAGATTTCAACCACTCTCATAAGGGACACATTCAAGAGGCAGACTCAGTGAGCACCAAAGCCCTACTGGAACAAGTCCTGCCCCATAAATGTGTCTCCAGCATAGCAATTCTTCTGTTATAGTCACAGTGGGTCCTCACAGCCAATTGGCCTGGAGGTCAATTCCTCCCAGTGATACCAACAACAATCAAGACTTAACTACAACAAGGCTGTACACACAGTCCACAAAGGGGTACATCAAGAGTGTCCACCTCAGGTAACTGGGAGGCTGAGCCGTTGAACCAATAGGACACCTAGTACACAAAGCTACCCAACCAACTCAGGGAAGCAGTGAAAATGAGGAGGCAAGGAAACAGATCCCAAACGAAAGAAATGGAGGAGAACAAATGAATGGACATAGAGTTCAAAACCATGGTTATAAGGTTTATCAAGAATTTCATGGAAAAGGCCGATAAATTTAATGAGACTCTCGAGGATATGAAAAAGGACCAACTAGAAATTAAACATACACTGACTGAAATAAAAAATATTATACAGAGACCCAACAGCAGACTAGAGGAACACAAGAATCAACTCAAAGATTTGGAATACAAAGAGGCAAAGGAAACTCCTCCAGAGAAGCAAGAAGAGAAGAGAATTCAGAAAGTTGAAGATAGTGTAAGAAGCCTCTGGGACAACTTCAAGCGTACCACATCAGAATTATTGGGGTGCCAGAAGAAGAGAGAGAGCAAGACGCTGAAAACCTATTTGAAGAAATAATGACTGAAAACTTCCTTCACCTGATGAAAGAAATAGACTTACAAGTCCAGGAAGCACACAGAACCCCAAACAAAAGGAATCCAAAGAGGACCACACCAAGACACATCATAATTAAAATGCCAAGGGCAAAAGACAAAGAGAGAATCTTACAAGCAGCAAGAGAAAAACAGTTAGTTACCTACAAGGGAGCACCCATATAATTATCAGCTGATTTCTCAACAGAAACTATGCAGGCCAGACGGGAATGGCAAGAAATATTCCAAGTGATGAATAGCAAGAACCTACAACCAAGACTACTCTACCCAGCAAAGTTATCATTCAGAATTGAAGGGCAGATAAAGAGCTTCACAGATAAGAAAAAGCTGAAGGAGTTCATCACCACCAAAACAGTATTATATGAAATGCTGAAAGGTATTCTTTAAAAAGAGGAAAAAGAAGAAAAAAGTAAAAATAAAAATTATGAACAACAAATACATATCTATCAACAAGTGAATCTAAAAGTCAAGTGAATTAAAAATCTGAGGAACAGAATAAACTGGTGAACATAATAGAATCAGAGGCATAGAATGGGAGTGGATTGATAATTCTCGGGGGGAAAGGGGTGTCTGTGTGGGGGGTTCGGGAAGAGACTGGACAAAAATCATACACCTATGGATAAGGACAGCTGGTGGGGGGGAGGTAAGGGCATAGGGGGGTGGGAACCAGGTGGTGGGGGGATATGGGGGGGGGGGGAGAAACAATTGTAATAATCTGAACAATAAAGATTTATTAAATTTTTAAAAATTAAATTAAATTAAATTAAAAATAACAACAACAACAAAAATCTTAGCATGTATTGCTAGATTGCTTCAATAATAAAGGTTTTGACCAACTTACCTCCCACCTACAGTGTTAGAGAGGGCCTCTCCCCCTTTCCCCACCATCAATGAAGAGTTCTAAATTCTCCCAATTTTAATAGAACAAAATAGCATTGTTTCATTGTAACTTTTTAAAAATGATGATTGTGGTATAACAAAGGATATATCTGGTCTTTATCCCTGGTTCCTAGCACAGAGCTTCAAACATCCTTGGGATGTCCTGAGCGATGTACAAAGGTGTCTTTGTTATGCTAATGAGGTGACTCAGGGTGGGTCCTTAGATGGTATCAGGATGGGGGTTGGTCACCAGAAAGACCAATCAATCACATGATTAGAGGGTTGGAACTTTGAGTCTTCCGGACCTCACGGAGGGTTGGGGCTGGAGATTGAGTTTCATGAAGTAGCAATCATTTAATCAATTGAGCCTACATAGTGAAAGCACAAGAAAAAACTTTTACTGCAGTATACCCAGTTGTGAGTGAAACATAATAATGATTCTTGATAATTTTTTTTTCCATGGTTACACTCAGCAGATAGTTATTGCACACCCTCTACATGCCAGGAAGGGTGCTAGATGCTGGTAATTTCATTGGGAGCAAAACTGGAGCCAATCCTTGCCTGTGCCTGTGGGAGTTAAGTCTAGTGGTGGGTGGAGACATTAATCAAATAATCACCTGACAAGTAAAATTGTACAAAAGGGAGGTGTAAGTGTCATGAGATTATTCAATAGGAAAAGAAGTCAGGGAAGGCTTTCTCGAGGAAGTGATCTAACTGACCTCTGAAGAAAGAGAAAGACTTACCTAGGAGAAGAGGGGTGAGTGGGCATGTGAGGAGCATTCCAGGTGGAGAGAACAGCCCATGCAAAGGCCAAAGTGCTGGGCGGAGGGAGCATAGCGAGTGATAGAGCTGCGGGGCTATGAGTCCAGGCCACAAGGGGCATCCTATTACCGGTGATTTAAAGTGCTTAAGGGAGAAGTTTCTATTTTAAGGAATTAATTAAAGGAGTTCTTTATATATTTTGGGTATTAAACCTTATTGGATATATCATTTGCAAATATCTTCCCCCATTCAGTAGGTTGCCCTTTTGTTTTGTTGATCATTTCCTTGACAACGCAAAAGCTTTTTAGTTTGACATAGTCCCATTTGTTTGTTTTGTTTTTGTTTTTTGCTTTTGTTGTCTTTGCCATAGGATTCAACTCCCCCCCCCCAAAAAAAAAACAACATTGCTAAGACCAGTGTCAAAGAGTGTATTGCCTATGGTTTCTTCTAGAAGTCAACTGTAATTGGAAGGTAAATTTAAAAGAAAGGAGAGAGTGGTGAGGAAAAGGATTATAGACTATCCATGGGATAGAGGCACTGGGCCAGCTACTTAAAGAGATGGGACAGCTGACATCCACAGATCCCAAAGATAACAGTGCTAACAGAAAAGAATATACCCTGAGTTAAAACACTGTCAAGGCTCCTGTTGGTGGTTAAAGTTTTATCCTTCCTTCAGTACTTCTTCCATGGTTATTTGCAAGATAAAGAGTATATAGAGTGAATACGATAAACTTGTGTGGCTCTTCTCAAAGCCACTGGTGTACTGTCAAGCCCAGTGCATCTGACAGCTGCTACCCAACGTGTATTTGCTGTGGGAGTTAGTTTACTTTCACAGGGCTAGCCCACTCCTCTCTCCTGCTTTCAGTCTCAGGAAATGTGTGAGTTGTGCTAAGATGCTGGGATTATAGCAGTCGGTTTTCAGAAAAGTAGCTCCATCTCTCCCTCTACTGTAAAAAAAAAAAAAAAAATGCTGTAATGTATTAAAGAACTTTAAAAACTGGGATTTTTTATTTTAAATTTAAAGGAAATCAGATTTATTAAACACTCTTAGGAAAAAGATATTTGTTCTGATGTTTAAAATCAGAACTTTTGAAATTGGGAAGCTTTCTTTTTATTTAAAGGAAATCAGGTTTATCAAACCTTTTTAGGAAAAGGGTATTTGTTCTGATGTTTGAAATCCAACAACCTTTGACAAGGGAGGATAAGGAGCCCTGGCTGTATTCATAGGTGCTCCCCATTGATATCAAAGTAAAAACAGCTGGCGGGGTCCATACTCTTAGGATGACTCAAGAGGGCGCCTAACACAGGGCCTGTGGGGCATTGAATAGTTGCTCAATGAATAAATAATAATACAGTACTAGTAAGTCCCCCCTTTGCATTATTGATAGGTTCTTGGCACTGCAATGAAAAGATATCATAAAACCAATTTTACCACAGGCTAATTGATATAAACAAGAGTTAAGTTCCTACAGGATCTCATCGTTATAACAAAACCATCTTGAAAGGAACTATGCTACCCAAGGACCTATTATCATTGATTCTGAATGTGAACATTTGTTCTGTTCTACTGGGATTTCGTACTAAATTTAACATCCAATCAGGTCAGGGCCATGACGTTTACAAAATTGATCCAGGAAACAGAAAATTTCACCAATATTTTGTAATATAAGATGAAGGTAAGATTAAGCTAGGGTGGTAAGAAAGGAAGAAACCCCTGTGGTTTATTGCAGAGATGGCCATCGCACTTCCTGCCCAGACAGAAGCAGACTCAGAGTCTTTCTCAACACCATGCTCTGCAATAACCACTATCAATTAGTTGAACAGAGTTGGCCTGCCAGGTGAAAGGTGTTTGTAATCTCTTCCTCAAGGTATTCAGAACATCCCATTAACATGCCCACAAACTGTCAATAAATAAAAAATAACTACCTTGGTAAGCACTGCAGTATCCACATTAATATGGATATCCATATTAGTATGCAATCCTTAGGAATAGCTGTAGTTTTTTTGCTTTGTTTTATTTTTGCTTCAAGTAGCTAAGCAGTAATTGTAAATGGGTAGAAATGAACTGAGACTCAACTAAGTCTGACTGTGAGTGTCCTGTTCACTTTCTCTGAGTGGCATGGCAAGCTTAGACTCACAGACACATGTTAACATCAAGGCCAAGATTGGTGGAGAGAATACAGTGAAGGCAAGAGAGAGAAAGAAGAGGGGTCAGGGCCTGAAATTATCCTAGCAAAGGCTGCGGGGTCAGGAATGATGCCCACATGGTTGCCTAAGACTTCAGAAAGCAGTCAAGGCCCACATTATTAGCATTAACAACTGTCATTTATGGAGCAAGCTGTCATGGGCCAGGATCTCACTTAATTGTCATAGACATTGTGTAGGGCAGTTTTTATTCTCCTCCTTTACCCGAGAACAAAGTGATGCTCAGAGAACTGAGCAGCATACTTAGGATGACACAGCCCATACCTGAATTCGAGCCAATGACAGGGGGCTCCAAAGAAATAACCACACCAGACTGCTTAGATGTAGCAAGCAGGTGGCCTCAAAGTAGATATTGGGAGGGTTACACACAGGGATAAACATTCTAAGAAAGGCCAGGGATTGGACAACTGAGGGGACAAGATGTTCAATAATCCTGCCACTTAAATTTTGCTTTTTTATTTGCCTAATATTATTCAAATAACAGTATGCACTAGTTAACTGCTTCATTTAGAGCTGGCTAAATAAGGAGATACAAGAGCTAACAGGGTGTAAAATGAAAAGACTAGCTGAGTATAACATAGTACCTACTTTTACCTTCCATGTTCTCTGTGCCAGCCAGAGCCTCACTGCTCACAGTGTGGCCTTGGGAGGCCAGTACCTGCCTCACCTGGGCACTCATTAGAAATGCAGAGACGCAGGCCCCACCCCAGACCTGCTTAGTCAGAATCTGCTCTCTAACAGGATCCCGAGATGATCATGTGAACATCAAAGTTGGGGACGCTGGGAGCGCAAAACAGCACCAGCTGTACTCAGAAAGAAAACGAAGAAAAAAAGATGGGTTGCTGTTTTTTCTCAGAATAAAAAAAAAAATGGCAATTTAAAGTTTAGCTCGAGGAGAGAAGTTTTTCCTGGTAAAGTTATAAGCAGAATCTGTTGTTTTTGAAACAGAATAAAAAAGACTGAAGACCTATGAAAGCTGTCACATCCGGTGGGCACAGAATGGGAGTGAGCGGGGTAACAGTTTGCCATCCCTGCGTGCATGAGCAAGGCTCAATGGCTTCGGGGTGGTTTTCTTCCTTTGTGACAGCCCAAGCCCAAGGAAATGCACGTTAAGGACAAAAGCTGGATAATTTCACTGATATGTGGAATATAAAACAAAAAGTACCAATGAACTACCAAAACAAACTCACGAGATCAGAATGGTGGTTACCAGATGGGAAGACGGTAAGGAAAGAGTGACGTGGGTCAAGCGGGTCAAATATATGGTGACGGAAGGAAACTAGACTTTGGGTGGTGAGCACATAATAGCATATACAAATAATAAATTATAGTGTCATATACATGAAATTTATATAATGTTATTAACCAACGTTATCTCAATGAATTTAATTTTTAAAAAATACTTTGAAATGTAAAAAAAAATTATAAAATGATGTCTTGAGGGTGGGAGAGTTCTAGGAATGGGGGTGGAGGGGAGAGACAGCACCTGGCCCAGGGAAAACTCTAGAATGGGGAGCTGACTCTAGCTACCAGCCTCAGGCATTTCTGTTGTCACTATGCCCAGTATATTAAATTTCAGCAATCCATAAACACAGCTCTCAGAGATAAAAATAAAGAATAATTTTCTTGGCCAGGAAGTCACCATCTATTTTTTTCAAAATGGAAATAGCTCTGTTGTTTTCTTTCCTGATTATGAAAGTAATACTTGTTGCAAAGAAATGAAGAAAGTGAAGAAAAAAAATGTGAAATAGAAAATCACTTCAAACTCTAACAGAGAGAACTGTATTGATATTACACACACACACACACACACACACACACACATGCACACACACATGTACATGCAGACACACACTACCAGATGCATGCACTTTTATATACCAGATATCACAAAAAACACTTCTCCAAAGCTGGGCTTGGAGAATGTAGTACTTTGTGCTCCTAAAACCCAAGGGATGGATGGTTGAGATGGTTCTTTCTAGTTTGAGAGCTAGGTAAAGTAAGCCCAGGCAGTTAATATTCATCTTTTAAAAATGCTTGAAGCCTTTTAATTAAAAGTCTTGATGCAGAAATATCAATATTCTTCTGTGAAATTCATCTAGAGCAAGAAAAATTTATACAGCTAAAAAAAACAAAAAACAGAAAAAGAAACCCAACAAACTGGTAAGTTTTGTTTAACTAGACTCTATAACCGAATCCTGCCAACTCTGAGAAAAATAGGGATTGGGAAGGAGGGTCATGGGAGTGACCTTGCCAGCATGGCCTCAGGGAAACTGCTCTCAGGTTTGTGCCTCCTGTGGCCACAGCACTGAGCTGGGGAGTGTCAACGGCTTTAGTTGGATGCTTCTGGCACATTCCAAGGTTGACAGGCTAGCCCACTTAAGTTGACCCTCAAGGGACCCCTGGGGCCTCCTCAGAGGCCGCAGCCTGGAGCAGCCCCCTCCCGCCTCTGGGGCATGGCTGGGCACCCTGCCTCACAACCTGAAAGCAGTCAGTGGACACACAGGTTGAAGTAGAATGAGTGCTTGCTTCGAGCCCCCACTGCGTACGTTGCTCAGGCACCAAGCTTCTCTCCCGATGGCCCCTGAGGCCTTCCCCACTCAGAGCTCCCACCCCAAGGCCCTTTCTCTCTTCCTCTGGAGCTGAACCCAAGAGTGTCTTGGCCTTGCTCAGTGCTTGCAATCCTTCCTTCTTCAGGTCTTATGTTGGTGCTTCTGACCCTGCTCTGGCATTTGCTTTGTCCCTACACTGCTTTCTTTGCTTGAGACTTGGCACCAGCACCCTGGCCTCAGCCCTCCCAAGGTCAGGTGTCTGGTGGCTCTGAGAGCTTTCAGCAAGAGGGTCCCCGACAGCCCCTCCTTCTTCTGCAGCCGCAGCCTCTCAGGTAAGTTTCCCTGGGTCAAGACTTTGCCACCCTCTTCCTCTTTAAGTTGCAAGATCAACACACCTGCATTTCATCAGTGAAGACGGTGAGTCAAGGGCATGAGAAAAATGTGAAGATTGTTTTCATGACACCCAGAGGGGCAGAGAAAAGGGGGCAAATTCCTCCCCATGAAACCCTCTTCCACGTGAAAATGGATGAGGAGGTGGTATTTGCTCATCAGAGGATAGAATCGGTGGGGAACAAATGCTTCCTTCAGTGTCACTTTCCTGTGCTGTGAGAACCAGATATGCGGTGCCCTTTAGGAAAAAAAAATTTTTTTAATAGAGTTCATGGTCACTTTCTCAGATTCTTTTTAAAAAAACAAACAAAATCTAACTCAAAGGCAAACACACACACACACACACACACACACACACACACACACACACACACACCTGAGTTAGAGCTGATTCTAACCAGTGCAGACACATTGGTTACCAGGTCCTGTGGGGCCAGAGTGAGAACTTGGATCCCACCTGCCTCTTCTTCAGCAAAGGATGGTCAGACTAAATATCAAGAGGTGAGGCTGGGCAAGTGGTGGCCAACTCACAGGGCTCATTGGCAGAAGAGAAACTTGGCAAACCAATAATTGAATTAGTAATACCAACTGAAAAACAGGGACAGTGCCAGGCACTGGGAATCTAAAAGTGCTCAAAATCTCTTTCCCAGCTGCCACAGAGAGTCATTAGAAAGCTAGACATGAAGTTAGACGTCACAGAGAAGTCGGGAATTATGAGCCAAGATGGGTGCTGTGAAGGAAAGAAGCGGGGTGCTCTGAGGGCACACGATGGCAGACTGGCCCAGAGACAGGAAGCCTTCCCTGAGGCTGTCACGTGAGCTGAGACCTCGAGGATGAGAGGGGGGTTAGCAGACAGGATAGAGATGGCAGGACGTGCATCTGGGCAGAGCCCCTGTGATACAGGCCAGTATGGCAGCAGCGTGGCGGGTAGTAAAGGCTGGGCAGGGTCGCCCCTGACATCTCTTCCCGCATCATGACAAAGACAGCCCTCTGTTACACCAGAAGCTCAGCGGAGCTGGGAGGGAGCAAGCTGAGCTGCCAGGTCTCAGAGGAGCCTGTTGAAGCAACAAGCTGAGAATGAATGAGTGAGCACGTGACATAAGCAGGACACTTAAACAGGAGACAGCGTAACTCCTCCTGTTCCACGTTCCCTCCTGGAGCGTCAGGTGGATGAGCACAGAGGTGGGGTCTTCTCACTGTTGAGGCAGCCCAGACAAAAGGCTCTGGGTGGGGAGGGAGGGCGAAGAGGAAGGGCTGGGAGTGGGAAAGCACTGGGGATGGAGAGTGGAGAAAGTGTCTTCAAGGCTTTCCTCTCCTCCCCCATGAGGAAGCTCCGCAGAGGCCTGAAGATGACCTCTAGCCCAAGGCCTCAGGTAAGGAGACCTAGGAATGCAGCACCTGAAGGTGGAATGCGAATATGTGAAAGAGGTGGCCAACCAGGGGTTCCTGAGACCTTGGCTGCAACTCCCCTCAGAGATGCCACCCCACAGCTATGCCCCCAGGCTGGTGTGGGGGGCCTGCCCGGTAAGCCTTTGTAAGGGCCTGTGATCAGTTCTGGAAAATCACATATTAACCAGGAGCCAGACTCCTCAAGTTACATGTCCCTTACTGCCAGGCATTCTACTCTATTCTGGAAGAAAGATTTAAGCTGAGAGAAGGTGACAGCAAAGGGAAAGGCAAGCTCCCTAGTTCACTGTATGCTGAGCATCTGCTATGAGTCATTATGGTAGAAAGTGTAGGGCTCCAGAGCAGGGCTGAAAACACAGGCATGTCCTGCCTGCAGTTTCCGGGTGAAGGGAACACACATAAATGCGCACACACACACACACATACACACACACACACACACACACACACACACAAGTACATATTAAAACTGGAAGTGATTGCTATACTTTTAGAATATAGGGTGTTTGAGGGGGGAAAGAAAAGAGGGACTTAATTTAGATTCAGGGGAGTGGTGGTAGAGGAAGATCTTCCCGAGAAAATGAGGTTTCCAGTAAGTTCTTTCAGAGAAAATGAGTTTTGGGGTTAAGTTCCTTCCAAGAAAATGATAGAGAGTAGGCAATAGCCCAGGAAGTGATGTTTCAGGCTAAGGGAACAGCAAGAACGGAGGCCAGATGAGGGGTTTGTGCTTTATCCTAACTAAGAGCAGGACGTAATCGAACGTGAAAGGTTTGGAGGGGAAGGACAGGAAGAGAACGAGGATAGGAAAACAGGGAGTGAGAAAAAGAGAGGAGAGAGGCAAGTGACAGGAAAGGAAACAAGAGAAAAGGCTCGAGAAGTACCGCGCTCTGGTATCATCATGGAAGGCCTCGTCTGACATTGAAGGGGACTGGGAAGTTTGGGGATGAGAGAGCTGCATCCTGCAAGGACAGCCCTGTGGGGAGCACCCACATTCCCAGAGCTGGCTGCAGGCTGGGATTCTGGGCAGGGGTCGGGAAACCAGGGGCCAGCCCCTGAGAAATGTGCTCATCCTCTGAACTGGAAGTCAGGACAAGGATTTGGGCTCCCTGCCAGGAGCTCCAGCAGCTCCGAGTTCAGAGACAGTGAGAGCGGTCCCTGTGGCTCCGCCAAACAGAGACCTCATGTCCCTACCCCCTGGGAGTTGGACACCGGATGCCTGCAGCACGCATAACTTCCCACCCAGGCCCTGGGTCTGCAGATGAACAAGAGCCCGCTCCCTTCGCATCTGAGCTCAGAACCGTAGATTTCACTTGGCAATAATTCGAATTCCCTATTTTAAAATAAGGACTAGATTAAAAGCTGTTATGGCCTGGCCGGTGTGGCTCAGTGGTAGAGCATCGACCTCTGGACCAGGAGGTCATGGTTTGATTCCCAGTCAAGGCATGTGCCTGGGTTGCAGGCTTGATCCCCAGTGTGGGGTGTGCAGAAGGCAGCCAATCAATCATTCTCTCTCATCATGATGTTTCTAGCTCTCTCTCCCTCTCCCTTCCTCTCTGAAATCAATAAAAATATATTTTTTAAAAAGCTGTTATGGAAAATTGGCCAAAACTTGGAAATTAGGTGAAAGAATGACTGTGGCCTCTCAGTGTCCCAGTGGAGCCTCATCTAGCAGGCTATCCCAGGGTCTATGTAGGGGGATGCGTCTTTGCTGGACGTGGTGTTTACTGTGGTGGCCTGCCCGCTGAAGGACAGCATGTCCCGTAGCGCAGTTCTGCGTCTGCTCTCCTGCTCTGCCATCTAGCATTTCACTGCCCCGTGAGCTGAACCTGCCCCTGACGCTCTCTGAAGGATTTGTGCCCTTTTACATTAGGCTGTATCTGTTCCAGTACTTGATGTCAACTTTAATCATTGTTTGGACTAGTTACTCAGCTAAAAGAACCTGCTTCTTGCCCAAAAGGTAATTATGAGAATGAAATCAGTACTCTAAAGACACACTTGAATCTCTTTATAAGGCCACCACAGGGATACAAGGAGAGGAATGATATCTCTTTTTGCAGGCAAAAGGAAAAGTGGAAAAACTCAAGGAAACAGGCCTTACCAACGTCCCAGCTCTCCTCAAAGTGGATCTGTCCAAGACCATTCATTTGAAGCGGCCGCAGAGAGAGGTAAGAAAGGAAGAGCGCAATGATTTCCCTAGGCACAGGAGGGATTTGGAGGTGAAATTTAATTTGGGTGAGATTTACTCTCATCAAATGGATTGATTTGGGGAATGAATTGAGCAAATTGGCCACTGGCTTGGGGGTTCTAGAGATAAACCTCATTTCCGAGACTTCTGGCAGCAAATCAATGCAGTGAATTCTGCCCAAAATCCAGCCAGCTAGCCACCGGGACGTGTCGGTGGCATTGTTGGGGGTTTGGCCTGATCATTGACTGAATTCGGAGAATCTTTTGGGGTAATCACGATGTTGCTAGTTGAAAATGACCATGTTTAGCCCCCTACAATTGAACTGATAGATTTTGGGGTGTGGTATGGCCAAATCTATAGCCATGGTCATGCCCTCTCTGGGTCTAGTTTCTTCACTGATAAACTGGGAATGAAAAGATCTATCTTGCTTCCCTCGCATGGCATTTACAGACCATGGGAGAAAAGGAGGACACTTTACACTACACCACAATGGGACAGTGAAAGCTCTCATTTGATAGAGGAGAGAGGGAAACGTTCAGTCGTCACTGGACCCAGGCAGGCCTTGTGGAGCCTCGGCCCCGGAGGTGCTGGAGCTTCTTACTTGGCCGTTTTCCCCCAGGTCCCATCTGCAGTGGGCACTGGGGAGGATGCAGTACTTGGGGAGAGCATAACTTTCATAGGACTCACCCCACACAAGTTTGAGGCCTCAGTGTATCTTTACAATCACATCCTCTTAAGTCCAGGCTCGTTGTTTCTTTAACAATTCCTTCAAAATGTAGTAGACTTCTCTTCAATTTGCTTCCCATTGGTTCCATGTGCCAGAAATAATGCTCTATGTTCTTTCCCAAGCATACCCCTCAAGTCTGCTTTATTTCTTTGCTTCCAAACCCATGTCTCTCTTTTTCTCAATATAATAGGCCTATATTGAGACCAACTGAAGTAATGTGTCTGAGAGGGCAACATTCTCAGTCTGACCTTCACCCCAGGCCTACCAGTAAGCTCCTTTGGTGTACTGGAAAGTTCTAATGAAATTGTGCTGTTCAAAGTTCTCTCTTTTTTGGGGGGCCTTATCTCTTATAATTTAGGGTCCAGAAGCAATAGGTCTTTCTAACACCCTTAGGCCCTTAGCCTCTGAATTTTCTCTATTCCTTTCACTCTCTGTCTAAAAACCAGACAAGCTTGCTTGAGCTCACCTCTTACTTATACCTTGCTAAAACCAGCAATAGCCAATGCACACTGTCACTCCGGATTATTGCAAAAATTTCTTTAGAGCCACAGATTCAACAGGCACATGGTCTGCCTTCCAGGGCATTACAGGTTTCATTTGAACGAATGTTTTGCCACCACATAACTTGAGTCACCACCTTTCCTCCTGTGTTACCTCACTACTGCTGCCTGATTCAGTCAGTGCCACACGGTTTGAGTCTTGAATAGCACAGTAGTCCACTTCATGATACAAACTTTTGTGCTTGGTTGGTTAGGGTGGACTGTGGTAACAAACAGACTCAAACATGTAATGGTTCTACATTTAGACATTTATTTCTCACTCACAGAATAGTTCAGAGAGAGTCCAGATCAGCAGGGAGGTAGTGTGTGTGTGTGTGTGTGTGTGTGTGTGTGTGTGTGTGTGTGTGTTTCTGCCACACACAATCATTTTAAGGACTAACTAGAGGCCTGGTGCACAAATTCATGCATGGGTGGGGTCTCTCAGGCTGGCTGGCAATCGGGGCCAATTGGGGCCTGCCAGCCGGGGGGAGGAACCATGGGAAGTTGGCCGGCCATGGGAGGTTGCTGTGGGAGCACACTGACCACCAGGGGGCAGCTCCTGCGTTGAGCATCTGCCCCCTGGTAGTCAGTACATGTCATAGCTACCTGCCAGTTGTTCAGTCACCAAGTTGTCTGGTCATAAAGGTCACTTAGACTTTTATATATAGAGATGTTTCATAAGGGCTTCCATGGCACCATCCCATCATCCAATCAGGAAGGGACAACATGATGTGGGAGGTTTTTATGGTCCCAGACAGGAAGTAGCACACATCCCTTCAGATTTCCCTCCATTGGCTAGAACTCAGTCACATGGCCACAGTAACTGCAGAAGAGGCTGGGAAATGTAGTCTAGTTGTATGCCCAAGAAGAACTTTTTTTGTAAAAAGCTAGCAGTGTCTGCCACAGTGCCCCTCATCTGTAACATGTGAAGAAGTGCTGGTCTCACAGGTCTAAGGGAGGAGAAGGTGAGACAATGTATGAGACAGCACTTTGAAATGCTAAGGCTTGGGTGAAACATCTTGGGGGTAACATAGTACAACATCAGGTAAAATATAACTGATCAGACAAACTGTACCCACATGGACTACATTCGCAATTTTCTTCCCTTGTGGAACAGGATGGCTCGCCATCACCAGAAATGGCCTCCAGACAGCCTATCTAATAAAGAGGGAATATGCTAATTGACTGCCCTGTCCTCAAAGATGGCAGCGCCCACAGCCAATAAGGAGGGAATATGCTAATTGACTGCCCCGCCCTCAAAGGTGGTGGTACCCACAGCCACAGATGGCGGTGCCCAGTCCCGCAGCCCTCCAGCCGCCCAGGGCCACCCGAGGCTCAGGTAACCAGGGCCGGCTGAGGCTTGCGCTGCCGGCAGTGGCAGCAGCAGAGGTGTGATGGGGCATTGCCTTCCCCTGATCGCCAGGTTGCCTCCTGCCCCTGAGGGCTCCTGGACTGTGAGAGGTGGCAGGCCAGGCTGAGAAACCCCCCCTCCAGTGCATGAATTTTCATGCACCGGGCCTCTAGTATGTTTATATACATCCATGCACCATACATCTAGCACATAATATTCTGCTGTCTTCTATAAATTGTCACTGAAGAAGAATGTGTCAGCCATTTACAAAAGAACTTTGACAATAATGTGATGCCTAAGCCATTTTCAGATACTTTGTCTACAGTAAAAAAAAATTGAGCTAGGAAAATGAGCTGTCACTTTGGCGGCATGGCTCTGTACACATGCCCCACATCTCTGCCAACTTGGGCCATGTCTCTTACTAAAGGGCCTGGTGGTGAAATCCACCCCTGCAGGGAAAGGTTTTCAGAGTGGATATTGGGGAACTTGTGAACCCCAGTACTCTTTGATCTCAGGAAGGGTCCTGGGGGATGTGAAGATGGAGGGAAGTCTTTGGGTGGCTTCCCAGGATCAGAGAAGGAGGCAACTCTTATCTTGGGAAACACCTGAAGAGTTAGAAAAACCGAGGATTGGTGGAGAGGAGGTTTCTGGGAAGAAAATGCAAGTGGTTAAATGGCAGGGGAGTAAGCATTTGATCAAGGCTTTGCATCTGAAGGATGAGAAGGAACTTTGTGACATGCAAGGCCATATGCAAAATTGGATCTCCTTTCATCCTTTTGATTACAAAACAATGTTTTTACTAAGACCCCTCCCCCATCATTTTGGGCCATATTAGTACAAAAACTGAAAGGTTTTGGCTACCTTCCCAGAACAAAATGAGGGTGTGTGTGTGTGTGTGTGTGTGTGTGTGTGTGTGTTTTTCTAAATCATCTGAGATTCTTGTCTTTCTTTTCTTCAAATTCATCCAGGAGGACAGGCAAATTGTGACTATTTTGATTCTGTATTTTTTAAGTGAAAGTAAAGTATGTAACTTTAGCCTCACACTATGTCTCTTTGTCCAAATGTATATGTGCGTAGTGTCTCTGTGTGTGAGAAGTAATTATCTTGCAAACAAAAGTAGATGGATCAGATCAGTGTGCAAAGAGCTGTGATTGCTTGATTCACCAGCATGGTCCAAGTGACAAAGCTGCATCCCCAGGGACCAAATCAATCCTTCCCACCACTTTAGACGGCTCCCATCACTGTACCACTCAAAGTATGTGCTCTGTCAATAAGACATTGGCATTTCATGCTCTCCTGGGATTTAATAGCTACCAGGCCTGGCTCACTTCTACATACCCTGCAGTGATCACCCAGCAATACTTTTACAAATATCACCTTCCCCGTTACCATTCATAACCAGCATTTGTGATTATAACCATGATAGCCTGTGCTATAAAATACAGTTTTCTTCCCACATAATTCCAGATATGCTCTCTCCTTTGAGCCTTACCATATTGCTAGAGATGGGCAAGAGTGGTGCTCCCCATTTTTTCAGAGATGAGACGACAGAGCACAGCCTAAAGAGTTAAGTGACCAGCACACAGTCCTGGGGAAGTTAGAGCACAGTCAAGAATAGAACAGAGATCTAAATTTCCCTTCCTGTTTCCTGCCACACTACACCTTTCTGGACATTTTTTTGATGAGGAGTCAGATTTTATTTTAAGTCACTCCAAGGCCCTTGACTAGCATCTTGTTTTAATTATGCCGCTTGCTTACTGAATTTATTATGGTTGCCATGAGGCAATTTGACCACTTAAGTAGCTCTGGAGGAAAACTCTGAAATTGGGCTTTTAATTGGATTGGCTAACATTAAATTGAGCGTAACCACATGTGAATTTTTTAAATGTTTCTATTAGGCAGTTAGAGCGCATTTTTACCCTGGCCCATTATAGTTACTCATCATCTCCTATTCCTGATATCTTTTTACATTCTTCCTTTTTCCTTTTGTTTGCCTGCTCCATCGGAAGATCAATGCTTTGTGAAGTGGAAACTTGGATTGTGGCATTGATCTTATCATGTGAAAATGCTGGATTTACTTTATGTAGCACACAGGAGCAGAGGATTTGCTCCTCTGCGTCCTCCACTTTCCTATCCCCTGCCCACAGAACCAAACTGGGACACAAGGCAAAGCTTTAGACAGTCTGGCTTAAGAGCTGTGTGGGTAGCCCAGGCTTGGCCCAGAGGGGGGCAGGGTATGAGAAATAACCTCCAATGTTGAGTCCAAACTCTGAAATGTCCACAACTCTATGGAACACTTGGACTAAGGGAGACGACAAAGCCCCTCTCTTAATGAGATTATTATCAAACTAGAGGCCCGATGCACGAAGATTCTTGCAAGAATGGGCCTTCCTTCCCCTTGCTGCCGGCACCACCTTTTCGCTCTGGCTAGGAGCTGCCTTTCCGCCTTCCCATGCTGCCCAGAGGCCCAGAACAGCTGGGGTGGTGCGGAATGCCTGTGTTGTTGCCATGGCAATGATGCAAGCATCCTGCCCCGCCCCTGTCCACTTGGCACCTGCATATGCAAATTAACCCACCATCTTTGTTGGGTTAATTTTCATACTCACTCCTGATTAGCTGGTGGGCATCTCAAAGGTACGGTCAATTTGCATCTTACTCTTTTATTAGTGTAGATGAGCCTCGCCAATTTGATCATGTTCTGCTGGTTATAAGTCTCCCCAAGATAATCTCAAGTGGAGGGAACTAGCTGCTAGACCTGAGTCCTAGAGATGGATAGGGCAGCTCAGGGCCAGGGAGACACATTCTTAGCCCTGGAATTTGCCACAGGAATCAGACTTTAATTAAACCAAGCTGAAATAGCCTGGGCATTGCTAATTGCAATATTGCCAGCAGGCTAGGTGTAGATTGGTCACCCTTCTGCAACTTTGATGTCTCTATTAACAACCAGCCCCATTGCCCCGGGGTAAACCAGTGGGGTCATTGACTATGATTTGACCATCCTGCTTTCTGATTTAAGCAGGAAAAATTCCAAGAGCCATAGGTGACCTTTTGGTACCATTAAAAAGGAAAGCTCTATGCAAGTATGAGTCAGGTTATTTCTTTATTATACTAGAAGACCTATTCAGAAAGTTCTCAAAAACTCAAATACCAAGAAATAGTCTGTCAAATCAGGGTAGAAGCTCAAATGGTTAAGCTGATGCTATTTCTTTGGGTGTAATTTGCCCCAATACCTTTAATGAAATTAGCAAATAAGCTCTTTACTCTTTAAGTCAACTCAGGAAATATTTCTTAGCAAGCTACTCTGTACAGAGCATGGCATTCTGTGAAAAGAATTTCAGCAAAACTCTGCAGTAGGGGATGAAGGGCAGAGGGAGCCCAAACACAGCATTGGTATCTTTCCATTTGTGGTAGTTCCTTTCAGCTTGCCAAATCAAGGAGAAGCTGGAATTTGACACTTAAAAATGAAAACATGTTGAAACCTACCGTGACTTTCTCTGCAGTCCCCGTTTCCTAAAATGCTGCAGCCCTGGTGGAACAAATTACACTCCAATTTAGCTTCTCTTAGTTCCTACTTCTTGACTGCTAACCACATTTGGAAGATCCATTTATTTCTTCAGTAGCTTAAAATCAAGTGGCCCAAAAGACTTCATACTGGTGGCTACTGGAAATATTCAACAGGGACAAGCTTAAATAGTAGAAGAATTCAATATAGTGATGTTTTCATTCAGCAAATGGACATTGAATAGAGCAAGTGTTTATGATGGAAAGAGAACTGATCTACCAGGTAATTTCAGCATTGTGGAAGCATATTCAGCATTTCTCAATAGTGGCTGGTCTCCCCCCCCCCCCCCAAAAAAAAATTACAAAGTTGGTAAGGTTTGCTTTTAGGGACGTCAGCCCTCACCTCTGCTCCAACCCTTACTTCCAGGTGCTCTGCTTTTGGGTTAACAGAACCACCCTTGGATACGTGTCTGTCATAAGCTGCTCTGTAATCTGATGTGCATCTTCTGTGACTCACTACAGCCAGCTGCTCCTACTACTTTTCTCCACCTTCCACTCCAAATCCAACCAGTGGCTGAATATTTCCATTTTCTAGCTTAATTCCCCTGTGCTGAGAGGCTTAGAGAACATATTCTTGAAGATATTGGTGCTTTGAATGTTTTTGAAAATTCTTTGCATCCCAGTAGATAGTCAACTTTGACAAATGTTCCATATGCACTTAAAAAGAACATAAATTCTACAGTGCTGTGCTAAAATCTCCACTATCATTATGGGTTCGTCTAGTTCACCTTTCAGTGCTCTCAATGTTCCTTTAGATATTTTGAAGCTATGTTATTGTATGCATGGAAATTTAGAATTGTTTTATATTCCTGGTGGTTGATTATTTTATCACTAGCGTTCCCGTTGCAGGAAAAATCCTGCAATAGGATTTCCTGCTGCACTCTACCCCGCCTCCGCTCCTCCCTTGTCGCCCGCTCCGCCTTCTCGGCCAGCCCGCCTGCTTTTCCCTTCGCCCCCGGCCCTGCCTTCACTCCTCCCTTCTCCTCCCCCCCACCCCCCCCCCCCCCCGGCTTGCTTGCTTCTCCGAAGCTTTACTCCCTTCTGCAGCTCTTGGGTTCTTTGACGCTGTCTTGATATGCAAATTAGCCGCCATCTTTGTTGGGGTAATTTGCATACTCGTCCTGATTGGCTGGTGGGCGTGGCTTGGTTGGTGGGCGTGGCTTGGGCGTAGCGAAGGTGTGGTCAATTTGCATATGTGTCTATTATTAGATTAGATTATAAAATACTAGAGGCCCAGTGCACGAAATTTCATGCTCTGGTAGGGTCTCTAGTGGCTGCCAGCCGAGGCCTCCCTCCCTTTCCCTGGTTGGCCTGCCCCCTGGTGGGACTCCTGGAAGAACTCCTGGTCAAGGGGACAATTTGCATACTACGCTTTTATTATATAAGATTCTTCTTTATCTCTAGTCATTCTCTTGTCTTGGAAGTCTACCTTGCAGGGTAATTACATACCCACATCCTCTAGCTTTTATTTAAGATATACATTATTACATTTAATATACTTTTGGCCTTAATGCATCTTTATACTTAAGGTGTGATTCATGTAAGCAATAAATAGCTTTGGGTTTTTTAAATCTAGTCTCACAATCTTTGTCTTTTAATTGGAATATTACCTATATATTTATATTTAATATTATACTTGAGTTTAAATGTGCTAGCCTACAATTTATTTTCTATTTAGCTCACCTCTATTTGTTCCTTTTTCTACCTTTCTTGCCATTCTCTGATCACATTGAATTATTATTATTTTATTATAATAGTATTTTATTCCATTTCCTCCCTCTCCTTATTAGTTATGCCATCTTTGACTAATTTTTTATTGTTATCCTCAAAGTCACACTATTTATTCTTGACTTAGAATCTATCTAATGTACATTAGTATCTTACCACTCCCTGGACAATTCAAGGATCTTAGAACACTTTTAGTCTACTGCCCCTTCAGTATTCTATTTTATTTATTTGGTTTCCAAAACTATTTAGAATTATTTTTTCATTTTTATTATAAATCTTTTTAGGACAGCACATTCTTTTATGTGCTTATATTTACTTTATCTTTCAATTATTTGACATATAATTTAAAGTAATTTTTTCAAGGATTTCTGACTGGTATATTTTCTGAACCTCTCAATGCATAAAATTGACTGTCTCTTACCTTCCCACATAAACAACAATTTCTCTAAATATAAAATGTGGCATTTACAAAGTTTAATCCTTAATAATAATATGATTTTGTTTTTAATCATGAGACTTAAAAAGAGTTTTTCTTGACTGTAGTTTATATACACTGAGTGGCCAGATTATTATGATCTCTGAATGCATAATAATCTGGCCGCTCAGTGTATATCCTATATAATAAAAGGCTAATATGTAAATTGTCCCCTCGACCAGGAGTTCGACCAGCAGGCAGGCCAGCCAACTGCACATGTCCCCTCCCCCTGGCCAGGCTGGCCGGACCCCACCCATGCACGAATTCATGCAACAGGCCTCTAATATATATCCTATCTAATAAAAGACTAATATGCAAATTGACCATCACTCCAACACACAAGATGGCTGCCCCCATGTGGTCAAAGATGGCTGCCCCCATGTGGACACAAGATGGCCACCACAAGATGGCCAGCAGAGGAGGGCAGTTGGGAGGGACCAGGCCTGCAAGGGAGGACAGTTAGGGGTGACCAGGCCCGCAGGGGAGGGCAGTTGGGGGGGACCCAGGCCTGCAGAGGAGGGCAGTTGGGGGGTCAAGGCCTGTAGGGGAGGGAAGTTGTGGGCAATCAGGCCAGCAGGGAAGGGCAGTTGGCAAGGATCAGGCCTGCAGGGGAGACAGTTGAGGGGGACCAGGCCTGCAGGGGAGGGCAGTTAGGGGTGACCAGGCCTGCAGGGGAGGGCAGTTGCGGGGGACCCAAGTCTGCAGGGAAAGGCAGTTGGGGGGTCAAGGCCTGTAGGGGAGGGAAGTTGTGGGCAATCAGGCCAGCAGGGGAGGGCAGTTGGTAGGGATCAGGCCTGCAGAGGAGGCAGTTGGGAGGTCCAGGCCTGCAGGGGAGGGCAGTTAGGGATGACCAGGCTGGCAGGAGAGGGCAGTTAGGGGCGACCAGGCTGGCAAGGGAGGGCAGTTAGGGGTGACCAGGCCAGCAGGGAAGGGCAGTTGGGAGGGTTCAGGCCTGCAAGGGAGGGCAGTTGGGGGCGACCAGGCCTTCAAGGGAGGATAGTGGGGGCAATTGGGCAGGCAGGGGAGCAGTTAGGCATCGATCAGGCTGGCAGGGAGTGATCAGGCTGGCAGGCAGGCGAATGGTTGAGAGCCAGCAGTCCTGGATTGTGAAAGGGGTGTCTGACTGCCCTCAAGGGGTCCTAGATTGGAGAGGCTGCAGGCTGGGCTGAGGGACCCCCCTCCCACGCACGAATTTCATGCACTGGGCCTCTAGTGTATGTGTGTTCAGAGATCATAATAATCTGGCCACTCAGTGTATATTTGCCAGTTTTTTGTCTAGGTGGAGGTTTCTTCTTGTTGATTTTACCTGTTACAGTTCTCTATTTATTTGTTTGCACCTTCTAAGTGACAAGCTCTATGCCAAGGATGTAACAGTGGAAGATAAAATTACTGCTTTCAAGGAGTGTAAAGTAGTATACTTGGGGGAGAAACAAATAAAATACTTACTGCAATTTAGTGGGTTAAGGACCATGATATGGGAAAGATAGGGAAGTGTGGAATCACAGAAGGACACAAAGTCCAGATGGGGTTTTCTAAACCATAATAATTTATGGACATGATTGTTAGCATTATTATTACTTACTAGAGACCCGATGCATGACATTCATGCACTGGAGGGGTCCCTCAGCCCAACCTGTGCCCTCTCATAGTCTGGGACCCCTCAGGAGATGTCCCACTGCAGGCTTAGGCAGGATGGCTTAGGCAGGCTTAGGCAGGGGTCCTTAGTACTGCCACGAAGGCGGGAGAGGCTCCCACCACTGCCGCTGCACTCGCCAGCCATGAGCCTAGCTTCGGGCTGAGCGGCGCTCTCCCTGTGGGAGCGCACTGACCACCAGGGGGCAGCTCCTGCATTGAGCATCTGCCCCCTGGTGGTCAGTGCACGTCATAGTGACTGGTTGTCCCGCTGTTTGGTCGATTTGCATATTAGAGTTTTATTATATAGGATAAATCTAGCTTCTGCCTCTCTCACAGGAACCATGATCATAATTGTGACAAACACGCCTTTTTGTTCATGGCTGACACCCCCCACCAGTTAACCTGAGAGAGCCTGTCTTCTCAACCGTTAGCCCAGGAGGAGGATCCCAAGTTTTACCTGCAGGAGGAGTTGCAATTTAATATGATTTGTGGCAATTAGTGGCTGGAAGATTATTTTATGGTCTCAGTACTACCAGCCTACTTTAGTGTCAGGGCTTTTGAACCGTGGAGTATCCCTTCCATGCTCCAAAGATTTGCTGAAACACATTTCTGTGGCTTGATCAAGCAGAGAGTGATAAATGACTTGTATAACATCTTCAAATACTCTTGGAACCATCCAAGCATGACTTTTTAGCTTGCACATTTCTCATCTCTCTCCCCCAGCCCTTCTTGTTTACAAAGATTGATGAGGCCTAAACAAATCATAAAAAAATATTGTTTGTCTTAATTTGGATTTTCCCAGAAGACAAGGTTTCAAGTACAAATGATGAATTTAGAAGGTGCAAAGAATACCAGCAGGGGAATGGGGCAGTGAGATAGAAAAGGGTGGCAGCCAATAAACGGGAGTTTATTGAGACAGCTATCTGAGTGGGCAACTGGAGCTTCACCCCAATGAGGAACTCTGATGGCAAGAGTGGGGTACATGCCTGAGTTCTCTCACCCGAGGAGCATGACATCTGGGGTATTTATAGAGTCATAGTTGAGGGCTGCCTCCAAGAGGGGCTGCACTTGCAGCTGACCGGCAATGGGGGTGAGCAGAGGAGCCCCCAAGGGACCTGGAGAAAACCCTCACACAGAGGGATGCAAATACTGGCAGCTGGAAGTGGGCGGCCTGATGGATATGGATCAGGCCAGTATCACTTCTGGCTCTTTACACTCTGCCCAACATACACCAGTCCCCAAAGAATAAATTCTTAAAAAAATAAACACAAAAAAACCCCACCCCACTTTTTGAACCCTTGAGTAAAAAACATGTTTGACTTGCTCAAGCTACGTCATCTCTGCCCTCTCCCTGAACTATACAGGAACTCAAGAGTAATTCAATATGGTCCCTGGGGCCATCTTTTCTTAGCCAGTCTGCTCTGCCCCTAAGCTAACTAATTTTACTGTCTTTGGCATGGCCCGTTTCCAACCAAACAGTCTGGGGGAAAAAATTCATTATTTTCATGGAGGAAAACTATCGAGCAGCTCCTCTATGCCAGGCACCGAATATTGCTGCCAGCAGGGCAGTCAAACCCAACACAGTTATATCTCTGTGTTCTTTCACCATTTACAAGTGGCCATCTTGCTCCTGCAGGTTCACATCGCAACAAATCCATGGCCACGGCACTCACGCCATTACTGTTATGCCTAACTGTGAGTTCTACCCCTGGACTTTCCCAACAGCAATTCCTCAAACTGTTATATTTGCCCTTCTAAAATACGGCATATGACACAAATAATAAAATGAATAAAGTAGAGTTATGACTATTTCCAACTTTGTATTATAAAATTATCATTTGTTTCATAAAATATATTGTATTTGCATTGTAAAATATGCCTTCTTCTAAATGACCACAGAGTTTTTAAAAAAGTTAAAAATCTAAAATAGCCACAAGAAAAAGAAAGTAGTAATTCAAAAAGATGAGTATATGTATTCCATGATCTCAAACAAAAGTATAACATAACTAGAAACTAATAACAAAAGATAAAATAAATTTTACTGGTATACACACTCTTTTGAATAATTATTGAATTATGGAGGAAATGAAGACAGCCAATTGAAAAATAGCTAGAATCAGAATAATTCATATTAAAAATTATGAGATATTCATAAAGTTGTTCTAATATATAAAGGGATCAATCTAACAAGAGGATTTAACTCTTATAAACATTTATACACCCAACATAGGAGCACCTAAATATATTAAAGCAAATATTGATGTCCATAAAGGAAGAGATCAATAGTAATAGAGTCATAGCAGAAGACCTTAACACATTGTCATCAATGGATAGATATTTCAGAAAGAAAATCAATAAGAGACAGTGGCCTTAAATGGCAAGTTAGACCAGATGGATTTAACTGATATTTTTAGAGCATTCTACCCCAAAGCAGCAGAATGTACATTCTTTTTAAGTGCACATGAAACCAGCATTATTTACAATAGCCAAGACATGGAAACAATTTAAGTAACCATCAATGGACAATTGAATAAAGATGTGGTACATGTATACAGTGAAATATGAGTTGAGCCATAAAAAAAGAATGAAATCTTATCATTTGCGACAACATGGATGGACCTAGAGGGTATTATGTTAAATGAAGTAAGTCAGACAGAGAAAGACAAATACCATGTGATTTCACTAATATGTAAATCTAAAGAACAAAACAAATAGACAAAATAGAAACAGACTCAGAGATACAGAGAACAAACTGATGGTTGCTATATGAGAGAGAGTTGAGGGAGTGGGTGAAAAAGTGAAGAAATTAAGAAGTAAAAATTGGCAGTTACAAAATAGTCAAAGGGGTACAAAGTACAGCGTAGGGAAAATAGTCAATAATACTGTATTGATTATGTATGGTGCCAGGTGGGTGCTAGACTTATCAGGGGGAGCACTTCATAAATTATATAAAAATCTAACCACAATGTTGTGTGCCTGAAACTAATATAAAATAATATTGAATATCAACTGTAATTGAAAAATGAAAAACATAAAAAAATTACCCCCTCAAGCCCACACAAGCTCACTATTTATTAAACCATTATAAAGCAATAGTAATTAAAACAATTTGGTTCAGGGGAAGGAATAAACAGATTGTGCCAGCTAGAATGCTTTGCCAGCAAGTAACAAGAAAACCTGCTTAAATTAAATGGACTAAACTGTGGTCGGCAAACTGCGGCTCACGAGCCACATGCGGCTCTTTGGCCCCTTGAGTGTGGCTCTTCCACAAAATACCACGGCCTGGGCGAGTCTATTTTGAAGAAATGGCATTAGAAGAAGTTTAAGTTTAAAAAATTTGGCTCTCAAAAGAAATTTCAATCGTTGTACTGTTGATATTTGGCTCTGTTGATTAATGAGTTTGCCGACCACTGGACTAAAACATTAAGGAAATTCACTGCCTTATATAACCAGGTGGTGGCTCCAGGCACAGAATAATCAGTGCCTCAGTGTCAGCAAGGAACCCAATTCTTACCAGGTCTCCCATTGGCATCCTCGCTGTGATGGCTTTGCACTTAGTCTGGCCCTAGTGTGGTTGCAAAGCAATGTCAGCAGGTTCAAGCATTTAGCCATGACAAAATCTGGAGAAAGGAAGAGACTGCATCTATCCTCTTCTGGTCTCCTTTTAAGAGTGAGAAACTGTTGCCCATACCAATAGATATTGTCTCATATCGCCATGGCCAGCATTGGGATCACACACCAGCAAGAGAATGCATTGACCAATATTAGACATCACAGACATTGGATAGTCAATTATTCAATCCAATAGACAGATTCTTAGAAAATTCATGTCTATGTTGCATGAGCATTTTAAACTTTTCCTCATGTGAATTTTACATATTTCTTGTTAAATTTATATTTAGATGTTTATAGTTTCTGTTTATACTATGAATCATGTCTGTCATTACCTTTTCTAATTCATTGCTGTTATTATGTATGAAAACTATAGATTTCTACATATTTATTTTTATAACCTACTAGAGGCCTGGTGCATGGATTTGTGCACTGGTGGGGTCCCTCGGCCTGGCCTGCGCCCTCTCACAATCCAGGACCCCTCAGGGGATGTTGGACTGCCAGTTTTGGCTTATCCCTGCAGGTCAGGCCAAGGGACTCCAGCAGTGCACAAATACATGCACCGGGCCTCTAGTATGCATATAAAATCTTTGGTTATTCTCTTCTCATCCTTCCCCCTCCTCCCTTCCCTCTGAGATTCAGCAGTCTGTTCCATGTTTCTATGCCTGTGCATTGAACGTCTGCCCCGTGGTGGTCAGTGCATGTCATAGCTACCGGTCGAACGGTCAAATGGTTGAATGGTTGAACAGGCTTTTATATATATACTAGAGGCCCGGTGCACAAAATTCGTGCACTGGGGGTGGGGGGGCCTCAGCCTGGCCTGTGCCCTCTAGCAGTCCGGGACCCCTCGCTCCTTACCGCCCGCCTGCTTGCTGCTCCCTACCGCTCAGCTCGCTGCTCCTTAGTGCTGCCACGAAGGCTCCCGCCACCACCACTGCACTCGCCAGCCTTGAACCCAGGTTCTGGTTGAGCGGCGCTCCCCCTGTGGGAGCACACTGACCACAAGGGGGCAGCTCCTATGTTGAGCATCTGCTCCCTGGTGGTCAGTGCATAGCGATCAGTCATTCCACCATTTGGTCAATTTGCATATTAGGGTTGTATTTTATATATATATATATATATATTGACTGCAGCTTCTTTTTGTTCAGAGAGGTTTTAGCAAATTCACCTTGATTTTCCAGGCTAAAGTCATACCATCTACAAATAATGATAATTTATCTTCCTGTGGGGACCCTATTCAGAGTACTTAGGATGCTCAAGGCCAATTAGGGTACAAAGGCCCTATTCAGAGTACACTGGATTTCCAAGGCTACTCTGAGTATGGGAATCTTAATCAGAATTCAAGGCTAAGATGCTATATGCAGCAATCTGCACTGCACAAGCATGCCCTTCTATAACTTTTGTCTCAGTAGTATAAAGTTTACTGACCAGCCAGTATGGGTTGTACTTTAGGGGGCTGCTCCTATGTAAGACACGTGAGGCTGCTTGGTGAGGCTGCTCCTCTGTAAGGCAGGCTGCTGCATTATAGGGAAGATGTTACTGACCATCAAGCTGCTACTGTAAGTATGCAGCTGCTTAGAGAAGCTATAGCTCTAAAGATGGCTCTTGTATAGCTCCTATGTTGGAGGCTACTATGTAGGAAAGGTGTATTATTACCCAGCCGGTGTGCAGCTACCTTCTGTATGGGACTTTACTTTGAAGAACTGTTTTGTCTAGTGGCTCCTTGTTAGCAATGGCTACATGGTCACTGACTTCTACAATAAAGATTCTCTTGCTTACCCACAACTTCTCATGGCTTCTCCATCTACCACACAGTGTCCAAGAAGGCCCAGTCCCTGGTAGAGGGGCTCAGACCCAACAGTTGGTGTAGTAGAGCAGAGGATAAAGGAGGACCTGAGTTCCCAACAATTAGTACAGCGAACAGGGTTCAAGGAAGAACTTTCCCTTACAATTGATGCTGTGAGCAGGATTCAGATGTATGTGCAGGTTCAAAGAGCGAGTACATCCCACAGTTGGCGTATTCCCTACACCTTCTCTCGTCTAATGTTTTCTACCGGAAGTATTTTTCTTTTGTCCAATAGAAGTGACTAATGCCACCAATACAATATTAAATGAAAGTGAGCATGCTTTCTGTGTTCCTAATTTTAGTATTTATTAATTTCTTTTTTAAAGTATTTTAAATTTAAAAGTGAGTTAAATGCCTTTTTAGCATCAATATGTTCAATTTTTTTATTCTAAAATCTATTAATCTATGAAAATATTAAACTATCCTTGCATTTCTGGAATGAATCCTTCTTGATTATGCTACTATTCTCTTGTTGAATTGCTTGGTTCTAATTGCTGTCATTATATTTAAAACTTTAATATGTATATTTACAAGTGAGATTAATGTGTAATTTTTCTTTTCTTGTACAATTTATTCTAGGTTTTGGTATCAATGTTACATTCATTTTATAAAAATAATTTGGAATTTCTTCTACTCCTACGTCCTGGATAGGTTCAAACAGCATTATAATGGTCAATCCCTGTAGGGTGGGTAGAATATTTATATGAAACTACCTAGGCTGCTGTGTATGTTCTATGAGTAGATGGAGGCTTATTCTTCAAATTTTTCCTCTATTTCTTTAACAAAAATGATCTACATGTTTTTGGTCCTTATGGTCTTTGTGTTTCTTGAGATGGGTTTTAGTGAATTATCTTTTCCACAAAAATTATTTATTTTATCCAGGTTTTACAATTTTATTTGCATATTTGAATCTACTTGCATAGAATCGTGCAAATAGTCTGGTTTTGAAAAAATGTACTCAGTTGCTGAGGTTATTATTTTTGTCCTTTCTTACTCTGTGTTTGTGTTTCCTCCCTTTTTGCTTGATTAAATTCTCTACTTGTCAGTCTATTTTACTGATTTTTTCTTTTAAGAGAAACAGACTTTAATTTGTTAATTCTACTGTTTTCCTAACTTATTAATTTCTGCTTTTACCACCATTAAATTTTCTTTTACTTTATTTTGTGTTTTTTCCTAACTTTTTGAGTTGAATATTTAATGCATTGCCTTTTTTTGTTTCACTTTTCTTAATATAAATATTTAAGGCTAACTTTTTTTTTTTCTGTTCTGCCCTGTTTTTGACCCATAGTTCTAGTGTTTATTTTAATTATCATTATTTTCTGGAATTAATGAGTGTCTTAGCTCAAGCTGCTATAACAAAATATCATAAACTGAGTGGCTTATCAATAACAGAACTGTATTTCTCACAGTTTTGGAGTATGGACATCCGAGGCCAGGGTGCCAGTATGGAAGGGTTTGCAGATGGCTGGCTTCTCCTTGTATCCTTACATGGCAGAAAGAGGGTGGGCCAGCTCTCTGGCTTCTTCTTCTAAGGCACTAATCCCATTCACAAGGGGTCCACCTTCATGACCTACTACCTCTCAAAGGCCTCACTTTCAAAAAAAAAAAAACCATCACATTGGGGATTAGAATTTAACATATGAATTTTGAGAGACCACAAACATTCAGTCCATAGCAATAAATAAACATGAATACCCTTGCAAATCCTCTGGGTATTTTGCAAAATGCAGATTCTGTCTTAGTAGATCAGGTGCATCTGAGATTCAGCATTTCTAACAAGCCCAAAGGGATGCAGATGCTTTTGTCTACAGACTACTGGTACTATTTGAATAGCAAGAGTTTTAAAAAAAATAAGGTGGTTTTTTTTTCAGGCTTTTTCTGATGTTATTGATTTCTAGTTTTATTGCAATGTGATTAGAAAATGCTACCTGTATTATTTTGCTTCTTGGTATTTATTAAGTTTTTCTTATAAAATGGGATCAGTTATCATGAATGATTATGTGTACTTGTCAAGATGTACTCACTTTTATTAGGATACAGAATTTCATCTATATCTACCTTATTGGTTATTTTATTTATGTTTTTATATCCTTAGTTAATTTTTCCACTTGTTCTGTATTGTACCAAGAACATTAAATTGAAATCTTCTATTGTCCGTGTGTTTCTCTTACTCTATTATCACTATTTTGGGTTTAATATTATTTTGTTTGCACATTGTTATGCTTATACAAATATTAGTCACAACTGAGCATTGCACTTACTACAACATTTCTTTTCTTACTTTTTCCCCCTGAAATTAATAATTGCCTTGCTTTTCATTTGCTTAGGCTTTTTTTTTTTACCTTTTGCTAACTCTCCCCACATCCTCCAATAGGTTCTCAAAATGGTTTTCCAAAAGACTAATCACGCAAAGTAACCTGTAGTTTCTATTTTTTTTTCTTGGAGACTGTTAGGCCTGATCAAATAACTGAATCGATACCCCTCCCCCGGGAACTGACTTTTCAGGCCATTTCGCTATGGACATTCCCTTTCGCTGAGACCACACTTTACTTGCTGAGACCACATTCCATTATCTCTCCCCTTCGAACCTGCACAGAGAATTTTCCGCCCAGAAAAAGCCCGCCAAAAGTCCTTTAAAAGCCGCTGACTCCGGTCACTAGGGGCTGGAGCTAGCCAGGCTCAGCCACCTGGTGTGCGGATGATGGAATAAATTCACGATCCCTCACCATTCTGGCCTCGTGCATTCCTCCTTTGGCGACCTAACAGAGACATGCCCTCTTGGAACCTCCGTTCTCCTTTTCTTTGAGTTGGTAACACATTAGGCCTGATGAGCAGCTGTAATACTGAGACTTCTCATTACTATCATTTTGAAATTCCATTTGCCTCTCTGCCTTTTGGATCTCATCTCTTCCTCGTTCTTGATTTATTCTCTCAGTTTGATGGAGCACGGGGTAGGGGCTTGATCAAGAGGACAAGCATAGAATCTGGCTTCTAGTGCTTTGGGAACTGGCCTGTGGGCGCTGGACAAAGAAAATAACATTGTTATACTACAGTAGTAAACAAGTTGTCTACAAGAGGGAGAGAGCATGCCGTGTACAGATTATTTGGGTCAGGCTATTCAGAAACATGGGGAAAAGATATGTCCTCATAGATGGCTTTCATCTAGGGCTTTTTCACCTCTAGAGTCAGCTGTGTCTGTCAGACAGCTTTTGGTGTGTTTAGTCCAAGCACCAGGCACCTTACTGTCACTGTTGGACTGCTTGGGTTGTGTGCTAGCTTGTCAGAGGCTTTTGCAGGAATCTGTGATTGTTTGATTAGTATGATACCTGAGTAGAGACAACCTTGCTCTGCTGCTAAATTCCTTAATCGTCTTCCCAGTGCTCCTGCAGGCAGGCAGACAGCCTTATTCTCTTTGGATGTTTTTTATCAGTTGACACTGAAATTCCACACTCCCTTCCCAAGCGAAGTTCTTGGGCAATTACTTAGACATTTATCTGAACTCCTCAGATATTGTCCCCAGATTTAAAAGAAGTTGAGTCATCATCCTTGAAGAGTTGATTTATTCCTTAAATCCAAGGTGGATTTTAACTAAGGGCCCCCAGAAAGAAAGGGTCAACGTGAGTGAAATGAAGAAAGTGACAGGACAGGGCAAACAATACTACCAGCGTGGACTACAAGGTGAAAGTAACAAGAGGGCGTGGGACTTCCATAAACTATCAAGGAGTTGCTTAACAAGCCAAAGTTAGAGGCACTCTGCAATAAATACTGTTAAAATAAAGTGTGAGCTGGTCCTGCCCTCTGAAGTGCCCATGGAATGTGGAGTGGCTTGACCCCGCTAAAAGAATTCATGTGCAGGCATTTGGAATGTGACCCACAATCACTCACTGGAGGATCAGGGGCGAAAGGGCATAGTTCTTCCCCTTCAAGAATTAACAAACTAGAAGGAAAAACAGACAAGTTAGCACATCAGACTGAATGAAACCAGTGCTATAAGAAAGGAAAGAAATTCCTTTTGACTGGGAGATCAGGGCAGACTTCACAGCAGAGGTGGCACCTGAATTGGAAGATTAAGAATTAGCGAGAAAATGGGGCAAGAGGCATTCACAGCTGAAGAAAACATTAGCCCAAGAACTGAAGGGTGGAAGGGCCTAGCCCATTTGGTGAACTGCTAATGGCCTGATGTACTTGGAATTAGGAAGTCAGGAAATGAGGCAAAGAAAAAAGTTTGAGACCAGATAAAGAGGACAGTCCTTCAAGAACCCCGAATTCCATTTTCAGGGCCTCTGATTTTAGGACACATGGAGTTTCTGATTGTTTATTGGTGGACTTATGACATCATCAGATTTGTGTTTGGAAAAGAGCATTCTGGAAAACGTTTGAAGAAGAAAGAGTAGGAGGCAAGAAGCCCACTTAGGAAGGCAGGCCCATGGGACAGGTACATTCGCAACTAACTCGGAGCAGATGTTGAGACCTCTGGTCCTGGGGCTGCACTTTGAGTAGCAGCAAGCTGTAGATTGTGATCAAATAACCAAGGATAACTGAAAAGGTGACTAAGTGGAAAGGTAGAAGGGCAAGTAAATGAAATTTTATGCTAACGTAAAATGCATCTCCTCAAGAAACATAAAAAAGGACAAGGCCGGGGACTCTCAAACTTAGCTGAACAAATTTGGAATCACCTGAGGCTCTTTGAACACTACTAGTGACTGGGTCCCATTGCAAGAGATTCTGATGTAACTGGTCTTGGATCAGGAGGGGTACAAACTTTCCAGGTGATTCTAACGTGCAGCCCAGGGTTGAGAACCATGAGTTAGTTATTATCAGGTATGAATTAGTGATAGCTGTTAATTTAATGTTTTGAAATAATTATTGAAACCATGTTTTCCCAACAAATTTCCCAATATAAATTGCTATAATTTTATTCTCTCAATCTTAGATAAGACCTTCATTTTATTTTTCTTCCTTCTCTTTGTTAATGCAATCTGGGGTTTTGTATGTAAATTATAGTTACTACATTATTTTTAAAATTAGAGCACCTTCATTTCAAGAATATTTTTGTCTTTTCAATTTTAAAAACAGATGAACCGTTTTCAGGTTCTTACTTTTAATTTTTGTGTCATCAATATTCTTTTTACTATGGTTTTCTCAATTTTATGTTTTGCATCTAGAAAATACCTTTAAGACATTTGTTTTAAAGAAGGCTGACAGCCCTAGCTGGTTTGGCTCAGTGGATAGAGTGTTGGCCTGTGGACTGAAGGGTCCCAGGTTCAGTTCCGGTCAGGGGCATATGCCCGGGTTGCAGGCTCGATCCCCAGTAGGGAGTGTGCAGGAGGCAACCAATCAATGATTCTCTCTCATCTTTGATGTTTCTATCTCTCTTTCCTTCTCCCTTCCTCTCTGAAATCAATAAAATAAATATATTTAAAGGAGGCTGATATATTTTGTGAATCTTTGTGTGGCAGTTGACGTTATGTGTCAAGTTGACTAAGTTATGATGCCAAGTTGTTTGATCAAATAGTAGCCTAGATTGCTGTGAAGGTATTTTTATTTATTTATTTATTTATTTATTTATTAAATATCTTTTTATTGATTTCAGAGAGGAAGGGAGAGGGAGAGAGATAGAAACATCATTGATGAGAGAGAATCATGGATCAGTCGCCTCCTGCATGCCCCCTAGTGGGGATCAAACCTGCGACCCAGGCATGTGCCCTTGACCGGAATCGAACCCGGGACCCTTCAGTCTGCAGGACGATGCTCTATTCACTGAGCCAAACCGGCCAGGGCTGTGAAGGTATTTTTAAATGTGATTAATACTTACAATCAGCAGATGTTAAGTAAAGCAGGTTACTCTCCATCACATGGGTGGGCCTCATCCAATCAGTTGAAGGTCTTAAGAACAAAAACTGAGGTTTCTCCAAGAAGAAGGAATTCTGCCTCAAGACCACAGAAATCCTACCTGAGTTTCCAGATTGCCAGCTGCCCTACAGATTTCAGACTTTCCAGGCCTAATAATCTCATGGACCAATTCCTTAAAACAAACCCTGAGTGATATACCTTTCATGTCCCAGTAATGTCTTTTCACAGCTATTAAATCTGAACAACTTAGCTGAGTAAAAAAATCCTGGGCCACAACTTTCAACCTCTGTGAACTCCTAACCTTTGGTGTTGGCGGGCAGTAGTAAGGAAGCCTGGCATTTGCTTTTTTGTGAGTAATCTGATATTTAGGCCTGGAAGCTTACAGAATTTTTTTTCTCTAAGAGTTAAAAGTGTTTGCCAGTAAGTCTTTAATTTGGGGTATTTTCCATTCATATTCCTTAGAACTCAAGTGAGCCCTTTCAATCTTCAATGCTTGGATCTGTCTTAGTTGAGGAAATTTTTTCCCATTAACGTATTTCCTTGATTCTAAGATGATGTCCATTGAAAAGGTATATCACTGACTAGTTTGGAGGGGTGTGGAATCGCAGGCAAATTATAAAATATAAGATGCATCTTAATTTCAGAAAAATTGCAATAGGGGGAAAGATAACAGAGGAAGTATGAACAATTGATTTTAGCTCTATTTGGTTCGGTCTTTCCTTTAGGATTTCCCTTGCTTGGCATTGCCATTCACCATCCTCTGTTTCTATTTTTTTTCTCTTCTGTTATTTTCACCTCATTGTCTCTTTTCTGTTTTCTTAGATTTGCACATTGTATCACTTATTCATGCGTATCATTAAGTAAGCTTTTACTACTTTCAAACATAATTTTAAGTTCAGCATTTGTAGACTTGTTTAACGAATTTAAATCCTTCTCAATCTTAAACATTTCCACTATTTCATCCAGGTGTCTTTGCATAATTGCCTATAGTCTCTTCATTATTTTTATTCCAATACTCAGAAGCCCCATCTTTATGCAGCCTTGAGAACACCACATAGTTTTCGGCATTTTCTTCAGAATACTGCCAGTGATCATTTTCAGAACTAGGCTTGTCCTCTGCCTCTTCTGGGTATGCTGCTCCTTTTACTCAGTTCTGCTCTATTGTTTTTTTCCCCATAGGCCTTTCTTTCCCATTTTCCTGACTGCTTGATTCCATCTTTATCCACAGGCAGTCTGCATGTTTCTCTATTTATTTATTTGCTAGTTCAGTCCTTTCTCAGAATCACAGCTGGGGTAAGATTGATGTGTAGGCTCCTGGTCAAATTCTCCGTTTTCAGTAGCTTTCTCTCCCCCCACCTCCCCACCTCCATCATGGCTCCCTCCCCCACAGCTTCTCACCCTCCTACTTCCATCATCTGGTCTCTGGACATCTGAGGCGATATCTACAAACAATTTACATGCCTCAGAATGCACTGCTCTCGGGGCACTTCCTCATTTTGTCAGAGGGCTCCTACCAATGGACTCAAAGTGATTCCCCAGAAAGTAAAAAATGGCCCCAACAGCTGGCAGCTAGCAGCTAACAGCAAGGCTGAAGCAACGTGTTCCCAAATGAACATAAACAACATTCAGAGAATATAAACAGAAATCAGACAAGGCCACTCTGAGACCATGCCTGAAGTAAGACAGAGACAAGGCTATACCACAACCACAAAAAGAAATTTTTTTTTTCTCTTTTTCTTTTCCTTGCTGTTAAGATCATTGCTGTTTCTTTACCAATGACAACTCTCTAACACTGTTTCAGTCCTCACACCTACTAAATAAAAATCACCAACACGCCCAAGCATCAAATTGCCTGCCATTTCTGACGGGACTGGCTCCAGGCCTGCTCTCCTCTTCCTGACATGCCCAATCCAAACGTGGCTCCCAACTTCCTTCGACCTTCCTAAGAATCACTCAGTACAAATCCTAAAACTGTAATAAAGGCCTCTTCACAAGATGTCCCATGGATCCCATTGTGTGCTCTCTCCCTTGTATAACAGCTAAATAAACCTCACTCTGTTTGACCACAGGTATGTTCCTGGTGGTCTTTGGCTGGTGAGCTCCAACATCCTGAAAGATAGTCACTTCTTCAGTTGTTAAAAGCAAACTGATGTGCGATTTTGACTATTTTGTGTTAATAAGGGCTAATTGTCAGTAATCAACCTCCCCGTAATTTCGTGTGTTATGAGAGTATTCCGAGGGTTCAAACTTGGGGTTCTCCTCTGAAATATGGATCACACATTGGTCATTGCAGAGTTCTGCCCTGTGTGCTGAGAAGCACTCTTTGCTGTCTGTGCAGCATCAGTATTGGGAGTGACTAAGAGCGAGGTGGCTCTGCTTTAGAGTCAGCTGGGCTGCCCCTTGGCTGGGGTGCCTCAACTCCTCTTCACCTCCTCCTTCCTCCAGTAGACTAGCCAGGATTGTTCTCACACCCTCTCTATTCTATTGGCCAAGCAAGTCACAAGAATAACCCAATATTCCAAATGGGTGGAGAAGACAATGTTACAGGGCAAAAGCCAGGAATACAGGGCAGCCATTAATTAAAGCAGGCGTCCTCAAACTACGGCCCGCGGGCCACATGCGGGTGTTTTTGCCATTTTGTTTTTTTACTTCAAAATAAGATATGTGCAGTGTGCATAGGAATTTGTTCATAGTTTTTTTTTTTAACTATAGTCCGGCCCTCCAACGGTCTGAGGGACAGTGAACTGGCCCCCTGTTTAAAAAGTTTGAGGACCCCTGAATTAAAGTCATCAGTGCTATTGTTTGATCTCAAAGTCTCTTGTCTGTAAAATAGAGAAAATAATACCTACTTCAGAGTTTTGTGATGAGTTAATAGATACAAAATGTTAAGACTAGTGCCTGTAATGGGGGAATAAGGACACATATGTAACACCATAATCAATAAAGAAATTAAAAAAAAAAAAGACTAGTGCCTGGCACCCAGAGGCCCTTTACAAATGTTTGATTATTATTATTGTCTTGAATTGGTTACAGTTTCCTATTAAGAGATTTCTTGCTTTATAGTCATATATTTCCTTGGTTTTATTTCATTATCTATCTATTTTTGTGGTTGCTTGGTTAACCCAACAGTAAATAGTGATGCATATTTTCACCAATAATGTTTTGGCCAACTACTTTCCTTAGTCAGAGCTTAAGATAAATATACATTTGGACTCATATAAAATCATCCATTTTCTCATTGATAAAAACAGATGTATGTGTGATTTCCCTTGAATTTTCTTGCTCAGTGTCGCTGTGTTAGATGTGTTTCCCCTGAACTTGTATTATTTGAGTATCTTCTAAAATCTCAAGGTATGTGTAATAAAATAACTGGATTATTTTTAAGTGCCTAAAGCATCCTTCCTATATAATAAAACCCTAATATGCAAATTGACTGAACGATAGAACAACCAGTCACTATGAAACGCACTGACCACCAGGGGGCAGATGCTCAATGAAGGAGCTGCCCCCTGGTGGTCAGTGTGCTTTCACAGGGGAAGACTGCTCAGCCAGAAGCTGGGCTCATGGCTGGTGAGCGCAGCGGTGGTGGCAGGGGCCTCTCCCGCCTTCACTGCAGGCAGGCAGTAAGGAGCGAGGGGTCCCAGACTGCAAGGGCCCCGGACTGAGAGAGGGATGTCGGACAACTCCCAAAGGGTCCCAGACTGTGAGAGGGCGCAGGCCAGGCTGAGGGACACCCTCCCCCAAGTGCACGAATTTCATGCACTGGGCCTCTAGTAGTTTTATAATATAAAATCTGATATAAGTGTAATTGGCAACTGTGGATTTTTCCTTCCTCTCTAATGCTTCGTGGAGTTCTCCTCTCCACTGGCAAGTGGAATTGGGAGGAATAGATTGGCCAAGGGGTCTGTGAAAGACACCCCTTAAAATTGTACAGTGCAAAACCCATGTGAGTATACAATAGCTCTGGGCCTGTTGGTATAAATAAGTTTTGGTCAAAAAAAGTGAAAGCCCTGCATTAAGAGCAACCTCAAATGTAATGCTCACTGTGCCATACTGCCCAGGAGTTCATTTTACTTGCTGTTTTTCATAATGTGAGGCAAATGCTGCTAGCACAGATTTTTCAGTGCAAGCCAGCAATCATACAGAGACCCAAACACCTTTGAGATTGTTCGTCTGTCAGTGTGACTTGCTTGCATTTCACAGAGCTTGATCAGCTCCAGCCTGCTTTCCTATATGCACCTCCTGTGATGCTCACCAGGGACGGCAGGGCTATCAACAGACACACCAGACAGAACGGCATGGCCAAGGTCAGGCAGTAGTACGTTTTAGTACTCCAACTCAGACCCAGACTTTAACTCCAGGCCTGCACAATACTCATTCATTCTATTCTCTCTTTTTTAAAAACTTGTGGAAAGGAAGAAAAAGAAAAACAAATAGGGCACTGACATCAGCAGCAGACTATTTTTAAAGATAAAAACCACTATTTGGGGACTGTTGGGATGCAAATATTAAACCTCTTAAAACAAACCACTTAGAATGACTATGTGGGAAGTCAAAAAACCTTTTAAATTGGGTTTCAAATAGAGTGTTTTTCTCCATCCTTATATAACTGCAAAAATGACTGGACACTTTGGACATTTTTTCAATCTTTCCCAAATGAAATCACCTTTGGTAGAGAACCAAGCATGGAAATTTTCAGCTCGAAAGAATGACTCTGTAAAATCAAGGAGCAATTTAGAAAAAGTGGTGGGAAGAAAATATGCATGTAGCCAGAGGTAGTAGCACTGGTTGGTCTGATGTGGTTGGGGAATGGGCTGTTTTAAACCAATACACGTCTATGTTATGAAGCACAGTGTATTATTGTTTTGCCTGGAAATTCATCAATGTTTTTATTGTTAACTTTAAAATAATGCAGTGCAAGTATTTTTAGGAGAATAGTTCAATTAATTTGAGAACCAACCACAATTTCATGTTTAATATTTTTGTCGCCAAAACCGGTTTGGCTCAGTGGATAGAGCGTCGGCCTGCGGACTCAAGGGTCCCAGGTTCGATTCCGGTCAAGGGCATGTACGTTGGTTGCGGGCACATCCCCAGTAGGGGGTGTGCAAGAGGCAGCTGATCGATGTTTCTCTCTCATCGATGTTTCTAACTCTCTATCCCTCTCTCTTCCTCTCTGTAAAAAATCAATAAAATATATTTAAAAAAATATTTTTGTCATACAATGGAAAAGAAATATGGGTGGTAGAATTTCAGAGATCTGGCATTGTTTAAGAAATATTTTTAATATATGTGATAGAAATGTTTAGGTCTACTTTATACTTCCTAAAATAATTAGCCGAGTTTTAAAAGTTGAGTTTCTTCTAAAAAATTAGAAAATAGAGATAAAAGTAGAAAATAAAAACTGCATATGGCCAACCACCAGAAATAACCAGTGTTACTATTTGCTTTTATCCTTAGTATCTGTGTGTGTGTGTGTGTTCAAATGTAAGTTTATTCTTACAAAAATGGAATTTACTTCACAAATTGCTTTATAACTTTCTTTTCACTTAATAATATGTTGCCTGTTTTAAGACTTTAACATTAGTTCCAAAGAAACCCAGGTCCCAAAACTATGTACTTTTCCCCACAGTTATGGATGTCACCTTCTATACTCTTTGATGAACTCGATTGATCATGTTATTTGGCTACATTGATCTCTCTGTCTATCATTACACCAGGGGCAAAGTACTTAAATTACTGAATTTTTAGGTTATCTTAATTTTTAGGAAAAATAAAATCTTCATAACTCTTATTGTTTCTTGGCTATTCTTTTCTGATATTTTTCTAACAGACTTTTAGATCATTTTATTGAGATCAAAAGAAAAATATTTTGATTGGAGAGATGTTAAATACATAGGTTATTTGGGGGAGAACTGGCATCCTTACAACATTATCATCTCATTCCCATATTACATAGCCCTTCATTTATTAAATGCTTCTTTTATATCCCTTGGTAGTTTTCTAAATGTATTTATATGTAGATGCTGCCTATTTGGACATATTTACTCTGGATTATTTAGCATTCTGCTTCTTGTTAAAATGAAATGTTTTTATTATATTTTCTTTGATTTTTAAGTAACATCTGTGTGTACTTTTAGAAGAATATAAGAAAACTTGGTTCCTTCCGATACTCAGTCCCACACTCCCCGAGAGCAAAAACTTAAATTTACTTGCAGTTTTTGTGGTGCAAAATTCTATAAATCAAAATAATATACTTTTAGGTTCTCTATATATTAACTTTGAACTATGTTTATTAATCGAAACTTCCATCTTTATATTCTTACCTCTTTTATGAACTCAATATTTGATAAATATATTACTTAGAGTTTATGAACCATTTAAGTTTCCTCTTCTGTGAAATGCCTGTTATTGTTTCTTCCCCCATCCCATCCTCTTTTTTTTTTTTTTTTGTAGAAATGCTTTGTACATTCTAAATACTAATCCTTTGCATCTTATACTAGTACTAGAGGCCCAGTGCACGAAATTCGTGTGGGGGTGGGGGGAAGGGGTCCCTCAGCCTGGCCTGCATCCTCTCCAATCCAGGACCCCTCAGGGGATTTCCAACTGCCTCTCGCAATCCAGGACCGCTGGCTCCTAACTGCTCGCCTGCCTGCCTACCTGATCATCCCTAAGCCCTCTGCCTGCCTGCCTGCCTGATCGCCCCTAACCACCTCTGCCTGCCTGATTGCCCCTAACTGCTCCCCTGCTGGCCTGATCGTCCCTAACTGCCTCTGCCTCGCCCCGCACCCAGGACCCAGGCTTCCCTCCCTCTGGCTGGCTTTGCCCGGGCCAGCTGCAGCTGCAGGGAACTGTAGGGGGGGCGGCTTTGCCTGGGTCACAGCTGTAGGCGCCCAGGACCATGGGGTGGGTGGCTTGTCCCTCTTCCGGGCCACAGGCACAGGCACAGGTGCAGCCGCTGGCGCCTGGGACCACGGGGCAGGCAGCTTGTCCCTCTCCCAGGCCACAGCTAGGCTGGTCCCCATTCTTCTCTCACCAGTGTTGAGTGTCTGAGCCGTTCCGACGAGAGGGTGAGAGGGCACGAGGACGTGAGGGCATGATGACCATTTGCATATTAGCTCTTTATTATATAGGATGAGTTACAGATATCTTATCCTAGCTTTTGGGTTTTGTTTTTTTTTTCATTCTACAGTGTTTTTTAATGGAAAGAAGCTTTTGGTTTTAATATAGATGAATTCATCTATCATTTCAATTAGTGTTTGTGTTTTTGTGATATTTTTTAATTTAAGAAATTCTTATCTACTCCCAGATCATAAATTTTTTTCCTATATTGTTTATAAAAGCTGTATAGTTTACTTTTCACAACTATGGTTTTATTCTACTTGGAACTGATTTTTGTGTATGGTATGGGGGTAGAAATCCAATTTTATATTTTCCACATGGAAAAACTTTTCCATATTTAGGAATTCAAACTTTCCCCACTGGTCTCCAGTGGGCACTGTGGGCGGGAACGGGATTTCATATTACTGTGAGTCTGCTTCTCAGTTCTCCATTCTGAGCTTTTGGTTGACATCACTATCCCCAAACCAACATCACCCTGCCTTTATTGCTATAGTACTGGAATAAATCTTGATACCTAGTATCACAACTCTCCCTGCCTTGTTCTTCAGGAAAATATAGGCTGGGTTTTGCCCTTTGTTATTGCATAAAAATGTTAGAATCACCAAATTCTATGAGTTAAAATTGCATTGAATTTATAGAATAATTTGTGGAGAATTTTTGTCTTTATGGCATTAAGTCTTTCTATCCATAAACATGACATACTGTCCATTTATTTAGGTTAATATGATAATATCTTTCAATAAAGTTTTATACTTTCTCCATGCTTTTGCACATCATTTGTTAGATCTATTCCTAGATGTTGTTGCTTTCATAATTGGCATCATTAGTATTTTGACTATGTATATTCAGAACTTTTCTAAATACTCTTCTTATTTCTAATAATTTGTTATCTAAAGATACTTGTACGTTTTTTAACAGTGTTACATGAAATGTTGAAGGATATTCTTTAAGAAGAGGAAGAAGAAGAAAAAAAGATTAAAAATATGAACAATAAAATGGCAATAAATACATATCTATCAACAACTGAATCTAAAAATCAAAATAAATGAATAAGGAATGTAATGAACAAAATAAGCTGATGAATAAAACAGAACCAGAGACATGGAAATATGGAACAGATTGATGAATCTCAGGAAAGGGATGGGGGGAGAGATTAACCAAAGAACTTATATGCAAATAAGGGGTGGTGAAGGCGTGAGGCCAGGTGGGAACTGGGCAGTGGAGGGAAAAGAGGAAACAGGAGGACATCTGTAATACTCTCAATAATAAAGATTTAAAAAATAAAGATACTTTTACAACATAGGCTATTTTATTTTTATTTTTTAATGTTATGAATGAAGACACCTTGGAAAAACTTCTACTATTTATTTACTCCTGGACAAACAAATAAGAGCAAACAGCCATCAATATAAACCTCTTTGAATTTTAATCACTATCCTTCAATAGCCTAAGAGTTCTGAGAACACAAACTAAACTTGGATGCATTTGTAAAAAAAAAAATAGTTTAACTACTTACGTGTCTTATTAGGATCTTTTAATGGAATGTTTTGAAACCGGTCATAATTCACTGCAAACATAAGTCAGAAAAAGAAAACAAACTTTTGAATAGCATGTTATAATGACCTGGACAAATCTGATTATCAACTAGTTACAATTAGCACATGCAACAGATTGAGGAATTAAATCCTCTGCTATATACTTTTAAGTGTTTTATCAGTCTTGAGAAAATTCTAAATGTTTCTATCAATGGCATTAATCTCTCCACATACGTGTTCAATTTTATTTAAAACAACAAAATAGGTCTTTCCAGATTTTTATGTTTATCAGTGCAAAGTAAAATGAAGCAACTCAGGAGAAATGGTTTATGACAATATTACTTTAGAAAGGTTTATTCCTCAAAATGTACTAAAAAATGTCCAAATCATGAGAATGATCAACCTCGATGGCCTCCTCTCCATCCAGCTGTGTGTCTCCATGTGCTTCCTGGGATTCATCAAGAGGGGCCAAGGTGTCATTTGTGTCACTTGCAAACGTTTCTCATAATGTATCATCATCTTCTCGAAAATTTAGACTTTTAACGGCTTATTTCAACTTTTCCCCCAACGGCTGTGTTCTCCTCTTCCTAGCAGCTTTTTTCAATTTTCATATTCCTTTCGATTTTCAATATAGAAAATGTCCTTTCTTAATTTGTTCCTCACCGATACCAGGAGTGTTTTTCAGGAGATTCAGGAGAACTCCACCTGTTGTTCTTCTTCAACTACCATTCTGGAGAGCTGAGTGAAATGAGATCTGCAAAAACCATTCTATGGGGTACACTGCACTGCCTGTGATCTGGCCCAGCCAGAGGCGCGCTCTTGCTGCCATTCATTATAAAAAAGCCACCATTTGTTCAACTTCAGCAGTTTCCATCAGAAGTTGCCATTTTGTTCCCAATTATACTCACTACTCGGGCTATCAGATCTTCCTTTGGTTCCTGCAACCTGAAAGTAATTTCATCACCAGTTTCTCCTGAGAATCCTCCTCTGTGATCTCACAGCAACCTTTATAGTTCATTTCTAGTCTGGCCCCTAGTCTTTGCCACGTCCTTTCCAATTGAGATGACCTTGTCCATTTTCCTCTTCCTTTGAGCCTGTTTTTTTGTTTGTTTGTTTTTTGCCATTTCACATATATTCATCTAGCTCTTTGTCTAATTCTTTTGTATGTTCTTGAGACACCCACTCACATTTCTGAGCAAATAATTGTAGGTTTCAGATTGTCTGCTTTTGTCAATAGTGCCTTCCATTTCCAGGATACCAAGTTCAGCGGCCACTGCATCTTGATTCTGCTCCTGCAGCACAGCACCCAGGTGTTGTGATCTTGCCTCCAGCGACAGGTGACAGGTGGTTTCTGGCTGCTCTGGCCAAACGGAAAAGGCTCTGGTTTGGGAAGGGGGTTAAAACATCTTTGTTGCCTGCATTTCCAAAGAGTCATCATCATCTGAATAAAAAAAAAGCCTCTCTTCACTTGATCCGTACCTTTAACAGGCATATAATGTGGTACTGGTGCACAGGCTGCTGCACTGTCCCCACCTAGAGCTTTCGGCACCTGCAGCAGCCTGTGGCCGGGTACCACCATCACTTGGGAATCCAAGTCCGAACGCTGTCCATCTTCCACATCGCCTGCCTCCTGCACCCTGCATCATGTTCCTACGGGCAGCAAGTTGGACTGGACAATTTTAAATATTTTGAAATATAATGTTTTGTTTCTCACATTCCAGTTGTTATACTTTTAATTTATGTTTCTTGAGTTAATTCACTGGCTAAGACTTCCAGTACAATATTGAATACCAGGGAAGAGATATGGCATTCTTGTTTTGCCATTTTACAGATGCTTTTTTATCAGGTTAGGTAAGTGCCTAGTTTGCTTAGAGTTTTTAATAATGAATGGATTTGTAATTTTATCAAATGCTTTTCTTGCATCTATTGAGATGATCACATGGTGTTTACCCCTTAATTTGTTAAGGGATTTTCTAATGTTAAATCTTCTTGTATTCTTGGGGTAAAACCAAGTTGGTCATAACATTGCCTTGAATTTGGCTTGACAAGTTTTTGTTTAGGATTTTGCAAATAAGTTCATAGGTGAAATTAGTCAACAATGTTCCTTTTTAACCGTGTTTGCCTGTTTTTGGTGTCAAAGTTATATTCACATCATAAAATTAATTTGGAAGTGTTCCCTATTTTTCTATTATTTGAAAGAGTTTGGAATAAGATTGGAACTATCTATTACTTGAATGCTTACTAAAACTCAACTTTAAAAGCATCAGAGTCTAGTATATTCTTTTGTTTGTTTGTTTGTTTGTTTGTTTGTTAATCCTCCTCCGAAGATATTTTTCCTTTTTTTTTTTTTTTTTTTTTTTTTTTAGAGGGTGAAAGAGAGAGGGAAAGAGAGAAACATCAATGTGAGAGAAACACATCGATTGGTTGCCTTCTGCACACGCCCCAACCAGGGAAGGAGCCTGCAACCAAGGCACGTACCCTTGACCAGAATCGAACCCAGGACCCTTTGGTCTGCAGGCTGACATTCCATCCACGGAGTACAAACCAGCTAGGGCAGAGTCTAGTATATTCTTGAAGGAAAATTTTAAACTGCTAATTCGGTTTTTTCAAGGGTTCGTTATAGAATACCGATGCTTTCTATTTCCTCTATAGTCCATTTTATTAAGTGGTATTTTTAAAGGAATTTATGTGTTTCATATCTGTTTTTAAATTTATTATTTAAAGAATTACTCCTAATAAACTGTTTCTATGTTTTAAATTTTTCCTGTATCTGTATTTTTCCCTTTTATTTCTATTATTTAATTTTGTTCTTTGCCAGAAGTTTGACTATTAATATTTTCAAAGAACCAACTTTTAGTTTTGTTAATGCTCTCTCTTGTATATTTTCTAGATAATGAATTTCTATTTTTATACCAATTGTTTCCTTCCTTCTGCTTCTTTGGATTTATTTTGCTGTTCTTTGTAATTCTTAAGTTGCATGCTAAGTTAATGAAGTTCTAGCCTTTCTCTTTTTCTAATATAAGCATTTAAAATATTGACTTTCATTAAGTTATAACTACAAATTTTAATGTGTGGGGGTTTTTTTGGTTTTAGTTTAATTTTTTAAAAAATCTCTTCTAATTGCCATTATGGTTTCTTCTTTGTTCTATACATTGTTTGCATATTTCATTTAGAGACATTGAAAAGTATGTAAACACCAGAGGATGAAAGGGGAGGCACACACTGAGTTCCAAACACTGAACCGGATGCTTTGTCGGGACAAGAGATGCAGGACTTGATAGCCAGTGAGTGCTGAGACCAAGGGACATAGTGCCACCGAGAGGGAGGAAGGGCAGAAACAGAAAATTGATGTTTAAAATACGATGATTACGTTTTATGCCAATCCTGACAACGAATAGCTGCACCCTGTCCCCTCACTTATAAAGGAAAATAATAATAACAACAGCCAAGTGTTTTCCATATGTATCCTTTAGCTACTTTATTGTCCCTGAGCAGTGGGAATCCTTATTCTCTTTTTACAGGTGAGGAAAAACCGTGCTTTAAAACATCATGTGATTATTATTGTGTAGTAAAAAATGTAACACTGCTCGGAGAGACGTTTAGACTTGGCTCTACACTAGAGCAAAAATAGTTTTTTCAACAAATGGGGGTAGAACAACTTGGCATCTACATGCAGGGAAAAAAATAAATAAATCCAGACACAGACCTTACACCCTTCACAAAATTAACTCAAAATGATCACAGACCTAACTGTAAAGTGCAAAATTATAAAATTCCTAGAAAATAACAAAGGATAAAATCTAGATGATTTTGGCAAGAATGTTTTAGATACAACACCAAGGCACTATCCATGAAAGAAAGAACTGATAAGCTGGATTTCGTTAAAATTAAATTTTTGTGCTCTGCAAAGCATACTGTCATGAGAATAAGGAGATAAGCCACAGGCTAAGAGGAAATATTTGCAAATGACAGATCTGATAAAGTACTGTTACCCAAAATATACAAAGAACTTTTAAAACTCAACAATTTAAAAACAAACAACTCAAAAAAAAAAAAAAAAAAGGGCAGACATTAACAGGCATCTCACCAAAGAAGATACACAGATGGCAAGTAAGCATATGAAAAGATGCTCCACATTATATGTTATCAGGGAAATGCAAGTAAAAACAACAATGAGGTATCACTGTACACCTATGAGAATGGCCAAAATCTACACTAGCACCCCGTGCTGGGGAGGCTGTGAAGCAGCAGGACCTCTCATTCACTCTGGAGGGGACGCAGAATTGTACAGCCACTTTGGAGGACAGTTTGGCAGCTTCTTACAAAGCGAAACGTTCTTCCCAAACGATCCAGCAGTCGTGCTCCTTAGTGTTTACCCAAAGATGATGAAAAATTAAGCCCACACCAAAAAACTGCACACAGATGTTTATACAGCTTTATTCATAACTGTCCAAACTTGCAAGCAACCGAGATGCCCTTCAGTAGGTGAATGGATGAACTGTGGCACACCCAGACAATGGAATATTATTCAGTGCTAAAACAAAACAAAACAAAACAAAAAACTATCAAGCCACGAAAAGACATGGAAGAAACTTAAATGTATATTACTGAGTGACAGGAGCTTATGTGAAAAGGCTATGTACTGTCTGATTACAATTATAGGATGTTCTGGGAAAAACAGAACTATGGAGACAGTAAAAAGATCAGTGGTTGCCAGCGATTATAGAGAGGGATGAATAAGCAGAACACGGAGAATTGTTAAGGCCGTAAAACTACTTTATGACACCATAATGATGGATACATGTTATTACACATGTGTCAAAACCACAGAATGTACAGCACCAAGAGTGCAACCTAATGTACACTAAGGACCCTGAGTGACAATAATGTGTCACTGTAAGTTCATCATTAATGTAGGAAATATACAAGCACTTATCTGGTACAGGATTTTGATAGTTGGGGAGACTGTGAGTATGTGGGGGCAGAAGTTATATGGGAAATCTCTGTATCTTCCACTCAATTGTGCTGTGCTGTGAACCTAAAACGGCTGTAAAAAATAAAGTCTATTAAACACACACACACACACACACACACACACACACACACACACACACACACACACGACAGACCTCCTTTTAAGATCTGTCACTCCAAGGCCTGTCCCTCCTGAGACCCCAAAAGAGGCAACCTTTAAACTTAAGTGAAGAAGTCCAGGGTCTCTCTGGATGGGTCTCCCCAAACAACAACACCAAAAAGCCTTTCTTGGCCTCTTTCATGGTCCTAAAAACCTTGCATGTGAGCTTCCCGCTCTCTACAGAACATCTGATGAGACGCAAAGGCCCCAGGAAGGCAGCCTCAGGGTCATTACCCCTCTGTGTGCACGAGTTTGTCAGTCTCTTCTGAGAGCACGAAGGAGGGAGAGACACAGATCTGAAAGGGGGCTTCAGACCCAGGATACACAACGGAAACCCTTTGACTCACCAAGGCTAATTCTCTAGGTCTCGGCTTGCCACTGCTCCCAGATACGGCACTGATCTCCAGGTCTCAGATCTGCACATTTACATTGGCTTTCTGTGGAAATGCTCCATTCTTCTGGGGCGGTTGTAGGCAGCACGCCAGCCTGTGCAGGGTCAAGTTTGGAAAATGCACAGTCTTTTTGTGATTTTTAAAGCCACACTCCATAAGGGCTGTCTACTCTGCTCACATCTATCTAGTTCCAAACATGAATCCTCCCCACCCAACTCCTCCGCACTGTGAGGCCGTGAGTTGTCATTAGCAGTGAGAAGGCTGGGAAAAGTTATGAAAGTCACTGGCGGGAAGAAGAGGTCATTGGTTAGGGAGAAAAGGACAAATAAGAAAGGAAATGGGTCTTTCTTGCTGTAAATCCCATTGGAAGGGATTTGAGGACCAAATCCAGAACCCCGTGGAGCTCATTCCTTGTGCATTATGGTGGGACCAGCTGCCACCCCCAGCCTTCCCCTTGAGTTGGCCTGCAGACTTGTTTGTTCTGGCTCAGATCCTCCAGTCCATTTTGTCAGCCGCCCCCAAGTCTGAACTGGCAGAGTGTGGGCACGAGTTCTATCTTTGGAAGTTCTTCCTCTCTCTCTCTCACCGCTAAAAATAAACCATCCCAGCTATCCAATGTGTTTGCAACAGACCCTCCCAGTGACCCCACTCCTACAACCAAGGAATATAAAGATGAACTATTGAGTGGGACATGGCTCTCCGGCCACTGAATCATTCTCTCCCACAACTCACTTCTCTCTGTTCAAGACTTCTTGGAGACAGTTGATTTCAGGAAAAAGTTATGAGGTTTTTAAGCCATGTGCAGTGTGAAATGACAAAGATGGCCCTTTGTTGCCACCTAGAATTTGGGGTTCAAAAATATGAGTAACTAAAGAGGAATTAAAGCCAGAATCAGTGGGGAAAAGCAGGGCAGTCTTTTCTCTAGGAACATGGAACAGGGGCCATTATAATAGGGATGGAAATGAAGGAAATCAATTCATTGTGACCTTGACTCATCTCATGAGTGATGACTTCTTCCTGTGGTCAACTGTCCTAAGAATTACTTGAGTGGATGTGATTCATTTCTGCAAACTTGTCTAACCTGAGGTTTTAATTTTAGACCAGGGATCCAAGTTAAATATTTCATGTGAACAGACCAAAAATAGAAGATGAAGAAAAAGGAAAGAAAAAAAAGAAAACCCTTTATTAGACAAATTACAATGCATATTCAACCAACATTCATGGAATGCCAAAGATAAACCATGCTCCAGAGAGTGCCACGTCCACTAATAGCCCCCACCCCACCATGCCATTCAAACTCATGCCATCTTGGGTTCCTTATGCTCTGCAAGGAGACTACTGGTTCACTTACTAGTAGTATACATGCAATGTTGTCCCAAATGGGAATATCTTTCGTAAAAGGCCTTTTGGCCTAATTCCAAAGGAAGGAATTTCTCAAGGTGATATAGCCCCAGGTGGGCTGGGTAGGAGAGATAGCCTGCATGTGCTTATCTGTAAGTCCTACCTGGAAAGTATTGTGGAGCCTGTTTTAGCCCATCTCTCTGGGAGAGCTTGCCCAAGATCCTGTCTTCCATGATGTGATAGCATTCTCCTCTCTTGTCCTGCCTCCTTCCGACAAGGAGGTAGTTGGGCTCTTGGGTTCTGAACCATCATCTTTCCTCCTCCTACTCCTGACTCTAAGAGCAGCTCACAGTGTGGTTTGGGAAGCTGTGGCACCTCATGGGGTAGGGATGGACCCACCTTTGCCTTTCTCCAAACCTTCTGTGGCACCTCATGGGGTAGGGATGGACCCACCTTTGCCTTTCTCCAAACCTTCTGTTTCCATGCCCACACTGGGGCATCCCTGGGGGAATGACAACTCCCCATAATCTCTCCATAATGGGGAGAGAATGAGACCTGGAGTCTGGCCTCCCAGAGCCTCCTCACAGTTTCAGAGGCTCTAGTCCTAACTGCTAGGACTTGATGAACAAGCTTTATTTTCTTTTCTTTTCTAAAATTCTATGTTGTAACCTTAGGACTTTATGCTAAGTCCAGCCTAATTTGATCTTGCTGAGCTTTCAGTTGGGGGCATGGTGATGGGCCATAGCCTCCAGGGGAGAGCAACCCCTCACTTCTCTTTGCCTGCCCAGGGACAAGAAAGCCAAATGCTGGGAAGTGCCATTTCCACCCTGGTACCAGGTTACGTCCTGACCCTAAAAGGTTCCATTGGAATCAGCTCCTGCTCAGCCCCCAGAGCAAAATGCAGCAAGGCTTCTGCAAAATGACTAATGTTATGGGCCAGACAGGTTTCTCAGCGACTATTTTTACCCACTCACTCACTTGGGGTTTTAGACAAATTTCAAGGTCAAGCCAATTCTCTTGTAGCCTATAAATCCCACTGAAATTCAGGTCCTACTTACAGTGTCAGCTCAATCCTATAAAGCACAATGGTTTATTAAACCCAAATGAATCTCCTCACACCTGAGTGAGGCCAGTGAGCAGGAAATACAAAGGGCAGAGATCGTTTGGATGGAAGTCACCAGCTGTTGATTCTTCTGGTTGGACAGAGATGTGAACTAAGAACTTTTGGAAATAATCCAGGGTAAGATCTAGGTAGCTGCTCACAGCTCCATCCATACGCAAGTTGTATCTGGGCACGAGGGGAAAGAATTCTTTAATTTTACTCCTACCATGTGCTAGGAACTATATGTATCTCTGAAAACAGCCCCATTTTATACCCATGACAAAACTGACCCTCAAAGGGTAAAGAAATTGCCTGTGGATCCAAGTGGTGGATCCAGGTTTAAAGACAGGTCAGACCCAACCCTTGTGCTTGCTCTGTTGCCATAACTAGATGTCTGAGATGCATGAACTGTGGTGAAGGTGCAACAAAGCTGTGGGTATCACCAGCTTTGTCTCCGGGGCCTTAAACCTCCTTTTTCATGATCTTGGCCACTAACTCGGTCTCACAGCTTCTTGGTCATTCCACCATGTGAGATGAAACACATGGGATGGCATTTCAAACCATGACAGAGAAAGGAGTTAGAGCCTCCATTATTTCTCCTCACATTGGGATTCCCCATCACTTCTCTGAGGATCTGGGGAGACACTTGTCCATTCTGAGGTTACACTACCCATCTCTGGGGCCTTCAGGACATCTAGAATTAAACTGGCTTGTCCCTGAATTAAGGCATTTGAGGGTCTTCCAATTATGCCTCTAATCTCTAATAAGCTTGGTATCCATAGAAGGGGCAACACTCGCCTTGCCCCAGACTGGACTCTCATTCTCTCTTACTTTCTTACTCCTCCTGAATCCCCTCAATAATTCCCATCCCATCCATCCATCTGATCTCTCTAGAAGCTTTCTTCCATTGTAAGCAACAATGCTCTATCCTAAACTACCTGTAGGGATGCTCCCCGAGGACCCCAATTCCTCCCCAGTCTTCAGTGGGGACTTCTCTTTTTTCCACACCTACATGTCTATCTCAATTGGTGGCTCAACTATAGAACTTTTGTTGAATTGTTGTATAAGAAAACCCCTAAATTTCCTTGCACACTCATCCTTCTGCCTCACTTGTCCTGCACAATGTTCATTGACATACCACTGAGTCATTCTCCTGACCCCTTTAGTCCTCTGTCATTGAGTAGAAACACCTCCTCTGATGCCTGCATCCCCTAGGTCTACAGCACTCTGCTGCTCCTCTGGTTAATTTCATCCACCACCTCCTGGCCCTGCCCTCATTCTCTGATCACTTAGCCTCCAGTCTATGGTTCCTCCTCTCCATACAGTTTGCTAACATTGTCTGGAAGATCCCAATGTTCAGGAAGTGGCTTCTCCTCGCACTTGGTGTTTAAATCTTAGTCCTTGCTCTCTCACTCACTTCTACTTCGTCTCAGCCTTTCACTTCCTGATCCAAGCTTGAATCTTTGTTCCACTCGTCTTAAATGTCAATATCCCATTCACTGGTACTGATGAACTGTCCTCCTCCTCTGGTTCCCACCACTCCTCTTCTTCTACCTCAGAGAGGTCCCATCCCTTAACATACCCTCCCCAATGTGCCTGTTTATCAGCTGAAGCCTGGCCTGTTTTCTTTCCCCCCTCCCCAGACATAACACTTTTGTTGAATTGTTCTATAAGTAAACTCATCATTTTCCTTGCACACTCATTCTTCTGCTTCACCTGTCCTGCAAAATGTTCATCCAAGATCAAGACTCGAATCTACTTTCTCCTCTTATGATGCCAAAGTTGCTGAAGAAAACTAACCATTACAAATTTAAATTCTCCACACTTAGCTTGGCATTAGGTGCTCTGAATTAAGCAAGTCTGTCCCACTGTCCTCAATAACTATTCTAACCTTTGTCCTCATAAAATCTCTACTCAGTTCTTTCCCCCATTTCTCACTCACAGCAAATAACCCTGTTTTCTACATTATGGAGAAAAAATAGGTCATCAGATATGAACCCCAACTTTCTGCGCCCCCCCCCCCATTTTACACTTATTGACATCCCCAGCCACCCTCTCTCTCCTGTACAAGGCCAGACCTTCAAGCCAGTCATCCTCATTCCTTACACTTTCCACTTGTCTTTCTCTACTGGCACTGTAAACAACCTGACATCCTAAACAACCAAACATTCTTTATTTCAAGTTGCCCTCTCTCGGCTCAGTAACCTCCCTCCTTTTTTACTCATCTACACCTCCCAAAAGATTTGTTGCTGCTTTACCCACAAAACAGAGCCAAACTTACCCTAATTATCCTCCCACAAAAGTTACATGTTACCTCTATTCTATGTTCAGTTCTAATCTTTCTGGATTTCTTCGCTTCTTTAGCACTTCCTCCTCCCTGAAATGCTCTATTCCTTTCCCTTACATATCACTGCACTCCTCTGCTATCTTTCTGGCCCTGCCTTCTCTATTTTGGGGGCTTCTCTTCTCCTGCCTGCCCCTTGAAGATCAATCTATACCCACTGCTCTTGGTCTGCAATGATCTTATCCTTTTTCAGTTTTAACTGCCTCCCATTTGCTGATAATGCCCAGATTCATCTCTCTAGTCCAAACCCTCAACTCGAAGCAGACTCACAGTCACTGAACATTTCCACTTGGATGCCCCATGGGCACCTTGAATTCACAGATTTGAAATGTTTCTATTCTTCCCTACCCCCAAACTGCACCTTGTTCTAGAGCAGTGGTCGGCAAACTCATTAGTCAACAGAGCCAAATATCAACAGTACGATTGAAATTTCTTTTGAGAGCCAAATCTTTTAAACTTCTTCTAACGCCACTTCTTTAAAATAGACTCGCCCAGGCCGTGGTATTTTGTGGAAGAGCCACACTCAAGGGGCCAAAGAGCTGCATGTGGCTCACGAGGCGCAGTCTATCTCAATTGGAGGCTCCATTACATTCATTCAACAAATGAGAAACGCAAGAATCATCTCTGAGCCCTTAATATTCGCAACTCTCCACATCTATTCTCTGACTCCATTCTACTGATTTAACTTCCTAAAATTCATTCTAATAAGTAGTACATGAAGGTGTTTAAACATTTATGGGATTTTCAAATATAGCACAGTTACCTCCTCGTAAACTAAAAAAAATCTCATATCCCCAACCAGAAAAAGTACAAAATAACATTTTCAAGATAATATTATGTCGTTTCTTTCTAAATGTAAAGAAGAGATCAAACCTACAAGAAGCAACATTCAAAGTTGCATCCTAGATACAAAAAAAAAAAAAAAGGTCACACAATTACCAAGAAGTTAATAAAACCAGATGCAAAGTTATTCATAAATATGATGTTCATAAAGGGAATAGAATGAGGTTTTACTAAGTGTCATCTTGGATACCACTTTGGTTTATAATGTGAGAGGTGAATTTCTCTCACCTGTGTGTGTGCCAGCTGACATTTTGTTTTTATGTTGGGATCAAAACAACAGGGCACACACAGAGCATAATTATGCTCCAGTGTTTTTTTTAAATATGTTTTTACTGATTTCAGAGAGCTGAAGGGAAAGGAGAGAAAGATAGAAACATCAGTGATGAGAGAGAATTCTTTATTGGCTGGCTCCCGAATGCCCCCGACTGGGGATCAAGCACACATTCTAAGCATGAGCGCTGACCGGGACCTCCTGGTTCATGGGTTTATGCTCAACCACTGAGCAACACTGGCAGAGCTAAATCCACTCCTTGAAAGCACATTTTATATATATATATATATATATATATATATATATATATATATATATATATATATGATGGCTTAAATAATATTTCATTCCCTTTATCCTTGAAAACGCAGGCTATAAGAGATTTTTCATATAGTAAATGATTATTTTGCAAGCCACGATATCAACTAGAATCAGTCAACTGTGTAGCAAGACAAGGCATGGCCACAGAAAGAATGCCCTTGAATGGTTGGCCTGACTGAGTGGTGAGTTAGGATCTCCTTGTCTGTAATCCCATGAGTCCCAGACATGTCTCTATCATTGCACTAATCACACGAAATTAGAATTCTGTGTGTCTGTTCCTTTATTAGAAGTTGAGCTTTTAGAGGTTAGTTCATTGTGTGCCACATAGTAGGTGCTCAATAATAACTGCTGAATGAATGAACAAGGGCATCAATCAATCAGGGCCCAGGGAATTAAAAGCAAGATTTGCTTATTTCCTCAGAAGCTGAAAACCGGAGGCATTTTTCACACTTCCCTAGGTAACATGTCTCATGTCATGTCCTATCTCCCAAAGAGAATTTAAATCACAACATGTTGGGGGAAAGCTGATGATCAAAGTGAGCAGCCTCTTGTCTGGACACAAATAATTCACAAGAAACGGAACTGTGGCAGGCAGCTCCCATCCTGAATAAGGCGTCAGTGAAAAGGGTAGGCAGATCCCTTTCAGCCCCTAAACCTGCTTCTGAGCAGAGTTCTAGATCAAAAGAAGGAGGGATGCAGTCTGGGTTCAATGTTATTACCAACATTACACCTGCCAGTTCTATTCACACCTCAGAAGCCACCTCTTCAGGAAGTGGTTTCCCTTATCTCTCTAGTCACCCTTCCTTTCCACTCACATTATTGTTACACTGTGCTGGCACCATGACAAGCATTCAATGCTATAAATGGGGTATAATTGGGCCACAATATTTTTACCACTTGCTACTGTCTAAGAAATATTTTTTCTTAATTGCTTTGTGTGGGGCCAGTCACATTGAAGGAATGGGTTTTCTTTTCCTCCCCACTGTGCCTGGCATGGGGTGGGTATCCTGGGTTGGGTTCTCCAGAAGTGTTCCCCTGAGATGGTGGTACATGAGCCAGCACCTTATTAAGGAAGCAGCCCCAGAACCCCTTCTTCTGTGTTCCTGGGTGGCCGCATGATTGGCTAGGCCTACAGTCTCTCAAAAACCTCAGTCTCAGACTAGATTTGGGCCATTTGTTTCTAGATCTTGAGCATTTTGCCTGGGAGTCATCACTTCCCTCCATCATTTTAATAGACACAGAACATTTATAGTCAGAAAGAGCCCAGGACATCACATAATGGACACCAGCCCCTCATTTTATGAGTGATGGACATTCAGGTAAAGCCACATCTATTCTGAGGCATTTTGATGTGGTTCAAAGAATGGACTATTACACTTTCATATTAAGAAAACTTTTCCCAATAACACAAACCACTATAGATGCCCTCCTGATGGCCTAGGTATGCATCAAGGACAGTAGGAGCAATCAGACATGGCTCAGGGAGGTCTGCAGTAAACAAAGTTCTATATGCTGTTGGGACATTTTCCTTAAGAAGCTTTATGGTTTTAGTTTTTACATTTTAGGTCTATAATTAATCTGGAATTAATTTTTGCATAAGGTCTGAGGTAGAATTTGATGTCTTTTTCCATATACCTGTCCAGTTGTTCCAGGACTATTTATTGCAAAGACTTTCCATTTACCATTGAATTGCTTTCCTGTCTTTGTTGAAAATTAAATCTATACTAATAAAAGGGTAATATGCTAATTAGACCTGGAGACCTTCCGGACGTCCTTCTGGACAAAGCCATGGAGGCGGGGCCAAGGCAGAGGCTATTAGGGGCGATCAGGCCAGGAGGGGAGGGCAGTTGGGGGTGAGCAGGCTGGCAGTGGGGGGCAGTTGGGGACGAGCAGGCCAGCAGGGGGGACAGTTGGGGGCAAGCAGGCCAGCAGGCAGAGTGGTTAGGGGCAATCAGGCAGGCAGTCAGGTGAGCATTTAGGAGCCAGCAGTCCTGGATTTTGAGAGGGATGTCCAACATCCCCCGAGGGGTCCCAGGTTGGAGAGGGTGCAGGCTGGGCTGAGGGACATCCCTCCGTGCATGAATTTCGTGCACCGGGCCACTAGTAACTACATAAGTGAGAGTCTATTTCTGAGCTCTTTCTTCCATTCCATAGATTGCTTTGTCAATCCTTTTGTCAGTAGCACCCGGTCTTGATTATTGTAGCTTCATAGTTAGTCATGAAATTGTGTAGGCTAAGTTCTTCACTTTGTTTTCCTCTTTCAAGATTGCTTTGATATTCTAGGCCCTTTGAATTTCCATTTCCATTTTAAAATCAGCTTGGAAGGAAAAATAACCCTACTGGGATTATAACTGAATGATGCAGCACTTCTGTGAGCATGTCAAGCTCCTGCTCCTAATTTTCAGCCACACATTTAGTTAATGGTGAATCTGAGACCTAAATGAAGTCATGTGACTTGCCTGGGGACACAAGTTACGTCTGGATAGCAGTGGTTCCATGTATCCCAACCCCCAGCCTTTTTACTTGATTCCTCCTAGCACTTTGTCCAACAAATACTCAGCATTGTCTAACATGTGGACCAATACCTGTGGGGATAAAAAACTGTAGCTGACAAAAGCCTCAGTCAGACCCACCTTCTCTACTCACTGAATTGTTTTCCTATAGGGAAAAAAACCTGTCATTAGTTTTCAAAATGACAAAGTCTTATCTTGTCTCCATAGTAACCCATCTTCCGAAGGCATCTTGACTGGCCTCTTTCTTGAAATAGCTTTTCTTTCAAACTTTCCAGGACTGAAAATCAGAGCCTGGCTGCTCATTCTGAAGTCCACTGGAGGATGTCAGCACACGAGAGAACAAGGGGTTATGTCTTAAGATTTCACTTACAAGGGGACCTGTTTGGAAGAGGAGAGTATCTTGGACACTCCAAGGAGGCTGGGGACAGCTAGGGTTAACCTCTCGGAATTTTGAATGTAGGCTGAATGCTGATGTGCATTTGTTCAAACTCTTAATTCTTGCCCGCAAGGACCATTCGGTCTACTTAAATAATTAGGACAAAAAGAAAGCAAGCCAAATTGTCATATGGAGACATGTTCCTTCCTGCAGGAAATCCCGGAGCCTTTGATAGGTAGATCTGCCTTGTGGCTCCCAAGAAAGAACATGGCTTGTAGAATTTTCCAAAGTTAACTGACCATAGAACTGATTTAATAGAATCTTATTAGTTATATTATTCTTTTTCAGGAAACTTGACATCCCTGAGTGACAGAGAGTCATCTCTTTTAATAAATACCATAGGCTGAACACTTGTTTATATTCATTAAATAATCTTTATTAATACTTTGGAACAACTCACAATATTACCTCCACTCAGTTCTGCCCCAAAGGCCCACAATGACGCTTAATTGGCGTTTATTTTGATAATATTGTCCTACAGGCCTGTGTCCCTTAACATCAAACATTTAGTTGAAAACATACAATAATAGTATATCAAACATATCCTAGATGTTTAGACAACTGCCTAATATCCTAGCTAGAAGTAATGTAGGTTAGAGCAGAAATTAGATCATGAAGGATGAGAGAGGCCCTCTCCGAAGGACCCAGGGGGCAGTGTGTTTGGGAGATCATATGGGCATCTACTGAGGAAGACCTAAGAGACCTCAAGGTTGAGCCCAAGAGGACATATCCATTTTACATGATCTAGAAGCTAGAAGAAGAGACCTTTTCTTTTTTGGTGTTGAGTTTTATAAGTTCTCTATAAAGTTTGGATATTAACCCCTTACCAGATGTATCATTGGTGAATATTTTCTCCCATTCAGTGGATTGTCTATTCATTTTATTGATGCTTTCCTTTGCTGTGCAAAAACCTTTTAGTTTGATGTAATCCCATTTGCTTATTTTTTCTTTTGTTTCCTTTGCCTGAGGAGATATATCAAAAAACCAAACAAAACAAAACAAAACATTGCTACTAGAAATGTCTGAGATTTTACTGCCTATGCAGTCTTCTAGAATTTTTATGGTTTCAAGTCTAACATTTAAATCTTTAATCCACTTTGAATTTATTCTTGTGTATGGTGTAAGAAGGTGGTCTAGTTTCTTTTCTTTTTTTTTTTTTATGTGTCTGTCCAATTTTCCCAACACCATTTATTGAATAGACTATCTTTACCACATTGTATGTTCTTGCCTCCTTTGTCAAATATTAATTGACCATAAAGGCATGGATTTATTTCTGGGCTCTCTATTCTGTTCCATTTATGTCAATGTCTGTTTTTATGCTAGTACCATGCTGCCTTGATTACTATGAACTTGTAATATAGTTTGATATCAAGTAGCATGATTCCTAAAACTTTGTTCTTCTTTCTCAAGATTGCTGTTGTTATGTGGGGTCTTTTGTGGTTCCACATAAATTTTTGGGGTACGTACTCTAGTTCTGTGATACACCATTGGTATCTTGATAGGAATTGTATTGAATCTATAGATTGCTTTGGGTGAACATTTTAATGATGTTAATTCTTCCTATCCATGACCAAGGTATATGCTTCCACTTATTTGTATCTTCTTCAATTTTTTTTTCAGTATCTTATAATTTTTCAAGTACAGGTGTTTTACATTCTTGGTTAATTTTTTTTCCTGGGTATTTTTAAATACAATTGTAAATGGGATTGTTTTCTTAGTTTCCCTTTCTGATAGTTCATTATTGCTGTATAAAGACGCAACTGATTTCTGGATATGTATTTTGTATCCTGCTACTTTACTGAATTCATGTATCAGTTCTAGTAGTTTAGTTTTTTGGGGTTTTTTTTGTAGAATCTTTAGGGTTGTCTATATACAGTATCATGTCATCTGCCCTAAATTTGTTTTGCACCCTGCATGCCCCCACCATTGAACTTTTAAGAAAATTCAGTTGAGACCCCTATCAAGTAAGAGGTAAAAAAAATCTTTATATACCAAGAATAACTGATCCTCAAATTTTATTTGAGGCCTAAAAGGAAAATTAAACTTGTTAAGTTGGAAATATCCTCAGAGGCAGTGGAACTCTCTGAAGTCCCCGTCTGTTCACCCCAGCAGCCTTGTTTGAAACTGCCCACAACTCTGCTCCACTGGCCGTGCCCTGGCCCCCTGGCTTTCTCTCTGGTGCCAGGACATTCCCCATTTGTGTTCATTCTAGAGGGGAACAAGTTGAAACCCAAGTCTCTAATTCCACTTGACAACCTATCGGCATATTGAGGCCTCTCTTTGGAAACTACTCCTGGTCTAAAAAAAAGGTGCCAAAATCTGTTAACTCTCTTAGGACCAGAACACGCCATCTGGGTTCTCTGCCCTGGGAAGAAGCTTGGGTTATACACTTAGCACTTGCATTGGAGCTGCACCTCCTAAATTCCTTCAGCCAATCTGATTTCCATCTGAAGAGGATCAGTTTGGGGTGTCTGAGCAGTTAGCCCAGAGCCTGAGAACTCCCTTTGCTAAGGGCATCCCTTCCAGAGAGCCCTCCCTGATTATCCCAGCTCCACAGTGTTCCCGTCTCAGAACCCTTGTGAAATGTACTGGGTCCAGTTGTGTCTTAGGCATTGACCTTTATCCCAACTCTTCATCTTCAGTGTGGACATGTGAGGAGGAGAATCAATTCACTCTATATATATATATATATATATTATTGTTATTATTACCCCAACTCACCACATCTTGCCTGTGGCAAACAATATAAATCAAACACTTGCTCTTTTCTACTGAGCTCAGATATGACCTCAAAAATCCTTCTGCTCAGTAATTGATAGGAGCTGGATTCTAAGATGAAGTACATTTTTCATTCCTGTTCTAGAGATTAAAATGTGCTATAAGAATGTACTACAAAAGAGATACAGGTTATGTGGTAATTTTGATGAGGGACAGAGTGTTTTAATCATTTACTTAATTCATCAGATATTTATTGAGCATTTACTCTATGCCAGTCACTGTGCTCAGCAGAGGAAGGTAGAAACGCCCCATGAGCATAGAACAGGGGCTCAAATAAGATTGGGGGAAGGGCCCTGGCCAGTTTGGTCCAGTGGTTGGAGTGTTGGCCCATGGACCAAAGGATCTCGGGTTCAATACCCATCCAAGAGCGCATACCTGGGGTTTCAGGTCCTTCCCTGGATGTGTCTCTCTCACATCAATGTCTCTCTCTCTCTCTCTCTCTCTCTCTCTCTCTCTCTCTCTCTCTCTTCTTTCCTCCTCCCTCCCTTTCATTCTCTCTGAAAATCAATGGAAAAAATATCCTCGGGTGAGGATTAAAAAAAGAAAAAGATTGGGGGAAGAGGCCAGAGGAGGCTTCCTTGGACATTTTTTTAAGGAAGAAAAGAAACTAGATAAATTTGGAAGCAGGGTGGGGGAGAGCATAGCAGACAGTAGGAACAATTTATTGTACAGGCACAGATGTACAACAGCTACCCAAGAGTTTTGATGACTAAAGTAAAGAACATCAGATAAAAACAACAGGAAATGAGTTTTTTATGTGTATTTCTCAGAACACTCATGTCAAAAACATAATGGGGGAGTGTTTAAGAAGATTCACGATGCTGTGTCTGTGGAAGGGCCGTGCAGATGGCGGCATGCTGTAAAAGAGAGCTACGAAGAGTGTGGTCCGTGGACCAGCAGCAGCAGCTGGGAGCTGGTTAGAGATGCACATTCTCAGGCCCCAGCTCAGACCCACTGGAATGGACATTCCACCCCAAACTGGATGCAGCATTTTCCCTGCTGCACTCAGCCTCAGCTCCTCCTGATTAACCTGACTCCATCCATCCCACACCACCCAGGATTTCAGACTCCACATTTGACCCCCCCACACACACTGTATGACACATCCTAGCTACCCTCATGCCCTGGGAGCCTGTTAGTCTGACTAATAACCTGAAGCCAGTAGACACGGATAAAAAGTCAAGCGATGGTGGGCAGAGTGAAAAAGGTCATGTCAACCTATTTAGCCAGATGGACCTTTTCCCTCCGTCCCACTCTGGGCAAGGATGGAGGGCCCAGGCTCTAAACTGGCCTGCCTGGGTTAATTCCTGACTTCTCCTCTTTCTTACTGTGTGACTTGGGGTGAGTTATTTAAGATCTCTGTGCCTCAGTTCCTTCAGCTCTAAAACAGAATTACAATGCTATTCATTTCATAGGTTGGTGTAGGTATGAATGAGTTCATGTAGATAAAGTACTTCAAATACGGCCTGGCTTACTACTACTACTACTACTACTACTACTACTACTACTACTACTTCTACTATCAGCATTATAGTATTCACCTATTGCAACAGTCCCCTGTCCTTCAGTTTCTCTTCACTGCTCTTGGCCTTGCAACCTGGCCCACCAGATATTGTAAAGACTTAGGTTGAACACATCATTCCCCCCATCAAAAGTCTTCAGTGGGCCCTACCTGGTTTGGCTCAGTGAATAGAGCATCAGCCTGCGGACTGAAGGGTCCCAGGTTCGATTCCGGCCAAGGGCACATGACAGGTTGCAGGCTCAATCCCCAGTGGGGGGCTTGCAGGAGGCAGCCGATCAATGATTCCCTCTCATCGTTGATGTTCCCCTCTCTCTCCCTCTCCCTTCCTCTCTGAAATCAATAAAAATATATATTAAAAAAAAAAAGTCTTCAGTGGCACTTCTCCCTTATCATTATTATTGACTAGTAGCCCTGCGCACAAATCCATGCACCAGTAGCTTGCCAGTAGCTCGCTGCCACCCTCCAGTAGCTCTCCGCCCACTGCCCCACTCTCCTGTAGCTCCCCCTGCCCCCTCCCCCTGCCCCCCATAGCTTGCTCCCCTGCCCCCTCCTGTAGCTCTCCGCCGCCCACTTGTAGCTCGCTGCCCCACCCTCCTGCTGATCTGTGATCCGGTTGTTATGCGGTCAGTTATTACACTTCACAGTGTAATGACCATTTGCATATTATATCTTTATTATATAAGATTTTAACCCCCATCCCCTTTTAAAGTAATGGAACCCTTTGCTTCTAATAGACTTACAGATTATAGTGGATCTTTTTTGATTGAAGTTATGGATGGGAAGGCCCTTCCAGCACTCCCTTGCCCCCAGGAGACATCCGCATGGAACTCTGGGATCTAAAGAATCCAGCACAGAAACATCTGGCCTGGGAAATCCAAACAGCAGTCAAGTTGCCCAGTTGCTCCAAGATCACAGACTCCTCCCCTGGAAGGCAAATCACCATGTGCAATTGCACCTCACATCTTTGCCTGAGCTGCTCACCTGGTCCACCCATTAAGATGGCTTCAGTCTGAACTTCCCACCTCACCTGACGGACTTCACTCTGGTGTGTGTCCTCCTGGTCAGCCCAGCCCTGAGGGACCCTCCTTCCTCTTGACCCTGGTCTCCCTGTACTTTGTCAGACACCCTCCCGCAGGCAGGGAACAACAGACCCTGGGGAACCCTGAGAACAGAGGAGCCCAGGAGGAGTTATTTGCAACTCAGAATGTTCTGGCCAGCTGCCCAGGCTTTGTTCCGGCTTCCGATGTTCTTTAGAATCTTCTCATTACATCACTAAAAGAAGCACAACTAAGCACTAATCTCTCCTTTTTTTAAAAAAAAAACTTTTATTGTGTTTTCTGATTATAAAAGTAATATATTGGAACAAATATATAAAATACAAAAAAAATTATCAAAAAGAAAATAAAGATACACTGTAATGTTTCCACAGAGACAAGCATTGTTAATACTTTGGTATGTTTCCTTGAAGTATTTCTGTACAAATACATTCACATTCATTCTTGCTATTTGGATCATAATTACATAACTATAGGTTATATGCCATTGAAAAGTCTTCAAAAAGAAAGTTTTTAATAGCAAAATGATATTCCTCCAATTGGATATACATTTACTCAATAAACAATAACTAACATATTGTTGTTGTTAATCTTCACCCCAGGACATTTTTTCCATTGAGTTTTAAAGAGAGTGGAAGGGAGGAGGAAAGAGGGAGGAGGGAAAAGAGAGAGAGAGAAACATTGATCTCACACCTACTGGTTGCCTTCTGCACGCACCTCAACTGGGTCCAGAGATCGAACCTGCAACCCAGGTATGTGCCCTTGACTGGAAATCGGATCTGAAACCCTCTGGTGTGCAGGCCGATGCTTTAACTACTGAGCAACACCAGTCAGGTCTAAAAACATTTACTGAGTACTGCTCAGGCATGTGTTTGGTGCTGATATATACAGTAATGAATACACAGGATTTGGCCCAAGTAGCTCACAGACCATAGTGGGAGGTATATTTTTAACAAATGAACATGAATATAAAATTACAAAATACATCAGGTTTAATAAGGGAACAGAATAGTATGCTATGAGAAAGCTTAGTCCAGAGAAAAAGCATAACCAAGATTAGAAGTACAGGTGAAAGCTCTCTGAGGCAGTGACATTTCATTTGAGACCCAAAGATAAATAAAAGTTAGCAAAAAAATAGTGGGAAGGAGAACAATTCTGTGTCAGGTTTTGCTGCATTCCAATCATAATAGAAATCTCAGTGGCTTAAAACATTTACTTTTCTCACTCACAAGTCTTGGATTTGGCTGGGGTCTGGATGATCTTGGCTGGGCCCAGCTGGGCTTGGCTCCAGGCTGCAGGCTGGCGATGGGACTGCTGCAAGGGCCTCAGGCAGAGCCAAACAGCTATGGAGACATGCTCTTCTCACGGTGGATGATAGAAGTAGATGAGGCCGCGACAAACTTCTCAGCACATTGAAAGCCTCTGCTAGCATCAAGTCTGTTCACGTTTATCAGTCAAAGCTCCAGGTATGAGGGCTGGAAAACATGCCCTCTCTCCTCCGTGGAGACGTTCTACAAAGGACACGGGTGGACACTTTATTACCAGGGCAGAGGGAAGACTTGAGAACAATACCACAATTTCCTCGTAGAACAAAAAAAAAAGCCTGGACAAAGACTCGGAGTTGGGAAAAAACTAGGAGAAAGGCCACTGTGGCTGAAACACCCAGAGAGAGGAGAGGAGTCATAAATAATGACATTAGAGAAGCAGTGAGATGCTTTGTAGGCTGTTCTAAAATAAACGTAACTTTTATTACCACTGCATTAAAATGTCCAAACGAGAAAGTGATGAGGCGGATGATGTAGGTAGGCTCATGCAATACCATTTCTACTGAAATACTTAATATCCAAGCCTCCCTTGCAAGTACAAATAATTATGTGATACAGATCTGGTCAATGAGATAAAAGCTTATATGTGATTAGAAGAGTGTCTGGGAAATCTTTGGATTTCCTTATAAAAAGGGAATTGAACTTTGACAGATTTGGTACTTTTCTCTTTTCTAACTTCCATCCTGGAATACAAATATGATGCCTGGAAGCACAGCAGCTATATTGTGACCATGAGGACAAATGATAAATGTAAGAATAGCAGAAATGTAGACAGTAGCTGGGTCCTTCCTAACATTGTTCAGCTTCTGCATCAGCTCTGAACTGCCTATGTTAGGACTTCTTCTCATCTGAGAAAAAAAATAAGCCTCTTTTTTTTTTTCTTAAGCCACCATAAATTGGATTTTCCTTTACTTACCCCTGAATAAATTCTACACTGATACAAATTATATGATCCAATTTATGCTCTAAAGTAATCTGAATATTGTTTTGTAAGAATGAATTTTATGAGGCAGGGAAGAGGAAAAGCCAGGAGATCAGTTAGAGAACTGCTGTAATAATTCAGGAGGAGATGAAGTTATCTTGGCGGCAGTAGAGCTAGAGATTAATGGATAGATTAGAGAAACATTTTTAACGGAAAATTAATGTGATGATGGATTAGCTGCAAGTCAGGGAGAAGAGGGATGATAGGCAGAATGATGAGACTGGGAATATGATGAGATACCATGGCCATGACTATGACCAAAGGGTTTTGCAGACGTAATTGGGGTTTGTAGCTTAAAAGCCACCCCATGACAGAGACTAGAGGATGTAGGAATGGACTTTTTCCACAGGGATGGGGTTTAAGGTTGGAGTCTTCCAGAAGCAGAACCTGCACCAAGGATTGTGGTGGAGGCAGTTTACTTGGGAGATATTTCCAAGAAGCACCAGTAGGAAAGTGAAGGAAGGAAGGAAAATGAACAAATGAACTATGAGCAACTCAGGCTCAATCCTGTCGGGGACCCTCTGAGGAACGGAATGTGTCCCACTCGAGCAGCAAAGAAGCTGGGTTATTTATCCACCAGCTCCTCCTGTCCCTCATTTCAATGAGGGCACTCACTATTCCTGGGGGCCTCAGATCACCAGCACTTCTGAGCACACCCCCACACCCAGGGAATGCCCTCAGCTGGAGTCTTCAGGGCTTAAAGGGGAAGCCATCAACATGGTTGTGGTGAGTGGTGGTGAGTGCCGAGAGAATGTAGAGAGCACCAACAGCATCTTCTACATTTGGAAACAAAGTCCTCTCGTTAGCCTCCTGATGGGAAGTCTCTCCCAGCTGAGTGTAGTTCTCATGAGACTGAGCCACTGGCATGGCCGGAGGAGCTGGAAGCAAGAGTTTCTCCCTCTGCCCGCCCTCAGACACTGCTGAGTCAAAGCTACATTTCAGCAATGAAGATGCACATTTGATTAATGTAAATGATGAGTTCTGCTTGAGATAACTGCATTTGGGACTTTCCCCTTGCATTTCTGAGTCTCATGGGTGAGCAAACTATCAGTGCTGTGATAGTCTCATGTGTCCTCTTCAATCTCTTCTCTATAAAATGTGAGGCACACTATAGCATTGGGGTTAGATGAATCAGCTTTGACATCCTAAAGGAACTGTACCCAGTCCAGTGAAAGACAGCAAATTGTGGCTGCAGGAAGACTGAGATTGTATCCAGGCACATGAGTGAGAGCCCACAGTTGAGGCCAAAGTTAACATTAACCAGGGTGATTTGGAATTTTCAATTTTGTGGAGTTCTTAATTTTTATTTTCAATATCTTAGACTACATGTACAAACAGATGTTTGGGTATTTGATAAAGGGAGGTTGAATTGGACCCGATTATTCAAGTTTAGAACAGTTTCCTATCATCACCATCATAATATTAGAGTTTTTAAATCGATCATTTGAGCTCATTACATGACTTCAGCTCAGCTACTTTGAACAACGAGGCCTACTCTGAGATGGGAACACGGAAGGGAGTGAACTGTCAGTATAAGATGTCGGTCTTAGAGTTGATTTAGTTAATGTGCAGTGCTGACGCATTTCAGAGCCTTTGGGGGAAAGAGCTAAATTGCCCACCTTAGTGTTTTATAAGATTTAAAGATTCTTTTGATGTCAGGATACAACAATGACACTCGGAGAGATGAAAGGCAGAACTCTTTGTTACTTAGAGCTCCAAATGAAAGGCTTCCAGGCAGGGCCACACGCAGGGGGTTGCACCCCTGGCCAGGGTAATAGCAAGCCGGAGCTACAGGGGGCAGCGTATGTATGAAAACCAATGTAGGTTTAGCTCAGTTCAGGTCTCTGTAAACGGGCTCATTGGAATAAGTTCTTGGGCTCTGGGCATAGGGACTGTCCCTACTTGTCTGGGAGCTGGCCCCAGGGCAATTAGGGCTGCTGCATAGTGGCCTGCAGTATGAGAGCCCTGCTAAGTAAGTGATTGAGAGTGTGAACTTAATTAGTTGCTCAAAAAATCGCAACTGACCAACTTCTAGCTGGGACTTCAAAACTAGGTCAGGACACCGAAAACCAACAAAGAAACAAGGACAACAACAACAACAAACAGACCTATTTTTCTCCTTGGCCTCAGGACAATGAAAAAAAAATAGTGTTTGGTATTGGGATGTGGCCACAGGACTGTGGCATTGAGTGCTCCCTAAGAGACCGTTCATTTCCTCCCCTAAGAGATGGTCACACCCCTGGTTGACCATAAGTTTAGACTCAGTGAAAGGGGACAAAAATTGCGTATGTTAGAGGGAGCCATCTGGTCCCTGCTTTTCTGTCTTCATCTCAAGATGGGTCCTCAAGCTTGTGCAAGCACATTCTTAGGAAGAAGTCTCCTGCCCTCCTCTCTGCCTCAACTCATTTCTTCCCATGGGAGGAGGGTGGACTGACAGAACTGTGAGTCTAGGACGATGAATGGGATGCAGATGGCTCACTCCTTTCCTCTGTCTTTAGTTTCTGCCCATTTGGTGAACTCTCCCAGGAAGGCTCTGCCCCTAAGGGTAGGAAGTCCTACAATTGTGCATATAAACAAATGGGTAAATCTGTCTAATTCAGGGATAAAGCAAGAGGAAGCGCACTGTAGCTTAAACCAATTGAACTTTACCTCTAATAAAATGTATTCTGGCCCTAGCCAGTTTGGCTCAGTGGATAGAGCATTGGCCTGTAGACCAAAGGATCCCGGGTTTGATTCCGGTCAAGGGCCCGTACCTTGGTGGCAGGCTCTTCCCCATCCCGGGCCCTGATCGGGGCTCATGCAGGAGGTAATCAATCGATGTGTCTCTCTCACATCGATGTTTCTCTGTCTTTCCTTCTCTCTTCCACTCTCCCTAAAAATCAATGGAAAAATATCCTCAGGTGAAGATTAATAAAACAACAACAAAAACCTTATTCTGTACCTTGATCTCCATTTGTGTGACTCCTGTAATACTTGTCCCTTGCTCAGAATTCTGATGTGCTAGTGAAGATAAAATTTAATTATCTTTTGTGTAAGCATGTCCACCAACCATTTTTCCTTGTACATCTGTGCTACCCCTCCCTCTCTTCTTGAATCTGGACTGGTCTTGTGAGTTGCTTTGACATTGCGCAGAAGTGAAAATTTGGGATTTCTGAGCCCAGCCCTGATGATGACTTGTAATTTCTATTTCACTTACAAAGAAACTCACTATGCCCAGAGTCCATGTGATCCTGCTAGAAAGAGAGGTCAAGAGCAGAGAGAGGTATTGGTGGGTGAGACACCACATATAAAGGATGGCCACATGGAGGAGAACTAGGCCTCCCTTAGTGCATGTGAGAGCCCGCGAGAAGAGAGAGGTCCAGCTACCCCAGCCAAGCCCCAGCTGAGGTGTCAGACATGTGAATAAGACCGTCCTCCCCCATCCCCAGTTGAGTTGCACCAGCTGATATCATGTGGCACAAACACAAGCCATCCCTTACTGAGCACTGCCCACATTCCTGAGCAATAAAATGGCTGTTGTTTAAGCAATTAAATTTTAGAGTGGCATGTTACACAAATAGATAACTAAAACTGCCTGTATTCCCAACAATGGAGGTACTGGAGTTGCCTGGGTGCTCATAAGAATGTTACATTAGAAAGTAGGATTGAAGACACAGAACAGAAAGGATGAGGGATCCAAAGTATATGAAGAGGAGATGGCCTAAGAAAGAAGGGTGAGGTAGGGTTGTAGATTTAGTGATGTGAAGATTAGGAAGTTTCATTCTCATGCGTTGGTTTTTCTGTGATGTCTGAGATGAGATCATCAGCTGAATGGGAGTTGGAGATGTAGTTTGAGGACTGAGGAGGACCTATAAAGTCATCTTGGATGATGGGAAGATAGCTCACACAGATCAAAGCATGTTTGATCTCTGGGCAATGTTAAATGTCTATTTGTAGGAGTCAGTCATGAAATGGACATGAATCTAGTCTAATAAACCAATGTTAATCTCCTGGGATGTAGGGATGAGATGATGGAGAGGGGCCAGGAAGTGATGGTTCTCCATTCAGGGTGAACACTGTGATCCTCTGGACAATTTTTTAAAATCCCCAAATGACTCCTTTAAAAACAAAAGTGATGCTAGCAGCTAATCCTTGGAATTCCTGATTTAATTAGTCTAGGATAAAGCCTGTGCATTAAATTTAGAGGTGTCTTCCTACTAGTCTCATGGGCAAATCTGACATTTCCAGCCATGTTGGCTGCACACTGCATAATTTCCGAAGCCTCCACTCATATAGTCTACATTGGGAATCGTTCCCCTAAATTTGTGCCATGCACAACATTCAAAACTGTACATGGTGGCTGGTACATCCAGCCTTGTTCTGTTTGCACAGTTCTTTGACTTTCTTAACATCACTTTCCTCATTCCCCTCCTACTCCTTCTCATGTCTTTCAATTTATACTTTCTCCCTCAGGAAACTAATCAGCTCCCAATCTTCTCCCTATCTCCCAGTCTCCTACCATATTCATGAGTCACCGCTCCAAAGCTCCTACATTTTGCTGCCCACACATCCCTCAGGCATCTCAAGTCCAAAATCATTGCCCCTCTTCCTCCCTCCCTATTCAGGGCACTGGTATCCATCCAGGTACTCAGCTTAGAAATGTCAATCTTCTTTGGCTCCATTCTCCCCCTCACTCTGCTGCTGCCAGCCCCTCAGAACCTCATTGTTTCTGGCTTGGACACTTACAGTTGTCCCCAAACTGTTCACCTTCTCTTCTACATATCCTTACTTGTACTCTTCAAATTAAAAATCTTCAAATGTTTGCAGGATAAAGTGCAAAGTCCTTACTTTGGCATTTAAAGTCATGGAATACTGGACCCAAATCCATCCTCCTAGGACCATATGCTGCCCACTGATTCCCCATCCACCCTAAGCCTTAACACAGCGTCACATCCATACTCATGATTTGATGTCTTTTCCCAAGTGCTATGGACTGAATGCTTGTGGTCCCTCCGAAATTCATTTGTTGAAATGTTATTCCCCAACGTGATGGTATTTGGAGATAGAGCCTTTGGGAGGTAATTAGATCATGAGGGTGAAGTCCTCATGATAGGAATAGTGTCCTTATAAGAAAAAACAGGGAAGAGAGCTCCTAAATTTTGCTGCCCACGCATCCCTCAGGCATCTCAAACCCAAACTCATTGCCCCTCTTCCTCCCATATTCTCTTTCCCTCTTCAGGGCACTGTTATCCATCCAGGTACTCAGCTTAGAAATGTCAATCTTCTTTGGCTCCACTCTCCACCTCATGCCTCTCTTCTCACCTCAACCCCACCCCCATGTAAAGGATATAACAAGAAGATGGCTATCTGCAAACCAAGAAGAGAGCTCTCATCTGACACTGGAACTGCCAGCACCACAATCATGAATTTTCCAACCTCCAGAACTCTGAGAAATAAATATTTGTGATTTAAGCCACTCAATCTTGCCTGAAGTGACTGAGACGCCATTTTTATATATTCGTTAAAGCCCAATTCATGTCCAGCCCTCCCCATGCCCCCTTCTTATAGCACTAAAAGTTATTTTCTCTGTGTGTTCTTACTCATAACCACACTGCACATTTCTATCCATCTCTACACCTCATAGATCTTCAAGGGAAGAATTCTTCTGGTATCTCCAGAGCCTGGCATAGCGCATGATCCGTATTAGGTGGTCAATAAGTGAAGGACTAGATACTCTGCCAACAAGAAGCAAAGGTAAACTTGACTCACCGGGGTTGGAATAGATGCCTTTACTTGGCATGCCCAGTGCAATTACAGGTCTTGGGTGATTTAAAGGATGTTTCTGCAGGAGCCAATACATCTTTGATGAAGGCCTTGTCATCCAGCATAATTGTCCAACTTGTCTTTGGCTGTTTAAATGCACCACCTGAGACTCTGAGAATCCTACAGATTGCCTGCACAGCAGGGAGTACTCGGGCATGAAGTAAGAGGGGGCAAGGCCCTCTACAGAGCCTTTGGGGAGGTTCCCAGGGGAAGGGGTCCACATGGACTGAGTCTGGCCTAGGAACTCAGGGGTCAGACAGAAAAGTTGGTTGTGGCAGATTGCATTAATTGACTCAATTCTTACCCCTCCCTGTATCCATGTCACTTGCCATGTGACTTGGGAGAGTATCGTTTTCTACCTATAAGCTTTGTATTTGGTCACATGACTCTCCTTAGACAGTAGAAAGAGGAACAAGTGACGGGTGACTCTAGTCCTCCAGAGGCCTTACCTGTTTCTGTTTGCTCTCTGGTACCTTCGCTATCAGCAGGAGAATGAGATTCCTGGCTAGGCCGCTGCCCCAGAAAGAGGATAAGAAAGATGCATGAGCAATAAGCATTTATTGTGGAATTCCATGAGGTTTTGTGATACTTGTTATGCAGTGTATCGTGGCTCTGGCTTGCATGATGGGCCATGACCCAGATCAACCAGAAACACAATGGGCACAAAGGGCAAAGGCAGAAGTGCACCGAAGATCATTGGCAGTCCCTGCTGGTTTGGCTCAGTGGATAGAGCGTCGGCCTGCAGACTGAAGGGTCCCAGGTTCAATTCCAGTCAAGGGCACATGCTCGGGTTGTGGTCTCAATCCCCAGTATGGGACATGCAGGAGGCAGCCAATTAATGATTCTCTCTCATTATTGATGTTTCAATCTCTCTCTCCCTCTCCCTTCCTCTCTAAAATCAATAAAAATATATTTTTAAAAAAGATAATTGGCAAATGCTATCATCAGAAAAGCAACATGTATTCCCAGGCCTGGGGACTGGGAGTGGAGATGCCAGGTGAGAAGGCTCATCCGTGGAGCACTCTCCAGCATATTCCCCAACGTGATGGTATTGGGAGATAGAGCCTCTGGGAGGTAATTAGATCATTACCTCTACAGCAGCGGTTCTCAACCTGTAGGTCATGACCCACAGGTTGAGAACCGCTAGCAGGGTCGCCTAAGACCATCGGAAAACACAGATATTTACATTACGATTCATAACAGTAGCAAAATTACAGTTATGAAGTAGCAACGAAAATAATTTTATGGTTGGGGGTCACCACAACATGAGGAACTGTATTAAAGGGTCATGGCATTAGAAAGGTTGAGAACCACTGAAGTAGGGCATTGCACAAACCCCTTTATCATTCAGGATGGGCTAGTTTTTGCAGCAGACTTCAGTCGCTTGAAAAACAAACCAAAACAACTGTGTTTAAGGTTTATTGGTGTTGTCCTCACTAAGGACCTAGGGTGACGGAGTAGTCACTCTCTAAATTGTTGCCAGTCAGCAAAACAGAGGAGGAAGAGAGAGGGGGCCAGTCACGCGCTGGCTCTTACAGCTCCTGCCTGAAAGGGATGTGCTTTCACCCACTTTTCATGGGCCAAGGCATGACCGTGACCAAATTTAACTCCAGACAGGCATGGAATTGCAATTTTACCCTGTTCCTGGAAGGAGAAAAACATGGGACATTTGCAAACAGTCTATGACGCACTATGCTCTGCATACAGCTTGACATTTTGAATATTTTAACATTTAAATGTCTCCTTCTTCCAGCTGCATCATCAATACTGTCCCTTCATCTACTGCTCCTACAGTGTGGCTTCTCAACTCTGTATATATAACCCAGATGTTGACTAGGGTCACCCTGTCTGAGGTCTACATAACAATGGCTTGAACACTCATCTCTCTTCCTGAGGGAAGTCCAGTGTTCTGCTATAAGCATTTTGTGAATCCCTGAGTCCCCTCCAACAAGTCTTGCCCTCATTTGCCTGTCACTCACCTGCAATGGCTTTGTTCTCCTCCCTGCTCCATTCTGACGTGAAAGCAGCCCTCCTTTCCTTGATTTCCTCTAAATTTACTCCCGCAAAGCACCTATGCGCAGAGCAGACTTTGCTGAAGAGTGGACAGGACAGAGACTTGCATCACAGAAACACGTATAACTTAAAGATCAATGTCAGACCTTCCAGTTCTCCGGAGTCTCTGGGTCACCCTAAGACTGAAGACTTCTCTCCAAGCTTTGCTCTGGGGGCGGGGGACTCCGTGCCATGGGTATCCCCACTCCTGCCAGCTCCTACACACTCTTGATTATGGACAGACAGTGACATAGCTCTTCACTCTCTACTTGGCCCCAGCCATATACCTTCACAGATGGGCATTCAAAGTGTCTGCTAAACAAAGCACCATCCACTGCGGGTCTTGAGCAGCTCAGAAGACCTGGTAGAGTCTATGAAATTCCAGTTCCCACCCCCAGCCTGGACCCCTCCGTGAGGAGAAAGGAGCAATATAGAGATTTATGTGTCCGCTGACAAAGGCGCTGCTGCCTTCTCCTTGCCCCAACCCTTAAAAGGGAGAAGTTGCTAGCATCAGTGGTGGTTTTAAATAACTTTCTCTCCGTTAAATACAGACACACTGGTTTTATGAGCACTCTTACATGAATGCCAGGCCCCATACCCCACCACCAACTCATGGGGATGATACTGTGTTTATCTTCATTCTACTGATGAGGAAACTGAGACTGAAACTGAGAACAACTCCCCTTTTTTTCCTCTGTCAAACGGCATCTCTCTGACCTCATGCCTTTTACAGGAAAGGCTTTCTGCTTAAAATAGTTCAAGAAAAGCTGAGAAGGATTACCTGAAGGGGTGTTTATTGCTATCATTGGCTTTTATCATGATTTTGAAATTCATTTTTAAGTTAACAAAGGGGATAGACCTCGGCATGTGCCAAGCTCTGCTGTCTGCACTGAGAGGGAGAGAAGAGATGGACACACTCTAGTATTTGAGCCCACGGACCGCAGTGCTAAAACAGGAGAAGCAGGACTCCCTGCCGCCAGTGGGCCCCTGTAGAGGTACCTACCTAGTCCCCCTGAGAATGTTGGGGGATAGATGAGTAAGGGGCTAAGGGTGGGTGTAGAGAGGGCTGTTCAAAATTGCTTGAAGGAGAGTTTGTCAAGTTTTATCTGTCCATATGGGGCAGCTTATAAACATTCCCTTACACTTTTCCATTTTTCCCCAAAAATCTTCTGCCCCATCCTACTCCAAAGCTTGGTGGTTTCTCAGTCCTGTCATGCTAAGGGCTATTTGCTGGCCTGATGTGTAGAGATAATCCCTTCCATTGCACGTTACACACCTGCACGCATACCTCATCCACTCTCAACAGAAATCGATATAAAAGTCCCCATTTTACAGATGGGAAAACTGAGTCCAGAGATTCCCCTTAAATCTCCCAACTTCATGCTAATGGGTGAAACTAGTCCTCAAATCCCTTGCGATTCAGTCCTGGAATGCTTCTGGATCCCAAGGCTGCCGCATGGGGACCCAGCCACCAGGATGTAGCAGCTGTCAGAAGCCCCAGCAACTCCAATAGGCATCACACTCAGAATCAGGTGCCAAGAGTCCCCATTCCTGGGTCTCATTAATGCGGGCTCCTCCTCCCCCCCCCACCCCCTCCATGGGAATCTGGGACTGGCAGCAGTTTTACCACAAATAATGTTATTCCCTATTTCTTTACTACTTACCATCGTTTCTGAGGAATTGCTTTGCAGAAGCAAGGTGGAGATTTATGATCACACAGGCTTAGGATGTGAGCCTCGGGTCCTGTGCATCACAGGGAGCCAGGAAAAGCATGATCTATCTATGAATGAGGACAGAAAATCTCTGCCTGTTGATCCTCCTGAAGCCTTATAAGAAAACAGAAATAGAGTTGCCAATGAGTGATTGGAACATGAATTTGTGCCAAACTTGGGCTTAAGCCTGGATTCCCATGCCCCTGGCAGTACAGGGGGAAAAGAAAAACAAACACTTTATGTTTACACATTAAGAGACACCATTCTAATGACTCACTGCTTAAAGAAAAATCCAATGTGAAAATCATACAATTTTTAGGAGTGATGAATGTGAAAGAAGGCAAAACTTGTGGGATGCAGCAAAATCGGTACCCGAAGAGGATGCATCACTTAGGTGTGGGAACTGTTAAGTGACTCTCTGTTATGGTGAACTGTTTTCTTTATCAAAGAGTAAAAAGATAGGTCTTTTTTCTCTCCATGTTGGAAATTTTCCTTAACATTAACTTCCAGCTCATCTATTGTTTGCTGGTTTTGTTGTTGTTGTTTTTTTGCCAATTACATATTTAATTTCTAAGTTCTTTCTTGTTCTCGGACTGTTCCGTTTTATAACAACTGATACTTTATGGATGCCATGTCTTGTCAAATGGATGTGTTCATTGTAGGGGTGTTATAGAGTTCATTTTGTTCATGGAATTATTTGTGTCCTTGGGAGTCTGTTATCAATGAAAGTGTATTTCTCAATTACCTACAATTTCCCAGGTATTGCTCCAGGCACTTTAGGGAATGAAACAGAGAGTTGATGCCCTATGGAGCTTATGTTCAAGTTGAAAGAGAAAGAAAATAAAGCCATAAACAAACACATAAGATAATGTCAGGTATGGATAACAGCTATGAAAACTGAGAAATAAGTGTAAAAACTAGTTCAGAAGCTCTGAGCCTAATAGAGCTTAGTGAACAACCATGGGGAATACTCACCCAGGATTCAGAGAGATAAACAGGAGAAAGCATGACAGGGGAAGCTGGGCATAAACAGGATGGATTAAGAAGCTGCAACATGTGCTTAATAGGGATCTCAGTAGGAAAAAAAATAGAAGGAATAAAGGAGAGTAAATTTGAAGGGTAGTAGTTAAAATGTTTAAAGAAAAGAAATAAAATACTAAGCTTCAGATAGAAAAAAACATACAAAGTTCGAAGCGGTGGGAAGGTAAACAAACCTTACATAATTACAGGTACGATTGGTTGCATCATACATAATTCTAGTACAGAGTCAAAACCAGAAAATTGACATATTGGTGCAATGTGTATGTATAGGTCTGTGCCATTTTATCACATGTGTAGATTTGTTAAACACCACTACATTCAAGATATAAAACTATCCTATCACCAGAGAGATATCTCTGTATGCTCCACCCAGACATTTCATGGTATAACTGAAGAACATCAAAAGAAAATATTAAGGGCTACTAGAAATTAATAAGGCATATTACACACAAAGAAACTAACATCTCACCATTAGCTACAGATGCCAGAAAGAAAGGAATAATACATTCAAGGTGCAGAGGGAAAAGGATGCTATGACCAGCTAAGCCTTCATTCAAGAGTGAACCAATCAAATATATTTTCAGACACACAAAAGTTGGGGGACGGGGGACGGGGAGAGAAGTTACTAAAAACATTCTTCATCAAGTGTGAAAATAGCCCAACTGGTGTGGCTCAATGGTTGAGCTTTGATCTATGAACCAGGAGGGCACGGTTTGATTCCAGGTAGGGGCACACGCCCGGTTGGGGCCTCGATGCCCAGTGTGGGGCATGCAAGAGGCAGCCAATCAGAGATAACTCTCTTATCATTGATGTTTCTATCTCTCTCCCTCTCCCTTCCACTTTTAGATCAATAAAAATATATTTTTTTAAAGTGTGAAAATAAGCCCAGAGAAAAGAGATAAGATGCAAGACGGGAGTTTAAAACTTTGGTAAAATAAGGTTCATAAATCTAAAAAGAAAACTGACGCTATAATAATAACTATTTTTATGTTTAAAAGCAGAATGGAACCTAATTATGAGACAGACATGCCATACAGGATGGAGGGAGAGGAGGAGCATTCAAAGATAACTGCCTTAGTAAGGGCAAGACGAGAGATTGATTTGGCTTCAGGTTGTGTAAGAAAAGTATAAAGTAACTACAGTTAATAAATAAGTAGTAAAATTCAATGACCAATGTTATCTACCACCCAATATATTGCCACACACTGATCCACTTGCATTAAAGAATTATATCGCATGTAGTGTAAAATTAAAAAAATGTATAATTTTTTTTTGTTTTCAAATAATTAAAATACCTTCCCTTTTAGATGTGAGTGTAGGTGCCAATTGTCTTTTCTTGGGAAAAACCGTCCTTCACTCTGAGGTTAGTCCCTTCCTAAGTTTTTGTTTATTTTATTAAATGATGGCAACAGGAGATAATTAGCATTTTTATCACCTTATGTTAGTCTCCCAAATGTCTTTTAAATTTTTGCAGGGAGGGTGAGCAACCAGAAGAGGATCTTTAAAGCCTAATAATTAGTTCCAAGTTTTGAATTTGAAACACCTGACTTAGCTGCATTATTTCCAACAAACTCAGTCACACCTTTTTGAGTGGTTTGTGCACTCCTTGGTTTAATAAACAACCCAACATTCTTCAGAAGGAGCCCTTGAAACACAACGCCTCTCCCTCCCCTGGTGGGCAGTAATTTTCTATTCAGTTTGTGCTACGTGGGGAGAAGTCACACAATTCTAGAAATTACCATTTTTGAGTGCCAGTGTCATGCTGGGTGTTAATTGAGGCCCACTGGACACACTGGTGGGCGAGGCCAGGACCGCTGCCCTCAGAGTCCTGCTCACGGACCCCACCCTGCTGGAAAGGGCAGGTGCAAGCAGCTTGGCACTAGGAGGCTGTGGGAATGGGTTCCCAACCTCCAGAATGGTTTTATTTTAAATCATTAGGCACACAAGGCTCTGGTGTGTTCCCAGCGTGCTCTTAAAACACTTCGGGAAACCGAAGTACACATTAGTGGCTTTCCTCTCACTTATCAGAAGATACAATGAGCTTTTAAAAGCTAATTTCATTACTATTAAAAAATAGACTTCTTGTCCTGACCAGGTGCCTCAGTTGGCTGGAGCATTGTCCTGTACACCAAAAGGCTGCAGGTTGGATCCCCTCTTGGAGCTCGTATGGGAGGCAACCAATCTGTGTTTCTCACACACCCATGTTCTCTCTCTCTCTCTCTCTCTCTCTCTCTCTCTCTCTCTCTCTCTCTCTCTCTCTCTCTCTCTCGCTTTCCCGCTCCCCTTAGTCTCTCTCTAATCAATGAAAACATATCCTTGGGTTAGGATTTTTTTTAAAGACTTCTTTAACGTGGGATGCAGAGTCATATACTCCAGTATCCTCAGGGTCTCTAGACAGATGCTAGGTCATGTAGCAGAGTCAGGTGTAAGACAATGGCTCAGTCCTTAGGTATGTGAGCAATAAGCTAAGGTCAGCTGTCACCTACAGCCAGTACCTTGGGATTTGAGCATCTTGAGTTTAAAATAGCCCCCTACCACTATAGTTACCACACACCCCAGTTTCTGGAATCCCTGCCCTTTTCATTATATCTGAACTTTCTCTTCAAAAGCTTTTCCTTGTGGGAGGAGGTAGATGGTGTGTTCAAAGAGTTAGAATGGTGCATTTTAACAGAGACAGAATGGCAACCACAGTTTTGCCCTAATGGGGGGATTTTAGGCATAGGTAACAGATACCGTGGGAAGTAGATGACTTCTGCATGGGGAGGTGCAGGAGTGTGTGTGTGTGTGAGGGAGGGGGGCCCTGTGATGGAAGGGTGTCCTGTCCACGGTGGGTCCCTGCATTGCACCCTGAGCTGCCAGGATAGGCTCTGGCCACCCATGACCCTGAACTGGAATAAGCTGGTTGGAAAGTAATTCTCTTACTTGTTTTTATTAATCTTCCTTAAATGTATAGCTCACATTTACTTTAATGTTTAATACTAGAAATGTTTGGGGGTTCTTTATTTAGAAGTTTGGTGTGACTAGAAATATGCTATAGGAATGTAACTCAGCCTAGGGTAAAATTGGCTTTGCTATGTGGATGAAAAGGGGGCTACATGGCAGACCTGACAAATTCAGTGACAGAGGAGCCACACAGGATGGATGGCCTGATCATAGATTCCTAACTGGACAGACCATGGTGGGTAGTCACATCCCAGGCCTACAGCTTCCTCAGCAAAGGTCAGTCTTTTCCCTAAGCAAGCCCTGTTCATATATATATATATATATATATATATATATATATATATATATATATATATTTTTTTTTACTCATCTAGTACTTACCTTTGAAATATCAGAGTAATTGTCTTTTCCCAACCCTTGGAGGCACAATCTCTGCCACCAGAGCAATGAAACTCCTCCTTGTTATTCTGTTGCCTGAATACCATCTCTATCTATCTATCTATCTATCTATCTATCTACATATATATATATATAAGCCTAAGCAACCAAATGATAGAACGACCAATCGACTGGTTGACCGGTTGCTATGATCCACACTGAATACCAGGGGGCAGACGCTTAATGCAGGAGCTGCCCCCTGGTGGTCAGTGCACTCCCACAGCCAACCTCCTGCAGTCCCTCCCCCTGGCCAACCTCCCACGTCCCCAATTGCCCTGATCGCCAGCCAGGCCAAGGGATCCCACCCATGCACAAATTCGTGCACCAGGCCTCTAGTTTTCTATAAACATTAAATGTTAGCTAGCCTATACCCACCAATGTAAAAGAAGTATGTGTCTCTCCATTTTACTTTTTATCCAATCCTGGAGATTTTCTCACTTTGCTTTCTCCCACCTCCTTAATAAGCCACCAATGGATTTCATATAACCTTCCTTACATTTTCTCCTTTGATTCTAATATGTAAAAAGAATTGTCAAACTGCCATTCTCCAAAGCATTTTCTCAATTCGTTGAGATTTTTGCTTGGCCCTCAGATTTGGCTCAAATAAACTCTTAAAAAATTTTCCTACAGGTTTGGACTTCCTTTCATTGACAGTTACATGTCATTTCACTTAAAGTCAAAGTTTCCAAGAACCTATTGAGCATGGAGGGAGGGAGGGGACACCACCACATTCCATTCTGGGAATGCTGCAGCTCATTAGCAACTTTCACTGCAGGGAACACATGGCCCAGCTGAGGCCTGTCTACAAAACAAGTGAGGTCAGGGGTCATTTCTCTGTGGGAAGCTTGTTACCACCAGTGGCTTCATCCAGAAAGATTAGGCTCTTATTCAAAAATATTTTAAGCCTTTTTTTGAAAAACAAAACAAAACAAAACAAAAAAACAACAACTGTTGGCAAGCCAGAGAAAAGGCAGAATGTCTTCTTGTTTTTAAGAACTTACCACGTTCTCAAAGAGAGCTGGGAAAGAGGAAACATCCTAACAGGAAACCCCCTGCAAACAACAAAATTGGGAATTGAGTGAGGAGCTGTAATGTGGCAGCCCTGGACTGTGGCGAGACTGGCTCCAGCCCTGGAGAGTGGATGTCAGCCAGGAGAGAACACTCCCAGATAAAGAGGGGATAACTGCGAGGGGTATGGGACTTGAGCCTTAAGGAGGTGTTGGGATGTGTTAGCCAGACCCATCCTTCAAGGTCAGGGTACTCATTCTCTCAGCTGCCAGGAGTGTTGGCTGATGAGAGCTCACAGCTGAGCCCCTCCCTGAGAACTATACTAGGTCCAAGAGGGCTACCTCCCAGGAGGTTACAACCCTCTCTGTGAGCAGCCAAATCAAGGACTGGCCAATGCAGGCTTTCAAAGGCTGGATCCCTGTGATGGTTAATTTTATGTGTCAGACTGGCTGGGCCAGGTGCCCAGATATTGGGTCAAACATTATTCTGAATGTTTCTGTGAAGGTGTTTTGTTTGTTTCTTTTTCTTTTGTGATGTTAATATTTTAAGCTGGTGAACTTTGAGTAAAGCACATTGCTTTGCATAGTTTGGGTGGTCTTCATCCGATCCATTGAAGGCCTTAATAGAACCATGACTGACCTCCCCGGAGCAAGAAGGAATCCTGCCAGCAGACTGCCTTTGGACTCAAACTTCAACAATTCCCTGAGTCTCCAACCCGCCAGCCTACCCTATCAGATTTTGGACTTGCCAGTCTCCGCAATCATGCATGGTCTCCTCAAAAGTGAAGAACCGACACAGACAGCTAAGCCCTATGACCAGAGAGACTGGCTTGTTTCAGAGCAACCGTGTCATTATTTTGTTTTCTAATTAGCTGTAGAGTTTAGGGATGATTAGCTAACATACCCCAGAGGCTCCAGACATTTGCTTTATGTCAGAGCTAGGGGCATTTTAAGACTTCCAATGAAACAGCATGGCCTTCCGTTTCCCTGGCTTACTAAGCTGCTCAAATGCCCACAGTGGTCCATCAGGTGGTCAGAGGAAAACCGAGACGCAAAGGCTTCCTACCCTGAGCTCATCCTGGGACATTTCTCCATTCTAGACCAATGGGAGGCATCCCCATCACTACCTTTGTTTCCTCTGGTTTGAATTTTATTTTCTCCACTCTGTTTTATTAAGAAAAGTTGCAGTGGTATCAGGTAAATACCCAAAGAGCCAGAGCTCACCCATCCTACAGCACAGTGAAGCCTGAGGAATCACAGATGAAGTGTTGATCCTTGGAGAACCACACATCTTCACCTCTGGCCACAACCTGCTCTTCCAGTGAACTCTTTAACTTCAAACAATGAAGGCAGAACTATGCATGCACCACGTGATCTGGTTTCCAATTGCATGATGGAGACCTAGATGGCAGGCACAGATAGCATCACCTATAGATGGAGATTCATCCCCGGACGACAAAATCAGAATCCCTAACAGAGGTATTCAGGGGAGAATTGGAGCAGACGGGTATGTGAGGCAGAACAATTCTGTTTCTTAGAACTCACTGCCCCACCTAGACCATTCAGGCTTGGAGGACAGGCCCCTAGCATAGAACTGTGCCCTGCCCACCTCGCCTCGCCCTGACCACTGTAGTGCATGCCCACCAACCCCAGCTGCCAGCTTCTGAGGCTCCTTGCCTGAGGGTTCTTCTGCCCACCAGGCCTGCTCTGCCCATTGGGCATGCTTAGGGGTGGAGGCATCTACCTTCACCTCCTTCCTCCCCCGCCCCCAGGAGGAGCACTCATCCAGTGCTGAAGAGGGTGACACACTCACACCAGCTCCTTTGCCCCGGTGAGTTACCTGTGAGACATGGTTCTATGTAGGGCCCACAGTTCCTAGTGGGTCTGAGCTTCAGTTGCCCACAGTGATAACTGGCTGATAATCTATCCTTATTTGATGCCTTTACTTCCTTGTCTCACTTCCCCAATCCTCTACCAGGGATTACCTTGCAGATAACTATTTGCACTGAAATTCTTCTGCCACTTATAAATCTCTGGCATCTTCCATTTGTACTTAGGATGAACTCCAGACCCGTTTAGCTGGCACATACAAACAGCTCCTGCTATTTCTCCAGTCTCACCCATCTGCCTCATCACTTGGCTTCTTGGTCTTCCCCCTCCACTCATCCTAAACTTTTAGAACTTTGAGGGTGCCAGGCTCACTGACACCCCTGGGCCTTCACAGGACTTGCTGAGTTGCCCCTGACCTTCCTCTTAGACATGCAAATTCTTCATCTTCCACATCTCAAGGAGGGCTCCAACTCCTAAATTAGGTTAAGGACTCCTTGCTATATCTGCCTTCCTCTGCTCTCCCTTTCGAATAGTCAATAAGAAACATTTTCTAGTTTCAGAGGGGAAGGGTAAGTTCCCCCCACCCCCACCCCCCCACCCTCGGCTTCTTTCATAGCTTTGGGGGAAGGGGGTTTGCTTTCATCCTCATTTGAGAATCATAGAAATAAACACTTGTAATCTCTTAGACTCTCCCTACTGAGATTCAGCTCTGTACAAAAGGTATCATTTCACTTTTGCTACATAAGTGCCCCCATCCTTCTAAAGAATAAAAAAAACACAATAGCTTAAAACAAAAACCATTTATTATTGCTCCCAACTCTATGGGCCAGCTGGGTGGTTCTGTTGATCTGGGCTGGGCTCAGATGCTCAGGCATCTGTCATCAGTTGTGTGCTGGGAGTGGCTTTCCTGGTTTTGGCTGGGTTCTTCCAGCCCGCTGGGACCTGGTCCCCATCTTCTGTTCTCTCATCCTCCATCAGGCTGGCCTGGGCTTGTTCAAAGGGTGGTGCCAGACTTCCAATCGTGAGAGTGCAGGTGCACAAGGCTTCTGGAGGAACTGGCATGACATCACTTCCATTGCACTCTATTGGCCAAAGCAAGTCACAAATCCAGCCCACAGTCAAGGGAAGAGGAAAGAGACTACATCTGTTGACGTGATGAGCTGCCGAGTCATATTTCAAAGGGTGTGGTGGGGAATTGGGGCCATTTCTGCAAACAACTTATGGAAGTTTAGGATGTTCAGATGCTTAGAATGTTGTTGGAGTCACATTTTGCTGGAGTGCAAAGTACTTGTAACAAAAGGCTACGCTGGCCTATCTCCTACCATATTTCTTTCTCTAATTAGCTAACAGGTCTGAGCTTGGCTAGGTGAGAGAGATCGGCGTTTTTTCTGCGGAGATAGGTCCAAGGCCTATATTTGGAGAGAGAGAAGAGGATCTACTTGCCTTCAAATCTCATGCAGTTTCTCCAATTGATCTGATACCAGAGAGTCTGAATTTGATGGACTGTTGGGCATTCACCAATCATTGATAAGGCTTCAGTTTTCATTTGTATGATGACAAACCAGCATCAAACCCAGATGGGAGATGGGGTGCTTCTTGGGCCCACACTTACCAATGTTATTAACTGTTTATCATTTGTCTTACTGCATTGATAACAGGGGGACCATGTCTGACTTGGCTATCACTAGACCCCTAGCATCTAGCACAGAGTTGGTGCTCAATAAATCTGTTAACTAATGAACATATTTGGCCAGAAATGCATCCACCAATTTTGTTTTCCTTCTTAATGGTGACACGTTGACAAACATTGGAGGCAAAGTGTTCCAGCCTACTGGAAATAAATGCCATACCTTGCTACTGCCAGAAATTCTTTGCAAAGCTTCGCTTGCCAGAGAACCCTGAGTAGGAGTTTTCTACAAAGCAATAAATAATAATTTACACCCACCCTCGACAAGCACATTTCATTTATTGGCTAAATATAAACAGGGAACAGCAGGCTTCTTCAGGGAGGCCCACGCTATATCTCTCCACCTCCCCTGGAGGGGGTTGCACCCCTAGTCCTTCTACCTCCTCCCTCTCCAAAAACAGCCCTGGTGTGACCCACCATACAAGTCCTGGGGTTGAAAGAGGACTGGTGCAGTCAACTGCCAACATGCTGTTGATTTATCTCATCCAGCAGATAACATCATTCCTTAACACAGAGGATGGCTATATCTCACAGGATCCCTCGGGGATGGCTCAAATTCCAAGTCCCCAGAAGTGAAGCAGAGCAGAAAATTAGCATTTCCCACTGGACAATATTGCTTCACAGTGAAGGGAACACTTCTAAGGCTTTTTTTAAAATGTATGTTTTTATTGATTTCAGAGAGGAAGGGAGAGAAACATCAATGATGAGAGAGAATCATTGACTGGCTGCCCTCCTGCACACCCCACACTAGGGATCAAACCGGCAGCCCAGGCACGTGTCCTGACCAGGAATTGAACCACGACTTCCTTGTTCATAGGTTGATGCTCAACCACTGAGCCATGCTGGCTGGGCTCCTAAGGCTTTGATGGCTGCTCCTCTCTTGTCACCTCCTGATAGCACCTCCTCTGTCTTTCAAGCTTCAGATTTTCAGATTTATCTTCAGGGAAGTTCCCCATCACCACTCCTTTCCCCATGTGGCAACCTGTGTAATCCTTGGCCCATGATCTTGGCACATGACCCTTGGAATTGGTGGAATGTGTGTCTCTCCCACCAGACTTTGAGAACATAATGAGCAAAACCATGTTTTATTTTCTTTGGATTCTCAGAGCCTAACACATAGCAGGCCCTCCATAAACATGTTCTGAATGAGTGAATGAGTGAATAAATGAATGAATACTCTGTCTCATGTTCTTTATATCCATTATAATGCTTATTTATGATAACAAGTCTACAAATGGAAATGTTTGTCCCCATTGTATCTTCTGATATTATAATACTGTGATTAATTTTATATATAGATATAGATATAGATATATTTGGTCATTCAGATGACTGAAATATATTTCTCACATATCTTTGGTCTTCATCTATAGTTCTTGGTTCACAGGTCTCAAACCCCTTGTAATTTCCTAAGTGGTAAGAGCTACAATGGTGTCTCTTGTTATGTTAATGAGGTGAATTTTGGACCTCGCCCAAAGATGGGGTAGTTGCCAATGAAGCCAACCATGTGATTAGAGAATTGGAACTTTCAGTCCCATCCCTGATTTCTGAGCCAATCACCAATAAGCAATGATTTGGTCCATCATGACTATGTAATGAGGTCTCCGTAAGAACCCAAAAGGACAGCTGGTTGGCCTTTCTCATTTGATTTGGGACCTTGCAAGCCCTATGTACCTCTCCATTAGGCTGCCGATTTGTATCCTTTAATATCTTACAGAGTAAATTGGTAATCTAGTAAGTAAACAGGTTTCCTGAGTTCTGTGAGCTCTTCTAACAAATTAATCTAACCCTAAGAGGGGATTGTGGGGACCTCTGATTGATAGCCTGTCAATGTAACAACCTGGGATTGCAACTGGCTTCTGACGTGGAAAATGGTTTTGTGGGACTGAATCCTTTTCTTGTGGAATCTGATTCTAGTAGGTGGTGTCAGGACATCTGCTGATGTCCAAGAATTGCCCGTTGGCGGGGGGAAGTCTCCACCCCCACATACATTAGAAGTGGGTCTGGGAACCCTTTAATATCCCATTATATTAAAGGGAAAATTGAGATCAAGACATAAAATGACTTGTGCAGCAAGTAACAGAATCAGGATTTGAACTCTGAGGAATCTGACTTCAACCTATCTCTTCGCGTCCCGCAAGTGATCTTCAGGCCAATTTAATGTTTTATGGCCCCAAGTCCTACTCAGTAGACCACTATTTTCTCAGAGTATTGCTTTTCTAGGGGATCACCTGAATATCTATTGGCAAGGCTCAAAAGATGTGAGAAAGGAAGAAGATGGGGAGGGGTAACAAATGGTAAGAAACAGGACTAAGCTCTCTCACTTCTTGTAAGGATGCTCTAAAATGAAAATCTCGAATGAAGCTGAAGGGAAAGTTAATTATTAAAGCACTAGAGGCCTGGTGCATGAAATTTCGGCCTGCACCCACTCCCGGCCTGTACCCTCTCCAATTCGGGCCTGCACCCTCTCCAATCCCGGACCTGGCCTGCACCCTCTCCAATCTGGGACCCCTCAGGGTCCCATGTGGGATCAGGCCTAAACTGGCAGTTGGACATCCCTCTCACAATCCCAGACCACTGGCTCCTAACCACTCACCTGCCTGCCTGCCTGATCACCCCTAACCACTCTGCCTGCCTGCCTGAATACCCCAAACTACTCTGCCTGCCTGCCTGATCACCCCTAACCGCCTCTGCCTGCCTGCCTGATCGCCCCTAACTGCCTCTGCCTCGGCACCGCCACTGTGGCTTTGTCAGGAAGGACGTCCAGAAGACATCTGGTCTATCCAGTCTAATTAGCATATTACCCTTTTATTAGTATAGATATGCAGCCACTCTAACCAATTATTGGTTCTATTCAGTGGTCAGGGGAGGCAATATTTCTAAAGAAATGAAAACACACTGATAGAGGAATGTGGGAGTAAAATGGACCCAAAACACTTTCTCTGAGGCAAAAACAAAACAAAACACATACCGTAAGAAAAAAATATTAAATAAGAAGCAAAGATTTAAAACCACTTAGCTTGCACTATCACTTCTTAGTCTACACCACTGCCACCTCTATTTAAAAAAAAATTTAACTTGAAATAAGATTTTTTTAAATCACATTCATTTTATTCCTCTTTTCTGATTAGTTAATCTTTTTAAACATAAGTTAATATTTTGGAGATTTCATTGCATTATTTTCAAATTGAAGTCTCAAGAGCATGAGCCAAAATTCTGAGGAGTAACAAGACCCAGTGTAGACAAAGCAAGTTCCTACACTCTGCTGCCACTTCTCCCTCTCACACCCACGGCAGACATCTCTAACTGATTAGCATGGGACTTGGATGAGGCCTCAGAACCATTCTCAACACATTACTTTAGGTAGACCCTAATAAATCTGCCAGAATATCATACCAGAGAAGTCATCCTGCCATTCTTGGCTGTGAAATACATGTTGACTTAGGAATTAGAGTGCCTGTGTCCTAGTCCCACCTTTTCTGCTTAATGGTTGTATGATTAGAGACAAGTAATTTACCCTTTGGCATCATTGTTTTTATACATAAAATGGAGTTTATAATATCTGTATCAAAATTGGTTCAGGAGGCCGGCCAGTGTTGCTCAGTGGTTAAAGGCCCACCCATGAACCAGAAGGTCCTGGTTCAATTCCCAGTCAGGGCACATGCCTGGGTTGCAGGCTTGATCCCCAGTAGGGGGCGTGCAGGAGGCAGCCAATCAATGATTCTCTCTCTTCATTGATGTTTCTATCTCCTCTCCCTTCCTCTGTGAAATTTAAAAAAAAAAAAATGGTTCAGGAAAATGGATGGCCCCAAACTGCAAGAATGAGAGAAAAATATATACAATGTTGAATGGGTCTATAACAACCTGAAAAATAAGACTGACACCACCAGATTAAAAACGTTGACTAGAAAGTTGATAGTGTCAAATCTATGAAGGACAAAAAAAAAATTGCAAACAACATCAACCAGAAACAGGCAGAGAAAAAAACTACAGAAGTAAAGTTTAAGGGAACTCCAAGTGAGAATTAATAGACACAAGTGAGGGTTCTCAAGCATTAGCCAGTGTGATGATTTGGGGGGAAAGGATGTATTAGCTTCCTAAGGCTGCCATAAGTACCACACATTGGACGACTTAAGCAACACAAAATTGTCCAAAATAAAATGGTAGAAAAATGCAATTACACAAATAATAAAGTAAAAATAAAGGGAATATAAAGTAAAAATTTCTTATTTAAAAAAATTAAATCATTTCCCAATCTAACTACATATTATTTATAATCAATACATAAGGCACAGAAATATTGGCAGGAAAAGGATAGAAATAAATGCCCCAGGCAAACAGCAACTAAAGAAAGTTAGTGTTGCTTTATTAATACAAAGTTAGTGTTGCTTTATTAATCCAGGCAGATCATCTTACTCGAAATAGATGGGCTTAGTGTGTTTTGATGCAAGGTTCATTTCACCAGGAAGATGAAACTACTCTAAATTCCTATGCCTCTATAACAGCTTCAAAGTGGGCATATTTGTGCCCACATTACATCTTCTCACTCACCTTCCATCTCAGCCCTGGCTGTAGTGGATGGCTCTGTGCAAGCTCAGACTCATTGTCAGCATCCAACCTTAAGCCCACTCCCAACCCTTTCCACCTCCACGTCTATGCCTTGGAGCTTTGACAGAGCCTCAGGGTCTTCTCATCCTGTGGGCAAGTGCAGTCCAGATATTAGGGAGAGTCAAGGCTCCCAGGAATAATCTCTGACCAGCCGGGGCCAGGAAGTGAGGGATAAGTGTTCCCAACTCCTGCCCTTTGGACGGACAGTTCTGGGAGATTTCTTAGTGTTTATTGGGGTCCTCGCAGGACGAAGCTCCATTACCAACAAGAGCCACCTTAACCACACACCTTTCTATGGCTTTTCTTCCTTCCTTAATGCGCCTCCTACCTCCGCAAGCCCTCCTTCTTGGGATTGTCTCCAAAATACACCACCTGCAGGCTCTGGTTTCAGGGAACCCAGGCAGGCCGGCAGCAGAGATGGATGTTTTAGGAAGTGTTTCTGAGGAGATGCCCCACAGCCCAGGGTTTGGATGGGGCCTGGGAAGAGGAATGAAGGCGGTCAGAGCAGGCATCAGAGCTTCGGCCCTGGGGAACAGGCCTCAAGCAGCTGGGGAAACGGTGAAAATCAAAGGATATATTGGGAAAAGGAAGGGAGGGGGGGTGGGCCCAAGAAAAGGAGAAGGGCCACAAAGACCGCCCTGGCGTCCTCCCCTCCTGTCAAGTCTGGTTTCCCTGAGGCCCAGGCCTTTGGCAGAAATTCTCATCCACTCTCTTTCTGGCTCCCACCCCACCTCGCATTCCAGCAAAAGCTCAAGTCTGATGCAAAAATGCAACCCTCTCTCCCTTTTGGGCACAGGTGTTGCAAAATCAGAGGCCTTCTCTAAAAACCTCAAGTTGCGTTTTGATCAGTTGAAAAAGATAACTAAAGTTCCTTTGCAGTGGACATAAACTAGCAGCAAGCTCTCCTGGGTGGAAAACCCAGCCCCAACCCCATCCCCCACACCAGCCCTCTCTGTCTCTGCAATTCTCAAGTGGCCTGCAAGAGACAGGCCTGACTTCCAGCCCCAGCTGAGGAGGCCTCCAGGCTCGGTGACCTCGGGATAGTCACTGACCCCCTCGGCCACAGTCCCCCAGCTGTGTAGTGGGAATAAGACTATTCAGGCCCCTCCCTATCCCACATGGTCTAGGAGCTTGAAAGCAAAATGCTCTGTGGGGGACCTCAGTGTACAAACTGAGTGGGTGACTTTTTCAATTCAAAAAACATTGGTTGGTGCCCACATGGTGTTCTGTTGTATGCTAGGCATTGTGGGAAATTCAAACTGCCAAAGAGACACAACCAAGAGTCTATCAACTTATCTCTTATGACCTAAACAATTACCTGGAATCTCACCAACCTCCACTCTTTCATCCTCTTCACAAGCTCTGAATTGCATCTTGCCTGCATCCTGCCCCTCCCTTGGGATCTCATTCTGCCTTTCTTCCCATCAGTGTCTCCCTCGGTGGCTCTAACCTCCTACCCTTCAATACTTTCATGTTTTTCTCATTCTGGAGAAAAGTTCATCTTTATCTTTTCTTTGTTAAATCTCTCCCCAGCATTGCCATCCAAGCCGTGCTTTCAGCTCTTGACTCAATCCAGAGCAGGAGATGGCAAACGTTTTCTCTAAATGGTCAGTTAGTTAGTATGTTATGCTTTTCAGGCGATGTGGTCTCTGTCACAACTGCTCAGCTCTAGCATTGTAGAGCAGAGGCAGCCATAGGTAATTCATAAACACATGTGCATATCTGTGTTCCAATAAAACTTTATTTATGAACACAGGCTGGATTTGGCCCTCAGGCTGTATAGTTTAAAGACCCCTGACCTAGGCAGTGCTTCTTAAATATTAATGTGCACACAAATCATCTGGGAATCTTGTTAAAATGCAGTCTCTGATCAGTAGGTCCAGCATTGTCAACACTCTCCCAGGTGATGTTGATGCTGCTGGTCTCAGGAAGAAAGCTCTTCATGACTCCTGTGACAGGTACAGCTGATTCAACCACCATTCCATGTCTATATTGCCTTCCAATATAGAGACAAAAAAAGCCAAATAAGTCCTTTCTCATCCTCCTTTGTAGTCAGGGTGGCCATGTGGATCATTTCTAACCAATACAATAAAAGCAAAATGCTGGAGGTTTGAAGAGGCTCATGAATTGCACCATTCTCTCCCTTCTGACTTCTCAGCAATTTGAAGGCTAAGTACTGGAGAGTACAGTTTATTATGAAACTAGAGGCCCAATGCATGAAATTCATGCAAGAGTAGGCCTTCCTTCCCCTAGCTGTCAGCACCAGCTTCCCTCTGGCACCCGGGACCTGGTCTTCCCCTCAGCCCCGGCTTTGTCCGGAAGGACGTCCGGTCTAATGAGCATATTACGCTTTTATTATTATAGAAGATAAACCTGTTAATGGAATTGTAGAAAAAGACAGACTCATCTACCCCAGGTTGACTTGGACAGGTGTCCCCATCTGGGTAGAGAGATGAGGCTAAGACTTATGGTCCAAAGGAGCAGAGGAGAACTGGTACCTGGAGGCAGACTCTCTCCCTCCAGGAAAACTGGAGCTACTGAGCTGAGCAAGCCCAGTTTATTCTTCCCAAATTTAGCGACTAACCACATCATTCCTCCTGCCCTGGGATAGGGTGAATAAAAGGGCAGAGAGAAGCAGGAAGGAAACCAAAGTGGGACAGCCATATTACCCCTGCTTCCTTTTTGTTCTCTCAACAGACTGGGTTTAACTCTTAAACCTTTAGGCAAGAGAGGTGTGCAGTCTGGTAGGAAAGTCCCACAACCACCTTCGTGAAACTGTAACAGTAATTTTTTTTGCCTTTGGTATTTTCCTGGGAACACCAGTGGGCAATTTCCACTTTCCCCCCATGAAAATATGAAATGTGTCAGAAGAAGACATTAATTAGATTATTCTGGATACAGAGCCAAAAATTCATTTTTTATTCTTTTTATTGCTCAAGTTATATTCAGCATGTTGTTCACATAACCAATCAGAGCTTGTGAATTCATGCAATAAATATTTAATGAGCATATGCTTTGTTTCAGGCAGGTTCTAAGTGCTGAAGCTGCAACAGTAAATAAGGATGAACATTCCTGCCCTAATTAATGCAGCTCATATTCCAGTGAGGAAGATGAACCAGAAGTGATCATTGTAATATATTATATTAGAGGCCCGGTGCATGAAATTTGTGCACGGGTAGGGTCCCTAGGCCTGGCTGGTGATCAGGACCAATCGGGGCCTTCCAGCTGTCAGCCGGGGCTTTCCTTCGTTCTGCGCTGCCCCCTGGTGGTCAGTGCACATCATAGCAAGAAGTCGAACTCCTGGTCGGTCAAACTCCCAAGGGGACAATTTGCATATTAGCCTTTTATTATATAGGATTACATGTTTGAAGGTGGTAAGCATCATGGGAAAATGAAGTAAAGTGGAGAAGGGGGATTAGGAGTGCTGGGAGGAAGGAGAGTTATTGCAATGTGAAAGTGGTCAGGGTAAGTCTTTTCAGGAAGATTACATTGAACAATTACTTGAAGCAAGGAGTTAGCAATGTAAATAATTGGAGAAATTTACTCTGTAACAGAGGACACAGTCATTGCAAAGGCCCTGGGGTACAAATGGGCCTGGCCAGTTCAGTGAGAAACTGATTGGCTAGAATAGAGTAAACAACTAGATGGGGAGATCAAAGAGATAATGCAGGGTCAGATCAGAAGGAGCCCTTGTTGAGAAATAGCTTGATCTACTTTGTGCTTTTAAAAAAAAATAATTACAATGGCTACTGTGTCAAGAACAGAAAGCAAAAAATCAAGGGTGGAAGCAATCCCAATGAGGCTTTTGCAGATGAGATAAAGTGGTGGCTTGGTCCAGGATGATAGCCGTGGAGGAGGTGAGAAGAGGTTGAATTCTGGATAAATTTTCAAGATAGAATCAACAGGATATCTTGGCAGATAGGGTATGAGAAAGACAAGACTCAGTGATTCCATGGTTGCATTGAGATTAAATGATGATATTAAGATACTTGATCTTAGGAACTTCAAAAATGCCAGGGTGAGGAGCTTGGCAAACCCCTTCACAGAAAAACAATAATTTAAGTGGCAAAGATTATTTTTTTAAAAACATCATTTACAGTCTCTAGGACTTTCTAAGGCCGTACAGTAAGTGGAGAAACATTTTTTGGAGAAAATCCATGAAATCTCAGTAAGAAAAAAGAGTCTGTGGTACTTGACATATGATCTTCTCCCTCCTCTTCCCCTAGTTCTGTCTTATGGAAACTCTAGTCCAGGTGAATATGGCCAAGAAGGCAGGGCTCCCTTTCCCTCGATTCCCAATTCCTTCAATTCCCAATCCCCTCTATTCCCAGGCTAGGGCTGCAATTTCACTCTGGGAAGAACAAGCTCCATCCAGTGTTTCTTATGTTCCTCCAGCACCATGTGGCAGAACCTCTACTCTAGGTAGGTGTGGATGGAAGGACTGAGGATCCCTTCCCCGCTCCAGACCCTATTTGTGTGGTGGAAGCTCTACTCTATCTGTGAAAAGCTCGACATACGGCGGCCCCAATTATTTCTGCTCCAGCTCATTCATCGGGTGAAAGTTCCATGCTGAGAGGGGAAAACTAAGAGGACAAGAAGCTACCACCCCTTCTGATACCTGCTTGCCGAGCAAGAGTGTCACTCCAGGAGAAGTAATCCACTGTCCACACTCCAGGTCCTACGCAGTGGTGCACAGATTCTTCCCAGAGGAAGATGCAGGCCATAAGGATGAAGAGCTTCACAGCACTGTCTGAGGGGACCGACTTTATTTGGAAGAGAATGCGGAAAATTATATGCCTAAATTATATGTTAAGAACAAGGAGACCATGGTAAAGGGTAATTGAGAAGGTGCTGGTAGCTCCATGATACTGGTAGCAACAAGTAAAGTGGCAGAATGATTAGAAATTTAACAGAAAGGAACAAGGTCAAATACATCCAAGAAGAACACTCCTGGGGTCACAGTTAGCCCTGGGGGAGGGAGGGTCAGGAAGGCTATGCCCATGTGGTAGTCTGTGTACTTGGGAGCAATCAAACCTGGAGATGGGTCAGACTTGTAAGCATTCCCCAAGCCACACACAGATTAATCAACAAAGAGCAGAAGCCTCACAGGCACAAGGAGTTGAAGCACAACCTCTGATGAAACAATAAGCTACTCTGACCCAGGGGAACTCCTAGGAAGCCAGGATTAAAAACAAAACCACGTACATCCCTAAAATCTTGATATATGCATGCAAGACAGGACTGTGCCCTTTCAGGAATAATAAAAACAGAAATTTTAAGCTGGTCTCTGGCTGAATGTGAGGCCAAAACATAAATTCCATGGACTGTGATAGTAACCTCCAAGCTACACACATATACTAGGAGAAGGAACATATATACTGTACAGGAAGAAGAGGAGGACAAGGAAGAGGAGGAGGAAACCTAACTGGCTAAAGGAGCAAGCCTAAGCACAACTTTTGACCAATACGTAGCTTTTGTAGATTCAAGGATGACCCCTAAGTAGTCAGAAAAACAAATCCGAGCAGGGACATTAGAGGCAAGGGGAACAGAATTCACAAAATTAGTTCAGCCAAGCCACTAAATAAATAAACAATCCATCAAACAAACAATAATATCAACCCCAGAGGAAGGGGGAAGTCAGTATCCTGAGTTGTTACAATATATTGTCTAAAATATTTATTTTTCAAAAAAATTTATTAGACAAGCAAAGAAGCAGGAAAGTATGGCCTCTACATAGGTGAAAAAGCAACTGAAAATAGAAATTACCTCTGAAAGGCCCCAGATGGTGGACATAGCAGACAAAGGCTCCAAGGTAGCAATTATAAACATGTTCAAAGAACTAAAAGGATCCATGTTTAACCAGGTCAGGAAGAGCACAGTAAAGTACTGGGGGAAGAAGAGACCCCAGGGACCAGTATTGAACACCTCGAGTGCAGGTCTAGTGGCATTATTCACAACAGCCAAAAAGCAGAAATAACCTAAATGTCCATCAACTGATTAATGGTCAATCAAAATATGCTATATCCAGACAATGGAACATTATTCAGCAATAAAAAGGAATTTAGTATGATACATGCTACAACATGGATGAACCGGGAAAACATGCTAAGTGAAAGAAGCCAGTCATAAAATACCATATGTTGTATGAATCTATATAAAATGTCCAGAATAGGCAAATCTATAGAGGCAGAAAGTAAAATAATGATTGCCTTGGACGTGGGGGAGGTTGTGTGGAAATGGGGAATGACTGCTAATGGGCACGGAGTTTCTTTCAGAGGTGATGAATATGATCTTACATTGTGCTGAAGGTTGCACAACTTTGTGAATAAACTTAAAATCACTGAATTGTACACTTTAAATGGGTAAAATTTACGGTATGTGTATTATATCTCAATAAAGATGTTTTTAAATATTTAGATGCTCCAATTATTAAATACATAGACATTCTAGTAGTAAAATGCTAATGTATGTTGATGCCCCAAATTTGAAAATAAACATACTTTAAATGTTAACTCTATTCAGTCCTGGCCTCTTTTTGAATTCCAGCCCATATTTTCTACTGCCTATAAGGCTCCCTACCTGGATTTCCTCCAGATAGTTTTCCCAAAAAAACTGTCTTTATCTGACTCTGATGATCCCCTTCATAAATACTTTAATTTAAAAACCATCTACTCTTACCTTTGAGCGTCACTAAACTTCTCCACTTCCTTGCCTTGCTCATGCTCTTCCCCTCCCTCTTACACACCATTTCTTCTTGTCCATGAATTCCAGATCAGGCTCCTCCAAGAAGTTTCTCCCAAGCTGGTGGCAGCATCCCCTGCTTTTAAACTCTTTTCACATTCTGTCATACAGCAGTCATGCCATAGCTATTGTCCATTAGGCAGTATAACTTTCTATGTGCATTGTGCATGTTATTGCTAGCCCTAATCTTATTCTTCGCTCCATCTCATCTCTTTTTTTCAATATTGCATCCAGCGTTTGCTATGAGATTCTTAAGGGTATAATCTGTGCTTGACATGTAATTCTCAGAGCCTCTAGCACCATGCCGGGCACTTAGTAGGTACTCAATAAATGTTCATGGAAACAAAGGAGGGAGGAAAAACAGACGACATGCTTTCTAGCTTTGAGAAATTTATGCTCTCAAGTGGAAGCTGGACAGAAATTATTCTGATACAAGACAGGGTGAGGAAAGTAGAACAATAAACATGTCCCCAAGTGCTATAAAACACAAAGGTGACAATTAACACAACTGAGAGGAACTAGAAGAGGCTACTGACTGGGGTGGTATTTCAATAGATGAATTTGGGATGAAGAGTATTCCAGGTTGAGGTAATAGCATCAACCAATACCCAAGTAGAAAGTGTCAAACACATTTGCAAGAGGTGAACTATGGACTATGATTGCTGAATTGGGTTCATGCTTGGATGAAAAGGGGAAGAGTTTTATATTTGGAGATAAGCCTTGAAAACTATGTTGGAGACAGTTCACAGAGAGTGTTGAATTCCAGGCTAGAAAGTTTGGACTTTATTTTGTAGGCAGTGAGCAACCCTGAAGATATTTAGTTGAGAAATAATAGAGCTCAGGGATTAAAGGTGGCTGAAAGACAACTTCCTACAAAGCAAAAAAAAACAACAACAACAAAAACCCCAACTGTTTCAAATCAGCTGCTGATTTACCTAATTCATAAATCAGGGTATTTGGCTTTGGTTATCTCCAGAAATGGGGAATGATTAATTTTTAAAGGGACATCAGAGACTTCAGCTCACTTTTTAAAACATAAAAACCTCTATTTTCTTAAAATACACGTACGTTAACCAAAAACTCCAGGGTAAGTTTCTGTTTGGATAATGTTTATTTTGGTACCTTGAAAGCTTGGTGGCTATTTAGAAATTCAGTTACAACTTGCCTTTAAACAAAACCACCCTTGGGAATGGTGGGTTTGAGCTGATCTCAATATATTATCTTGACATTATGAAGCAGTTATGCTGCAGGTTCAAAGGGTTGATTAAATCTTAAAGTGAGCACAGAACAGGCGCCGAACACACACACTTTGTTTAATTGGCTCCTTCAATGGAAGAGACAAAGGGAGAAAAAAAAACAGCAGCATAAATGGAGGGCTATTTTTATTGTTGTTTAAAAGGAGGCCTCCTCTGTGTCAGATGGGAAAATCTAGCATCAGCTCCCATTGCTTTTCTTTAAGCCTGTGGGTACGCAGAGGAAAGCACAAATCAACACTCAGGGCTGGAAGTAAACTGAGGCTCCGAGCCACATAAAAGGCAGTTGGGAGAAAGAAAGGAACGCTAAATACTGACCCAATTGTCCCATCAAACTTCAACTTGCTGTAGCAATTAATCATTGTATATGCATAAACACATACACAAATTTTTAAACTGTATTTAACAGTTTTAACCCGCATGGCAGAGATGTTATTGTTCATTAATAGTAATCAATCTCTACATTTCCCAGCTCCCTGCTAGTTAAGTGGAGGCCATATGAGTAGTTCTGGCCAAGCGGCTGAGAGCAGAAATGATGTATGTTACTTGTGGCTGAGGCATTTAGGAGCCAGAGTCCTCCCTCTGTACTTTCTATTTTCCTGTAACAGTTGTCTTGGGAAGCTCTGGGTTCTAGGTCAATCAACTGAGAGATGGCAGAGTGTCTATCAACCTAGGTTCCTGATGAAAAATAAACTTTAGTTATGTTACACCACTGAAATATTGGGATTTATTAGTACCACAGCATAGCTAGTCTATTCTAGCCGATTCTTCCCCAGGTTCCACCCTTTCTCCCATTATGTTACATCTCCTAACTTTTGACTGGACACATGGCTACCCAAAATGAAGACCGTATTTCTCAACCTTCCCAGTGGCTGGGAGAAGCAATGTTTAAAATCCAGCCAATGGAAGGTAAGTGGGAGGATTGTCTCTTCTTTAAGAAGCATCAGTAACATCTCTTTTGCTCTTCTCCTTTGTCCCCTTCTTTATCCTGTGACCTGGCATGTAGAGGCTGCCATTTTGGACAAGACATCAAGGCCACAAGTAGAACAATAACAGCAGAAGAAGCCAAAGTCCCTGATAGCATGGAGCACAATACCAACTGTGAACAGCCTGCCCAAATGTTTATGTGAGCGAGAAATAAATGTCTAACTTGTTTAATCCATTGCTGTTTCCAGAATCTTTTATATATTCAGATGTTGGGCCATGTCAACCAAATGCCTATCTGGTGGATTATCTGGCTTCACTTCTACAAATATCTTGAAAATGAGTGGCAAAGAAGGCCAGAAACAGCACCAGGACTGCTTAGAGAGTGGATAGGTTAGGCAGATCACTCAGGCTGCCGAGGAGAGCTTGACAACCTTTGAAGTAAAAAGATACTGGGAGAAGCAGAGGATGTTTGAGGTTGTGTGCATGGTTAGCAACAGAGGAGAGTCCAATTTACCTAGGACAAAGAGGCCATCATTGTTAGTAACAACTTAGAGTCCATTTTATCTGCCTCTTCTTAATACTACGATGAGTTAGTTTTACAGGTACTTCATTGATGATCAGCTTGGATGTTCCAGTCAACTAACCACTTGTTGATTCACTTCACATTTAGGATCTTGAACAGAATGACCATATCCAGCCATATTTTTCATCGCTGTCTGTTATGATCTGAATGTTTGTGTCCCCCCCACCCAAATTCATATGTTAAAATCCTAACCCCAAGGTGAAGATATTTGAGATGGGCCTTTGGGAGGTGGTTAGGTCCAGAGAATGGAGCCCTCATGAATGGGATTAGTTCCTTTATAAAAGAGGCCCCAGATCGCTCACCCCCTTCAACTAGGTGAGGACACAGTGAGAAGTCAGCAATCTACAACCCGTAAGAGGGTCTTCACCAGAACCCTACCATGGTGGCGCCCTGATCTTGGACTTCCAGCCTCTAGAACTATAAGAAATAAATTTCTGTTGTTTATAAGCTTCCTAGTCTATGGCAGGAAGCTTATAAACAACTCTTTTGTTACAGCAGCCTAAATGGACTAAAATAGACACTATGGTGCAACACCAGGTTTCCCATCAGAACTTATTGTCCCAGCTGCTGAGAGTACTTCTGGCTGATTGCCCTGAGCTGTCATGTCTCCTGGAAACCACCCTTGGCTGGAGACAGCTACCTTCCCAAGAAAACAGCCCACATTCAACAACTGGTCATTGGGAGAATATAAAGGCTTGGAATACTCCCCGCAACATGAGACAACTGTGAAGGGTCATCCCTGCTTCAGAGCTCCACATAGGGTCAGCTGAGGCCTTTGTTGAGACTCCCTTGCAGCCCAGCTTCTCCCAATGCCTGAGCTACTTCCTTACCTTCCTCAGAGTTGGAGCCCCAGATCTCCAATAGATCCATAAGCTAAATGTCAGAGTTGCCTTCTGGAAGGCCCCGAACTGCAACCCATTCCAAGGCCCTAACCCCACCAGTCCTTAAATATACCACTCTCTGACCTCTGTTTAGTGTCATGTCTCCAGTCCCCTCTACAGGGCTTGCACAGAGGAGCAATTTAGTAAGTGTTTAATAAATTGAATTTAATCAGCAATTTGACCAGTTTACCAGCAGTACCCTCCTCCAATTCTCTAATAAGAATCAGCTATTTGCCAATAGGTTAAGCTAAACTTGCTGCCTGAAGAGCCATGTAGCAATGCTTTCTGAGAGCAGTTAAGGGTCCTGGCAGGTATCTAAGGCCACACAACCAAGCACCAGAAAGCCAGTGCTTTGAACCTTGAACCTTCTAACCTGGAGTCCCTATCACCCTGGACCCCAGGCCTTAGTGAGACCCAGCTTAGAATAGACAAATGGGCACCCAGCCAAAGCACTGCTCTTATTCTGCACAGAGACTTCTCCCTGAAGCTGATCCTTAACCTTTAATCATTTTTCTTTGTCATTAAATCTAGTTTGTAATTATGCTGTTATTTTTGAGCCATCTGGGGTTGCTATTGTTGTAGGTCCCATAAGATCAAATATTGGCTATCTTCGCTTCATTTTTAATCATAAACATTTACTCTTATTGTATGTAATTTGTCCTAACATTTTGCTTTTTTAATACATTAATTTATACCCCTATCATTTTACCACTTTACCCTTTTTATTGTAGCTTGATTTGCCATTTGATTGATTAGCATATCTTTTTAAGCTGGCTTTAGGTCATAAGGGCATTTACTGTTGCCCACAGTGAAAGAGCCAAGTTCCCACATAGTTCTCCCCAGAACCCTTGAGGCCTGCTGGGAATGTGGCAATGTGGTCTCTCCTGTAGGAAGGGATTGTATCTTCCTCCTATCTACCTGTGTCAAATACTACAATTAAGAAAAGATAAAATATAGGGATGAGCAAAAGTGGGCTTACAGTTGCGAGTATGCAAAAGAGAGTTAATTTTTTTTGTATTATTATTATTTATTTATTTGCATTTTTCCATTCGAACAACTATACACCTACTTTTTCACATCTCTAATCCATGGGCTTGAAGCTAGGGTTTGCACTCTAGGACGGTGGTTCTCAACTTTAGCTACATATTAGAACTGTTACAAATATCAATGCCCAGCCATTCTCCATTACATGAGAATCTTGGAGTGGGGACCCTATAACTTTGCTCTTCAAAATGTGGTCCGTGGCCTGGCCATGGCGGTTCAGTGGTTGGGCATCAACCTAGGAACCAGGAGGTCACGGCTCGATTCCAGGTCAGGGCATATGCGCAGGTTGAGGGCTCGGTATCCAATCAGGCAGAAGGCAGTCGATCAATGGTTCTCTCTCATCATCGATGTTTATATCTCTCCCTCCCTCTCCCTTCATCTCTGAAATCAATAAAGATACACACACACACACACACACACACACACACACACACACACACACACATATTTTAATGTGGTCCATGGACCTGCTGCACCAGCAGCACCTAGGAGCTTGCTGCCAACGCAGAATCTTAGGCCCCACTGCAGACTTGCTGAATTGGAATGTGCATTTAGCAAGACCCCCAGGGGATCTGTGTGCACACTGACGTTTGAGAAGCATTGCTTTAAAACACACTTTAACGGTTTTTGCATTTGGCCCCTTCCTTTAAAAAAAAAAATCTTTGATCTGAAGATTTGAGGATTCTGTAGCTCAAATATTTGCAGGTTTAATCATTTCTATTCTCTTTTTGACCCACCTCGTCAATAGGAGATGGTATTTTGACTAATTGGTGATAAAATGTCTCTTTCCCAGGTTGGCTAAATTGTTTCTAATTAAGGAGATGGGGGAAGTTGAATTTATCAGAAGTCCTCCCGGGAAAGCATTATGTTTGTTTGCCTGGAGAAGCCCTGCTGTGCTGGAATAGAGCACGGTGGGCAGGACTGCCAGCAGGTGCCAAACCTGAGTGGAGGAGGAAAAGCACTCTGCTGAAACAAGGAAGGAGTTGGCTCCTGAGAAGTAATGGGAGAAAGCGAGAGAGATGGGAGGGGGAGAAGGAGGCAGGGGCAGAAAGGAGAGCTTTCAAAATCAGCTAAACCTGTGCCACGATCCCTCAGACCTTCCATAAGAGCAATAAATGTATGGGTGTGACAGCAATTGGGGGGAAGAGGGGGGAGACAATGAAAGGTCTGAGTGTGGCCAGGTGGTAACATGGGGACAGAGTAGAAACTTGATGTTTAGATTCTAAGACCAAGGGGACCATGAGGAAGGTGGCCCTCTAGGATCCGCAGAAATCACCCAGGGAATACTTTGGCCCATCAGAGGCCATGGCACTGGGGAGTAGAGTTCAGTTTATTTTCACCTGTAGGGGCGGAAAGGCCTTAGCTGAGGAGTGGGTTCAATGTCTTGCTTCCCCCTACATTGCTGGAAAGAGGATAGGTCCCCACACTGACAAAGGCTGCCTGGAAAGTATAGGCTTAATTTGAACCTGTTTCAGATAAGCAGGCAATTCCTGGCTCCTCCCCCTCCCCTGAAACTCCTATTCCCCAAATGATCTTTCCAAGCACACTTCTAATTCCCAGAGATCCCTGAAGACAGTGAGCGCTCTGCCACATCTGACCCCGGGACCCCTAAACGCAGGTGCCATGTTTGCTTTTAAAACCTTGGTGAAGGTTGGCCAGGGCCTCCTGCTGTGGACAGAATGCTGTGCTGGGAGGATTGCATGCCTTCCTCCAACTGGGAGGACCAAGGCTGGGACTTGTTTCCTCTCACTGGGGGAAAACGGATAATCTCTACAACATTTGTACTTCCTCCAAGCTTTCTCACGCAACCAAACTGATCGTTCCTTTGCTGCAGGATTTGGTAGGAAGCAAGGAAGCTTTTTCCCTCCTCCCTCACTCAGTGGGACTCAGGACAAGTCTGGCCCTCATACCCAGCATGCTTCTCTCTAGACGGCTTGTGTTTTGGCCAAAACATGTCTGCAGCAAGCTCACTATTCTGGTGCCAGAGAGGGTGTTTATAAAAATTGTCCAGATGCTTATTTCTGTCTTTCAGAAACTGCCTTCTGTCTGGTCCAGGTTACAAACTTGTGCCAGAATCCTGGGTCTTGAAAAACTGTAAAGAATATTTATCAACATCACCCAGAAGTTTTCCCCTTTAACCACCCACCCGCCAAACCCCCAACCATTATGCTATTCTAGATTGTTGGAAGGGAGGTCAATACACAGATTTTTTTTTTTACTTTTCTTTTGTGCATTTCTTAATTATGGTAAAAATACACATACATAAAATATACCATTTTAAGTATACAGTTCAGAGGCATTAATATTCTAGGTTTTGATTGAGAATCAAAGTGGAATTATTGGCTAACTGTCAATAACTGTCTGCTTTGTTGCATCCCTCTAATTCCCAATCTTATTTTTGCTTATAAGATAATGACCAGAACAGTTCTTTTTATTGAAAAGTGTATCTTCTTATCTGACTTAGGCTCCCTGCTGTCTTGTTGATGTGTCCAGCCAGGCAAGGCTGACTGGCAGGCCCCACCCCAGAAAATCTGTACAGCTCAGAAAAGTGCTCGTTTGCCTTTGGTTCTCTCTCTCTCTCTCTCTCTCTCTCTCTCTCTCTCTCTCTCTAACACACACACACACACACACACACACACACGGACCTGAGTGCTCAACATGGGCCCAGGTGATTTCTGATTCCATCTCGATAGGTCTCTGAAATAATATTGTTTAAACAGAAAAGGAAGGAGCCCTAGCCGGTTTGGCTCAGTGGATAGAGCATTGGCCTTCGGACTGAAGAATCCCAGATTCAATTCCAGTCAAGGGCACATGCTCAATCCCCACAAGGGGGCGAGCAGGAGGCAGCCAATCAATGATTCTCATCATTGATATTTCTATCTCTTTCTCCCTTCCTCTCTAAAATCAATAAAAATATATTTTAAAAAGAAAAGAAAGGAAAAGTATGCTTGGTAGGGAACAGCATATGGCAGAACACAGAAGCAGCTAACTACAGATCTAGCGCTCACCGCACACTATTTGGAATGGGACATAAAAGATTTCTGAAACATGAACCTGAAGAGGGGAAACAGGGTTAAAATGAAGGTACCAGAATAAGAGAAGTAGGTGTGGTCCTGAAGAAAATGGGGAGCCACGGCAGGGGTAAGAGCAGTCAAAATTAGTCTCTGGCCAAAACCGGTTTGGCTCAGTGGATAGAGCGTCCGTCTGCGGACTGAAAGGTCCCAGGTTCGATTCCGGTCAAGGGCATGTACATTGGTTGCAGGCACATCCCCGGTGGGGGGTGTGCAGGAGGCAGCTGGTCGATGTTTCTCTCTCATCGATGTTTCTAGCTCTCTATCCCTCTTCCTTCCTCTCTGTAAAAAATCAATAAAATATATTTTTTTAAAAAATTAGTCTCTGTAGGTAAGAGCTTGATCATAAAGAAGACCTGCTGAGGTCTGAGTTTCAGATCTCCTTGGTCTAGGTTCTGCCATTACCACAGAAGAGGAGGGACCCAGGGAGCTGGTGGGTGAAACCCAGCAAAAACCAACGCAAAGAAGGCGGTTGATGACTGGGCGTATAGAAGGAAGAAGGTCTATAAGGAGAGCAAGGTCCAGACATACAGAGACAGAGACAATGGGAGAGCAGTCACAGAAAGGGACTTCCAGCTAAAGAACTAGCTTGAGTTCCATGGAGCAGATATACCCACTCACCTCTCCACCCTGAAGGCTGCTCCCTGGGAACACCTGCCATTCACTGACCGTGGGCTTTTCTGACTGTGGGAGCTCACTCAGTCCACACATAGGACAAGCCAGCAGCCCTCTGCCATAACGGACAGGAGTGGTGGGTACATACCCAGCTCCCTCCCCATGCAGGTGGGAAAAGCCTGAGGTGTATGTCCTACACTGTCTCCCAGAGTTCTCCACATGGAAACTGACTCATGGCACATTCTTCATCGGCTGTCTTCCTTTCCCTGTCTATTGGAGTTTCCTTCACCTCCCACCTCAATTCTTCACATCCTAATCCTTATCTCTCCAGGAAACCCAACCCATAGCCCACAGCCCAACTATTGCTATGAGGACATAACTATCCTGAGCCCCCCCATGCCACTTCACAACAAGCTTCCAGAGCCTTCCAGCTTCTCCGTTATTGTGTAACCAGAGCCACTAGATGTGCACTCGAGGTGTTCAGCATTGGATTCTGGGGTCTCTTTGTCCCCCTCCCCCCAGTTCTTCACTGTGTTCTTCCTGGCCTGGTTATCCCAGCCAGGGGAGGAGATGGACACAGGGGCTCCCCCCTATCATGGTGTCCTACCTCCACAACCATGACCACGAAGAATTCAAAGCTGAGACGAGGGCCTGGGGGATTTGGAGCCCCTTCCTACCATGCTCCATGGATTTGGACAGTGAATGTCTCCCAGTGCTGGGAGCAGGTGGAGTCCTTTTACTAACTTGTCATGACACCAAGATTGTTTAGTTTCTCTTCATCAGACTTTGAAAGGAGTCTTTGAGAACTTGGAGGGTAGTCTGTCAACCATAGCAGCGCTTCCCCTCTCCCAACTCTAAGGCAGAGAGGAAAGAATTTATTATTTTATTCCAAGAGGAAAACCGAAGTGATATTGGAGTACTGAAGCCTCCCACCCCCCAGCCAGCCTCAAGGAGATGAATGGCCAGCTTCTGCTCATTAACTTAATTTGTTGCTGAGAAAATAAAAAAATAAAAAGACTCACGGGCTATTAGGCTGCTCTCAAATCATAGGGAATTGGTGCTGACTCGAGAGATTTATGGAAAATTAGTGCAGTGAGGGGAGGCCAGTCTGGATGCAAATAAGAGATGCCAGACCTGTGAGTGGGATGCAACTGCTAAGCCCAATCTAAGTCCCTCCCGGAATGAGCTGGGCCCTGCAATTGGCTCTGAGCAGCTGTCTTATCTATCAGTGGGGCTGCAGACCCTTGGAGGAGACTCCGCTATTCATTCAACTCAGCTCCCGACACTAGGTGGCCCACTCCTCACCTTCTGTCAGGGATGATGTCAGAGCGTCCCCTTGCCTGCCATCACAGGGCCCCTGGCTGGCATGATGCCTCTCAGTCCCTTCCTGCCACTCTCTAGGGGCCCCAGGCATGTTCCTGGATCTCCTCCAAGCTGCACAGGGCCCAGGGGAGGCTGGATCAGAGGTGGGCAGGGAAAAGTCAGGGCCTCTCAGTGTAACGGAGCCTCACCGCTGTTTCTACTCCATCAGGCCTCTCCCTGGTGGTGCAGGCCACTTTCCAAGGAAGGTCCTGCATCCTCTCCAGGCAGGCAGCAGGGTGCTCCCTCTGCCTGGAGTTTCCAAACCTGTCTCATCAGCCACACACACACACACACACACACACACACACACACACACACACACACACATACACACACACCCCAGTCTCTGGATTTTGACCTAGAAGGAGGCCAGGGAGTAGATTGCAACTCTCCAGTCCTTATTCCCCCACTCATAGCTCCTTTCCCTGAGCCCAGAAAGGGTTCCCATCCCCTTCACCCCCACCATGTGGCATATAACCTGCATGGCCTCATGCCATGACATTGAACTGGACAGCATTGAGCTTTCCCAATATTTAAAGAGAAGCTTTGGGGAACTTAGAAAGCCCTTTTGTGTCTCAACAAAGCCCAGCTCTGGCAAACACAAATTCTTGCCTTCCACAATTCTCATTCTGAAAGGGTTTCCTTGAGAGTGCGTATTGAATATCAAAAGCTAAATGTTGACTCCTTGTCTTCCTTCACCCATGAATCATAATTAGTGGAGGCTCAGAAACAATAAGAACTACCAGCAGCAAGGATTGCATCCGTGTGTGTAAACAGTTAATATCAGATCTGGGCTGATGTGGGCCTCCCTGGGAATGACCTCAGCCTCCCTCTTTTCACTGCCTGTTTCCTGGGAACTACACGATAAATTTGAAACATTGTGAGTAGGCTTGCAGGCCCTGGGCCTACCTGACTCAGACAGTATAAAAAGCTAATGGGGCCCTAGCTGGTTTGGCTCAGTGGATAGAACGTTGGCCTGTGGACTGAAGTGTTCTGAGATCTATTCTGATCAGGGGCACATGCCCGGGTTGTGGGCTTGGTCCCCAGTAGGGGGCATGCAGGAAGCAGCCAATCAATTATTTTCTCTCCTCATTGATGTCTCTCTCTCTCTCTCTCTCTCCCTCTCAACTTCCTCTCTGAAATCAATAAAAATATTTAAAATTTTTTAAAAAGCTAATGGGAAGCAAAAGCTGTGGTTTCTGTGTCAAGGCGACCGGCAAGCACCTTGGTCCCCCACTGTGGCAGCCCATACACACCCCATGTGGAGACACAGAGGAAATCAAAGAAACTTTGTACTTGGGGAGCTGATGATCTCTGGATAAGGACAAGTTGGGTAGCCTGTCCCTCCTTTCCTCCATCCTTCCATAAAGTGGGTAGGGGGAGGAAAAAGAAAGAGAGAGAAAGATTTTAAGGAATTGATTGGCTCATGAAATTATGGAGGAATGGTGAGTCCAAAATCAGATGTGGAAGGCCAGCAGGCTGGAGACTCGGGAATAGCAACAGTTTGACTCCAAAGACAGTCTGCTGGTAGAACTTCTTCTTTCTCAGGGAGACTGGTCTTTGTTCTATTAAGGCCTTCAAGTTATTGGATGAGGCCCACCCACATGGAGAACCATGTGCTTTCCTCAGAGTCCACTGATTTACATGTTAATATCATTCAAAAACACCTTCACTGAAATACTCGGAATAATGTTCAATCAAATATCTGGGCACTGCGGCCCAGCCAAATTGACATATAAAATTAACCCTCATACTAAGTAACCACAGTAAACATAAAGTACTTGCATCTCCTGGAATTTGATTGCCAACTTGAATCATAACCATAATCTTAACCCATAACCACCACTGTCTAAGCACAATCACTGCTGGTTCTCTAAGTGCTGAGCTGCTGCAAGGGTCTATGGGAGGCACAGCAGCCCAAGGGGAGGCCACTCCCTCCCCACCTGACCATTTGCATCTACAGTCCTGCCTGCAACTATGCAGGAAGCTCCCAGGAGAAAGTCCCATGGCTCTTGTTTGCCTTGTAGACCAGGGCTTGGGGATGGAGCCCAGGTTCTCGACCCCTACCTCTACGCTCTCCATCAGTCATAGCCTAGCCCAAAACACTGTAAGCCCAGAGGCAGGTCTGCCCCTAACATTTGGAGACAGGAGTACAAAGAAAGGTCCCCACTTGAAGCCCACCCCCTTCTCACACCACCCATGTTACTACCCTGGGGTATTGCATGCATGGGTGTGGACGACAGAGCCTTCAAGTACAAGCTCTGTCCATGACCACCACTACCTTCCTTGGGGATGCTCGCCTATGGCATGGTCTAACCTTGGGAAGACAGACCCAAAGAAGATGCCCACCCAGGGCACAGAAGTGGGCTGAGGCCATTTAAAGAGAGACTTCCCGAGTCCTGCTTCCCCTGAGAATGGCCTAGGGGTAAGGGAGGTAACGGGAGGGAACTCCTGGTGGACAGGTTTCTGTGGCACAGTGCGGTGAGATGGGAAGTTCTTCTAAAGCAGAACTGCTCAGAATTGGTCCCCAAAGCAGTGTCAGCTCAAGAACCATTTGCCAAGGGCCCATGACAAGGTTAGCACAGAAATCGAGTAAGCATTTAGGAACTTGACAGCAATTTGGCCACCTAATGTTATGTCTTTTAGATCTAATTTAAATTTTAAAAACAAAACAAAACATTTGGCCTTTATTTCGGGCGTTGTTGGTTCTTTTACATTTTATTTTTCTAGTAATTCATTGGTACTGTATGTTACAAAAGCACCGGTCTGCAACAGATTGGAACATGTTAAATCTGGCTCTTCAGCATGAATAGCTTGGAAGGCTTTGGTCTACAACACAGAACAAGGTCAGGGGCCCCGCCTGTCCCGGCGGAAGGGCGGCGGTACTTCCCAGAGGCATGACAGGGGAACAGGCAGCCTGGTCCCCCTGGATGCTCAGAGGCTTGCCCTGATCAGCGAGGGCAGCAGGGCATGTGCCCAAGCCCTCCAAAAAGAACCAGGTGGGACACAGAGGAGACAGGAAGAACTGCTGAAGACGGCATCTATACTTTACACAGAGTCCCCGACACTTGAGTCTCTGCTGAGCCACTTGCCAGCTAAGTGACCTTGACCAAAGTACCTTCCCTTTCTGAGCCCCCGTTTCCTCACCGGCGAACTGGTCTGAGGATTGAACAGGTTAAGGCCTGTGAAGCATTCAGCTCCACATTATAAGGCCTTACGAGCTGGGAACTCAGAAGCTACCTTCCCCCTCTGTGCTCATACCCAGGATGTAAGGACAGACAATGGGATGGGGGAGCAGACCCCACCCCACATGCCCTCCACCTGCAAACCTGATGATCTCTGGTGGCCCTCAGTCCTGCCAGCCTCCTAGATGCCAAAAGCCATAGAACCTGCTCAGCAATTCCCACCCACTTGGGCCTGAGTCACTGCCCGGGATCCTGTGAGGCAACAGAGAGGCTGAAAATGTTAGCAAATACCTAGGATCCTGATAAGATTATGGACATTTACTGTTTCCCTTATGGTAAGCTTGGGAGCAACAAATACTAGAAATATTACTCAGCCTCCACCAGGCCCCATACCCAGAAATGGAGAGAAAGAGTGGGGTTGAACTGGCAAGAGCAATAGCCTTGGAGATCAGGGGTATATGGTTCTGACTATATGGTTTCACAAACTGTGTGACTTCAGGCCATGCTATGTAGGATTTGTCTTGGTTCCGGTTTCTCAGACGCAGAGGCTGAGACACAGATTCAGATGTACATGGGTTATTGGGGGGAGTGGCGGGGGTTGAGGTGAAAGAGAGTAAGAGATGCAAGGCAGGACAGGGGGAGGAGCTGGGTAAGAGTGTGTTTTCAGCTGAAATCTAGCCTCTGTCCGGTGGAGCTCTGGGGCATGAATGGCACAGCAAAGTTGTCCCTCCTAGAGGCAAGGAGGCTAAGCTGTTATATCCCCAACTCAGTAAACCATGGGCTAAATAGTGGCCCCAGGTGCGCTCCTACTCTCCCAGGCTTCTTCCACAAGGCAGCTTCCAACCAGAGTCAGTCTCCCAGAGAAGGTCCCCGGGAGTGAGCTGTTAGTAGCCAAGCCTGCAGCTACTGGGGATGGATCCTGCGGCCTGGGCACCAACAGCATTCACTACAGGGTCGTTGTAGCACATACCCGCTCCCTCCCTCACCCCCACGGAACCCCATGGGACTCCCAGGGAATGTGTGACTTCCATCACAGCCCAAGCACCCACCCTCCTGGCCAGTCTAGGAAGGGTCAAAGGGGCTTGGTATCTGGTGGGTGTGAGTGTGGGAACAGTTTACAGAAATTTATGAAAAGCAAACACAGGCTTCTCCCCTGGGAAAGGAACAGGGAAACACTGAGCTCCAGTTGAAAGAGAAGTTTTTGAAACAGGAAAATTTATTCAGAGTACAACCAAGCCCCTGAATCAACAAATTGTGGCCTTATCTCTGAGTATGTGGGTCACTCTGACTCTCTCTGTTCTGCTGACCTCTCTTGGCCACGCTGGACCTTAGGGCAGAGGTCTCAGGCCCAAGGTGGCTGAGGAGGCTGGAGAACAGGGCCCTGGGGACTGGGCCGTGGGTCCTGCCGTGTGCTGAGAGCCAAGGGTAGAATCACGAGGTGCCGGGGAGTAAGATGCTGCAGGCTGCCCCACTGGCTTTTATTTTTAAAACTCCTTATCATTTCTCTGGAGATTTTTTTTTTTTAACTGCCTGGAGCTGAGTGCTGAAGGAGGCCCAGGCCGTGGGTCACTATCGTTTTTCTGTGTCCCCTGGGCCCTCACCCGCACATCATTGCTCTGTGAGGACAGAGACCATATACCCTGTGCTAGTTTGCAGGAGGTTTTTAGGCCTGGCAAAATGCAGGTGGGACTCCTTGAAGCAAACCTTATGTTTACAAGTTAGATAGACTCAAACAGTAAATTCAAGGTAGTTATTCCATTTTCTTTTCTTTTTTTTTTTTTAATATATTTTTACTGATTTCAGAGAGGAAGAGAGAGACAGAAACATCAATAATGAGAATCATTGATCGGCTGCCTCCTGCACGCCCCCTACTGGGGATCGAGCCTGCAACCCCAGCATATGGCCCAACCAAGAATTGAACCATGACCTCGTGGTTCATAGGTCAACGCTCAACCACTGAGCCACACCGGCTGGGCTAATTATTCCATTTTTCTGAAGGACTTATTGTTTGACAAGGGGGCCAGATTTCATCCTCTTTCATGATCATATTTGACGTCAGAGACTTTACTAAACTAATCTGCTTTTTGGAGCCTGCCTTGGGGTCTAAAGCAAGGGCCTCAGTTGGCAGCAGCATGGAGGGGCAACACCTGCAACGAACCTGGAGTCCACGTGTGGCCCATCCCTAGGGACAAATTCAGTGAACTCCGGCAAGGACCCTCTGTCTATAAGTCCCTTGCCAATCTGCTCTCTAAACTACCCTCTCAGGGCCTGTAGCCTTTCCTTGGACTCACCATCCTACTGACAGGGAAGAATCTCCCTATATTATTTGGATTTTCCCCAAAGCAAACCCTAAGACAAAATTTCTAGAGCAAGCAGTTTATTAAAATAAAGTGATTCTGGTGAACACAATAGGCAGGTGTGGAAGTGAGATGAGGAAGGGAAGAGAAAGCAGAAAATATTACTTATTTATATTAAAGTATAAATATTACAGAGATAATACGTAAATATTTAAAACAATGGTCCAATCCCGCCTGTTGAAGGGAGAGATTCATTCTAGAGAATGAGGCAGGGAAGGGTGAGGCCAGTGAAGGCAGAATTCACTTTGGTGCCAGAGAAAGAGCACTAGATTAACAAGCAAGAGGTCTGGGTTCCAGTCCGGGCTCTACCAGTGAAATGTGACTCTCTTTCTGGGCTTCACTACCCTCGTGGTGAAATGAACCCATCAGATAAAAACCAGTTGGTTTCTCAGTATTCAGCAAACATACCTATCAGCTAGAGATCAGTCACAGAAAATGGAAACTACTTGAACTGTACTAAACAAAAATGGATTTAGTAGGAGCAACTAAGTACTGAGAAAATTGGGGGAAAAGTTGAAAGCGCCATGATACCCAAATCCGCGCAGAAAGAGCTCAGCAGGGGAGGTGCGTCCTTTGCCACATGCAGAGGGACACATCACCTCACTGGTGCCAGGGATCCCAGGTCTCCTGTGCAACCGCTTGTTCTAGAGTCAGGCCACACCCTTTGGGCCTCCGCCAACAAAACATGGAGCTCGGAGCTCTGCCTCTCAGCACCCATGAAAGCAGTGAGCAGCCACTGGAATGCTCTGCTGGGAAACCCATCATCTTAGTGGCCAGCACAATCAGTGGAAGCAGCAGAGCATTGGCCTCTGTCTCAATCCCATTCAGATCCCAAGTTTGAGGGGTCTGGGAAATGTGGATTTTGCTTTTCCAGACCCTCCTAAAAGAGCACGAGAAGGAAGTTGGCATGGATGATGAATCCAGTACAGTGTCCATCCCAGGCGTTTTGTGCCAGGCACTGGGCACTGTGCAGCACACCAGAGATTCTAAAAGCTCCTGGATACACCCCTATCCCCAAGGAGCTTATAGGCTATCTGTAGAGCCTACAAGTGCAATACAGTGGTGCTCTTACCAGTTAAGTCAATAATGAATGATGGAGGGGAAGATGGACAAGAAAGAGCCCAAAGCAGGGGTATAGGCTGTTGTCCTGAGGATGACAAAAAGTTCAGAGAGAAAAAGTAGTTTGGGTCACTCTTGAAAGGTTAATTAGGGAGAGAGGTAATCTTAGGGGAAGGAACAGCAGGAACAAGGGCACAGATGGATGAGGAGTAATTTGAGAAACATAGCTGTGTGGTATGCAGGGCCAAGGCAGGAGGTGATGGGGTTGGGGATATCTGCTGCAAAGATGGGGAGCAGGGTCAAGCAGGGTCTTTTAAGCCACGCAGAAGACCTAAGAAGGTCCATGAACACCGGTGAAAGATTTTAAGCAGGAAAAAAACTATAGATACGGTTAGACTATTGTCAGAAGCCCTGTAAAGGGAATCCAGAAATCCAAAAGACAAGACTAGGACATTCCGAGGAGAGAGAGAGAAGAGAAATGGGGAGTGTGCAGAACTGTGAGGAACTGAGGCCATGCAGGATACTTCCTGTGAAAGGGTGGAGGTTCTCCAAGCACAGCTGCTCTTAGTGGCTCATGTAGCTGGATTGGGGTGAGAGGCCACAGGTCAAAAGTCAATGCCCAACAGCATCCAGTGCAGGGGAAATGTTCATTTTGTCAAGCTCACTGCATCAGATCCTTTTCTCTTCACCATGCCCCTGTCTTCCAGGAGTCTCCCTATAACAGCCAACAGAACCCTGGCCTTACTGTGAACAAGTGAAGAGCAGAAGTGGTCCCACAGTCCTCTTTCACGTAGCCATGGGTATGCCATGAATCCTAGCAGGTCTTCTGGGACAGCTTCTCCCAGCCTCCCCCTCTGTCTGAGTCCAGACCTCAGGAACCTGTACTCCTCACCCCCATGGCAGCTTCTCTACAGCCAAGTTCAGCAAACTTGTCTGTGATCACACTGGCACTCAGCTAGGCTGCCCCAATGACTGAGGAGATATTCCCCCCACGCAGAGAGTCTTTTAGAGAGCTCTGCATGAGCATGGTTCTTCTGGCTAAGCGGCACAGTAACCACGTGAGTTGCTTCTCCAATTCAAGATATGATATAGAGTACCTCCTTTCACATTGCCTTAGTTATTCACTCAAGTTCTATTAGAAGTCTAACATCTCTCTCTCCCAAACAGGCTCCTCTTTGCAAATATTTTAAGAACCTTGAAGAGGGCTCACTCTCGATTCCAAATGCCAGCCAGAGAGAGAATTAAAGTCCCACCAACTTCTGGGGCTATAATTTCTTGTTTTTTGTCAGTGTACAAGACTGGGCCTATGCATCCTTGTCCACAGCTGGATTTCCCCGGCCCAGATACAGTGATGGCTCCATTTGGGATCTGAGGCTACAGCTCGCTTGGTTTACAGCCCAGGCTCACTCATCATACCACAGAGCTGACCACTGTGATAGGGGACTCCTAGCCTCACATACATTGGACCACAGCAAGTTCTCCCTTAAATAGCCTATAGTCTTCATGCTGAGCACCATCCTCAGCCTAGATAATTCTACTTCTGGAACTTCTTTGCTCTTCCCAGCCTCTGGGTTTGGTCCACACCAACAGATTTCCCTAACTGAATCTCCAGGAATAGAAGTTGAAATCTTTGTCCTTCTTGCTCACAAAAGCTCCTGGGACCCTTTTGCAAATAACTTGTTTTATCACGCAGAGCTCTGCATGTCAAGAGGAAGATTTCCCTTAGCCTCACAAAGCAAGACTAGTGTCAGACACTCTGTGGTCATCTTCTATGCTGTTCAATAAATGCTCTGGTTCTCTCTTTCTGGAACAAAATAGAATTACACTTCTCTGCCCCCTTGTGGTAGGGGTGGGCCATGTGATCAGCTCTGGCCAATGAGATATAGTGTGGGCTGGCTACATAATTTACAGGGCCCAGTGCGAAATGAAAATGTGGGGGTTCCTTGTTTAAAAATTAGTTATTTCAAAATGGCAACAGCATAGAATTAAACCTAGCATAGAGCCCATCTGAGCTTAGGGCCTTATACAACTGCACAGATTGCATGCCCATGAAGCTGTCTCTCCATGTCACTTTTGGGTGGAGGCATTTAATTACCTATGTGACACACTCTGAAGATCTGTCTTTCCTTCCAACAAAAAGACCAGCAACATTTCATATTGTGGACTGCTCCATCAACCTAGATCCCTAAGAGCGACAATGAGCAGAACCCCTCCCCACCCCACCTGTGTTAGACATGTAGGACAGCAACAAATAAGCCTTTGTTGTTGGGTTTGTTATTGCAACACAAAGTACTTCATTCTGATCGAAGCACACCCTAACCCAAGACAGTAGGTTCCTACTTGCCACATATTTATCAAAAAGATAACTGTCTGACCCATCCTGTCAATCCAACGAACAGCTAGCTTCTTCTCTAGATTAAAATCTGTGCTTGGTATTGAACCACTTGCATAACTTTAGTGCTCAGCACAGTGTCTGATCCAAGGTAAGCTCCCAGTAATTAATTCTAGACATTCTAAATATTTTGAAGTTTTCCATTAGAAATTATTAGATGCTTGTTGCACTCTACATTAGAACCCTAACACAGTGAGTCCTAAACAAAAAGGAAATGTATTAGCTCTCATAGCTGGAAGTACAGAGGTAAGGCAAGCTCTGGCTCCATCTCTTGGAGATTCTCTCAGTTCTGTTCTCCTCTGTGAGGACTTTGTTCCCAGGCCGGCTTCTCAAGATGGCAAAATGGCAGGCAGCAGCAAAGGGGGAAGTGGGCTTCTTTGGTCAAAGCCTGGAGAATCAACCTCTTCAGATCTCCTACTTCCTTCAAGGTTTGGCCATGACATCAGCTTCAAGGTCCAGGGCCCCTTGCCCTCCATTTCCAAAAGGGCCACTTACTGACCTTAATAATGCAAAACTAATACCCACTTATTATAGAAAATTTGAAAAGACTCAATAGTTGAATGAGCCAAAACCGGTTTGGCTCAGTGGATAGAGTGTCAGCCTGCGGACTGAAGGGTCCCAGGTTCGATTCCGGTCAAGGGCATGTACCTTAGTTGCGGGCACATCCCCAGTAGGGGGTGTGCAAGAGGCAGCTGATCGATGTTTCTCTCTCATCAATGTTTCTAACTCTCTATCCCTCTTCCTTCCTCTCTGTAAAAAATCAATAAAATATATTTAAAAAAAATAGTTGAATGAATAAAAATAATCACCCACAATCAAGAAATATTTTTGTCTATATCCTTCTAATCTTATCTCTATGAATTTTTACATAGTTGAGGTCATGAGGTATATATAATTTTATGTGTTAGCTTTTATTCTTAATGTAATGTTTATACAATATAGCATTTCCCATCTTTTACAAAATATTTATAGTACTTTACAGCTTAATAATAATCTGTCCTCTGTCTATAGTTCATTCAATCTTTCCCCTTCCATTGAACATTTAATTTGTTTTCAGTTTGTTGATGAACTGATGCTGATAAACATTTTCATGCAAGAGCTTTTGACATTGCCAAACTGTCTCTTTGAAATAGATCCCCAGATATAGAATCACTAAATCACTAGATATAAAATTTTATAGCTTTTCCTACATATTATGAAAATTTTGCAAAATAGGTTGCACATTGAAACTCCTGTTTGCAATTTATGAGAAAGTCTGTTTAACTGCATGCATTAGTTTCCTATTGCTGCTGTGACAAATTACCATACATCTGAGGGCTTAAAGCAGCACAGATTTATTCTCTTATGGTTCTGGAGGCCAGAAGATCAAAATCAGTTTTAATGGGATAAAGTCCGTGGTTCCTCCTGGAAGCTCTAGGGGAAAATTCATCTATTGCCTCTTCTAGCTTTTGGAGGCCACTTACATTCTTGGACTTGTGACCCCTTCCTCAAATCACTCCAGTCTCTTCACATCTCCTATTACACTTCTGCGGGCAAATCTCCCTGCCTTCTTCTTATAAGGACACTTGTGATTACATCTAAGGCCCACCTAGATAATCCAGAATAATCTTAAAATTCTTAATTTAATCACATCTGAAACATCTCTTTTGCCCTATAAGGTAACATGTGAAGGTTCCGGGGATTGGGCATGGATATCTTTTTTAAAAATCTTGATTGTTGAGAGTATTACAGATGTCCCCCATTTATTTCCCCTTGCCCCTACTCCAGGTTGCACCCCACCCTAGGCCTTCACCACCCTATTGTCTATGTCCATGGGCAACGCATATATGTATATAAATTATTTGGTTAATCTCTTCCGGCCCAGGACATGGATATCTTGAGAGGACATTATTCAGACTATACTACACTACTGGTATACTCTTTCCAACATCAGGTATTCCTGTTTTTCCTTTATTTTGATAGATTGGAACATTAAAATATCAATGACAAGTTAATTTTCATTTTATTATCTTGCCATTTAAATGTTCTATTTTATGACTTGTCTGCTCACCCACGTGTCTACTGACATATTAATATTATGCTTACAAATTTAAAATGCTTTTTATATAGTGAGAACATCAACCTTTAATTTGTGGTGTGTATTGTAAGATTTCTATCCCAGTTGATTAGTTGGTATTTTAATGTTTGTGTGTTTTCAGCAGCTATTTTTTTCTTTCATATCTCTTTTGCAATTTATTTTTTAATGTACATAGAGTAAGATTTGCTCTGTTGCTGGTACAGGTCTATGAGTTTCAACAAATGTAGAGTTGGCCTATCTCTTGATTATGGTGATGTTTACACTTTTCTGCAACAATTTTGATATTTGTTTAATTATGGTGGGATGGGAACAGGATGGACTACAGATAGAAACTTTAAATGTTATACAATAAAATTTGTAACTTTTATGATTTCTTCCAACTTTTTTAACCTTATTAAGTATTCCCAATCTGGAGATTATTTCATGCTTTTATAGTATTTTTAATATTATATTTGATTCTTTAATCCATTAAAATTTATTTTGGTGTATAGTAAGATGAGACTCTAAATTGATTTTTTTGTTCAAGTTGGTAAACTATTATTCCAGAATCATTTAATGAATAATCCATTTCTTCCCTACTGTTCTGTGAGTCCACCCAAGGGAGACATTTAAAGGTACAATTTCAGGAGGCTAAATAAACTCTTAAAGTTTTTTTTGTGTGTGTGTTTTTTTTTTATAAAAAGAAAACCTGTATTTTCTTGCCCTAAAGTAAAAAAGAAATCTTTGCTGAGTTAAAGTATTTTTACTGTTAATTTTTAACACATCCTGGATTTCCATGCCAAGAATAAATTAGAAGTCATTTTTCCCCCAGCTCTAGAGTAAAGCTAAGTAAAAAGTGACAAGTTTAGCCAACCAACTGTTGGTTATTCATGAAATCTCAACTTCTGTGCAAAATTTGATGGTGTGTGTGTATGCATGTGTGTGTGTCTGTGTGTGTACATGCGTGTGTTTAGCTTAAGCCCTTGTTCCTCAAAATGTGATCCTCTAGCCACCAGCATCAGCCTCAAGTGGAAGTTGGATCTAGGCCCCACCCGGATTTACTGAATGGGGATGTGCACATTAAAGCCTAAGAATCGCTAGCTTCGGCCTGGCCTTACCCCTAGACTTGGCTTGAGCTCCCATTTTGATAAATTCTGTCTGCACAGCAGTCTTTTAATCATAACAAAGGAACGAACAGAGGCCCATCCCAGTAACTCCATCCAAGGGGACTGGGAGGCACTGAGGCAACTCCAGGGATGAGTTGTTTGGTGCTCCTCTCAACGTGAGGAGGTCCCTGGCCATCACTTTTGTTCTCCACCATTAATGGGACTCCCCCCTCCCCACCCCCACCCCCAGTTTGGTCTCTACTTCTTTTTGTCTTCTTATGTTTCCCTTAATATATATTAGCTGGTTCTTTCCATGACTTTCTGATAAAATTCCATAAAGAGATTGTCTGATTGTCCTAATGATTCACCTCACTCTATTAAGAAGAACTTCATGCACAGGCTTCCTCATGGTCAGCCTGTGCACTGTCTACCCCTGGGCCTACTGTGGGCCCACCACCAGTGGTCACCTCCCTTATCAGCAAGGGTGATACAGTCTCACTTAGAAGGGCCCATGGGTGTGAAAGGGCCAAGTACTATCACACATGCTCTTCTTACACTTAAAAAGACAGCACTGTGGTCCACCATAGCATGAGATCTGAGTTCTTTCCCCAGGGATGGAACTGAATTTGTTGAAAATTCTCCTAAAAGCACTTTTGTGTGTGATTGGTGGAGACTTGACTGTATGTATGAGTAAGGGGTCATTGAGTACTCAGGAAACAGAGAATGTACTATCCCACCCATAAATCAGAATCACAGTCTTGTCCACAACTGTCAATCTTTTGCACACCATTCCAACCAGATATAAGCTTTTCACCTACTTTCTTTCCCCTGGTATTTTTCTCTTGGCCTTATGTGTTTGATTCTGAGAGGCAGTCCCTAGACTGTCCTGTCTTTTTTTTAAAGATTTTTATTGATTTCATAGAGAAAGGGAGAGGGAGAGAGAGAGAGAAACATAAATGATGAGAGAGAATCATTGATCAGCTGCCTCCTGCACGCCCCCTACTGGGTATCAAGCCTGCAACCTGGACATGTGCTCTAACTAGGAATAGAACCGTGACCTCCTGGTTCATAGTTCAACGCTCAACCACTGAGCAACACCAGCTGGACTGAGCTGTCCTGTCTTTACCCCATATGTAGGTTAATGTCTCAGACACAACAAGCTAGTTCCAAATCAAGGACACAAGAGTGAGCTTTCCAGATGGCTGGGGAGGGCAGAAGCTGCTCCCACAATCCAACTTCCAAGGGCTCATCTCAAGCCTGACCTCTGTTCTTTCCAAGCCAGCATTCAGGAATCATTTTGACCAAATAGGACACAATGATTAGTGACCATTTACTGAGCATCTGCCAAGCTGAGGAAGAGAGGAAGGAGAACCAGTCCATGCCCTTGGAGAAATAATCATCTTCTAAAAGATAAAACCAACCCACAGTAAAGAGAAAAGCAATTATCAACAATCATGGGCTTTTACTTGAAGGTAGTAGAGAGGAGAAACCCTACAGTCTAGTCAGTGTTTATCTTTCCATTACGATTCTCACAAATAAACTGGCAAAATCCCATCTGCCAGCTAGTGCATTTATTGTGCACATTCATTCACTCATTCATTCAACAAACATATGTTGAACACTCAGTGTCATTTAATCCTCATGATAATGAAAGTCCGATACTATTATTCCCATCTTACAGATGAGGAAACTGAAACCTGAAGAGGCGAAATGACTTGCCCAAGGCCACATGGCTCACAAGGGATTGGGCTGGGATTTAGACTCAGGGTTGCTGGCTGATTCTCAAGCCCCGACCCTCAGCCATTATGCCATTGACTCCTTACCCAGGGCTGGGACTCAAACGAGCAAGAAAGGAGGGCACTCCTGGAAGAGGTGGGGTAAGAAAGCTTGCTGTTGGAAAAAGAGAAGATATTTTCTCCAGACAGGAGTAAGAGCTAAATGAGAGACTTAATTGCCTCCTGTATAAGAACCTAGGAGGTGAAGTACATTGGGACACTTGTGGAGGTCTTGAAGGCCAAGCAAAATTGGGGAAAGGGCACATAAGCTCCGTCAGGCCTCCCTGGGGGAGGGGGAGAGGGGCAGAGGGGGAGGAGGCCCAGCCTGCACAGGTGAGCATTGGCAAGGGTGAAGGAGGCGGGCTTCTCCATATTATGCGGAGTCCAGCCCCTGGGCTTCCCTATAACATACCTCAGACCAAGTATAAGTAGGGTAAGTGACAATGAGAACAAGACAAAAACAGAAGAGCCACAGGGCAATGGAAAGACCCAGAATACTATCTTCCCAACATTACAAAGGCACATCAGCCCCTTGTCCATACACAGAAAAAGAGGGAGGAGAGCTGAAAGGAGAAGCAATTTTATCCAGAGGATCCCAGGCATTAATTAAAGGGGACTGGTTAAAATATTGCATTATGATATGTGGGGGAAGGGAGGTCAGGTCTCTTCCACTGCTACTGAATGAAGGGAGTTTATATAAGAAAACAGCAAAGTGATTACAAACAAACCACATTTTCTCTGATAAACAAGTATTTTGTACATCTGCCCCACACGCACAGGTGCACACACATCATGGAGTCACATTTAATTCACAGGTTGGGCTCTAAAGTAAGGCGAAATCACATTCTGTTTTTGTTTTTTAATATTCTTAAAAATCCCTTCAAAAGTCACCACACTGCAGACCAGCGTAGTCGAACTCTGGAATAGAAACCTAATTCTAAAATTGAGCACCAGAATGAAAAATGCACATCTTTAAACCCTGCACTCACCCTCCAGCCCCTGGATCCCAGGAGGCATATGAGGTTCTGAAAGCAGAGCAACTGCTTCATTTTGACAGTGAACACTGTTGTGGAAGAAGAAGGAACTGATATCTCAGTCATGGGCTTGATGTCCTCCTACAAGATGAGCCCAGAGCTCCTGGAACTTACACAGCAGCCCACATGCTGAGAAGAAAGCATCCATTTAAGGAAATTTCTAAAATTTCTGCTCAAAGTGTGAGAAGAGTAACTTTGGATTAATACTTCAGAGAGCCACATCCCATTGATACCCTCACACCTGGCAGTCATTAGTTAGGAGCAGTCCCCCGGCTACGATTTCCAAGTTATTCCCTGTACATAAAGTGGGTTTGTGCACAAAGGAGCCTGGGAAATATAGCTCTCTACAACCCAGAGCAGATCAGGGAGAAGGGCATGAAATGGGTCTGTGGGCAAACCGATGAGAGGCATGCCTGGTGACTTAGGAGACTCAGTCTTAGAGTCATAACGCTTAAGTTCTGGTTCCCAATGTCTATGTCATGTTTTAAAAAGATAACTCAGAGTTACCCGACGAGCTCTCAGAACTTTCTAAAATTAGAACCTGATTGCATATGATTACGAGGTTCCAAGGTAGATGCCACCCTCCGTAACAGGACAGCTGGCTCAGCCAGGTGGTGTGCTCCCGGGAACTTCCAGCCCTGGATTTTCAGTTCTCTGAAGTGCCCAAGGCCTGGCTTCTTGCCACTGAAAAGGAGATGAGGACAAGATGTTTCATATGAAGACACAGTTAGGGGACATGGCTGATTATGAAGAAAAACCAAGACTGCCTCTATGTTGGCAGAAAAGTGGGTCTTGGAAAGCTTTTCTAAAATTTGTTAAAACCAAAGCAATGTCTGAGTGTTTTTTTTTGAAACATTCATCTCCAAAGCATCCTGATATCTCCACGCTGACAGCATCCTGGAGGAAGAAGAGCTGTGGTGGGAGGTGGGGAACCAGAGGAGCCTGGGCAAACCCAGGACTGGTTGAAGTCCCTACAGCGATCGGGGATGAGAGTCCTTGCTCACCTGCCACGCTGCTGCTCCTGGGAGGCCACGTCTGCCAGGAATCACATCATGGGATTAGGTCCCACCTTTCAGAGGTTAGCTGTAGAGAGTGGCAGCAGGGCACAGGTAAGGCAGGGACTCCAGTATGCCCACAGGATCTCTGATCGTTCCTTCTGCAGGGTCCCCCAACTGATGCCTTAAAGCAAACTGGGACCCCTTTTGTCCACTTCTAAACCTTGCTCAACTCAAGATTTTGGCCCACCGGTGGGGTTTTCCCCCACTTCTCATCACCTTCAGACCACATCCTCAGTCCTCAGAGGTCCCAAAGCTGCCAATCCTTTTGCTACACATCCTCACTCAAACCTGCTCATTGAGAGCTGGCCCGGACTCTAAGCAGGTCTTCCCTCCTCCCCACCATTAAAACACAGAGGCCCAGGGCATCATGAGCTGTAAACTCTGTTACATAGAAATGCCTGGGAGTCACAATGTCTTTATATCTTCCTCTCTCCATCCTTGCCTAGAAATGCAAGACCAAAGCCAAAGAAATGATGTGTTAATTGCAAGAGTTCAAGCATGTGACAGACCAATAGGAGAGATAGTTTGGGGTCAGGAAGCCCCTCTGGAGTTATTAGTCACCAGAGCTGGCGGTTCTAGAACTGGAAGAGTGCAGGAAGTACAGCTCCCTTTTTAAGCTTCCACAAGCTCCCCGGACACCGAGCAGATGCTCCCCTGAGACCCAGGCCCATCAAGCTGTGGATATTGAATCAGTGGACTTTGCAGCAGGGGTGGCAGAATGGGGACCAGATGTCGGACATCTGTGCCAGCTGATTAACTGGTAATTAGTGTGAAAATTCCCTTTCCTCCGTTCTTTGCGACTTTTTATTCAGATTAAAGTCAAAACCAATTGCAAGAATATTTCTTTATGTTCCCAGAACAGACTAGTCCTTCTAAGTGAATAGCCAGAAAAAATCATTACATTCATGTTCTGCTTGCAAGCCAAAGGAATGTCTGGGTTCTGAATGCTTCTTCATTCAAGAAGAAAAAAGGCACAGATAAGCTATACCTTGAATCATAAGCCATGAATGTGAGAGGACACCTGAAGTCAAGCCATGAGGCTGGCTCCCTGGACGAATTTGAAATGGTTGATATTACTGTCCAACCTATTACCACCAGAAGTACCAAGCTGGAGCACCTTCCTCAGTCCAACCACCTCCATCCGGATGGACCCTCCCTGTGTATCATTATCACCTTGGTGAGTTTCATCATCTTTCCCCCTTCCTAATGAATAATATCATTACCAATGACATCAATCATCTCCCCCATTCGAACCAACATGGAAGTTCAGTGCAGTATCCCCTCCTGTTGGCAACTTCTCTGGCCTATCTTTTTTTTTTAATTACGTGTGTGTGTGTGTGTGTGTGTGTGTGTGTGTGTGTGTGTTATTGACTTCAGAGAAGAAGGGAGAAGAAGAGAGAGATAGAAACATGAATGATGAGAGAGAATCATTAATCAGCTGCCTCCTGCATGCCCCACACTGGGGATTAAGTTCTCAACCTGGGCATATGCCCTGACCAGGAATCAAACCGTGACCTCCTGGTTCATAGGTCGATGCTTAACCACTGAGCCTTGCCGGCTGGGCCTTGCCTATCTTTTCAGGCACAACCGGTTGCTCCCTCCTCAGTGCCCCAGAACGACATGCCCCTGTGGATTTATCTGTGGCTCTGTCTTCCCAATAGACTGTGAGCTTCTCAAACACTGAACTGATTTTCAATCTTTGTCTCCCTAGCACCCAGCAAGTGCGTAGAAGATAGCAGGCTTTCAAATTCACTTACAGAATAAAAGACTGAAGATATTTCAACAACATGGAGCTTACTTCTGCCTTCAACTTCCTCTTGCCCTATCTACACAGCTCTAAGTGAATGCACCCCTTTCTCCCAACACTTCCACCTGCCCCACTGCATCTGTGTTCCTCGGGCAAAGGACAATGCTTATGTTGTCTCTTCTGTACCTTCCCACCCCTAGCAAGTATTCAATTCAACGTATGGTCTGTCTGGTTATTAGAAAAGAAAGGGCAGCTATAGGAGGTATTCAAGAATAAACACCAACAAAGTTTGATGGCAGATTGGATATAGATAATAGAGATGAGGGGAAAGCTAGGTGACCACAAGGTGGCTGCTGATACTGACAGGACAGTCAAAGGAGACCTGAGGACAAGATGGGGGAAGGGTGAGTTCAGTTGAGGACAAGTTGACCTTAGGAGGTCAGCGGTGTTCAGGGGGAGATTTCCAACAGGCCAGTAGAAATATAAGACATGAACCCAAGGGAAGTCATTTTCCCAGAGCTGGGCATGTAGAATTTGGAGTCACCCACACTGAGATGAAAAGACAAGAGTGTGGGCCAAGGAGAGCAACAGGCCCAAAACTGGACTTTGGAAGCACCATCGTATATTGGGGACAGGGTAAGGGGGTGAGGACCCCAGGGATAAGCCAGCATAACTGTGCCATATGAGAGCCTGAAGCAAAAGGAAAAATCGGTAATACTGATCCTGACTTTATTTTTAAATTTTATATTTTATTCATCATTTTTTTAAATATTTCATTCGAATGTTACTTATCTTGAGAGGTAGGATAGCATATAACAGTCCAGAAACGTCCTTCAAAGGAGACCTGAGGCAGCTGAGCCCTGTGGACAGAGCCCAAGCGCCGTGTCCCACCAGCCTGGATTCTAATCCTGTCTCCCGCGTCTCAGGCGCATGATATCAGGCTAGAGATCGTGACACCCCTAAAGTTGGTGTCATCATCTGAAAAATAACTCCTTCCTGGCACAGTCATCCCAGTGCCTGCCCTACATAGGTGATTCCTAAAGATTTATCCCCACCTCAGAGTACTTCCGGTGGTGGGTGGTGAGGAGGCAACCCAAGAGGCTGGACAAAGAGGTGATGACGGTGGGAGTGAGGAGTCCCAGGAGGGGAGAGAGGAGGTGCGGCCAGGAAACCAGCCTCCATCTTCTCCGCATATGACAGATGGACAGAGCCAGACAGACTTGGGACATTCCATCCACTGTCCATATTTTATATATTGCATTACACTCTATTTTTTAATATCCGTGACTTCCTTCTGTTTGTGGGGCAGAGGGGGTGGGTGGAGAATCAACACCTCCCCTCCCACAAGGCCAGGTGCTCAGAGGGGCTGGCCGCTGTCTGACCCAGTCCACTCTCCCACCCCTGTCCTCAGGAAGCAGCAGAAGCTGGATCACAGTCCCTTTGATCAGTGACCTTGTGGTGACAACCCACAGCCGGTCTAGCATGGCTCCCAGAGGACTGCGGTGAGGCCCGTTGGGGGAGGGGAGCTCTGCCATCATTTCCTTCCCAACCGGCCCTTTTCAGAAGCCTGGAGCTCCCCAGCAGTTTTTCCCTGGTGGAAAATGTCCATGTTTGGTGTCTGCCCAAAGGAGAATCTCTATGGAAAGTTTGAGAAAGATTCCCTCTGGCTGGGGATGTGAAAAAAGCCCGTGCCTTTCCCATTTGGAAAAAAAGGAAAGAACATACTTGAGACAGGGTTATTTTTGTCTCAAGATTCGGAAGGCACTGACTGAACAGTGCTCACCCGGCCTGCATTCCCATCGCTCTGCTGGTGGAACTGGCGACACAGAGGTGAGGCCGACCCCCAAAATGCTCATGTCTCTCCTCAAGAATTTGCCTCTTTTTCTTTTAGGAGATACAGCCTATATACAATGAAGTGCACAAATCGTAATAATCTTATGTATGCAGCTTGGTGGGTTTTTACGAAGGTCTATAACCATGTAACTACCACCCAGATCAAGATATAAAGCATGTCCAGTACACCCGAAGGCTCCCTCGTGCCCTTCCCTGTCAATGCTCAGCCCCAGAAGCTAACCAGTAAGTTTTGCCTGGTCTTAAATTCCATATAAATGGAATCATACAGTGTGTGTGCTTGACATCTTGTTTCATTCGCTCAACATAATATCTGTGGAGATTCATTCATGTAGTCACGTGTCGTATTAGTTTGCTAGGGCTGCCATAGCAAAGTTCCACAGGCTGGGTAGCTTCAACAACAGAAATTTGTTTTCTCACCGTTCCAGAGGCTGGAAGTCTAACGAGATCAAGGGATCAGCAGGGTTGGTTTCTTCTGAGGCCTCTCTCCTTAGATTGTTGATGGCTATCTTCTCCCAGTATCTTCACATGGTCTTCCCTCTGTGTGTCTGTGCCCTAATCTTCTCTGCTTATGAGAACACGAGTCATATTGGATTAGGGCCACCTACCTGACCACATTTTGGCTTAATTGCCTCTTTAAAGATCCTATCTCCAAGTACAGTCACATTAAGTACTGGGGGTTAGGACTTCAACAACGTATGAATTTGGGGAGGGGGAGATAATTCAGCCCATAACGCACATAATACTGATTTGTTCTGTTTTGTTTTGTTTGGCTTTTTATTATATTTATCTGGGGTAACATTAGTTAATAAAATTACGTAGGTTTCAAGTGTACAATTCCATAATACATCGTCTGTATATTGTATTGTGTGTTCACCACCCGAACTCAAATCTCTTTTCGTTAACCCCCTTTACCCTTTACTGTTCCCCCTAACCACCTCTTTCTCTCTGGTAATTGCCATACTGTTGTATCTATGTTTGCTTTTTGTTTGTTTCTTTGTCTTGTTTGTTCATTTGTTGCTTTCAGCTGTATATCCCACATATGCGTGAAATCATATGGTTATTAACTTTTTCTGTCTGAGTCATTTTCACCTTGCATGATATTCTCAAGATCTATCCACGTTGTCGCAAATGACAGTATTTCCTCTTTTCTTATGGCTGAGTGGTATTCCATTGTATATATGTGCCACATCTTCTTTATTCAATCATCTATCAAAGGACACTTTGGGCCCTGGCCAGTTTGACTCAGTGGATAGAGCAGTGGCCTGCAGACTGAAGGATCCCGGGTTTGATTCTGGCCAAGGGTACATGCCCAGGTTGCGGGCTCGATCCCCAGTAGGGAGCATGCAGGAGGCAGCTGATCAATGATTTTCTCTCATCACTGATGTTTCTATCTCTCTCTCCCGCTCCCTTCTTCTCTGAAATAATAAAGTTTTTTAAAAAAAATATTGCTGTTTAAAAAAATAAATAAAAGGACACTTTGGTTATTTCCATTTCTTGGCTACCATGAATAATGCCACAATGAGGTTTGTTCTTTTTTTTTTTAATTGCTGAATTATATTCCACTGTATTACTCTACCACAATTTATTTATCCATTCTCTTATCAATCGACACTTTAATTATTTCCAGTTTGGTACTGGTATAAACATTACTGCTATCAACATGCCTTTCAGTGAATACTAGTATATGTGCTCATTTCCAGTGTATACCCAGGAGTGAAATTGCTTTGTCATAAGATGTAAGTATGTGTGGCTTTAGTAGATACTGCCAAACAGATTCTCCATTCCTCAGTTTCCTTCCCCACCCCGCCTACCCTCAGACCTGGACATTCCCACAGAGCATCATTCCCCTGGGTTGCAACATTGTCTATCTTGGTGCCTTCAAACCTCCCAAGACTGTCTAGATCTGAAGGGAACGAGAAGATAACCATGACTTACCCAGATCCTCAAATGCAAGTCTGGCTCCTCAGAACCAGCAGCACAAGGGCCTGTTGGGAAAAACATAAAGTAAATCCTTATCTTAGTCCTTAAACTAAAATAAAATCCAGTTGAAGCTAATTTCTAAGTGTAAAAAGAAATCACAGAAGTATTAGAAGGAAAAACTTGATAAATGTATTTATAATCCTGGAGTGCAAAGTCCTTTCTAAACAAGATAAAAACCCAGAAGCCATAAAAGAAATGATTGATACATACAACAATCTGAAAATTAAAATGGTTTGAGGGATGAAAAATACCTGCACAGCAAAAGAAATCATCAACAAAATGAAAAGGGAACCCACTGTTTGGGAGAACATATTTGCCAATGACACATTTGATAGGGGATTATTTTCCAAAATATATAAAGAAATTATACAACTCAACACCATGAAGACAAACAATCCAATTTAAAAATGGGCAAAGGACCTGAATATACACTTCTCCAAAGAGGACATACAGATGGCCAATAGACATGAAAAACTGCTCAAGGTCACTAATTACCAGAGAGATGCAAATTAAAACCACAATGAGATATCACTTCACACCTGCCAGATGGCTACCATAAATAAATCAACAAACAGCAAGTACTGGTGAGAATGTGTAGAAAAGGGAATCCCAGTACACTGCTGGTGGGAATGCATTGCTGGTGGTGCAGTCTCTGTGGAAAACAATACGGAGTTTCCTCAAAAAATTAAAAATGGAACTGCCTTTTGACCCAGTGATCCCACTTCTAGGAATATATTCTAAGAATCCCGAAACACCAATCAGGAAGAATATATGCATTCCTGTGTTCATAGCAGCGCTATTTACAATAGCCAAGATATGGGAACAGCTACCAAGTGCCCATAATTACCAAATTTTACACCATGGAATACTATGCAGCTGTAAAGAAGAAGAAGAAGAAGGAGGAGGAGGAGGAGAAGAAGAAGAAGAAGAAGAAGAAGAAGAAGAAGAAGAAGAAGAAGAAGAAGAAGAAGAAGAAGAAGAAGAAGAAGAAGAAGAAGAAGAAGAAGAAGGATCTCTTACCCTTTGAGACAGCCTGGAGGGACCTGGAGATTATTATGCTAAGCAAAATAAACCAGTCAGAGAAAGACAAATGCCATATGATGTCACTTATATGTGGAATCTAGTAAACAAAATAAACTGATGAACAAAATAGAACCAGAGGCATGGATACATGGAACAGACTGACAGCTGTCAGAGGGAAGGGTGGTTGGAGGGACTGGATGAAAGAAGGTGAAGAGATTAGCCAAAGAACATACTGTATATGCATAATGCATAGACACAGATAACAGTGATGGCCAAAGAGAAGGTAGGTGGGGCGAGGGCTGGGTGAAGGTGGGCAAAGGTAGGGTAAATGGGGATATCTGTAATGGTGTCAACAATAAAAATAAAATTTTTAAAAGATAAACAGCAAACAGCGGTAAAATTGAAACACATTAGTCAGAGGCCTGACTTTCCAAATTCATGGAAAGAAAGTTGTACAAATCAGATAGGGACTAACTACCCCATAAGATAAAGGAGGGAAGTATAAAAACAGGAGGTTATAAAAGAAGATATGCAGATGTCCAATATACATTTTTTTAAAAATGCTTGACCTTAATCATAAATAAGTAAATGCAAATTAAAATAATGTATCTTTTAAAAAATGATTGTAGGTCAAGAATGCAAACATTTCTCAGGAGCCATTTGATGAGAGTTTGGCGGAAAAGGCACGCGTGGGCACTGGTAGTGGCTGTGCATATTGGTGGAGCCCTTCTGGAGGACAACTTGGCAGCACCACCCAATTTTAAAACTTATATAGCATTGTTCCAGCAGTTTCACTCTTAGCAAATTAATCTTCAGATCAGATATACTGACAAAAGTGGCCAATACATATGTTTAAGGTGTTGGTTACAGCGCTGTTTTGTAGAAGCAAAAAGCTGGAAGCAAGATAAATTTCAACCAATAAGGAAATGAGCAATAAATTGTAGTGTGTCTGTTGTAATGGAATACTCCATGCTTCTAACAAGAAAAGAATTAGGCAGGCCTGTATGTGATGATAAAAATAAGTCTCCAAGATATATTAAGAAGAATGCAACTCCCTGAATAATAAGTGAGCCTTTGTATAAATTAAAAACTTGAGAGTGTAACAGGAATGTTTTAAGCTACAAATACTCAGAAAACTGCAGCAGTGGCTTAAACAATAAAGAACTTTAATTACCTAATATCTCAGAAACCTGCAAATTGGGAGTCCAGGGTTAGTAACAAAGTCACCAAGGACCTGTCTTTCTGCTCCTCCATCCCCAAGCTGTTTGATCTCTTATTATCACTTTCTGCTACCAGGTGGCTACCTCTGCTTTAGGCACCATATCCACATTAAAGGCAAGAAGAAGGTAGAAGATTTAATGCCAGAGTATGCTCTTCTCACATCTATCTCTTACAATCATTGGCCAGAACTATATCACGTGACCCCCTCCACCATCCAGTTGCAAGGGTTTCTGGGAAAGTAATTATGGGGTTGAGGGGAGGGAATATATTACCATGATTGGCTTAGCCAACCATGATTTGTCTTCAGAGGCTGGGCTCATTGCCACTCTAAACAAACTCCTCAACAGAGATTATCTGGGTGATAATCCATATTTTATTAGAATAACAATCAGTTATTTTAAGCCTAATTATAAATATTTAAGTGAATAGGTGAATAAACCATCAAACAGGCTAGATGTAGGGCCATCTGATTGGTTTTATTGAGAGCCAAGGATAGATGATAACCATATGTTAGTGACTCCAGGTGGGACAATTTAGAGGATCTCCCATGAGAGAAGATCAAGCAGCAATTCTCAGTTCTCAGAAGAACACAGGGTCTTCTTTAAGCTCTCAAACCACTCCCACAGGGCTACTGATGGAACCCAAACTTTAAGAACAGCCTGATCTTTTTTAGGACATAAGTTAGACTCATGTCTCCTCCAGGGGGCTGGGGACTCCTCCCAGGGCCCAGGTAAGTTGCTTGCTTTATTTATTTGTTTGTTTGTTTGTTTGTTTAAAGTATTACAAATAGTAGTACATATATCTCCTTTTTTTACCCTATTGACCTTCCCCTGGCCTCCCCTACCCACTCACCCCCCACCCCCCGGCACATGCCCTCACGCCCTCCCCCCACCAGTATCTTGCATCCATCGGTTATGCTTATATGCATGCACTTGCTTTATTTAAGGTGTTGATTCATTTGAGTTCCACTTAGTCCAAGCTACTAACTAGTGCCCCTGCTGGAGAAAGGAGTGATCTCACAAAAGGCCTGAATCAGAGTAGAACCTGTGTTCTTGCAAAACTCTCACACTTCCTAGCATGTCTCTTACCCCTCAGTGGTACTCAGTTTCCCCATTTGTTAAATGGGGCAAGGAGATCCATAATGTCAAAGGCCCCTTCCATGTCTGAAGGCAGCAGTTCTAAACAAATTGTCTCCCTCTACCAGGGCCTCTGTGAAATTCACATTAAGAGATTCCACAGGCCTAATACACCAGGATTCAAATCCCAACTTTCCCCTTACAAGCTCTATGACCTTGAGAAAATTATTTAACCTCTCTGAATTCATTTACTCATCTAATTAGCAGGAAATGTAATACTTCTCCTCGGGTCAGGAGGCTCACCTGGTTTCCACTCCCGCTCACCCTATACTTCTGGAGTCCCAAGTGGCCTCCATGTTACCAAGCCCAGCGGGCATTCCTTTGTCCTTATCTTACCTCTTTGTAGCATCTGACACTGTCCCTTACATCTCCTCCTCCTCCTCCTTCTTCTTCTCCTTCCCTTCTTTGACCCCCAACTTCCCTGGTTTTCTCCTCCAACCCGAATCACTGTTTCTCATTCTTCCTTATGGCTTTTTATTTTTCTATCACCCTTTAAATGCTAATGTTTTTAAGCACATAAAAAGATGTTCAACCCCACTCACAATAAAAGGAATGCAAATTAAAACACTGAGAGATCATTTTTCACCCATCAGATTAACAAAACATGAAGAGTTTGGCAACAGTCTGTGGGCAATGAGGTAGGGAAATAGGCACTCTTGTGCATGTAAAAGTGTAACTGGTAAAACCCCTTTGGAGGGCAGTTTGCACAATCAAAATGTTAAATGTATAAGAGGATTTAATTTAGAAATTCCATTTATAAGAATCTGTACTAGAGATAAAACTATTAGACATATATCCAATGCTCATTCCCTCCTTCTTTACAATAGAACCTGAGCAATGAGCCAAACTAAAAGACATTTCTCAGCCTCCCTTGAGATAGTTATGGCTGCTTGACACAGGTCTGGCTAATAGGGTGTAAGAAAAAAAATACTGGAAGACTTACAGAAAATCCCCTTAAAAGAATAATAGACTTAGCCTGGCCGTGGTGGCTCAGTGGTTGAGCATTGATCTATGAACCAGGAGATCAGGGTTGGATACCCGGTCAGGGCACATACCCAGGTTGCAGGCTCCATCCCCAGTAGGGGGCGTGCAGGAGGCAGCCAATCAATGATTCTCATCACTGATGTTTCTATCTCTCTCTCTCCCTCTCCCTTCCTCTCTGAAATCAATAAAAATATATATTAAAAAAAAAAGAATAACAGACTCAGCTGATGATACACCCTTCTCCCCAACGTTGTCTTGCCTCCTGCCTCCTGCCTCCTGCCTCCTGCCTCCTGCCTCCTGCCTCCTGCCTCCTGCCTCCTGCCTCCTGCCTCCTGCCTCCTGCCTCCTGCCTCCTGCCTCCTGCCTGGAATGTGGATGTGGTGGCTGGATTTGGAGCAGCCTTTGAGGTAACCCTAAGAAAAAGGAGACTTTGCCATGATATCATTGAGCCACTAAATTAATGCCAGCATTTGCCTACCCCAGATTTCTCAGGACATGAGAAGAAATAAATCTCTATATTGTTTGCATCTCTGTTGTTTGAGCTTTCTCTTACATATAGCCAAAATTAATCCCTACATGATGTTTCTAGACACAAAGATATTTTTGTAATATTGTTTATATAGCAAAAGCCTGAAAACTTACTGAATACCCACTTGTAAGGAACCGGTTAATTAAATTATGGGTCATGCATATGAGGGAATACTATGAAGCTGTATAAAAGAATGAGAGAGTTTTTTTTTCAGTACTAAAAGGAATAGTCACCAAAATATTTAGGTACATTTTAAAAGAAAGATGTAAAAAGATAAATGTGTTAACATTTATATAAAATTGCTTTCTTTAGAGGCTTCGACATTTCCAGAATACATAAGAAACCGGTATGCCTCTGAGGATAGGGCCTCGGTAGCTAGGGATGAGGAGTGAGGGAGGACTCGCCATTCACCATATATCCTCTTGTGCTGTTTGAATGTCCACCGTGTGCATATTTTATCTTCTCAAAAAGTCAATTAGTTTTGTACTGCTTTATCAGAAAGAGAGAGGGAGGGAGGGAGGAAGAGAAGAGGGAAAGCCAATGATTTCTATACATTCTTTGCCTTTTGTCCTTTTCACTGAATGACCCAATCCCGTAGCCTCGACTGCCATATATATGTTAATGGGCCCAAACATGAATATCCAGTCATGAGCCCTGAGCTAATGAAGGCCACACTTATCTAGCTGACCATCCTCTGGACATCACTACATAGGGTCCCACAGGCACCCAGATTCAGTGTATGCAAACCTGCAATCCTGCTCCTCCCCGCGAGGCCTCAGTAATGTGCCCCAGCCCTTTAGAGAGATGCCCACTCAGTGGCCCTGCCATCTGAAAGGAGGAATTGCTCTGAGTCGTGTTTTCTACCCCCTGTCTCAAACCTCCCCCTCTCCCTCCCTAGAAGTCCTGCACTAGTCAGAACCATCCAAGAGCATAGCCAGATGCTGAAGTCCCTATTAGGGGAGACCTTCCTTGCCCCTCTGTAGCACGCACCACTCTCATCCTTTTTGTTCACTGTCTTCCCTCCTAGACTAGAATTCTATGGGAAGAGGGACCACTTCTCTGTCTTTCTCTGCTAAATTCCTTGTATTAATAGCAGGGTCTGAAAGCTGGGGTCACACACACCAATCGCACAACCTAAAAGATGTGGCCATCATCTTGCCCTCCACATCCAATCATGCCCCATCCATTCACCTCCCCCACTAGTCCCAAAACTATTCACCTCTCTCCACCTCTGAAGCCACTGTCCTAACGTAGGCCTTGTCACCTCTCCCCCAAATAATAGCCACAGTCCTCAACAGGACTTCCTAAGTCCAACTTGGACCCTCTGACACTGATTGTCAGAATGGAATATGTAAAACGATAATCTTGTCATGCCATCCACCAAATAAATAAGTACTATAAAGTCTCCTTGCTGTGTTCAGACCTATTACAGCCCCTGGGCCTCCAAAAGGCCCTCCCCCCTTGGAGCCTGTCTCAAAGCCTTGGCCTCAGCCACATGGAACCATTGATATTTCCTCGAAAATGTCAATGCTTCAGATCTCTGTGTCTGCACACACATTCCTTCTGTGCATGGAACATTGCCACCATTTCCCAGGACCATCCTTTAATGTCCTTTTTAGTTACATCATTAAAACTTAACTCAAGGTTACCTCCTCCAGAAAGCCATCCATGACATCCTGACCGAGGGTCAGTGTCTCTGCCTTGGGCCTGGGAGCTCTTATGGGGAGGGGTCATGTCTCATTTGACTTATATCCCTGGTCTAGAAAAGTGCCTAATACACCGAAGGCTCTCAGTAAGTGTTTGTTGAATGGTCGAATGAATGAATGCGTTCTTGCTGGGATCAAGTTAGGTACGTGTGAGTTACCTGATACTATGCCAGGTATATGGTATCCACCCAACAAATTACCCAACAAGTTAACTTTCATTCCTTCCTTCCACTCTCCTGTGACTCAATTTCCCCCAGTCTTCCCAGCCCTTGAGTACAAGCGGGTCCCCTTGACAGGAAGGATGCATATGCTGCTGGCGCTTGGCCCCGCCTGCTTCTGAAGGACACCCCCACCCACCTTACTTACCCAGTGATCCTGCAAGTCCCCAGAGGGTCTTACCCCTCAGCTACCTTCTCCACATCACATCTGCCCTGTGTTCCCTCTTTTGCCCCAGCCCCACCTCCAGGACCCATGGAGTCAGTGTCACAGGACAGCACAGGTGACCCTGCCTACAGTGCTGTTTCAATGCTCCTTAGCTTATGCTCACAGTCCCTCACTCCACCAGGCTCAGCCAGGGAAGGGTACCCCAGACCACACTGCCCTCTCCATCCTGTCTTCTCTGCTCCCCTGACCAGGCCCCTTCCTCTCACACCCAATATAGGCTCCCTTCCAGTCCCTGCCCCTCCCCAGCAGGTGCAGCCCATGGGCTCCAGGCACCCCCTTTAGCCTCTTCCTCTCCCAGGCTCTGGGGCTCACCCAGACCCCTCTGTGTCCATTTCTGCCCCTCAATCCTGGCCTCAGCTTCTGGGCCCTGACTGCACAGCTGGGAGCTGAGGCCAGAATGCACAGAGTTGATTCTCATCGCTGCTTCCCTCCAAATCTGAACTTGTGACCAAGGGAAAAAAAAGAAAAAGAAAAACAGGAGAAAGAGAGAGAGAGAGAAGGAGAGAGACGAAAACCATAGGAACAGGACGTCCTTTTCTGTTGCCTCTCCAATTCTGTCCAAAAGAGGCTTTAATTGGTCAAACTATGTGTTTTTCACTGAAAGAAAATGTCATAAATGAAATATGATTCACATTTGGCACAGCAGGCAGGGAAGAGGGACCTTGCCTTTGTAAGGTTCTTCAAAAGAAAATTGGGGTGGTGTGGGGAGGGCCCAGAACCCCCATGATCCCCAGGGGGACAATGACACGTCCCTAGGGATTCCCCAGAGTCTGTGCCCTGCGTCAGGCCATAGTGGCCAGCACCATCTGCCCTTACTTCCTGGCTGGGCACCCTGTGTTGACCTCACACTGGCTGCCGGTACCCGGGGGAACTTGGGGGTCATAAGCAGAGGAGGCCAGGAGGAAACTTTCATCCCCCGAGCAGAGGAGGCACCAAGAGGCCAGTGTAGGCTGCAGAGACAGGATCAGCAACCTCTGCTCTGCCCACACTCGCTCCCTTCTCCCATCTCACCACTCGACAGCGTGCCATTTAGATCACTGTGTGAGGTCCCTCCAAACAGAGAAGAGGCTCGCTGTCTACTGGGAGACAAGAGTTAGAGACAAGAGATGTCAAAAGTAGTCAGTTTAGTTAGTACATGCCGCATCCTCAGAAACAACCCCTCCGGTATTCAGGAGCTCTCAGATAAACTCACTACCTCACCCAAACCTACCCCACTGAGGCCTGGAGTGTCACCATGAGAGCTCCATTTCGCTCACTTGAGATCTGAAAACCTCGGGGGAAGGGGCATATCCGTTCTCTAGGAGCTTTTGATGCAAAGAGTAGAGCATGATAAGGAGGACACGGGAAATCCGCCGTATGTGTGTGATGACAGAGGTAGGAGGAGGGGGAGAAAGAGGGCAAGTGATGAGTGGAGAAAAGGTGAAGAAAGGAAAGCTCCAAAGAAGTAGAAAGGAGAAGCAGGGGGCCACAGCCCAATCAACCCAGCTTCCCCGTAGGTCCCAGAAGCCTGGGGTCAGGGTGGACCAGAACAGTCAAGAAAGCCATCCTGGATGACACAGGATTTGAAGGGTCCTCCAAGGGAAGATCAATGGAAAGCAAACATCTCAGGTTGACAGCCTGGGCCAAGGCAAAAGGGAGCACCGTCCCAAGAAGACTCAAGTAAAAACTAATGCATTTCACCTGAGAAGAGAGAGGCCCAGGGAGGTGTTCTCTGGCAAGCAGTTTCTTACATCCAGGAGCAAAGAGAGCTGGATCCCAGGGGGGAGAGGGGTGGGGCAGGGAGTTTCGCTGGGGAGAAGGAGACTAGAAATAGTTGGCCAAGGGGAGGAAGAAGCCAGCAAGTTGAAGCCAAGGAAGGTGAGCTGCGGGGCCAAGGAGGAGCAAAAATGTGCCCAGAGGCCGATGGGAGCTGTTAGAAAGGTTGGCATGGCAGAAGGGACCCTGAAGACCAAGTGTGCACCTTACAGCTGTGCCTGGCACCAGCCCTAAGAGATGAGCAGTTGAAGTGCCCGGCAGGCTTGTTAGTGTCCCTGGTGTCTTTGGATGCCTGCAAAGTCCTGGGACTACCTCTACGCTCATCAGGATCTCAGTCTCAGGCTGCCATCACATGCCTGATAATTGCTTTCCTCTTCAGAACCTGATATCCTGAAGAGGAAATGTTCTCTCCAAGCAAATTTTCTAAAGAGTCTCTAACCCAGTCTCTTGCCATGTAGGCCTCACCAGACAGCCATCTCTCTCTCTCTCTCTCTCTCTCTCTCTCTCTCTCTCTCTCTCTCCTCCCCACCACCTCCCCTCCAATGTGGAAACAGCCCCAGACAAGGAATTCAGGTCTGATGAGGGCTGGGGACAAGGCGATACCCACCTCTGAGCCTCTATGTCCTCCATGAGGAAAATGGGAGCCATAACCCAGCCCTGCCTATGTCACTTGGCGCCTTAGGATGGAACAAGGTAAATGCATAAAAAGCTCTTTGGAAACTTTCAAATGCTGTGAAGGTTTATTATGATTATTATTCATGTCTGATTTCGCCGCCTCTATGGAGCCCAGCTCAAGTTTGTGCCTACGCGATGCCAAAACAACCAGTCAAATCCATCAAAAAGTCACTCAATTGAGTGGGAAAAAATGCAGGCAGTTCCTTTGCGTGCTATCAGAAAATAAAACCACCAGCATCTCACTGGTGTTTTTGAGAATATGAAGTGGGTTGTTCTAGGCACTGTTTTTAGAGTTTTCTGGGGCTTTCACCTCCTATGAACCCCAAAAAAATGACGATGGGAAAAGTCAAGCCCCTCAATTGTTTCCCAGAAGTGCGTATGGCCTGGGGATGCAGGGTCATATGGGGAGGAAGGGGAGACAGAAATTCTTGCAGGGGAGAACCATCTTGTGTCACTCTTGATCCCCTAACTCACAGCAGGTCTTAGGCCAGTGGGGTGTCTTTTGTTTGTAAAGTCACCTTCTCCAGCTGAAAATCCACTTTGAAGCACCTCCCTACACGGGTTAGGGAGAGAGAAGGAGATACCTAGACGGTCAGCCAAGCCAGCAAAGGCTAAAAGAGCCCCGGCCCTGACCACAGGGGCTGGCACTCAAGACATAGAGTTCAGGAGTAGGAAGGTTTGGCATCTGGGGGGGAGAGAAGATTCTGAGATAAGAACATGTTTTTAAAACACAAATGTCCCAAGAGGTTTGTTTTAGAGTGGCAAGTAACTCAAGCCAATTTGTTTTGCTCCATGTGAGCAATTCCACTAAGTGTTTTGGTAGGGGGAAATACGAAATCTAATTTGTAAAAAGAGGGTTGGCTATCATCCATGAGTTTTATCTATGCAGGCCTCTCCCATGCCCCATTCTCATCAGGAGGCATCTGCCTCTAAAATGAAGTTTTCTGGACGGAAATGAGAATATATAAGTAAAAAACCAAGTTGCATCCTGAATTTAATTCTGTCATTAACAAGTCTTTCCTGGGCTTCCATGCATTGCCAATCCCTTGCAGGAAGGGTGGGAGACTGGAGGGTGGGGGACAGGGATTGGGAGAGTGAAGGAGGAGCAAGTTTGAGAAGGGCTGAACAAGGTCTATGCCTAGGGTGGTAGGAGTTGAGAGCCAAGTGTGGGTTTGAGTTGTCCCCACAGACAAAGTAGGTCTTTTTAAAATTTATTTTTAATTGATTTTAGAGAGAGAAAGGGAAAGAGAAACATCGATTGGCTGCGCGCACACACAAACCCCAACCGGGGATCAAAACCATGACCTGGGTATGTGCCCTGACCAAGAATGGAATCGCCACCTTTTGGTGTACGGACGACACTCCAACCAACTGAGCCACCCCGGCCAGGGCCAAAGTAGGTCTTGAGATAATGTTGGAAACATTTGGGGAAACAGTAAAGTATTTCTATCCAAATATATGTCTTGATGAGTATTAACATGCTGTTTGAATTGGGACTGGAAAGATGATAAATGTAGTAAATGCTGTCAATGTACCTTTAACCTACCTATTTCATAACTTCCACCTGCCAGCACCTGCAACTTTTTTCTTAGGTGATCCTGTGGGCTGCATAAGTAAGGAACAGGCTACAGTGACAAGGAGTTCACATCTATCTTAACAGCCATACCCATGACTGATGAGAATGGCTGTATAGATACCACGACCCCTCACCCCACTTGGGATAACTCTGAGGTTCCTGTTCTTCCCCAGTCTCCCAGAGCTTCCAGGAGGATCAAGCCCCAGTTGCCCACAGTTGTAACTGGTTTGATAATGCACCTTGCCTTCTCTGTCTAACCCCCCCCCCACCCCCACTCCTTAACTGGTGTTTCCTTAGATCACCTCCCAAATAAATTACTTGTACTGGAATCCTTGTCTCAAGAGTCTACTTCTTAGGGTACCCTAACTGAAATTATACTTGCATTCTTATCATTCTTTCAAGTTTAATTCTATATCTTTTTTCCTATTTAATCTTCCATTAGCATAAGGACATGGGAATTGTTCTCATTTTTCAGATGATGAAATAGAGACCCTGAAAGTTAAGGTAACCAGCTGCAGATCACATAAGGAGTAACTGACATACCCTGGGTTGTGTTTAACATCCTATTTTCTGACTCTTGGTCTGATGCTCTCTCTGCTTTGGCCATCCCATCTCTAAGGAAACCCTGCACAGTAACATGGTCCTAACATTCACATTGGCAGTGTCCTTGCAGGCAGGGTATATGGAATGATACATTTCCTATACTTTGCATATCTAGCTATCTATACTAATAATAGAGAAATATGCAAATTGTCTGGGATGCCATCACAGTAACAGTAACGACCAAATAGCAGGCTGCTTAGGGCAACAAGGCTGGCAGGGGCGTTAGTGAGGGATGACCAAATGACTGAACAGCAGGCTGTGTGGGGCGACCAGGCCAGCAGGGGGGCGGGGGGAAGTTGGGGGCAACCAGGCAGGCAGAGGCAGTTAGGGATGATCAGGAAGGCAGGCAGAGAGGTTAGGGGTGATCAGGCAGGCAGGCAGAGGGGTTAGGGGCAATCAGGCAGGCAGGCAAAGGCAGTTAGGGGCGATCAGGCAGGCAAGCAGGTGAGCGGTTAGGAGCCAGTGGTCCCAGATTGCGAGAGGGATGTCCGACTGCCGGTTTAGGCCCGATCCCTAAACCGGCAGTCGGACATCCCCCAAGGGGTCCCAGATTAGAGAGGGTGCAGGCTGGGCTGAGGGACACACACCACCTGCTTGAATTTCGTGCACCGGGCCTCTAGTAGATAATATAATCCTGTTACTCTTACATATGAACAACTTAGTGAAACCAAGAATTCTTCAGTCACAATCCTAGACTTCTGTTGCTAAATAATTCCCAAAGTAGTAAGAATTATCTATGGATATTAATAGAGGCATAATATTTATTATTGGGCTATGTGAGTAAATAAAGATAAACGATTTATTTTTCACTAAAGCAATGGGCTTCGTAAATTTCAAAATGAAGTATATCGTTTATAGCACTTTGCAAGTATGCATCTATCTGTCAGAGCGTATCCCTCACAGTCTCCCAGGACAATGATAGGCATAACATCTGCTTAAGAAATTATGCTGTACCCCACTTTCTTTATCAGGGAGAAATTAGTCCAGACTGATTTACTTTTCTCAGTATACACGAAATGCAAAATCTTCACCAAGCTACACTGAAATATCAGGTTCTCACTCAGACTGGCACAAGGTAGACATGCTAATTCACCTAAAATGCACATCTTCAGGATGTGGGTTGGGGGAGGAAAGCGGAGTACAGGGAGAAAACGCACAAAGACATGGAGAGAATGTGCATACCCTATGCAGACAGTGGCCCTGGCCAGGAATCGATTTTTTTCTCAATGGTATTACCATCTATAATCCTTAAGTTTGCTAATCAGCTGACCTTAAAACAAGACGAGTATTCTTTGTTAAGCAACAAAGATTTATTTCTCACAGTTCTGGAGGCAGAAAGGCCAAGATCAAGGTGCCAGCAGAATCAGTGCCTGTGCGGGCCCACTTCTGCTTGCAGACAGCTGCCTTCTGGCTGCATCCTCATGTGGCTGAGAGAGAGGGAGGAAGCAAGCTCTTTCATATCTCTTCTTCCAGGAGCACTATCGCTCCTTGAGGGTTCTACTTCGTGGACTAATAACCTCCCAAAGGCCCTATCTCCATATACTATCACATTGGGGATTAGGGTTTTAACATATAAAGTTGAGAGTAACCAGTCAGTCCTTAGCAAAAGGTAAGCCAAAAGCTAATTTTTAAAATGGTTAACAATAAGGGGAAAAGAGAGAACTTGGAAGATGAAATGGAATTTTGGAATCATGTGTTTTATATCATTATTTTAAAATGAGTTGTGCAAAAAGAAATCAAAACATCTCTAAAAGTAAAAGAAATAAGCTGAGCCCTGGTCAGTGTGGCTCAGTTGGTTGGAGCATAGTCCTGTACACCAGAAGATGGCAGGTTCAATTCCCGGTCAGGGCACATACCTAGGTTGCGGAATCAATCCACTGTCCAGGTGCGATTGGGAGGCATCAGATTGATGTATCTCTTACATCGATGTTTTTTCTCTTTCTCTCTATCGCTCCATCTCTCTTGCTCTCCACCTTCCTCCTTCTCTAAAATCAATTTTTTTAAAAGAAATTGTTTTTTTAAAGTAATAATGATAGACTGAAACAAATGAGCCAATTGTATATAAAGTTGGTGGAATAATCATACAGATGATAATTATTCCAAATGACTTAGAAACAATATTTTGACTATACATTGCTAGTGAGTTACATTCTAAGGACCAAATGAACCACAAAGAAATCTTAAACTGTACCTAGTAGTCTTATTGTTGGCAATAAAGCTACTGTATTTCTTTTATTGCTGCTGTAACAAATAACCATAAATTTAGTGGTTTAAAACAATACAAATTTATAATTTTACTAGTGGCCTGGTGCATGAAATTCGTGCATGGAGGAAGAGGGGGTTCCCTCAGCCCAGCCTGCACCCTCTCCAATCGGGGACATCCCTCTCACAATCTGAGACCACTGGCTCCTAACTGCTCACCTGCCTGCCTGCCTGATTGCCCCTAACCCCTCTGCTTGCCTGCCCAATCGCCCCTAATCTCTCTGCCTGCCCGCCTGATCGCCCCTGCCTCTGCCTGCCTGCCTGATTGCCCCTAACTGCCCTCCCCTGCTGGCCTGATCTTGCCCCCAATGGCCCTCCCCTGTCGGCCTGATCTCGCCCCAAACTGCCCTCCCCTGCCAGTCTGATCTCACCCCCAACTGCCTTAAAACCCCTCCTCAGGCTCCACCTTAGGTTCTGCCTTCGCAGTTCATCCAGATTCAGTTTCTATGCCAGTCATCGTCAAAAGCTCCACCTCCTACGCAGCCATTGGCTCCTCACAGTTCACTCAGATTTGGTTCTGATTGGTCGGTTTCTATGCCAGTCAGTGTCTCCGGGCCTATCTCCAGGCCTGATTAGAGAGGTGGGGCTGATCAGCAGCCTCCCTGGAGGCCCGGAGAGAAAGAGAAGAGTGCTGCTGGCCAGGCCTGGAGAGAAAGAGAGAGGCAAGGGCTGATCAACAGTTGCCACAGAGGCTACGAATCAGACCCTGCTTCTCTCTCCAGCCCTCTCTTCGGGCCTGATCCACAGCCCCCTCAGCAGTCAGTAGATCCTTCTGCAGGTCAGAAGTCTGAAATGGTCTCACTGGGTTAAAATTGAAGCATCAGCAGAGTGTGTTCACTGCTGAAGACTATAGGAGAGAATGTTCTCTTGCCTTTTCCAGCTTCTGGAGGCTGCCCATATTCGCTGGCTTGTGGGTCCCTTCCATCTTCAAAACCAGCAAAGACCACTCTAATCTTTCTGTGATCATCCTGGTTCTAACTCTTCTGCATTCCCTGTCCGCATTTAAGAACCCTTGTGATTACACTGGACCCACTTGGATAATGGAGGATATTCTCCTTGCCCAGGACTAGGCAACTGAGAAGGTCCAGATGCCCAATGGGAGTCTCCAATGGGACAGGAGTTGAGCCTTTCTGTTTCTTGATCTACATGATGGTTGCATAGGTGAGTTTACTTTATGAAAATTCAGGAAGCTATTAACCTATGACCTGTGCATTTTTCTCTGTATACATTATACTTTAATAAAAAGTTTACTTAAAAATATTCCATTGTGTGGAATATTTGCAATTAAACACAGACACCTTTCTGTGGCCCCCAGCTCCCTCTCTAGCTGCAATTCCTGCCCTCGAGCCTCATTCCCTCTGCTCCAAGCTCACTAGCCTTCATTTGGTGCCAGGAATGGCAAAATTTTCCTGGCCTGAGACTTTTCTTCTGCCTCATGGATCTGGTATTTCTAAGAATTCATTCTCAGTTGAAATGGCACCCTCTCAGAGAGGCCTGACCTCACCATTCCACCTAAGTTGCCCCATCCCCTCCATGATCCTGTCACAGTGCCCTGTGTGTTCTTCATTTCACTAGATTCATTGCACTTTTGTTTTTATCAGCTGTCTTCCATGATCTATTAAAGGCAAGGCCATATCTTACTCAACATTTTATCCACAGTGACCAATACAGTGATTGATAAATAATGTACATGTGTAATACATATTTGTGGTGTGAAGAAATGAAAAAATGAAAGGCAGTGCTCAACTCAAGAGTGGAGCATTGTGGCCAATCAGTAAGTGAGGTTTTGTTGGCAGAATCCTGTGGTCCCCATGCAATCATCCTAGATAAGCAATACTGGAGACTTTGGATTACAGTTACTCCTACAGCCACACTTTTAAGCAGAAGGAAATGCATTCAATAGCACAATGAAAGGGACAATGGCCCTATCATTCCTGCCATCTCCTCACCCCTACCAGCCTGGGAGATTGGTGGCATCGCAGCATCTTGATTCCTAATACAATGGCACAGGAGTAGTTCTGGGTTGTCAGAGGATGCAACTGTCAAAGCATCTTTGTGTGCAGGTGTGATGGCGCTTTTCTTACACAGCAGGGAGAGAATGCAGGCTGTAATTTCTCCCTAGCCCCCTATTATCAAAGCTACGTCACTTTCTCCCAACCTTAGAATATATCTAAAATTCCACACCCCCTCCCCCTCAAAGGTGCCAGGTACAGCTGAGGAAGCTCTCTTAATGCCAAAGGACATGTTAAGAAAGTAGGAAGTGCCCTAGCTGGTTTGGCTTAGTGGATAGAGCGTCGGCCTGCGGACTGAAGGGTCCCGGGTTCGATTCCAGTCAAGGGCACATGCCCAGGTTGTAGGCTCGATCGATCCCCAGTAAAGGGGCGTGCAGGAGGCAGCCAATCAATGATTCTTTCTCGTCATTGATGATTCTATCTCGCTCTCCCTCTCCCTTTATCTCTGAAATCAATAAAAAAATATATTTTTAAAAAATAGGAAGAGATGGAGCCAACTTCACTAAATCAGCCCTTCTTGGTACCCTACTTTCAGAAAGAGGCCTCTGGCCAACCCCTTCCGCCCCTGCCCACAGCCCAACCCCTGAGTACACTCTACCACAGTCTGGCCTTCACTCTGCCTATAACTTGACCCTCACTCTACCCACAGCCTGATCCCTCAGCCTGGCCTCAGATGGATGCCCTAATCCCAGGCACAAAGAGTCTTGTCCTTTAATGTACATATTATTTCCTTACCCAGACTGTGAACTTTCTGGAGCAATAAACCAATAAGTCCTCAGAGACTGAATATACAAACATATAATGACCAGACCATATATGACAATAGAACTATGTCCCACAATCTGTAGCTACCAGCCCAGGAAACCAAAACGCCTACAGCAATAAGCCCAGAACAGCCAGGAATTAGTAAACGACTTCCACTTTCTTTATTTTTTGCACCTGCTTCCAACTCAGGGCCAATCAGAGAAAGGCAAATATGCTCCCCAAACCCTAGCCCTGCCTCATCCCCCTTATCCTTCCAACTGCTCCCCCTCCATATCCCTCTTAACTCTGCCCTCCTCTTTTCCTGTCCAGCTCCTACTATTTCCCAACAACTCCTAAGATCCTTAAATGCCAGTTGCCTCTAAAGATACATCCCTTCCATGAGCCGGATATGTAGAAAACTGTAGACTTTAAACCTTGGGATGGAGCTGAATTAAAAACTATAGTTAAGGATTTCCCTAAACCCAGACAAGACCAGCAACTATTCATAGAAAAATTTAGAATTCTTTGGACTACATATGAATGAGGGTTACCTGATTTATATCAATTTTACATATGCTGCTCAGAGCCTCAGGTGCTAAATCCTAGATGACAAAAGCCAATTGAACTGACATAAATTCCTGTTTCTACAATAAACCTGAAGGTCAAAAACAGGCCCCAAAGTAGGGCAAAACCTCCAAAAAGCCATATCCAAATGGATGACAAGAAAGGGATGGCTACACAAATTTAGGAATAGGTTTAGACTGAAAAATATAAAAATTACTGAAGAGGCTGCATCTGCCGATAAAGAAGATGCTGTCACATTTGCAGCAGAGTTGAAGAAGTTGCTTGAAGTTCGGTACTATTCACGGTTTCAGGCAACTCCTGGGTTCGGGGTGGGGGGGAGGGGGGCGGGGGATTGGGACATATCCTCTGTGGATAAGGGGCAGGGGGACTACTGTAATTCAAATATATGCCAGAAGAATTATTTCTCGAGGTTCCAAAGGACTTTTCTATCACAATGAGGTTGTGTCTGCTGTGATACACCCGTACCTTCTCCATTGTATTTGATGCATACATCAGGAAAAGGTCTTGACACTGTTTGTGACACTCGAAAGGAAATGCTTTGGCAGATCATTGTAGCAAACAAGGTATATTCGTTTCCTGCTGGTGCTGTAACAAAATAACACAAACTAGTGGCTTAAAACAAAAGAAATTTATTCTCTCACAGTTCTGAGGCCAGAAGTCCAAACTTCAAGGTGTCAGCAGGGCTGAGTTCCCGCCAAAGGCTCTAGGGGAGAAAGCGTTCCTTGCCTCTTCCAGCTTCCGGTGGCTGCCGGCAATCCGTGGCCTTCTTTGGTTTGTAGTCACATTACTTCAATCCCTGCCTCCGCCTTCACGTCGCTTTCTCCTCTGGGTCTGGGTCTCATCTGCCCCTGGCTCACTCAGGTAAGGATACTTGTCAATGAACTCGGGGTCCACCTGGATAATCCAGGATGATCTCCTCATCTCTAGATCCTCAACTTAATTACATCTGCAGAGACGCTTTTCCTAAATAATGTCACATTCACAGGTTCCAGGGATTAGCAAGTGGACATACGTTTGGGTGGTGGTGGGACCACCATTCAACCCACTACACAAGGTTATGATCCTAACTAAACCACCAAAGAACAGACCGCTGGAGGGATTCAAATAAGCCAATATAAAATACCAACGTTTAGCCTCTGGTTTTGAAAATAGAAAATGGAAAAAAAAATATATGGTTGTGACCTTTACTCACATAATCTATCACTCTCAAGGTGGCCAGTTGGTGGAACCAGATGTTTTCAAAGGATATTAACTGGCTGCGTCATTAATTCTCCTCTACTAGGGATGTATAGACCAGAGCAGCCTTATTCCCAGATCAGAGCATGCACGGGGTCCATGCATGACTACCTTCCCTCAAAGGCCTGAGGCCCTAGACAATAACCCAAGCCAAGAACTACAGGCACAGGTTAGGCACATTCTGTTCCCTCTTTGGGAGCAGGGGCAGGCAGCTCTAATCCAGATCCCCATTGGTGTCCCTCAGAAGCACTCCTCCTAGGAGAAAGGTGCCCATTCATGCCCTAGACCAGTGGTCGGCAAACCGCTGCTCGCGAGCCACATGCGGCTCTTTGGCCCCTTGAGTGTTCTAACGCCACTTCTAAATAGACCCGCCCAGGCCGAAAACCGACTTCTGCGCATGGGCCACGAAGTTTCAATCGCACTGTACGTGCGCGCCCGCACGTGGTATTTTGTGGAAGAGCCACACTCAAGGGGCCAAAGAGCCGCATGTGGCTCGCGAGCCGCGGTTTGCCGACCACTGCCCTAGACAGACCATGTTCCCTAGAATGTGTGAAGGCCACCCCAGTCATCTCTTGCAAAAGGCTGACACTCTGGGACAGAGAGATATAATCTAACCCTCAGTGACACTCAGGTACACAGTCCTTCATACTGCCATACTTTCATTCATTCATTTGTTGATTCATACTTTCATCCACTGATTCAACAAACATTCACCGAGCAACTTCAAGAGGCCAGCACTGCACTAGCGGCTGAGCACAAAAAGGCAAAATGCCACAGTCACTGGAAAGCCCAAGAAGGTCACTGTCTCCAGGTATCACAGGAAAACAATGGAATTACTAAATACCGCTCTACCGAGGAATAAATCAAAGATAAGGGGACCCAGACTAGGGGGTAAATGGGATTTCTGCAGACACTTAATGGTCATGTGGGACCACATTATCACCATTTTACAAGTGGAGGTTTAGAAAGATTAAGTGATGAACTCACAGAGAAGAGAGAGAGGGGGAGAACTGGTAGGATCTCAAGTATAAGGCATAGAGAACACTGACGTGGGGAGGCCAGCCTCACCTCCTAATTTTTTTTCCCTGGGACACTTGGGATTTTTTGCTTCCTCCATCTTTCCATTCCTCCAGGGAATTATTCAAAAGAAATCCTCTTTTCTTCACTTTCTTCTCCAGAGATTGAATCTTGGCCCAGGAGAAAGGAAATGGAAAATGGCTCCAGGCCATCTCATTTGTGAGCTGGAGGGCGGACATCCCAGCAGGAGCTGTCTCAGCCTCCCTAATTGGGTTTGGAGTCATGCAACCCTGCCTGGCCTAGCAACTTGATTATAGGCCACTTCCTCTGAGTTGACTGACTTATTTTAATTCTGTGTTAGGAAATCTCCCTCATTCCCACTTGCTGCTCCATTTGGGAGTCGGAGAAATTGTCAGGTTAGCAAAGTTTATCCCTAGAACTTTCTCATCTTTCTTTTCATTACCACAGGATATCCCTATGGAACATCTTCCCCATCTTACAATAATCAGATCTCAGGGGCTGGAGGAGATATCAACCTTGTATGTCACCTCTACTAGAGGGCCAAAGAATTTGTGATGTAATGAAAAACTCTGGTTCTTGGAGTTAAATAACCCAGATTAAAAGGGTGGAATTTCAAGCACTAATAAAGAGATTCCCATGGTCACTAGATGGATTCTACCAGACAGGGACTGCTTACTCTCCATGAAGGTTAGAGCAATGCTAGCTGAAACTCCACTGCCCACCTTAACTCTCCTTTTGCATTCCGAGAGCTGAGTGCATTGAATTGTCATTGTCACCAGCTCATTCCCAAATGCCATTCCCATTCTGACCCTTTTTTAATAAGCCATGCTAGAAATATCCATGCTAGAAATATGCATGTTGGGCCTGGTCTGCTGGGTAGAGTATTAACTGGAACTTCAGAGCAGCCAATCTATGTGCTCTTTTCATAATCTATCCATCAGGCATTGCCTAACTAATGTTCAAGTTGAGCCTTCCTGCAACTCTTCCTGTCCTGCAGCCTGGACAGGCTGGATCGCCACCAAATAAATCTATTCTCTTTTTCTCTGGGCACTTGGCTGAACCACGTTTCCCCCTTGCATCTAAGTGGAGGCATGGCTTGGACACAGGTGGTGTGCTTGCCTCCTAAAATGTCTATGTAATCCTCCACATTCCCCGTTGGTTCTTGGGGCCTTTGACTATAGACAATCTAGAGGAGGACTCCAGGTCCCTGGAGAATTCCCAGCCTCTAGGAAACAGTGAAGCCACACATTAGAAGGAGCTTGGACCCCTGAGTTGCCCTTGCCCCCTGGAGCTCTGTCCACGAGAGCTGCCCGAGTAAATGAGAAATAAAGTTTTTAACTCACCGTAACTAATCTCTGCCCCACTCTGAGTTTTCTGCCCTCGTGGTTCTTCCAAATGTATCCAATATCCTGCTTCCCAGCTTATTTCCTCTCCTTGAAGAAAAAAGAGAGAGAGAGAATAGCTCTTAGGAGCAAACACAGTTGCAAAGCAAACAGTCACCCCAAGGGTCTCCTGAGTGGGCTGCTTGCCAGGCTCTGAGTAGGAATATCATTCCATTTGACCTATTTTGTCTCTACCATGATGGGAAATATAGTCACTAACTTCTAATTTTAAGCAAAAATTAGCATAAATAATCAAATCATAAACTGGCCTCAAGTCCCCTGCAGCCTCTCTGATGGTGCTGGGAGGATGGATTGCAAAGTTTCTCCTTCCAGCAGAAACAACGTGCTTTGCCCACATACTCCCTAACCCTGAGACAGGTGGCCTGTCCTGAACACCACTCTGCTGTCCTGGGAGAGGGTAGCACTGAGCCCTCACCCCTTCACCCAGCCCTGACCACAGTGTGTATCTGGTGTAAATGACACAATTAGGAGGATCAGGAAGGCTTAGGTTGTAGCCAGGGGTAAGTCAGACCACAGGAAGCTTAAAAGTCAGACGAGGGCGACAGAACCCTTTGCAACTGAAGATTGGGATGGAAGTCCATGTTCTCCAGAGGCACTGGCCCCAGGAAGTGGCAGCTTTAGCCATGCTTGCCAGTGACATGCATGATTTTGTACCCTTTCAGGCTCGGCTGCTATTCGGAGGTGAGGAGGTACTGGAAGAGTTTGGATTTGGATTTTCTTTGAAGATTTAATTGAAGATCATCTCCAGGACCCAGATATGCAACCCAGAGGAAACTGTTGTCCATAGCAATGGAAAAGCTTTCCTCCTAACTCTTTTGGGTAGCACTCCCTGCTGTTTAAATGTGAGCCTCGGGATGGTAGGAACTTTGCTTTATTCAACATTATATCTCCAGTGAGCTGGGGCTTCGTTAACTTGTGTTGAATGAATAATAAAGGTTGCCCAGGCTTGGTGGGTGGAAGGGAACTGGGGGTTGACTGGCTCAGCCCCACAAACAGGATATCTGTCAGGAACACCTTCTCCATCAGCATTCTTTTTCATGCAGCATCTGACTCTGAACGTGACAACTGCCTGCACCATCTTCACCAGAGAGGAATAGGTCCCTTCATGACCTCTTCCTTCAAGCCTCCTCTTTAGGGGCTGGAGTTCAGATTTATCAACCTCGGAGTTAACATACTTGTAGGATGAACCTTCCTTTTTCTTTGCTTTCACTCTAAAGGGGCCTCAGGAGGGGGAGGAGATAAGCACAGGTGTTTAGTTTTCCGTTTTAAATGGAATCCACGCCACTGGATCACAAAGAACCCAAGGGCCAGTGGGGTCTCCAGGCTCACCTTGCTTTCATTACATCTCTGGCAAATTATCAAAGACCCAAGTAAAGATGGAAGTTGTAATGGGGAAACCTGGGAAGGGCGTTGGAAGAGCTATTTCTAAACTATGACTAGAACAGCTTTGGCTTCCTGGGCTGGGGAAACGGGCAGGGGGTGCAAGGGGTTATCCCTCTCTCAACATTTCTGGTTTTTCTTCAAAGCACATTCTCATCTAGGTCTTGTAGACATCCTGCCCGTGTCATCCACAGCCAGTGGGTACCAAGGCCGTGAGTTCTCCACCTCCTCCCAGACACCTCTCCAACAGGCTCTCATCTCCCCGGCATGGCACGAACCTTCCTCATCCTGCATGTACACAGTGATGCTGTCCTCCCTGCAACTCCCCCTTCCCCTGCCACCTAGAGTGTTCCAGCACAGGGCCCACCCATGACAGCAGCGTGACCAAGTTATTTCTTTTGGTCAAGAGAGCAATCTCTTTTTTATCTCTCCCTGCCCAGTCCTACCTAGTCAGCAGAGGCTCTTCACACCGTCCCCTCCACCTCCGTCCACGGTGCGTGCCAGTTCCATACCCCTTCTGCCTTCTGTGCCCCCTGTTCAAATCTTGCCCTACCGAACCCCATTCAGCTAGCAAATGCAGGCCAGCTCTGAGGCCTTAACACATTAACTCATTGCAACGCCATTAAGTAGACTCCACTCTTAGCCTCCTTTACAGATGAGGAACTGAGGCACAGAGAAGTCCAACAACTAATAGGAGGTGGAGCCTAGATTTGGAGCCAGACGGTCTGCAGCCTCCGCCCCCACCTTAACCATCTACCAAGTGCTCGTTCCCACCCTCCAGCACTTCAACCTTATTTAGTGTAGCAAGGAAGTTTTATTCCGACGTCTGATATGGAGCAAAGTAACAGAGCAGAAGTCAGTGTATGCAAAACCGATGTGTCCTGGTCGGGCTCCCAGGTCTGTCACCATCTAGCCTCTTGTTTCTTTGCCCACCTCAAGCCAGGACAGGCATTTGGCCCCCTCCAGGGCTCTCTCCTCGCCACCGCACTGGACAGAGGTGTTTAAGACCCTCCCCTGTCCAGTGGCCTGAGAGAAGGAAGAGGTGCGACAGATCCGTCCAGGGAGTCCCAGGAGGCGACTCACCACGCCATGGCGCGGTTCAGTCCGCAATCCACAAATCCCAGGCGCTTGCTGCTCCCTGGCGGCCAAAGCCGGGAGCCCGGGGACCCGAGAATGGCTCCTTCTACACTCCGCGAACCCAAGGGCACCAGCAAGTGACCGAGAGGTTGGGGAAAGGGCGGGAGGAAGGGGGACACAGCTGAGGGGAAAGGGAGTGGAGCCGGGGAGGGGCGAGGGAGGGATCGCGGAGCAGACCTCGAGGAGAGAGGGCGGCCGGGGACACCCGCGGCGAGGCTGGGGTGGCTGCCGCGGGGCTGGAGTGCGCGGCAGCGCCCCTCATCCTCCGGACCCCCGCTTGGCGGGAGCGCACAGCCCCGACCCGCGGCGCAAGTGGCGTCCCCACCCCCCGGCGCCGGCCGCCCCCTCGCCGTCCCCGCGCTGCCCCTCCTCCGTCCCGCCCCCAGCGCCCGGTCGCGAGCGCCGCAGTGGCCGCCGCCTGCACCGCCCGGGCGGGAGCCGGCGCTGTACCCGCTCGCCTAGGCACTCAGAGCGGCTCGCCGGCGGCCCGGCTCTCCCGTCCGACTCCACGCCGGCCTCGGGGAGCCCCGGCCGCCGCCCCTCCGCCCCCCTCTGCTTGCGGCCAGCGGAGCTCCGCGTCGCGGGAACTTGGGCAGGACTCCGACGGTACCGGGGCGCGGGGCGCGGGGCTGGCCCGGAGCCCTGCGGCTATGTCCGGTGACCTCCTCCCTGACAGTCACTTCTCCTGTGCCCGGGTCCTGCCACCCGACGGCCGCGCGTTGAGATGACTTTCCGCGATCTACTGAGCGCCAGTTTCGAGGGACCCCGCCCGAACAGCAGCGGCGCCTCGGGCTCCAGCGCGGGCGGCGGAGGGGGCGGTGCGGGCGGCGCAGCCGCCTCGGAGGGCCCGGCGGTGGGCGGCGTGCCGGGGGCCGCGGGTGGCAGCGGCGGCGGCGGCAGCGTGGTGGGCGCGGGCAGTGGCGAGGACAACCAGAGCTCCTCCGGGGAGCCGGGGGCCGTGGGCGCCGGCGGCGAGGTGAACGGCACGGCGGCCGTCGGGGGTCTGGTGGTGAGCGCGCAGAGCGTGGGCGTGGGCGTCTTTCTGGCCGCCTTCATCCTCCTGGCTGTGGCGGGCAACCTGCTTGTCATCCTCTCGGTGGCCTGCAACCGCCACCTGCAGACGGTCACCAACTATTTCATCGTGAACCTGGCCGTGGCCGACCTGCTGCTGAGCACCACGGTGCTGCCCTTCTCGGCCACCATGGAGGTTCTGGGCTTCTGGGCCTTCGGCCGGGCCTTCTGCGACGTGTGGGCCGCCGTGGACGTGCTGTGCTGCACGGCCTCTATCCTCAGCCTCTGCACCATCTCGGTGGACCGGTACGTGGGCGTGCGCCACTCACTCAAGTACCCCACCATCATGACGGAGCGCAAGGCGGCCGCCATCCTGGCGCTGCTCTGGGCCGTGGCCCTCGTGGTGTCTGTGGGGCCCCTGCTGGGCTGGAAGGAGCCGGTGCCCCCCGACGAGCGCTTTTGCAGCATCACCGAGGAGGTGGGCTACGCCGTCTTCTCCTCGGTGTGCTCCTTCTACCTGCCCATGGCCGTCATCATAGTCATGTACTGCCGCGTGTACGTGGTAGCACGCAGCACCACGCGCAGCCTGGAGGCAGGCGTCAAGCGGGAGCGGGGCAAGGCCTCCGAGGTGGTGCTGCGCATCCACTGCCGTGGCGCCGCCTCGGCTACGGACGGGGCGCACCGAGGGTTGCGCAGCGCCAAGGGCCACACCTTCCGCAGCTCGCTGTCGGTGCGCCTGCTCAAGTTCTCCCGCGAGAAGAAGGCTGCCAAGACGCTGGCCATCGTCGTGGGAGTCTTCGTGCTCTGCTGGTTCCCCTTCTTCTTCGTCCTGCCACTTGGTGAGTGACCCCTCTCCCACCAGCCCTTCCTTCCTGAGCCTGTAGCGATGCCTTCCTGGCACCCAGGCTTGGCTGGGCCCCCCCAGCTGGAGAGTGGCTCTCCACCTGAACATGGAAGGTGGGCTTAGCAACCTCCCCGTCCCTTAGACCCGTGGTCGGCCAACTGCGGCTCGCGAGCCACATGCGGCTCTTTGGCCCCTTGAGTGTGGCTCTTCCACAAAAATACCACGGCCTGGGCAAGTCTATTTTGAAGAAGTGGCGTTAGAAGAAGTTTAAGTTTAAAAAATTTGGCTCTCAAAAGAAATTTCAGTCGTTGTACTGTTGATATTTGGCTCTGTTGACTAATGAGTTTGCCGACCACTGCTAGACAGAGTGTGGCCCTGCTTTTGGGGGGGGGGGGGGGGGGGGAGACAAACAAGAGGCTCTTCGTGCTTGCTGAATTTGTTTCACAGGGTTCTAACTTTTCTGTCCTTCCACTCCCCCTTCATTGTCATTAAAATCCTGGGTTTGTTTTACCCTCTGGGCGCCGCTAAATATAAAAGGTCAATGGAAATCTGTGCAAGCATCTGCTCATAGTATGTAACAGCAGTAGATGTGTTCACCTACATGTTAACAGACACACACACACACACACACACACACACAGATATACATGTCAACCCCCAGAGGTGGGCACACAGACAGGGTGGGCCTACATTCGCTCACGGGCAGCAAGCCCTGCCCAGTCAACATGCACATCAGCAGGCACCAGAAGCCACCTGCTTTCCCCAGCACTCATTCAGTTTGGAAGCTGACCCCCTCCGGAGACCCTCCCCCGCTGGAGTCTGTGAGTGCCCTGGGCTCTAACTTCTGCATCCTCCTCTTGGAATTGGGGGAGGGGCTGTGTGGGGGTACTACGAAGGAAAGGGAAGGGGGCAAACTATCAAATGGGACATTGAGGTTGTTCGTCGTCTTTCTTAAATTTACTGAGTTTCTCAGCACTTCTGAAAAACTTTCCTGTTTCTCCCACGAGGGTCCCTGCGGACCTGGAAAGTGGGCAGCAGTTCTGAGGGGCTTCCTCCCACACCCAAGGGTCCTCCTGGAAGCCTTGGGGCTGGGTCAGCCCCGGAAGGAGAAGGAGAACAGCGTTTCCGGGGACAAATTTACCCTGAGTCATTTCGCCCATGGCTGCAACCTCAGCAGGCCCAAGCAGGGACCTCCCCTGCCTTTCCCTGGCCTGCTTCTTCCACACGCTGCAGCTGAGTCGGGAAAGGGACAATGGCCTCCCTCCTGCTCCCCTGCTGGCTCTCCACACAGCAGCCAGAGTGATCTTTATACATTATAAATTAGAGTGTCACTCTCGATGAAAACCCCTCAATGCTTTCTCACTGCCCTGGGAACAAAATCTAAACTCTCCATTATGGCCTATGAGAAGGTGACCTTCAAACGTATCATTGTCCAAACCAAAATGGGACCCCAGGAATACTTCTGCTTAGAACACAGGCAGGAACCAGGACAGTAGGGACAAACCCGGACATGTGGTCCCCTTCCTGTAAGGAGAGCCCCACATGATGGGCTGCCTGCCCTCTGGCCTCATGGCTTGGCTGCCCTGCCTTTTGCTCACTGGCCCTCTGGCCCCTCTGACCCTCTGACCCTCTTCTGGTTCCTTGCCCACATCCCTCATGCTCTTGCATCTGCTCTTCCCTCTGTCTGGCCTGGCCTGCCCAACCCCTCCTGGCTAACTCCCCATCCTTTAGGTCTCTGCATAAATGTCCCCTCTTCAGAGAGGCCTTCCCAGAACTCAGTCTCAGTGTGTCTTTCTCGGCATTTTCTCCCTCGTGGCTCAGGCTCTCCTCCTTTACTAGCTCCTTAGCTATAATCACGTCTGGGTGTTGCTTGGTTTGGTGTCTGACTTCCCCGACTGGCCCACAGGCTCTGCAAGGGCAGGACTGTGCTGGTGGGGGAAGTCAGACACAGCACCCAGCACAGTGCCTGGCATATGAAGAGCAATAGAGCACAGCAGCAAGGACCACAGGATCTGGTACCAGATAGCCTGGGTTCGAATCCCAGCTCTGCTTCTTACTAGCTGGGTAACTTCCGGCAAATCCCAGAACCTCTCTGTGCCTCTCTTTCCTCATCTATAAAATAAGGATGATGGTGATGGTTATAATGACGGCCTACAGGGGGGTTAATAAGACTTCAGTGAGGTATTATGTGTGACTGTAACATGGTGAGTGCCATGTGAGCTGTGGCTTTGGCAGTGGATGCTCAGTATAAGATAAGAAATGAATAAATCACCGACTTGAAAGTCACTCAGCCAGAGGCTGTGGTGGGGATAAGGAGAGGGATGGAGGGGGAAGGGAGAGGCAGATAGGCAGAAAGAGAAAGTCTGTGTGCCCCCCTTTAGAAACCCACCCACCCAGTATTTAGAACCACACGCCCCCCAAGCCATCACCCAGGCTTCTTGCTCTACCAACCAACCCCTGCTCCAGCTGTGCTCTGTCATCCCAGGTGCCCTCATCCTCCCCCTGCCCCTTGGTTCATACCAGTTCCCTGTAGGAAATAATCAACCTGTGTGTAGACTGCCATCTCCCCTATGGTCTTTTAACTTCTTTTCAAATTTCTAGTTACAGAATAATGCACATAAAAAGAAAATAATATAGCAAGTGCCCATGTACCCATAATCACCCATATTGAATAGATGTTCACATTTTTGCCATATTCGCCTCTGATCCCTTTTTCTCTCTTTTTGCAAAGAAATAGAACACAGCCACAGCTAAGTTCCCTTCTCCTGTCCTTTTTTGCTCCCTCCCTTCCCAAAGGCAAATCTGGTATTTATCACTCCCACACATTTGTACTCTTCCCACAAATATCTGTACCCATAATGATAGAGAATATTGTTTTGTGTGCCTTTAGGATTTATGTAAATCGCACCACCGTGCCTTGCGCATCAATCTTCAGTTTGCCTTTTTCACCCAACATGGTGTCGTTGAGATTTATCCATGTCCATGCTGGCTCATTTCAGCAGCAGCGTGGTGCCCTGCTTGAGAGTGTTCCGTGGTGTGTTGATGCAGTCTCCTGCTGAGTGCTCCGTGCTTCCAATTTCTCACTGATACAATCAACACGGAAAGCGGCTACTGTTTTCTGAGGTCTAGATCACGTGTCCCCCTCTTCCAGGAAATCATCCCCAAATGTCCATGGCCTTTGCCCCTGGCTGGTACACACTGCTCTTTCTTAATCCCTCCATCTCTGCTGCTCCTCACATCTGGCGTGGCGACCCTTGGAGGGGGCTCTCCTTGCCTCCACCTTCCTGCTGGTCTGTGGTGTGCCCAGCCTCCCAGGGCACCTCACTGAACCCCAGAGCAGAGCCCACGGCCGCTGGTGGAGCTGAATTGAGTGGAATGTGGCAATAGCAAACACACAGGACAGAGGCCAAGCAGGGACACAGAATATTCCAATCGCCACGATGTGACTCTGAGGGTAGATCAACAGAGAGAACAGGAGGATGGAGCCAGAGGTGGAGAAAGGGTGTCCTGAGGGTTATGCAGGAGGGCCCAGGGGGTCAGGAGGTCCTGACACTCCCCAGCACTGGCTCAGGCCTGGAGGAGGAAGGCACCATTGAAGGAACAGGGAATATTCTGAGCAGCAACTTGCAGGGTGGGGGGTGGGGGTGCGGGGATAGAATGTAGCATCCAGGGGGTTGGTAGGAGGTGCCAGTATGTGGTGGGGGTGTGTGAAAAACATTGGGAACTTAGATAAGAGGGTCAAGAATGGGAGTGATTGCAGAAGCAGAGAGAGGATGGAGAGGCAAAGAAAAGAGAGGGGCTGGGGAGCCCCCACTTTGAAGAAATCAGGAGGAGGCTGAGAAGGGGGAAGTCAGGAGGACTGACACTTTTCAGCTCCCTCAAGCCCTGGTCCCACACCAGATGTGAGGAGCAGCAGGGAAGGAGAGGCTGAAAAAGCAGTCGGTGCCAGAAAGAGCCATAGGCCATGGCAACAAAGGCACCCAGTAGAGCCACAGTCTAGAGGGTGTCAAGCAGACCCAGGATGCTCCGTACCCACACCCTCCAGACACAAAGTCAAGTGGAAGCTGCAGCTATAGCACAGCAGTGACAGCCAGGGAGTGCACTGACCGCCCAGAGGGCACTGAGAGCCTTAAGAAGGGAACCCAGGGTCCCAGAGGGACCTAGGGACCTTGGCACCGGGAGCGAGTGACGGCCATTTATAAACTGAAATGCTGTGGGTCAGGCCGGAGCAGGAGTGGAGAGAGGAACAGATGGGGTGTCCTGAACCATAGGGACTCTGGGGGCCCAGGTCAATGGCCAGGAGAGATTGGGACACAGACGCCAGGCACCTAAAATCCTGAGTGGCCTGAAGAGGGCCTAGGGGTCACCCCCCACACCTCCAGATGCCCCCTTTCCCAGCGAGGAGCAACTGCAGGGCATGTGCCAGCAGGCAGAGAGTCAGCTCAGTGAACTCGAGACATCACCTGTCGGACCCTGCGATTTAGGGCAGCAAGTCCAGGGAAGGCAGCACCTGCCCTTCCAGGACACCTGGGGGGCTGTGTAAGGAATGAGAAATACCACTCGCCCCGTGAGAGGGCACTCACCTGCCTGGTGGTTCATACTGATGCCCAGCTGTGCTGTCTGCCCCGTGAAGAATGACCACACATCCAGGTTTGTCCAAGGCAGCCCTGGTTACACCTGTTGACCTACATGATTACTAATAGTGCCCCCTTTCACTCTCAGAGATGTTCCAGTCTGGACGATAGAGTTTATGGTCCCCAGTCCTTGGAGGAGGGGCTCTTGGCAGCCCTGCCAATGAGAGATCTGTGCCTCCTGCCCTCATCCCGGCAAGCTGGTGCAGGACCAGGTGCCGGGGAAAATCACAGGACGTTATGTAAAGGTTCCTTCTTACAAGGTTATGTAGCCAGATGTCTAGAGGAGCCCAGACTTGTAGCATGCATATGGGGAGGGGCATCAGTTAGAACCTGCTACCTGCAGACTTCCATGGAGGACCCCCAAAAAGAGGGGCATGACAAGGGTGGGGCCAGCTAGAAACACACCTGAAAGCCTCTGCCCTGGACCCTTAGTGCAAGGGCCCCCTCACTCACAGCCTTTGGGTGTAGAAATGCCAGTCACCTTCCCTGCAGGCAACAGGGGGACAGAGGGACTGGAGGAGCGCTGTCCCAGGCAGGCAAGCACCCATCTGCAGAGAGCGCCCTTCCTCTCCCAGGCGGCCCCAGAGGCCCCATCTCTCCTGATGCTCTCATGGCGGTAGCATCCGATCGGCCTGCCAGCCATACCCAGAAGTGGACCTGTCCGCTGAGACCTAGACACACACACATAGTCCGCCCCCTGTCATTCCTAACGGCCACAGGCAGATGCCCAGCTTGCACTCTTAGCTCTCTTTTGTTGGGCAGTCACCATGCCTCACTGGCCTCCTAGTCAGCCTCTGAATGTGTAGAATATGTCGGTCGCACAAAGCAGCCCCAGAGGCCCAGAGCTCACAGGCCCTTCCCAGATACACCTCCAGGTGAATAAGCTACCTGGAGGCTCTGATATTGGCCGTCCCAGGACACACTGGGACTCCAGCCATGTGGGAGCCAGACCTGGGGCTCCCTCCTGTATTGTCAGCCTAGGTCCCCTGACCACCTCCGCATTTAATTAGGTGCTCCCTCCTGCTCCAAGCATTCTGCACACCTTTATCACAGTGCACTGTCAATATTCTTACACATACCATCAGTGAGAGGAAACGGTACATATGTAGGCACAGAGGAGCGGAGGTCTTTGTGGGTCATCCTGTGGTTTGGGAAAACCTGGAATATACAATCTATGAGAAAACAGGTCATGAGATGAGGCCAGATGTCATCAACTGAATGGATAAATAAATGGTGATGTATTCATTGACTGGACTACTATACTGGAGACTGTGAGCCGTGCTGAGGAATTGGTGTCCAGGAAAATAACGAACCTGATGACAATAGCAGCATAGATGGGCTTCATGGACACTATGCTGAGCAAAATAAGCCAGATCCGAAATGAAAAGCTAACATATTATATGATTCTGTGTATATGACATTCAAAAACAGGTGAAACTAATCAGGATGGTAGTACAAAGAAACTTTTCCAAAGAGCCAGAAATATTCTATCTTGATCTGGGTGGTGACTACATTGGTGTATGCATATGTAAACTTAACAAGCCATACTCTTAGGATGTATGTACTTTATAAACCTGACTGTCAACATCTTATGCCCGAATGAAGAGAAAGAAAGAGGGAGGAGGCAGGAGGAGACTGTGAGCCGTGCTGAGGAATTGGTGTCCAGACTTTGGAGGCACACTTTGGCAGCCAGCTGTGGAGGGTAGACTCAGTGTGTGCGTCAGAAGGGTGTTGGCCACGCGCCAAAGGACTCATCTCCACAGGCTCCCTGAGGTCACAGACACAGGAGGAGAGGCGTGGTGTGCTTCAGATCCTCAGTAATGGCTATTCTGTTCTGTCCCCTGGCCCGAAAGTTTGAAGAAGGGGCTGGCATTACGTCTCCTATCTATGCTTTTGTGGCACCTGGCGCACAGTAGATGCTCAGTCAGTGTGCGTAGAAGGAGGAAGTGGCATGGCCTCTTCACATCCTGCCAAGCGTCTGGGTGGCAAAGCACAGCTCTCTCTCTCTTTTTTTTTAATTGTGGTAAGAATATAACATGAGATCTACCCTCTTAAAATTTTTAAGTACTATACCATGCAGTATTGTTAACTAGGCACCTGTATCGCAGGTCTCTAAAACTTGCTCATTTTGTTTAAGTGAAACTTTATGCATGTTGATTAGCAACTCCCCCTTCCTCTCCCTCCAACCCCTCTTAGATTCGATGAATTTGTCTGCAGGCAGACCTTGTTTCATTGCACACGTCACTTTATTTGTGCTTCACAGATGTTGCTTTTTTTTTTTTACAAATTGAAGTCAAGTCCCTCCACCAGCAAACATGCCACAACTCGCTTTATTGTGGTGTTCTGGAACCACCCCCGCAATATCTCTGAGCTGTGCCTGTATTTTAGATACCTCATACAAGTGGAATCAAGCAGTCCTTCTGTGAGTGGCTGATTTCACTTAGGGTAACAGCCCGCTATGTAAAGCCAACCATCCTTACGAGTGATGCATTGGGAATGGCCCCCCATTTGTGTGACCAGAAAAAAATTTTTAAGCATAGCAGCTAACATTTACTGAATGATTCCTGTGAATAAGAAATTATCTGGGGCTAGGGTTTTCCCCTTGTTTTTAATATGATGGATAGTTTCAAACACATACTAAGTAGAAAGAGCAGTATGATGATGCCCAGGAACCTGTGACCCAGCTACAACTGTCTATACAAGGCCAGTCTTGGTTCATCTCAACCCCTACCCATTTTCCCACCACTGCAGATTATTTTGAAGAAAATTCAGACATCATATCAGTTCGTCTGTAAATTCTTCAATATGTATTTCAGAAAATAATAACTTTTAAAAATAACCATAATCATTCATAACACAAAAATAATTGTTTAACAGCATCAAATACCTACCTAGTGTTCAAATGTTGCCTATTGCCTCAAATTTTGAGTTTGTTTAAATTAGGATCCAAAAAAGGTACATTCATTGCACATGGTTGATTTGCATCCTAGGTCTCTTTAGTTGGTAAGATTCCACTTCACCCACCTTTTTCCTTTAAACTTATTTGGTGAAGAACCCAGATTGTTTGCCTCCAGGAGTAGCCCACCGTCTGGGATTTGCATCCCCATAGTGCCATTAATGTGTTCCTCTGTTGCCTGTACCTCCTGTAAACTGAATTCTTTTTTTTTTTGTAATATCAAGATTAATCAAGGCTTTAGGTTCCATCAGCCTAATCCATCCATTATAAAGTGTCCCATCAGCCTTTTACAAAACGGCTATCTTAGCAGCCACTAACCATGGCCTGGAAATTTAAAGTGGTGATACCTGAATTCTGTCATCCCTTGTGCATTTGTTGGTTGAAATTCTAAAAAGAACTTGCCACTGCCTGTTTGGTTACTTGGAAGAGTCTGTACAGGAAAAGCTGATTGACCCTGACCTTGACCAAACCTTCAACTCCCTATCCTTACCTTAGGCCTCCCTCCCCAGCTACTGCCGTGATCCACCACTTCACCTTCTCTTGCCATCTTAAACTCCCTCATCTCCACCCATTTCTGAGAGCCCTAGCCCTTGAATCTGGCCATTCTATCATGTGGAACATAGTAGTAGTGTGCCAGTAAATATTTAACAATTGGCTCTGGAGTGGGGGCTAATTTGTAGCACCTGCCCATTTCCATGGTGTAACTATCCCCACTGTGATCAATTTCAAGCTACCAAAGAGACATCAGCCAGCTTGCAAAGTTCTTCGGAAATTTAACAATCAGCTCATGTGAGCCAGTGCAAGCCAGTGTCTAGCTGAGCACTTGCCAACGAGAAATCACTTTTCATAGGCAGGCTTCCTCCTCCGGGTAGCCTCAGAGTGGCCCCAGAAGTCCTGCATGTCCCCTGTTGGCTCTGAATCTCTCTCAACCCCTTTCTGCCCTAAGGGGTCTCACTCTCTGTTGCTGCTCAGCCCTCCCTGTCTTCCACCTCTCCTCTGCATACACACAGCATGTAGATGTGTCCTGAACTTCCCCCAACAAATGATTTGCCCTCAATCCTGTGGCTCCTTCACCCTCACCCCCATCTTCTCACTATAATCTTTCCTGCTTTTTACCTACTTGCAAGAATATCCTGTGCTACTTGCTTCTTTTAAAAATAGTTTTATATTAATCTTAATCCTAAATGTCAGAGCTGGGCCCTGGCCAATGTGGCTCAGCTGGTTGGGCGTCATCCTGTGCACTGAAGGGTTGCTGGTTCGATTCCGGTCAGGTTACATGCTGGGGTTGTGAGCTTGATCCCTGGCAGGGGGCATGCAGGAGGCAGCCAATCAGTATTTCACTCTCACACTGATGTTTCTATCTCTCTCTCCCTCTCCTTTCTTCTCTCTCTAAAAATCAATAAAATCTTAAAAAACAAAATAAGTGTCAGAGCTGGGACTGGAATCCAAGCACTCTGGCTCCAGAGTCCTTGTTACTTCCTGCCAGGGTCAGAGGTCAGGCTAGGGCCAGGGTTCAGGTCAGTTGGCAGCCATGATTTAAGCTTTAAGTCTCACTGAACCCCTTGGCCCCTGCACTCATCCCCCAGGCTCAGTTTCATGCTCCCTTATGCCCAAGATCCTGGCCACAATGGTGTCCTGAGCATTGCCATGGGACAAGGCCACTTCCTGTGTGACTTAATGCTCTCAGAGACCCCAGAAGACCCCGAGAGTCCTTGAACCCCTCCCTCAAGAGAAAGTTTCTGAGGCCCTGCCTGAGCCCTGCCTCACCCTGCTTCATGAGCTTTATGCCCACCAGAAGGTCTCCTGCGAATGCTGGAGGATTTGTCTGCCCTGGGTGACCCACCCAACAGGGTCCTGGGCCCCTGAGAGCTGGTATTAGGGCCTCGTGGGCAATGCCTAGCAGCTCAGTGCTGGGACTCCTGAACAGAGTGACCACTACCTGGGGACCTTCTCTCCTCTGGCATAAGCACTGATCTGCTCAGATCCATGAGCCATTGGTCAGCCCAGCCCCTGAGCTGAGAGGCTCATGCTCTGATCAGGGTCTACTTCAGCTGAGCACAAGAGCCATTTGACAGGGACTTCAGCCTTGGGCACCCAGAGCTTGGGATTTGGCTACTCAAAGGCACAGAACAGGAAATAATGAGTTAAGAAGAGGCAACAAAGAGTAGAACGAAGGGGGAGAAATAGGGAAGGTGGAAAGGGAGAAAAGGGGAGGGAAGAGTTGAAGGGAAATGGGTGGGGCCCAGTGTAGGACTCAGGACAGGTCTGTGACTCATCTTCTTCCCTTGGACCCCACCAAGCGGCCACCGTGGCTCTAGGAGCTTCCTCCAACCCCACTAAGGTGTAGGGGAAGGGAAGACTGGTGCAGCCTGATATTTCATAGTTGGCTGCCAGTTATGAGCAAGGCTGGCTGTGAATTCTGACATTGTGCCAAGAAAGAACGAGTTCCCCCTGGTGAGGCCAAAACAATGCTGTTAATCACACAGTCTGCCCCTTGGCTTCAGAGCTGTCACTCCTCAATGAGGCTTGGCCACATTGGTCACCACCAGCCTTAACTGGCATCTCAGCCTCAATTCCTGGGCCTGGCCATTCCTGTTCCTCAGGAGAGGGGACTAGACTGTGATGATCCAGGCTGCAAATACACACACCCCTAACCTCACAAGCTGCTACCTCAGTTTCCCCAAAAAGTGTGGGCCAGAATGGCCCAGCCATCAGGCCAGAGAGTGAGCTCACCCGCTGACACAGAAGAGGCCCTGCCACTTCTGACCAGCGGTGTCTGCCTGCCTTGCTCCAGCCTGTCTGTTGAGTAGGGAGAAGTGGGCACAGATGTGCATACTCGTGCCCTGCCTTTCCCAGCAGTCGGCAGAAGAATTGGTCCAGTGACAATGACATATTCCCACCATTGTAGGTTGGGAAGCAAGCAAAATAACTTGAAGACATGTCCTTAGGCGTCTTAGGTCCGGTCCCTAGATGCAGAGCCTGAGAAGGGGGTTCTTATGCAAGTGATGGACTGAGGAAGGATCTCAGGAGGCACCTGCAAGTAAGGGAGGGAAGTAGGCTAGGGCAGGAAAGAGCTAACCCAGGATATGGTCTCAAAGTCTGGCCTCAGCCTGGTTCTACCAGAGCCCTGGAGCAAGATCGGCAGCACAGAACTGCACCACCTGGAGGCAAGGGAGCTGGCTTTTCCTATCCCATATCAGTTTGTCCCTGGCGGTGAGCTGCCCCTTGGTAGGGAGGTGTCATCTCCCAGTTGAAGCAGCTCCATTAGCCAAGGACAGTTCTCCAGAGAAGGGACTAACTACTATGAGCTTTAGCAGCCACCACTCAGCATCTGAGGGCTGATGCACCTGGGCGAGGCACCAACAGCATCTACTTCAAGTCTTAGAGGTGACTTTTGAGCAAAGACTTGAAGGAGAGGAAGGAGATGGCCACGCAGCTCTGTGGCTCCTCCTAGATGGTGGGGGTTTGTTTGGTACTCTTTCTTGAGAAGTAGCTCCCATGAGCAGGCAACAGCCCAGCCCTTGTGAGTGTCCTACATAGCAGGCCCCACAGGGCACCCTAGATGCCACACAGAAGGCCAACAAATGCCACCTAGCCTACTGGAGGCAGAATCAAGAGGTGCTCGAGGAATACACAGTCCAGAAACTACTATCCCAAGGCAGTGGGATTAATCACAGAAACAATCCTAGAGAAGGTGGTCCTAAGCCCGAGTCGAAGAAGGGGAGTACTCACTATGGAGACAGAAGGAGGGCCATCCTGGCCAGGCCAGCATGCGAAAGCCCAGAGGTGGGGATGAGGCAGCTAGTGTTTGTGGCTCTTCCAGAATCCCTGGAAGAACAAGAGAAGTTCTATTTCTATCTTTACAAGATGCTACAGGAAGACCAAGTGCTTTAGGGCTAGATTGATTCAAGTTCAGAACTTGACCCTATCCCTTGCCCTCTGGAGATAACCAGACTCTTTCTGCAAGGTGGATGCCAGTGCCATGAGAGTTGAATGAGAAGTACAGCCTGGCTAGTGTGGCTCAGTGGTTGAACGTCAACCTAATAAACCAAGAGGTCATGGTTTGATTCCCGGTCAGGGCACATGGCTGAGTTGGGCATCGATCCCCAGTGTGGGGTGTGCAGAGGCAGCCGATTAATGATTCTCTTTCATCATTGATGTTTCTCTCTCTCTCCCTCTCCCTTCCTCTCTGAACTGTGAACTGTGGGAACAAAGCTGATGGACACAGTGAAGAGTAGCTCAAATAGTACAGGAGAAGGTGCTGAGTGCTGTGAAAAACAACAGAGCTGGTTGAGGAGGTGGAGAGCACAGGGCTGCAGGGAGGACATTGTAATTTTAAATGGAGAGTCAGAGACCTCACTGCCTTTACAAGACTCTTCTAAGGGAACTCTTACACTGAGCCGTGGGGACATAAGGAAGAAGCAGCAAAGGAAATTGACATGGAGTCAGAAACCTAAGAGAGTGGCACCTGGAAGCCATGTGAGATGACAAGTGTCCAGGATGTACAAGAGATGTGTCTTCAGGGTGGAGACCTGTGTGGGTTGGGGCTGTGGGGCAAGGTGGTGGAGTGAAAAGCAGGTAGGGAAGAGGAGACAGGTGTGAATGGAAAGGGTGGAGAGAATGAGGGTGCAGCTGTGACAGAGACAAGCTCACAGGTGACCGGTGGCTCAAGAGCAGAACAGCACAAGTAGGTGATGAGCCTTGCGTGAGAGGAGTGACTCCTTTCTTACCAAGCAGGGAGAGAGAGGAGGAAGGTTTGAGCGCTTCCCCAACTTCTTTAGCTTCTGTTTTCTCCGTGAAACAGGAAGTGAGGTCAGTGCTCTGGAGAAGGTGAAGGGGCGGCCACAAGGCTTGTAGGGAAGAGTCAAGGCTCAAAGGAGCTAGTGCAGGAATAGGGGAGAGCTAGCTGAGGATGGTGGCGAGATTGCTGGAAACAAAGGACATTAAACTGAGGTCGAGACCTTAAGTGTGTTTAGGGTGAATTGCTCCAGAGTTAGGATCTGGCTGGAGAAGTGCAACCTAAATCCAGAAAGACATGGATGTGGGAGCATTGCAAGAGAGTTGGAGTCTCAGCCAAGCCAAGAAGGAAGCAAACAGAGCTGATGGGAGAAACCAAGGGGCTGGCAGCTCAAAGTACAGATGAGAGCGGGAGGGAGGGAAGCTGCAGTCAGCAGTGGAAGTGGGTTCTAAGTGAAGAAATAAAATGCTCAGACATGTTTTAAAAGAATCCCCCAGCTGCTATAGAGAACAGGGTTCTGGGGCAGGAGCCCACTTGAAAGGGCACTGCACGCGGTAGTTGGGACTGATGGTGCTGGGACCAGGGTGATAACGGGATGGTGCACAGTGGGGGGGATTCTGGGACTGATAGGAGTTGGCAATGATGGGATGTAGGGTGCAATAGAGAGGGGTCAGAATGTATTGAGTATCTACGATATGCCAAGCATGGTGTGGGGAGCTTACCATTTAAGGTTAAGATAGACAGGAAACCGCTAGTTACTTGCAGTGTTCTTGGCACTTAGAAGTGAGTAGATATGCTGGGGTGGGGGGAGTGGTGAGGAGGAGGGAGTGCAGCTAAACTCTGCTGGCTTGGGAGGGGGGTGCAGGGGAAGGCTTCCAAGAGGAGGTGCCATTGGAGCTGGCACTGCCAGGTGGCAGAAAGAGGAAGGGCATCCAGAATGACCATGTGCAAAAGCCCAAAGGCAAGACTGAGGAGCCCGCTATGGCCAGAGGGCAGTGAGAAGTCAGTGTGGCCACTCACCTAATGCACATAAAGACAGAAGTAAGACTGCAGAGAGACGCAGGAACCACAAGAGAAAAGGGAGTGAGGGGGCGATGCTGGGCTCCTGGATGGAGAGGTGGGAAGGTGAGGGAGGGCATGCCATGTGAGCCTCTGGCTCCAGTGACGGCTGCCAAGATGAGTTAGCACAGCTGGGCTTCGTGCTTGCAAGAAAGGCTGTGGGGAAAGTGGGGAGTGGGAGAGAGCCAGAAAAGGGAGCTGCCAGGCACTGAGAGAGTGGCCTTGTCTCAGAGTCCCCAACTGTCCATTGCGGCTTTCCTGGATCTGAGCTACAGGTGCTGGCAAAGGTGTGTGCTGGGCAGCTGGAGAGGAGTGAGGAGGCAAGACAAGGGAGTCAGCTGGTCAACCGGAGTAGCCATAACTCAAGAGTAGCTGGGGGAGGAGAAAGCTGGGAGTGGCTGAGAAGCACTTATCCACTGATGTCCCCACAGCAGGGCAGCGACAATGCTGACAATGCCCCTGGGCAGAGGTGGGTGTGAGAGTTAGAACTGCCATCTATGAAGGGAACAGGACATGTCTCTTGGGAGCTACTGCTTGTGGAAGCTGGAGCCCAAGGCACAGATGTCTATTTTCCAGGCAAGATGTCTGCACACAGTGGGCAGAGAGCAAATAAACCAAGTTGTGGCAGATGCTGTTGGTGCCTCACCCATCTCCCTAGACCAGGGGTCCTCAAACTTTTTAATCAGGGGGCCAGTTCACTGTCCCTCAGACCGTTGGAGGGCCGGACTATAGTTTAAAAAAAAAAAAACTATGAACAAATTCCTATGCACACTGCACATATCTTATTTTGAAGTAAAAAAACAAAACGGCAAAAACACCCGCAAGTGGCCCGCGGGCCGGAGTTTGAGGACGCCTGGCCTAGACCTTCAGTGCACTAGTGGGCTAACTTCCACCCCAGCACCTGCCTTCGTCTCTCTGCCTGGGGGCTCTGCCTACCAGGATCCTCCTTGCCCCTCACACAGCAGGCAGGAAGTATGGAATAACTACGGGAGTGGGTATATAGATACCTCACCTCCCTCACCCCAGAAGGGTGGAGGGTGGTAACTCTGAGGTTCCTATTCTCCACTGTCTCCCAAAGCTCCCGAGCTTTTATTGGCTTTCTTGTCTTTTCTATCTCTTATTTCCCACTCCACTACCCGGGATTCACTTACCCCCCAAATTAACAACTTGTCTCGGGGCCTGCTCCTGGGGGCGCCTAACGTAAGATGTCAGCAGGAAACATGGGGGCTGCAAGGCCGTTTGAGTCCCAGCTCCTTTTGTGTAAGGAATCCCCAGCTGGCGGCAGGCTTCTGTACAGGTTGGTTGAGAATAAATTAGCAAGTTAATGTTTACAACAAGGCCCAGGCCATACAGTATGCCATGTCGCCTACTAATCCGAATCAAAACCACACTGATAACAATGCCCTTTGGCCAGCTTCAGACTCGTTGCTGAAAGCATAGTCCACCGATTTGTCATCCTGGGCTAAATATAAAAAATTGTGGCCTGAGTCAGAACGTTATTTTCAGCACTCTGTCTTACTTTCAGCAATTTGAGGGATGCTGTTCCGAGGGCTGCTTTCCTGGAGTCTGAGGGCAGCCCTGGCGGACCCCATATTCCAAAGACAACTATCCAACTCCTCTCCCAGGGGATAGTGTCTCCTCAACACACCCTGACCGATATCCCAGCCTCCCCCAAATCTACCAGGTCGAGGCTTCTGTTTCTGGCCACTCTCCAGAGCTGGGAAGTGGGTCCCTTCCAGATCTGAGGTCTCCTCTCTCCAAGGCCACAGAAATAAGGAAAGAAGGTGTGAGTGACAGGCGTATTTATTAAGAACTTGTTAAGTGCTAGACCCTGAAATTTATGAATCTTCACAAAATCCCTGCCAGACAAATATTATTTTTTTAAAATATATTTTTATTGCTATCAGAGAGGAAGGAAGAGGGAGAGAGAGATAGAAACATCAATGATGACAGAGAATCATGGATTGGCTGTCTCCTGCATGCCCCGCACTGGGGATTGTGCCCACAACCCGGGCATGGGCCCCGACCAGGAATCGAACCATGACCTCCTGGTTCATAGGTCGACGCTCAACCACTGAGCCATGCCGGCCGAGCCAGAGAAATATTATTGACTGTGTTTCACAGAAAGGGAAAGTGAGACTTCGCCAAAAAACTGGCTCAGGGCTACTTGACCAAGGTTTGAATGGCCGATGCCGCACAATGCTGAATGGCCTTCCTCCTCCTCCACGGTGTCTCTTAGCACCAGCACTTCTCTACATGGTGGGGGGCAGGTGATATGCAAGTGCCCCACATTCAAGAGGGGGACATGGTGCCCTGCCCCAGTAGGGGAACCTGCTCTTATTTCTTTGGGGGGAAGGGGAGGATCGAGCAGGTCTCACGATTTGTCAAGGCCCCCTACCCTGGCTGCTCAGCCTCTTAGGCACCTGCAGCTTCTGCCCAGAATGGGACACGCCTGCCACCTACCCTCTGCCCCTGCTGCTACTGAGGATGAGTGAGGCTGAGAGAGTGGCCTTCGCTCCTTGGATCATGCCTTTATGTTTTGTTGGGTGCTTTTCAGAGATATAATAGAGATGCCAGGTGAGCGGTTTATGGGAAGGTCTTCCTGGCCCAGCTCAGACCCCAGTGCCCCACCCCCTTTTGCCTGGCACTCCTCCCTGAAAGCCATCCCAGAAGCCTCCCCTGACCATGCCCACTGGGACAGCCCACTGCCCTGCATTCCGACAGCCGTGGACATTGTTTACTGAGGTTTGAGTCTAGGCCCGGTCTCTCACCTGCTTAAAAATATCCATGGCTCCTAACTGCCCACAAAATAAAAGCCGAACTTCCCAGAATTTAAGGCCCTTCTGTCCCAAGTTTTCTGAGTGCATTCTATACAACACTCCCAGGCCCCAGACTGGTTATCCTCTTGCCCATCTGGCCTCTCTACTCCCACACCCTCTGCCTTCCTATCCTGGCTGGCTCCTGCCCATTCTCTGAGATCCCACCTGCGCTCCCATGATATTGGATCCACATTGCTAACCAGGGAGCAGGGCCCTGTTTGAAGGGAGCCCAGCGCAGGGCCTGGCCTGGGGCAAGCCTTGCTCAGCGTTGGTCAGGAGTTCGTACCCTTTCTGTGCTAGGGACTATTTAAGAGCCCTTCTCAGAGTCACGCTTTCAAGTGCACTAAATAAAATACAAAGGTCTGCCAGTCAGATAGATTTCATCGAACCCTTTGTCAAAATATTTTTAAGTGAAATTTATGCCACGGTAATAAACGTGCTTCTACGTTAAGGCATGAAATGAGATCTAGAGGTGTGTGCCAATGATCATCATCTCCAATAGTGAGGCGCATAGACGGTATTTCAAAACATCTGCAACAACTGAACATGATAGGAAAATATCTACAGGACCTGGTAACATTAGGTTGAACCTTAGGAAACTGCCAATGTTGCACCAGTTTCGAGCTACACAAACTGTAATTTCGCCCTAACCGGTTTGGCTTAGTGGATAGAGCGTCGGCCTGCGGACTGAAGGGTCCCAGGTTTGATTCCGGTCAAGGGCATGTACCTTGGTTGCGGGCACATCCCCAGTAGGGAGTGTGCAGGAGGCAGCTGGTCGATGTTTCTCTCTCATCAATGTTTCTAACTCTCTATCCCTCTCCCTTCCTCTCTGTAAAAAATCAATAAAATAAAAAAAACTAATTTCATATGGTTTTGCCCAATTCTACTCCGGTTTGTTGCCTACCCTCATCATAAAGGGAAATGCTCAATTTCCGGTATTGAGAGTAAAACTAAGGATGACTCTTTTTCCCCATTTAAGTTCATGGACCCCCTGGAGTTATATCAGGGACCCCTTGGGGAGAAGTAGTTTGAGAGCCCCTAGTTGATGACTCAGCAAGGGCCCCTGGAGGTCGGGGAGGGTCGCCCCTTATCGTCCTGGGCTGCCTGGGCCTCCCTCCCCCTGGAGCATCTAACCCTCGTGGGTCTCTGCTCCCCGCAGGTTCCCTGTTCCCGGAGCTGAAGCCCTCGGAGAGCGTCTTCAAGGTCATCTTCTGGCTCGGCTACTTCAACAGCTGCGTGAACCCGCTCATCTACCCCTGCTCCAGCCGCGAGTTCAAGCGCGCCTTCCTGCGCCTCCTGCGCTGCCAGTGCCGGCGCCGCCGGCGCCGCCGCCCCCTCTGGCGGGTCTACGGCCGCCACTGGCGGGTCTCAACGGGCGGGCCGCGCCCCGACTGCGCCCCCAGCCCGGGTGCTGCGCTCCCCGGGGCCGCGCTGGCCCTCACCGAGCTCGCCGCCCCAGGCTCCCCAGGCACACCCGAGGTGCAGGCTACCGTCGCCGGCCGCGCAAAGCCGTGCGCTTTCCGCGAGTGGAGGCTGCCCGGGCCGTTCCGGAGGCCCACCACCCAGCTGCGGGCCAAGGTCTCCAGCCTGTCGCACAAGATCCGCGCCGGGAGCGCACCGCGCACGGAGGCCGCCTGCGCCCTGCGCTCCGAGGTGGAGGCTGTGTCCCTCGGCGTCCCCCACAACGTCGTGGAGGGCGCCACCTGTCAGGCCTACGAACTGGCGGACTGCGGCGACCTCCGGGAGACTGATATCTAAGGACCCCCAGAGCTAGGCCTGGGTGGGGGCGGGGGTGCTAGGGGAGGTGGGGGAGGTGGGGGGAGGGCGAGGACGGGAGGAGAAGCTAGCTTTGTTCCAGAGGCCCGTGTGGATCAGGGATTCGAAACTGATCAGGGCAGCTGCTTTCTAGCATCCGGGAGGAAGGGAGGCGGAGCGCTGCCCTGGAGGGGTGGAAGGTTGTGGGCCCCCACCAGACACAAATGCCCAAGCTCCGCCTTTGGGAGGGAGGGAGTGCGGACTCCGGGGGCCATTTGCTCCCAATCCCTATTTGAGAAACACTGCCCCATCCATGCCTTGAACCCTGGGTAGACAGCCCCAAGTCTGGCCAGACAGGCCTGTCCCTCCTCTTGGGGAGAAAGGGGCAGGGAGGCCCTGCATGGCTGCCCCACTGCCTCCCTAGGAAAACGTCACTGGGACCAGGGCTTCTCAGTGACCAGTTTCTCCTTACTGCCGACTGGAGGAACCTTGAGACCCGTCACCATCACCGCCACCGCCACCCATAAGCTTTGGTGGCAGATGGGATGACTGTTTTTACAAGCCTGTTGTATTTACCCGTGGACCCTGCTGGTACTCCTCCTTGCACACCGCATCACCTGACCCTGCCCCCCAGGACCTCCCCGCCCCCCCAGGGCCTTACTGTTTACACTCTGTACATAGCTCCTTGTGCCTGTGCCCATCACCTCCCGCTGGGATCCGGAGCTGTCAAATGGGGAGAGCTTTATTTGTCATTTTGAGACATATTTATTGGCAAGAGTACTTCTATTTTGTCCAAACTGTGCAAACTGTCCCTCTTTAGCTTATAACCTATAAAGAACTTTTTTTTTCTAAAATTCTTCAAGTACTAAAGGCCCATAACAGGATAGATTGGGTATTTGTGCACCTTTCTAGTTTCAACTTAACTGGCTCTTTCACTGTCCCTTTGGGACTTGTAGCATGACCAAAGGACTCTGGAGGAGGAGGATTTAAATTCACATGACCAGTCCTGGGAGACAAACAGTAATCATAAACACAAATTTTCGCTTTGTCAGTCTCCCCAGATGTACCTGTGATGCAGTCATCAGTTAAATGGGTGGAACATTACAAGCAGAAATACACAAGCTCAAGTAGACAGGTGTGCATGGTGAGTGAGAGAACACCTTCCCAGGAACCATGCTTGACACCCCAAGAGGGCCGCACTTTGCAGCACTTTGGCCACCCTAAAGCTGGGGACACTGGGGGACAGCCCTTATGGTCTCACAGGGGTGGGGGGCTGTTGGTCAAATCAGGGGTCCAGTATCAGAGGATTGAACACTGGGCTCCTGGGCAGGGGTCGTCGATAGCAGGGGAGGGTCCCTGAGCAGGGTGAACATTGGTTCCCACATGTTAGGGCAGGCAAGCCACCGGAGGTCAATAGTGGGGACAAGGGAGCAAGGTTGGGAAGGGAGTCTTCGTCAGGAGGATTTTTAGTGGGGGAGGGAGCCTCCTTGTCCCCATAACAGTGGGCATGGAGGCAGGCAGTGTGGGCAGCTCGGCCAGTACTTTCTGTCGGCACGATGATCAATCAGCAAAACGTGTCCGATGTTCAAGCCTCAGCCATCTCCTGGGCACAGCAGCGCTCTGCACCAGCTGCCTCCTCCTGTGCCCCCCATTCCAGGTACCCAGCCTTCAGGAGATGGGGGGTGCTGCAGAGGCCCCAGAGAGGCTGTGCTTCAACAGGGGCATCCAGGGACCCAGTTCTGATCACCAATAAAGCACTGAGTAGCTGACCTTGGTCTCAGGGCATGCCAGAATGTTGTAAATTGGCCAAGAGGAATGGAGGGAGTAGCAACAGCCCTTCTGGAGGAAGGAGCCTCTTGCCAGTGATTTTGGAGCCTTTGGAAGAAGTGCATTCACTGCACCATTTCCTGAGACCTCAGGTGCCCCAGCTCCCCGCCCCCGCCCCCCCAGCCTGGCCCACACAACTCTTAAAGACTGTCCCTGAAGTGCATATAAAAAGGGGTCATTGTCCCTTTTTTTATCACCTTGAAATGCCAAGGTGATTGGGGAAATAGGGAAGACTCAGTACCCATCCAAATGGGAGTAAGAGTTCCTTTGCACAATCCTCGAGAAATGAGGGAGTTTGTTAGTGAGAAGGGCATGGTCCTGTGAGATGTGACAGGGGGAAAAGCAAGTCTCCAAAGACACTGGCATTTGTCCAATGACCTACCCCCCTCCCCCTTTAGAAAGCCTCACTCCTGCTCCCACCCAAAACCTCTAGCTCCAGTCCACCCTCCCTCTCAAGCTGGGCTCTTGCCACCCATCTTGCCTTGCTTCCCACACTCTTCAGGACCTCTGTCCCCAGCATTCCACAGGACCACTTTTGCAAGTCACCTGGGACCTTTCATTTCCCTAACCTTCCTCCCATCATCTGTCTGTGCTGCAGTTCACACTAGTGGCCCCTCCTGCTTCCTGAAATGTTCCTCCGCTGCTGAGCCACGCCCCTGGGACCTCTTCTGGTCCCCTGACCACACTCTCTCTGCTGCGCAGGCGCCTCTCTCTGTCCTCAAATGTCCCCCAGGGTTTTCTTCTTCCTTTTCTCAACTCTCCACACAATCTCATCCATTCAAAATCACCTCAATCGCATACATAAATGTCTCCCAAGGGTCTGTCTCTAGCTCCAGAGGTATGTGTTTATTCTCCCCCGGGTGGCCCCCAGACACCCCAGATTCAAGCCCACTCACCTTCTGCAAAGCATCTCATCTGCTCCGTGCAGGCATGACAAGGCCACTGGTGCTGAGGGTTCAGGCTCCCCATGGCCCTGAGCCTGCCTGTCCTCTCCACACCTCATCATCTTCCCAAGACCTCCTTCCCAGAGGCCTTGCCTGGAACTAATCCCTGAGCATTCCCCAGTCTTCCTGGTAGCTCACATCAAGATCACCCTGGCTTAGAGTCCACTGATAGAATCCATACCTGTGTCCATCAGGGAGAGAGCTGTCTGTTCCCAGGGCTGCTCAGGACTGGGTAAGAGTTTTTATTAAATACTAGAAGCCCAGTGCATGAAATTCGTGCACAGGTCGGGTCCCTAGGCCTGGCTGGCGATCAGGGCTGATCGGGGCCTTCTGGCTGCCAGCCAGGGCCTCCCTCCCCTGGCTGCTGGCTGCTGGCCAGGGCCTTCCTTCGTTCCGCACCGCCCCCTGGTGGTCATCGCATGTCATAGCAAGCGATCAGTCTCCCGGTCAAACTCCCGCAGGGACTATTTGCATATTAGGCTTTTATATATATAGATTGGATTTATGGGTTCACTGACCTTTCCCTGGGACACTGCACCATTGTCCACTGGTAGCTGGATCAACATCACCATTTTTGTAAGACCCTCACCCATCTGGTTCCACCAATACTCAGGAGCTAAAGCCTAGTCCTCTCCCAGCCGAGAGCCAGCTGCACCCTGAACCTCTGCAGGACCACCTGCCCCACGTGCCCTCCAGGCCACCCAACCCTCCCACCTGGAGCCCCACCTCCCCAAAAGGCCCCCTCCACCACCACTGCTCCAGGTGGTGACAGGCACTGGGGAAAGGTTGGGACCTTGGTAGCCCTCCCCTCAGTGACCTGTCATAACTCCGACTCCTCAGTGCCCCCCTGACCCTGTTTCTATTCCCATCCTGTTACACCCCAGGGGGTTACATGTTCACCATCTACTTGGAAAAAAAAAATTTTTTTTTTATCCCTTCCTGTGGCCTCAGCAAAGCACAAAACCAGATGCTCATAAAGGCTAAACCAGTCCCTCCGGCTCTCTGCTCAGGCAGCTCTCTAGGGAGCCTGGTGGGCCCAGGTGGTACTGCAAGTGGGACTTTGGGGAAGCGGGTGCTGCACTCACTCTGCTGCTAGGCTGGGCTGACATTTCTTCCCTTTCCCAACCACCTCTTGGCAGAAAAAGGGAAACAAAGGGAATGTTCAATAGGGCCCAGCCTACTGGTGTATTCTCAAACTGCTCTGGTCTGGGTGAGAATGAAGTGGAAATTGCAGAAGAATTTGGAATCGAGAAGAAATCCAGAAACTGAAGCCACAAAAGTCTGAGCCTTCAGAGCCAGGAGGCAGAATGAGAGATGCATTGGAGGCAGCTCCAGGGACCTCGACACTGATATTTGTGGAAGTCCTGTTACTGGTGGAGTTAGATGTTAGACCTCAGTCCTTGCGTTCAGCTAGGAAAGAACTCAGAGCCAAAAACTCAAATACAAGCAAAAGTTTATTTAGAAAGTCACAGAGGTGGAAGAAGTGAGAGGTAGAAGAAACTGGCTTAGGAAACAAGTTACAGAGGCAAAAGAGGGGCCCTTAATGCTTAGGAGAAGGAATGCAAAAGATAACACTCCTGAGAGAAGAGGGGAAAGGCTGGGGCCTATGAGAGAGAGAGAGAGAGAGAGAGAGAGAGAACACACTGGGTCCCTTGCCTTAAGGTCGATCTCAATAGAATATTCATCAGCTTTCCAGTTGCATCCTTTCATGGTCTCTACTGATTGATTGGTCAGCACTAAGGTAGGGAGTCATTAATCCTGATGTCAGCCATGGCATTGCTTCATCTGCTTTTGCTTCTTTTCTGGGCCTGAAGCTGAAACACAACGGAGGCCTAAATGTCATCTCTAGTTTGACTAAAACTCTGTCTCTGTAGTCAACAGACCTGAGGCTTTGGTCCTAAGATTTTTTAATGGGGGTCAGAACCTCATTGTCCTGAGGGCTTACTCCTTAAGGGACTGGTCGTGCAAGGGCTCGCACAGGAGTCTGTTCTCTGGCTCCTTTGTTCCTCCTCTAAGGGGATCTAAACCACATGACTAGCGATATAAAAGGACAGGGGTCTAAACAGCATGAAGTCACAGGCCAGGGGAGGAAAGGTCACCCTGAGGGTAAGGTCCTACCCTATAATACTATTTTCCAAGTTTTGCCCATTACTAGGCACGCAGGACTTTCTGCCCTGGTGACATTCCGTATGTGGCCTATCATTCCTGCTCTGCTCATGCCTGTCTTACCACCTCAGGAAAGTTTTGTGGTTTTTTTTTCCTGCCCCTCTTTCTCCTCCCCCTAAATTTAAGCATTTCATAAAGTTCTACTTTTTTCTTTCTCTTTTTCTTTTCTTTCCTCCAATGCCATCCATAGGAGCATCCACTTCCCAAATCCACATTTCCAGCTCCAACACTGTCTTCACTACCTAATACTTATTTTGGTAAAACATATAGGGTTGACTCTGATTGTCCATACACAAATTTCCTCCTGACTGCAATACTGAAGGTCATACACACTGTTGGTAGAGGAAAGATTTGTTTTAAGTCACGGACAGATACTTCCTATCTTAAGGTGGCATCCTACCAAGCCATTTATAAGACCCCTCCCTTTAAAACACCAACAAAGAATTAAAAAGAGGATAGAAATTCAAAACAGGTCGGAAAAGTAAGGATGCCAGTCAACCATTTGCAAAGAGTGGGGACTCCAGTGCTGAGGGAGCTGCATTAAAGGACAGGTTCAGGGGCCCGGCCAGAATTTTGCCTCTACATTAAAGGCTCTACCCTTTCCACTGCATATCTCCCACCTCCCACCCCACCCCTAACTCCACGAAGGGCCTGCCCAGCCATGTCCTACTGCCCAACAATTGCTTTCTGAGTAGCTGAGGACACAATTCCCTGCAGGAACTTTCTACCTGCTCACGGGACTGTCCCGACTTGTAGGTCTGAGGTCAGAAGGGACCTTGAGAGCAGAGTAGAACAGTATCATTTCTCGGGTGCCCTATTTGACAGAAAAGGAATAGCTGGCATCTCTGAATTTTTAGATAAAGTTTTTCCTCATTTGCTGAAAACTGGGCAGTGGGGAGTAGAAGATTTCCCTCAGTCTGGTAGAGCAGAACTAAAAGAATGCCCACTGGCTTCTGTCTCCTCCAGCTCCTTGAGCCAGAGTCAATCCATGAAGAGCATCTTCCAGGGACCTGAATCCCTTGGCCCATCCTTACAAGGCCTCATTGCTGTGACTGAGCCACCTTTGTATTCTGGGTGGCTTCCTTGTCTATGGGTCCACTGATCTAGTGCTTAGAAATATCCCTTTTGGGCTGGATGACTCCCCTAAGCAGAGGTGTATCCGTCAGCTATTGCTGTGATAATGCTGCAAAACAAGCCACCCCAAAATTTACAGGTTACAAGAACAATCATTTGTTCTCTTGCTTATGTTTCTGTCTGCAAGTCCTAGGTTTGGTTTCAGGCTTCTGTGGGCTCAGTCAGATATATTCCCCTTTTCTCTATATTCTCCTTGAAACATCAGCTATCAGGGGCATATTATTCTCATGACAAATAATGAGTACACGAGATGCCAAACCCAACTATGCAACATGCTTTTGCTCATATTGCATCATGGCTGTTTACATTCTTTGGCCAAAACTAGTCAATGATGGCCAAGCCCAAAGTCAATGGAGCAGGAAAATATACTCTGTTCCAGAGAGATAGGAAAGTGACTGAATATTTGCTGAATAATCTTCCAGTCTAGCTCAAAAGGCTTGGTTAGGACTTCCACATATGAATTGGGGGAGCGGGGAAAAAACAGCCTCTTTAGTGGGAGGAGATGCAAGGTCACATGGCAAAGTATGGAGTCACAGGAGGAGGGGAGAACTGAGGTCACTTCTGCCATCACCTACCGTATGTAGCAACACCAATGTAGCTCTTGCCCTGAGCTAGCACTGGTCTAGACTGGACTACCCACTCCGGTGGCATGGAACAAGGACCTCACCCTGCCCAGCCCTAGGTTTCCTCCTCTATCATTAGGGCCCGCCTCACACTTTTTTTTTTTTTTTAAGAATCAAATGAGATCCTGTTGTGAATGTTTTTTTTAAAGAATAGAGGGAGCTCCAAGAAGAAACCATAGTTTCTTATGCTAAGTAGGGTGTCATTTATACACAAAGAGGCAAAAGACAGATGTTCCCAAACATGCATGAACTCTTCTTTGAAAAAAGGACCCTCCCAAGGGGGTCAATGCAAATACAATCAAAACAACAAATCTGAAACAAACAGGGATATAACTAGTCGCAAGAGAGAATACGTACTTGAACAACTTTAGACCACTACATGTTAAAACAACATTAAAAGGCCAACTTTCTAGTAAAATTTCAATTGCCAAAATTGCATCTCACCCTCGAAGTAGGAAATCATAACGGAACATTAACCATGAAAGAAATTAAAACAATAGTCAAAGATATACTTCAAAAAAAAAAAATGCACCAAGTCCAGCCAGTTTGGCAAGTAAGTTCTTTAAGTCTCCAGGAAATGGATAATTAACATTTTATACATACTTTCTCAATGTACATAGTAAAAAGATGTAAAACTACCCAAATTGTTTTAAAAGCCCAAGAGGGAGAAAGAAAGCCCTAGAAAGGCCAAGAAAAAAAAATCTTAGGTCACTTGTGAACATAGGTACAAAAGCCTAAATAAATATAAGCACATGAAATCCAGCAAGGCCAGTGTAGCAGACTGTATTATTGACAAAACATTTGCTGCCCCAAACTTCCTGGATACTTTTCTGGAAAAGGATTATATGCCTAATCACAGACATCAAACTCAGGCACTGACTTCATTTGACCAATGAAATGTGGGTAGAAGTAACACATGCTACTTCTGATCAGAAACATTAAGATGTTCCATTATCTAACTTTTCTATCAACCATACCAGTAAGATGCTCCATTGCGGTGGATCCTAGAATTAAGAGGACGTAAAATCAACCCTCTGGGCTCATGATGAACAAGAAATGAACTTCTGTTGTAATTCAATAAGGTTTGGGGGGTGTTTTTTACCAGAATCGAACTTAGCCTAAATGACTGATACAACAAGGCAAAGACTGTCTCCAAAATACAAGAAAAACATTAGAAATTTTATCAATGTAAATAGCACATTAACAGGTAATAGGAGAAAAACCCTATGATCATCTCAATAGATGTATAAGACATTTGATAATATTCAATATTCATTCATAATCAAACATTCATAAACTAATATAGAAAGGAATTTCTTTAACCTGATAAAAAAGTATCCAGAAACAGAGCAAACAGCATACTTATTAGAAACATTATCCACATTCCCATTAAATCAGGAATAAGGCTACAAGCTCCATATCACTCTTTTACTCAACATTGTACCAATAGTTATACTTTATGCAATAACAATAACAGCAGGCATATTGACAGTAAATAAATTTGACTATCAAACTTTGCAGGTAATGTGATCTTTCTAGAAAACCCAAGAAAAGTAACTGATAAAAAAAATCCAAACTAATAAAAGAGTTTATAATTTAGCTGAGTCTAGATCAATATTCAAAAACTAAATTCTTCCTATCCCCCAGCAATTATTACTAGATGCCGTTTTAAATCAGTGGGGTAAGGGTGGATTATCCAACAAGTAGCATTGGGATGACCAGCCAACAGTGAGGAATAAGAATAAACCTGGATCCCTACCAAAAGTCCACTAAAGTTTAAGAATTCTTTTTAAACATTATTACTTGGAATAAAAAATAAGAAGAGCCTGAGAAAATGTCACAACCAAGAGAGAACAACCCGAAGGAAACATGATAACTAAATGCAATGTGGAATCCTGGATGGAATTCGGGAACAGAACAGCGACATTAAGTAAAAACTAAGGAAATCTGAATAAACTATGGACTTTAGCAAATAATAATGTTCCAATATTGGTTCATTAGTTGCAACAAATGTACCAGATTAATATAAGATGTTAATAATAAGGGAAATGTATATACTTACATTTTCCATAAGTCTGAAGTTATAAAAAAATTCATTGATACCAAAAAAAATTGATAGAACTGATAAAACTAAATAAACAAATACACAAGTATAGTTGGACACTTCAACACTATTCTTTCAGCAGTTGATACAACTAGACAGAAAATCAGCCTGGATAGAGAAGAGGACAACAACACCATCAACCAACAGGATCTAATCAACAGCTATAGCACACTCCACCCAACAATAGCAGAATACCCTTTGCAAGTACCATAGATCAGATACCAAAATCAACCACATCCTCGGCCATAAAACAAACATCAACACGTGTAAAAATTAAAATCATACAATCCAGCTTCACTTGGGGAACAAAATAAGTTCACATTTGTTATTTATTTAGTAAACTTATTCATTGAAGCATAATTAAACTTTTTTAGCACAGAGGATTGCATACAAAAGGAAATCACTAAAAGTCTGGTGAATGAACAAATGAATGAATGAATGAATGAATGAACAAGCTGTCTCATCTTGGGGACCAAGACCTGTTTTTACTGTTAAGAATGAAAAATAATACTCTAAAATAAGTTACAATCTTATTTAATTCATTTATTCAATATTAATTAAAAGTACTTTCTGTGACTTATATATTTTTTAACTCAGAAAAGCTCACATAAAATCCAAAAAAAAGTTCTCCCTGCAGCAAGAGGGCTGTAGTCCAATATGGCCAGCAGATGGCGCCAGAGGACATAGTTCAACCGATGAGGCTGTTCTTGCTTCCAGAGACCCTGGAGTCAAGGGCAGCTCTTCCCCACCTCTCCCAGCCATGGTGAGAAGAAGGGGAGCCAGCCCAGCCCTTCCTGTGTCTCCCTCAGCAATCTGAGACTCCCCAACAACAACATCGAGGATGAGGAAAGTGAGGATGCAGAGAGAGCATGTGTAGAAAATGCCAGTGTGAATTTTGACTATGAAGGAGAGGCAAGGGAAGGTGGTAGCAAGAGGAGGGGGGTGGCCCTAACTGGTTTGGCTCAGTGGATAGAGCATCGGCTTGCGGACTGAAGGGTCCCAGGTTCGATTCCGGTCAAGGGCATGTATCTTGGTTGCAGGCACATCCCCAGTGGGGGTGGTGTAGGAAGCAGCTGATGGATGTTTCTCTCTCATCGATGTTTCTAACTCTCTATCCCTCTCCTTTCCTCTCTGTAAAAAATCAATAAAATATATTAAAAAAAAAAAAAAAGAGGGGGGTGATGGGAAAGAACATGTTGAAATGTGGATGGAAGGATGTCCTAGAGAGAAGGGGGCGAGGAACGGATAAGACAAGTTCCTGAGTTTGAGACATGGGATGCGGGGGGAGGGGGGGGATGAGGGAAGTCTAAAAGGACTGGGGTAAAGGCTGGCTATTTGTAGATTTGATGAGCAAGTTGCCTCCAGTTGGCTTCTACTTTGCCTATGACACGGGAGACCATGTTGCCTGCTGACAGCGAAGAGGCAGGAGAGTGAGAGGTCGGTATGGAAAACCCAGGCAGGTTGCCAGCCAACACCAAGAGTGGGTCCGGAAGTTGGCACCATTCAGTTTGACTTCTTTCTTCACTTGTTCATTCATTCTGCAAATATTTGATAACCTACTATTACACCTGGTACTATTTTGGACACTGTAACTTACATTTTGGCGGGGGGCGGGGGGAGGGGACCGGGGGATACAGACAAATAAATAAACAAATACAAAATGACAGAGGGAAAGAGAAGGGCTAAGAAATAAGGAGATGGAACAGTGAACCGGAAGTGCTGTGAAAATGGGGTGCTTAAAGAAGTCTTCCCAGAGAAGTGATAGCTGAGTAGATATCTGAACACAGTGAGGAAAAAAGACGTGCCAATACCTGGGGACAAGCATTCCAGATAAAGGGGACAACCAGGGCCAAGGGCGGGGGGTGGGGGGCAGGAAATGAGAGCCAGGAGACAGATCACATACGTTGGAAATCACCTTCTATGCTTAGTGTGGTAGGATGCCAGAAGCCAATTCCAGCATGTCAGCAGGGCTGAGTCATCTGGAATGGCTGAGGGCATTTCCCCAAACCTGAAAAGGATGCATAAATGATTGCTTGCTGCCAGACAGCTGAGGGCATTTCAATCTACATGTTATTGCCTCCGGCCAAACACCTGAACAGCCGGAGGTAGTTCCTCCAATCTGACAATGGGTTCTATATACCAAACCCTGGCCTTTGATGTGTGTATCTACCTTGCCTTAGGACAATTTGGGTTAATAAAAAGCAAGGGGTCCTGACACAAGGAAGAACTTAGTTCCTTTAGCTAAGTCTTCTCTGGCTCCCCATAAAGCCTTCCAAAATTATGTTTCGTCTCTGGACTCTTGCTTAATTTACACACAACGCCTTCTCCAGATTCCTGAACCCCTTCTAGATGCTGGATAAAGACCATCCGGCAGTAGGAGTCGTTGGAAACCAGGGAAGCACTGGGTTCCTATTATAAAAGGGTCACACTGGCTGCTGTGTGGAGAGCAGGCTAAGGGCAAGTGTAGAAGAAGGAACACCACACAGGAGGCTACAGCAGGCATCGATGGCAGAGATGAGAGGGACAGGGCAGAAAGTTTCAAGTGATCAGGTTCAGGATGTGTTGTAGGTAAAGCCAACATTTGGTGATGGCAAATCTGATGATCAGGTGTGGAATGGAAAGGAAAAAAAGTCAATGACTTAAGGTGTTTGCCTTACTCAAATCAAGTACAGTAGATTTGGGAAGGAGCAGATCAAGAGGTCTGCTTTGGACATGTTAAGTCTGTGGAAAGCTCCTGTAGGCAGTGTTGTGTTGCTTGCTTTGCTTTGCTGTGTTCGGGGCCAGCAGGTGTGGCTTCATGTTTTTCTCCAGCTGTACCGACTGGCGACTCAGACACAACTGTGGAGAAAGCAGACACACAACCGGGCTCTAACAGAACAAATGGCAAGAGAGTTGAGGATATGGGAAAGAGATCTAGTGAAATGATAGATAATTGAAAACCTCACTCCTGGAACCAATTTTAATTAATCAGGACTAATTAAATTAATTTAACACTAGTTACAAAAGCCTAACCCAAGCCAATTAAGCAAAAGGGGAACCAATAGCTGGTGTTTCGGGAAAGGGCACTGGAGTGGCTCAGAAATGGGAAGGAAAAGCTATGAAACATCCGGTCTTGATCATGGCCTTGAACTAGGCATGGACAGATGACTGTGTGACCCCATATGCCCCAGATGAGAGGAGGAAGATAACAGATCCATGACAAAAAGTAGTAATGGGCTCTGCGGTGAAATGGAGTGGGAACACCCAAACCAACAGATCAAATCCGCTCACATACTGAACTCATACTGAAATAAAATATGCCTGGCATGATCCCCTAACAGAGATCCAAATCTTGAACACGCTTGCAAAATCGGTGTTCAACAATCACCACTAGAAATGGGAGGCGAGAACAGCTTTTGTATCCATCATCTCCAGTTACATAATACTAGAGGCCCGGTGCATGGAAATTCATGCACTGGAGGGGGCGTCCCTCAGCCCGGCCTGCCCCCTCTCACAGTCTGGGAGCCCTCAGGGGCAGGAGGCGACCCGGCGATCAGGGGAAGGCGATGCCCTCATCATACCTCTGCTGCTGCCACTGCTGGCAGTGCAAGCCTCAGCCGGCCCTGGTTACCTGAGCCTTGGACAGCCCTGGATGGCTGGGCAGCCGCCATTCGAGGCTTGCCTGTGCCTTGGACCAGCCCTGGGCGGCTGGGGGACTGAGGGGACTGGGGGATTTCGGAGGCAGGCGCACGGAGTGGCTGGGCCTGGCTGGGGGTGGGCCCGGCCGTGCCGTGCCGTGGGCCTGCTGCCCCGGCAGGGCTGAGGGGACTGAGCACTGCCATCATGTGGCTGTGGGTGCCACCATCTTTGAGGGCGTGGTGGTCAAATAGCATATTCCCTCCTTATTGGCTGTGGGTGCCGCCCTCTTTGTGAGGGTGTGATGGTCAATTAGCATATTTGCTCTTTATTAGATAGGTTGAAGCAGGGCTGTGATCAACCCTTTCCTTTTTTAAAATGTTTTTATTTATTTTAGAAAGAGAGAGGAAGGGAAAGGGAGAGAGAGATAGAAACATCAATGAGAGAGAAACATAGATTGGCTGCCTCCTGCACACCCCCTACTGGGGATGGAGCCCACAACCCAGGCATGTGTGCTGACGGGGAATGGAACCAGCAACCTCTCTGTGCATGGAATGACCCTCAACCAACTAAGCCACACTGGCCAGGGCCAACCCTTTCTCTGTTATATGAAATACCTAACATGAGCTTAGATGTCCCCGATGCCACCTTGGTAGGGCCACAAATCCTTCTGCTTGATTTTCCTACACAAATCACGAGTAGCCTCCACAAGCAGCCCAGCCAGTCATTGTGAAAAAGCACTGCCTCTCATAAACACCACCATCCTGTTCGGCAGACCATTCATTAGACAGGCAGCTCTGGAGAACTGCACAAGCAGCCCACCTCACTCTGCACCTCAGGGCTACCCTTGGGCTCATCCCGACAGGCCCCCGTGAATGCAGGGTGACTCAAACCAGAGACGCTTCACTCCTACGTTTGTGGGCAGGGCAGACAGTCCAAATGGTTCTCATGAAGTGGGAGCTAACGTACTGCTCACCTGTCCAGGAGCAGCAAAGACAGTACCGGCCAAGGGCCCCAGGCCCCTGGAGGGAACATGTCTGAGGCTTCCACAAAACCACAACCGAACACCTGGCCCGTGGATTTACGGATGCTGATAGCACAAGAAACAATGCAAACAATTCTACATAGAATCCAGTGCCAGGAAAGAACTTTCCTTTCAACTGACCTTCCACAGGTGATAGGAATTGGAGAGCAGGTGCTGGCATTGGTGTTGGCCTGCGCATGCCACATTTTCCACCCCCGATCGAGTCCTCTGGGTTTCAATCAAGGTCTAAGCGACTTCAGAAATAGTCCCAGCGAGGAACTCATGCTGTGTTGATCCTGGTGCATCTAATCTCCCCTCCCTTTTCGAAGACTCTTGCTTTTCTTTATCTGCTTTGAATCTGCTTTTTTTTTTTTTAATTGATTTCAGAGAGGAAGGGAGAGGGAGAGAGAGATAGAAACATCAATTATGAGAGAATCACTGATTGGCTGCCTCCTGCATGCCCCACACTGGGGATTGAGCCCGCAACCCGGGCTTGTACCCTGACCGGGAATCAAACCGTGACTTCCTGGTTTAGAGGTCGATGCTCAACCACTGAGCCATGCTGGCTGGGCTGAATCTGATTTTAAAGTTGCAACTCATAAGTGCTACCCACATTACACAAGTTATTTTCTATGCAGGCTGCTTTGGCAAACTCTCCAGGGCCACCCCTCCCACACTGGTACCCACCTGTGTCCCCGAGGCACCCCCACTTTCCTCCCAGGGTCACTTCCTTCCCCTTGAGATGACAAAACCCCACACAAGTCCTTCTGGGAACCTGGATATCCTCTGCTGGTAAACAATCCCCGCCTCCCTCATGAGGCCTCAGATGCCCAGAGGAGGGGACGCAGGCAAGGGGTTTAAGGCAAGGGGTCTGGTAAACGGTGGCATCCTATGTAAATGCAAGGCCAGTCCCTACCAGCAGACAGCAGGGCATCAGTAGGTCCTTCCTCCCTTATCTGCTCTCACAACGCATCATCTCTGTTGCAAGGAAGAAATTCTCTGGGCCAGTGGTCGGCAAACTCATTAGTCAACAGAGCCAAATATCAACAGTACAACGATTGAAATTTCTTTTGAGAGCCGAAAACCGACTTCTGCGCATGGGCCACGAAGTTTCAATCGCACTGTACGTGCGCGCCCGCTTGTGGTATTTTGTGGAAGAGCCACACTCAAGGGGCCAAAGAGCCGAAAGTGGCTCACGAGCCGCCTTTGCCGACCACTGCTCTGGGCTAACACAACACTATGTTTTGGGACGGGAGGAGCCAGAGAAGAGTATCCTCAGGTTCTTTTTTAAACTTTTTAAATTGAGTTATATCATGCACACAGAAAAGTACATAAATCTTCAGTATATAAGCCAATGCATTTATACCAAGGTATAAATGCAACCATCTAGATCAAGATATGGAACATTTCCCTAACCCATAAAGCACCCCCACACTCCCTCCCAGGCATTACCCATCCCCTCATTTCTAACATCATGGATTAGTTTTGCACATTCTTAAACTTCATATAAAAGAAAATATATGGCCCTAACCGGTCTGGCTCAGTGGATAGAGCGTCGGCCTGCGGACTCAAGGGTCCCAGGTTTGATTCCGGTCAAGGGCATGTACCTTGGTTGCAGGCATATCCCCAGTAGTGGGTGTGCAGGAGGCAGCTGATCGATGTTTCTCTCTCATCGATGTTTCTAACTCTCTATCCCTCTCCCTTCCTCTCTGTGAAAAATCAATAAAATATATATATTTTTAAAGAAAATATATGGTATATACAAGCACACCTCCTAAGAGATACTGTGGTTTGGCCCCAGAGCACCACAATAAAGTGAGTGTCGCAATAAAGCAAGTCACAATCTTTTTGCTGGTGCAGGGTTTGCCTTCAATCGGTAAAAACTTACCATCTACAAAGCACAATAAAGTGAAGTGCAATAAAACAAGGTATGCCTGTAGCCTTGTGTCTGGCTTCTTTCACGCAACATATTTTTGAGATCAATACATGTCACGAATAGCAACTCATTTTATTCTATTGGTATGCTAGCATTCCACTGGACGAATGTACTGCAGTTTATCCATTCTGCTATTGATGGACATCTGAGCTGTTTCCAGTTTTTAGCTATTACAAACTGCTTTGCTATGAACATTTAGCGCGTGTTTTGGGTAGACGCATGCACTCATCATTTCTCAGGAGTGGAAAGGCTGGTGGGCATGTGCCAGCTTTAGTAGAATCTGCCACACGGTCTCTGTGTGGCTGTACCCATTTCCACTCCCTGCAGCAAAGACCTAGGAGGGGGGTTGGCGTTTTTGTTTTGTTTTGTTCCATTTTCTTTTGGATGGCACAAGCCTGTTCTTTCCATTGTGCAATAGAATGAGCCTGCACTATGGAATCAGACAGACTGCGGTTCAAGTCTCAGCATCACCACCTCCCTGAGTGACACCTCTCTGAGTGACATTACTAACTCTGGGAGGTTTTGCTTCCCCATGGGGATGTATCGCCCTCCCCAGCCTGAGATGTCCAGCATTTACAACTGGCATCTTGCCTGGCAGGTGGTTAGCACTGAGCAAATATCCTCTCCCTCCCTCTTGCCCACATCGATGCTCCCCACATGCAGTCACCAAATACAATGTTTCAGGCCTTTTCATCCTCGAGGAGTCCTTTAGAATTCCTACCCCTGTGATCCTGAGAACCTACTTGTGACTTTCTTTCCCATTACTTATGTGATGGGCCACTTCTGTCCATCCCATCACAGCTAGCAGGGGAAACCCAGGACAGGGGGAGGGTCCACGCGGGGTCAGTGTCTCCCGAGGTGAAATTAATAGAAGGTGCTTCCCACAAAGCAACCTGAGGCCAGGTAAGGTCCAAATTTACATCATCTGTTTAAATACTAATTATAGAAAGAGCACCAAGATACATTATCTTAACTAAAAGGAGCAAAATTTAGACAGGATGACTACTTTGTCACTTTTGTATAAAAAGGACAGAGAAGGATATATATCTCTACTGACATACCTAGAAATGGATACACAAGACTACTGGCAATGGCACTGAGGGCAGGTCTGTGGGGAGATGTTTCAGTGTAGCCTTTTATAACTTTAGAGCATTGAGAACCACATCAATAGCTCCTCTATTCAAAATATTTTTCATGTCTATACTTAGATATTTTTAAGTCGTGCATCAGGTGAATATAAATCCCGACATAAATCCATGAAGATCAACCCTGGCAGAGCAAGATGCCTGTTAGACATGTGCGTGCAGGTGAGTGTGCATGTAGGTGGGTGCAGGCGGGCATGTACACAGGTGTGTCTGCACATTGTACAGTCCCATCATAACCTGCGGTGATGGGGGAGAGGATGTGGAGTCATGTCAAGGGCAGTGCCCTAAACGTCCAAGAATAAGACCCAGTCTAAGCTCATACAGAGTTAAACCAGGGGACCCACTTGGCTTTTCACAACTTCCCCCACCACCCAACCCCTCAATTCTATAGCATTCAAACTCTATCAATAGAAATCTGGAGTAAAAATATGACTAAATGTTCTTTTGGGTTCAATGCATATGTGCGTAGAGGCAGCTGTGTGTAGGTGGAAGGGTGTGAGACAGTGTATTTGTGTGTGTGTGGGGGGGAGCAAGTATGTAAGGGGTGTGTTTGTCTATGTGTGTGTTCTTACTCAGCAAAAAGAGCAGAAAAGACTATCCCCCAGTAAGGGGTAGGCCCTTCGAACACAATAGGTGGGAAACACTTAGGGATATCCTCTTGCCCCAAAAATGGCCAGACTATCACCTTCCCAGAAGTCAACAGAGGCCGCCCGAGGGCCTGACCCAGGGCCCCAGAGCCAGGTGATACTGATTAATAATTAACATAGCTGAGCTTGGCATGGAGCCACGACAGGTGTCCTCTCCCACGGAATGCACCTTCATCCATGTGGCTATGTCATCCAGTTAAGCTCTGAGAAGCCCAGTAAAGGGCCAGAGGCAGATCCAGGCTCTTCCTGAAGGAACTGGGGCTGGGCAGTGAGGGGCCCTTATCCCCGAGGGGTCTCTACAGTACGAAGGCAAACCACCACAAAGGAGTGAGGGGATATCCCTTCCAATCAAGGCAGGCACAGCCAGGCCACAGCTCCCCCCACCATCCTCTCACTCAAAGGAAGTGTAATAAACCACACACACACACACACACACACACACACACACACACACACACACAGTCTGAGAAAAAACAGGAGGAGCTGAGGAGCACAGGAAGGACAAGCCTCTTTTATTATCCCAAAATGCAAAGTATTGAAGGCACTTACAATAATAAGGTAGGAGGGGAGGGGTGGCATGGTAGGTCGGAGGTCAGAGCACAGAGGTAAATCAACAGGCCCCGCCCTAGTCACCACCCGGCATGGAGAAAAGGAAAAGCTACAGGACCAGGTCTGAAGCCAGTCAGGGTGTCTAGCTCTACAAAAGATACAAATCGTTCTACAGAGGATTAGGAAATTAGGGGCACATGGCATCAAGAGGCAGGACTGGCAGTCACGAGTTAGTGGTTCTTTAAGGAACACACTCAGCATTAACAAGGGACCTCAGGTCCCCTGCTGGAAGAGGTCTCTGTACATCTCGATGAGACGAGCAGCTTCACGCTGTCCAGAGAGCAGAGCACCATGGGTGGTAGAGTAGTACTTGCGGTGGGTGGCCTCACCTGAGAACAGCACCTGCATGGGCTGGGAGGGGGATAGGGAAATGAGGGTGGAGGAGCAAGAGAGGCCAAGAGTCTACCTATCTGCTCCAGAAATCCCCATCCACACTATAAGTCAGAGGTATGAGTAAGCAGGTATTGCTGCTTCCACAGGATGAGGAGTTGCCCAGCCCACCTGGCCACCTTCCCCTGCTTCTGCCCCAAACACCAGGCCTCAGTTCTGTCTGCTCTGAGGCTTTTAGAAATTCTGGCTCTGCAGTCTCAGAGGTTCACTGTGCCTCTTTACCAGTGAACTCAGGGAAAGCAGTTTAACCTCCCTAAGTCTTGGTGTTCTCATCTGTAAAATGGGTTCATGCCACTGCTTCTGAGGGTGGTTGGAAGGATTAAGTGAAATAATGTATCTAAAGCACTTAGAACCTGGAAGAACATAAGCACTCGATAAAGTTAGGTGGTAATTTAACAAACCTTTATGGAGCCCCTGTTAGGATCCAGGGACTGTTCTGGGCACTTGGAAGATAAAAGGTGACCAGGCTGCTGCTTTGAGGAGCTTCCTTGCTGGTGGGGAAGCCAGACACGAAACCCAATTATTAACGGTGTCATATGTGACGTGATGGGTGTTTGAGTGAGGCGCTGAGAGCCTAGAAAAGAGGCTCATGGTTGGGGGGGACACACAAAGCTTCCCAACGACAGGACCTTTGGACTGCTGGGTAAATAAGCAGGCAAAGGACGGCAGGAAGAAGGAAAGGGGGACAAAAATGCACCAAAGCAGACCTTGTTCAGGGGACAGGGGCAATTTTGGTACAGCCAGGCCTCAACCTCGAGAAAGCAGGCCGTCTAGCTGGGCTCCAGGCACAGCACAAGTGCTCACATCTTAAGCTTGAATTTGGACTTTCCCAGGGCTTCTCAAACTGACTGTGCAAAAGCACCAACTGGGGACTCTGGCGGAGTCAAGTTTTTAACTCAGCCGGTCTGGAGTGGACTGAGAGTCCGCATTTCTAACACATTCCCACGTGATGCTGGGGCTGCTGGTCCACAGACCACCCACTTTGAGTAGCGAAGCTTCAGCCCACCAACAAGGAGCACACAGAGCGGGTGAAACTGGAAGGGGGGGACTCGTATTATGGCAGAGGGCAAGCTGCCTACTCCCACAGCCATTCTCCTTTCTCTTCAGTAACAAAGCCCTGATTTTTAACGGGGTCCACTGCCATCCAGAATAAAAATGATGTGTCCTAGCCTCTCTTGCAGCTGGTATAGCCATGTGGCTAAGTTCTGGCCAATCAGCTTCAGTGTACTGTTGCTTAGAGACACTGATTCAGCCCCAAGTGTCCCCCCACACCTTGCAACGTGAAATGCAGAGGAGAGAAGCAGCCTCTCGGACCACTAGGAGGCCTTGAGGATGAAGCAGGTTGCTAATGGGTTGAGGTCCTGACACCTACTTCGGATTTCCTTTTGTGTGATAGAAGTAAACTTCTGTCTCGTTTAAGCCACAGCTATTTTTGTTTTGCTTTGCTCCGTAGGCGGATGGCTGCAGCAGCAGTGAGGGCCTTGTCCTTTCTCCCCCGAGCACAGCCAGGGCAGGCACAACGCACCTCCTGGTTGGTTGACTCCACACTGGCGGATGGAGAGAGGCCAGTGGAAGCACCAATTCCACAAAAAAAAAAAATTGTTTTACATGTAATTGTGTCGGGGTTTTAGCATTTATTGTGTGTGCAGAGAGGGACTCAAAAATACTTTATGGGAACAGAAATAGATATAATTCTTTCTCTCCTACTTATTACCTTTCTCTATGTATTGTTTATTATATAGTTGATATCATTTGGGGGAGGAGAAGTATTCTCAATTTTATATCCTAAAACATCTTGGCAGGTGGAGTGAAAACATACTGGGGAAACTTACTTTCATTGAATCAGTGCTCTCCAATAGAGCTTCTCATGATGATAGAAATATTCTATAGCTACATAATCTAACATGGTAGCCACCAGCCACAAGTGGCTACTGAACCTGAAATGTAGATAGTGCAACTGGGGACCTAAAATTTTGATTTATTAATTTGAATTTTAATTAATCACATGAAATGTGACCAATGCCTACCATATTGGACAGCGCAGCATTAAATGCCTATTTTCATAATCTCAAGAAAGCGTTTGATTCCATCTTTTCTTCCAGATGTTAAGTGCACAATTTCTTGTTTTCTCTTCCATTATAAGAGGGATTCCACCCCTGTCTCACCTGGCACCCCTTCATGAATACACTTCCCCCCTCCTCCGCCTGGACAAACACACAAGCAGAATACGCACAACCAGCCCTCCCAGACCCCTCCTCGCCCTGCCCCCCACACTCACCGCGGTCTTGGAGCTCTCCGTGTATGGCAGGGGCTTGGCCAGCTTCTCCACGTCGGTCCCAGTTGAGCCCACCTGCGTGTACGAATAGGAGCCTCGGAAGTAAGGGTTGCTGCCCCAGGCCGAGCGCAGGATTCGCCGAGGCTTGGGAATGTTGGGGTTCCCTGTTGGAGAGTCAGAAGAGCAGAGAGGAAGGAGGATAAGAAATGGCCACACAAAGACACCCTGAGTAGAGCACTCCCGTCCACCTCCGGGGTTCCAGGAGGGCCGGGCTGCTGTGGAGAGGCTTGGGGGGTGGAGGAGGGAGGCTGACTTCAAGCTGTGTACCCCTCGCCTCCTTGTGACCCCGGCAAACACCTCATCTCCCCGGGCCTTCATTTTCCTACCCAAGAAACATTCTAGATAATCATGTTTCCTTCCAACTTCAGGGGTTCTTGTGGGGCTTTCCCAGGATAGTGGCTGAAAGATGTTCTAAAAGAATCCGACAGTAAAACACAAATCCACCTCTTAGCAAGGCAATGGATAGGATGCAGGCAATCTGAGGTTTTGCGGTGACTTCCCAGTTTTTACCATCAGCCCTTAGAAGAAACACAGCCTATGGTTTTGAGTGTCTCAGGCTCCAGACAGGGGGAGAGAGCCCACAATTTAGGGGCCCAAGGCTGAGACGTGGCAGCCGGTGGCAGCTCTCCCAGTGGCCGTGCCACCTCAGTTCTGCAATCTGTGGAGAGGAGAGCGGCCACACGGTTCATGGGATTCAGAGGGTCTGGCAGGGGATGGCGGGTGGGTGGCTGGGGAGAGGCGGATGGCTGGGGCAGGGCGGGTGGCTGGAGGGGCGGCCGCAAGCAGGCAGCGGGGTGCAGGGCCGCACCTGTGAACTGCCGCAGCATCTCGGTGCAGATCTCGGCCACCGCCTCGTCGTCGAACTTCTCCATGACGAGGGCCTCCTCCCCACAGATCCAGCCGCTCAGCACGTGGCCGTAGCGCTCGGGCGGGTAGAGGACGTCGAAGCCGCAGATCTTGCGGTACCAGAGCTCGGGCGGGTAGGTGAGGGTGCGGCTCTCCGCCTCGTCCTCCCACACAAACTGTAAGCTGTTGCACTCGGGGCCCCAGAAGGGCTCCTCGAACTCCAGGAAGATCTTGTCGGTGGTGCCGATGCCCAGGCGGTGGATGGCAGCCACCTTCTCGGCGGGCAGGCCCGGGCAGAAGAAGCTGGCGTGCTGCTTCTTGAGCACGCCCAGCGACACGGTCACGATCACGTGGTCCGCCGGGATCACCTCGCAGTCCTCGCACTCCACCAGCACCGGCCACAGCTCGTCCTCGTCCGGCACCTGCGGCTCCCCGCCTCCCTGGCCGCCCTCGCCGGTGTCGTGATTGTGGTCACCCTCGCCACGGGGCTCAATCTCGGGACCCCGGGGGCGGCCCGAGGCCTGGTCCCAGTGCACGCAGCGGACGGCTTTGCCCAGCTGGATGACGTGGGCCGGGATGCCCTCGGCCAGCAGCTCCACAACCCGCATGAAGCCCGAGGGGATGACGTGGTGGGCGCCGGGGATCTCCGTCCACTCCCCGAAGGCGCTCAGGGACACCTCGTCCATGCTGTGCGAGCTACTCTCGCAGCTCTCCACCTGCGGGAAGAGCCAGAGAGAAGCCAGGTGACTCACGGGGCTGGGCAGGGGTCAGGGCTGGACCTCCGGGCAGCGTGCCCTCCTCGGACCCAGATTCCCCAGAATGGTCTTCCTCGCTCTGGCACCTACACTCAACTGAGCTCCCACCGGGCAAAAGTACCTTCAGGTACTGCTGGATCATGGCGAGCTTCAGGCGCTTGGTGGCCTCCGTGTCCTCAGGGTCATTCCTGATGCGGTTGCGCACCTCCTCCCGGGTGAACACCCCCACGCTGTTCTGACTCTCAGCATTGACTGGTTTACCATGCCGGAAGAACTCCTGGGTCAAGTTATAGACCTGCCGGAGAGACCCGAGGGGGCTGAAAACACATGCCCTCATCTCCCCTCCGTCTCACACCGAAGGGCCCAACACGTCCCAGATGTCCCCAGATAGGCCACGCCCGCGACCCCTCTTCCCTTGGTGCCTCAAGGTGGTGCTCATACTGCACTGAGACTCAACAGGGTCCTGGCTCAGGGCTGGCAAGCTCCCGTGGGCAGCCAGCCTCCTCCAGACGCCGCCCTCTAAGGCCACCTGGGCTTGTGAGGGAGCTGGGGTGGGCCCTGGAGGCTCTGTTGCTGGGCCCCTGCTTAGAAAAGTGAAACGTTTGGTGCCTGTACAGTTTGTGGGAAAGGACCCACCCCTCATGGGTTCTACGTGGCCAAGCCGACAACCCACTTTAGAACCTAGACCTGCACACTTTTCTCTTTTCCGAGAACCAAATGCACAAACCGCTTCCCTGCCACCTCTGCCCAAGCGTGTCTGCTTCGCTCTCTCCCAAGAGGGCAGTCTGGGGCGGTGGCCTGGCCAGTGTTTTGAGGAAGAGGGAGCAGAAGGGGCCCTGAAGTCTGATCTCCCAGAAGATGCTGCCTGGCTCTGCTCAGAGCCACTCAAGGTGCTCCCTTTACTGTGGGACTCAGACTCAGGTAAGGAAGATGCTCATGTTGGGGCAGGGTATGTGGAGAGCAGGGAGACCCCAGTGTGCCAAGGAATGGAAATGCATTTCACGGGCATATTTTGTCAAGAACTTCAACCCACATCTCACCAACAGAAAGAAATGAACAAGCCCTGGCCTACTGCCTTCCTGCCTTTGTGGTATATCACCCCCATCACCCCCAAGTGAACAGCACGGAAAGAGATAACTTTGGAAAGGCGGGCAGGGGCTCAGCATGAGGGACTAAGGGGCTTGTCAAGGACTCTGGACTTTATCCAAGGCCCTGGCCTCACTGACGGGTTGTGAGCATAACCACACACGCACTCTCCCTCCCGGAACACGGGAAATGCAGGCTCCCTGGCCAAACATCTGGGGCTGGTGCCTATTAATGGTGTGCTTCCCTTCCTACAGTGAGTCTGAATGTGGTCAAACACACATTCATGGGAATGAGTCTGCCCTTTAACCCAGCCCTGGCATAGACTTTCAGGCAGCAGGGAAGAGGAAGGAAGGTGGCATTGCCCACTCCCAACCATCTATCTCCACATGAGATATAAACACGAATTAAACGTCTCTGAAGTATAAAATGTAAAGAAGTAAATGAGTTAAATTGTTTATTTTTCCTCCCTTCAGTCACAAGATGCTGGGTGTTTGGCCTTAACTAGAGTTCTCAGCAAATTCCTCACCCAGTACTACTGCCAAGGAGTCAGGTCTCAACTTGCCTCCTCCTCCGTGGGTTTTTCCTTTGGGTGATAACCAACATGGTACCCACCCAGTCCTTACCTTATGCTGACTAGCGGCCAAAATGCCAGCTGAGTAACAAATTCAGTCTCTCTACGTGACTCTTCACCAGCGAGGACAGCCTTAACTGAATATGGGTTTTTCATATGGGTACAGTCTCCTGACCTGGGTCAAATGGCACCTTTCTAATGTCACCCAAGGGAAATGAGACAAGCCTATAACAGCTAATACTCACCCCAATTCTCATTAAGCAGTTTTCATCAGGATCTCATTTAGTCCTCATGACACTATAAAGTAGGTATAACTACATCCATTTTACAGATGAGGAAAGTAAGGCTCAGAAAGGCTCAATAACTTGCCCGAGATTATACAGCTAATAAAGGGTTGAACTGGTATTTGAATCAAGGTAGTCTTGCTCCAGAGAGTCAGCTCTATACTACTGCAACTCATTGATTTGTTAACAAATATAACGCATTCAAATGAGAAGCCCTTCAAAGTCATCACCTTTGGAGGGAGGCTGCCTATCTGCTAGGAACCCACCCTCAGGCAGGGCTTCCCGTGCTTAGAGCGCACCACTTTAGAACAGGCTCCAGCACTGGTTAACAGCCACACAGGGAACTCCTATCTCTGGGCCTCATGGTTAACACCCTTTCCTTCTCACATAAGCATCACCACCCAGACTAATAACCCACCTTATCCATCTTACTTTCTACAACTTACACTCTTGATTTTCAAAAATCAAGCCCACAGCAGAAATTGATGGTGATCTATTTTTAAGGGTTTAAAAGAACAAGTCAGCCATGGACCCTGAAGGTCATTCTCAAGAGGCATCCATGCTTGAAATACTCACAATCAGAGCATGACTGATTCCCGGTAGACCAGGAAGTTCCATTTTGAAGAATACTAGTTCTTATCTACTCGTTAATAATTCAGTCTCTTTGCACTTGAGTGAAAACACATAATACCATGGGATTGCACACAACATACCTTGTGGGTGCACACACACTGAGCCAGCCTCCCGGAGCAGGAACTACCCCAAAACAAAGGTCACATCTCCTTTCCCATGCCCATAGAAAATGTACAATAGGTGTTTGTTGGCCAATTTATGGACCTAGAGTGAAGGGTTGTTATACTATAAACGACAAGGTATCAGAAAACAGGGCCTACATGTTACCTTGCTTGTCCAGTGCAGTTCACAGCACCACTGAAAGATACTAAAAATATTGACATATTTTTAAAAACCTGATTAGACAAGGATGTGTGCCACTTCTATCCAACACTATACTGGAGATACTGGCCAGTGCAATAAGGCAAGAAAAATAAATAGTCTTAGGCTGTGCTATTCAATACAGTAGCCACTAGACACTCGTAGCAATTTAAAATTAAATAATTAAATATTTACTTACTCAGTTTTACTACTACATTGCAAGAGCTCAAGAGCCACATGTGGCTAGTGACTACAATACTGGATAGTACAGGTATAAAACATCTCCATTATTGTAGAAAGTTCTATTAGACAATGCGGGTCTGAGGATTAGAAAGGAAAAAATAAAATTCTCATCTATTTTTGTATAGAATTATATACATAAAATTCCAAAACATTATTAGAATATAAATCAATACAACATATTAACAGATATAGCATTAGTAATAAAATAATAATTTACCAAGGTAGTTGAAATCAATATGTAAAATCAGTTATATTTCTATATGCCAGGAACAACTAGAAAATAAAATTGTTTTTAAATTACCATTTACAAGAGTATCCAAAAGCAATAACAACAATCACTGCCTAAGTACCTAGTAATAAATCTAATAAAAGATGTTTAAGGCCTTTCTGGAGAAATATTTAATCATGTGTACCAATAATCTTTTAACTAGTAGTTCTCCACTCATCATCTTCATTCTATCCACAAGTTGTCCTGATATTCCAAATGCAGGGCCCAGAGAGTGTGCAAGGACATGACCAGGATCTTAAAAGACTTCCTGCTCACTGCCAGGGGATTCCCTGCCCGCATACTCTATGCCTAGCTGGTCTGTTAACACCTCACCTCGTTGTATAAATCGCTGAATTCCTCAACCACGTCCTTGGGGATCCTGCGGCCACGGTTGGTAAGGTAGCAGGCCACGCCATTCTTGGAGTAGAGGCTGATGCGGCCCACGCTGCGCTCCCCATCAGTTGTCTCTTCCAGAAGGCCATTGGCTTCTGCTAGATGATAGATGGGATTCCCCTGGGAGCCATGGATCCAGGTGGCTCCCAGCTCAAAGGTCGCGTGTCCTGGTGGTGACAACAGTAAGACCTTAGAGGGGTAGGGATTTCTTCAGAGAGGGCTAGAACACTGCCTCACCCTCCTTCCTCCAGGAAAACCATTCCACCCCCACAAAAGGCAAGTTGGGGATTAGGGTCCCCCTCTGGCAACCAACCAAAGTTTTCAGTGAAACTGTATGGGCACAAAATGGATTCCACTTTATGGCTGAGATAACTGCTACCTGAATGACTCAGTGATTTGCCCCAGAGTCACCACACACTGGACTAATTAGAAGTGGGTAGACCAGAGGACACCAAAAGCTGAAAGCCCAGTGCCCTGCTTCTGTGGGTTCCTGGTGGGCACTGAGGGCATTTTTTACTCATCAATCTTTAGAGCCTCAGGCTTGAGGCTCCCTACGAATCTTGCCTGGTATTAGCTCCCAATAGGGACAGAATGGGGCCAGCATCCTGGATACCCTACTAAACCTGGGGACCCTCCTCAGGGCAGAGCAGGGAGCTCCAAGTCACACAGTCACTGGGAGGTGATGTCCAGGAATATGGTACCCTTCCTGGCTCCAGACACTCAGCAAAAACAGGAACAAGGGGAGTAGCTTGAGGTCAGCTGCAAGGTCAGTGCCACAGCCCTATCCACCAGGCTCTGCCAGGAGGTGGGGCAGCCCAAAGCAGGTCCCAGTCTGAGGATATTTCCTGTCCTCTCCCACATGCTTCTCCGCCTGTGTCATCCTCACTGCATCCAAAGCGTACCAGTTACTATCTCCAGGTCCACACACAGTGTCCCTGGGGCCTCTCGTCCTTGACCCCTCCTCTTATCACTGAGATTCACAGCTACAATCTCACTGCAGCTAGCCCAACTGCAGCCTGGGCTTTCAGCGCTGGGTGTCAGCACACACAGCACATGCACATGTGCCCTCGCCTGGACACGCTCTCCCCTCTCCTGGCAGGTCTGCCTTGGTGTTCCTCACATATAGCATTCCACAAGTATCACACCTCATCCTTCTCACTACTATCCAACTTCCCCCAACACTTGAGACCCACCCAACCTCCCTCTCCCAGGGAAGGCTTCCTGCCCGATGGTGCATCCCCTCAGGCTCCTGAAGCCCCATCTCTCCCTCCTCACTACCTGTACCATCATTTCACTGCACAGCATGTCTTAGCTGTCAGCTACCACTGAGACTGGGCTGTTTGCCCTCCCTTCTTCTGCTTCCATCTCAGACTCTGAATGTCTTATCAAGACTCGAGAACCACAAATGCAGCAGCCCCTTCTCTAAGACTCCAGGCCAGCCAATCAGGTGTTAGGCAAAGAGTCCCACCCTTCCCTGCTGGCTGTCCCCGCACTTACAAGTGCCTTGGATGCACTTTCATCCTTACTGCTAACATACTCTCCTGTGTGTGCCAGGGGACAACAGATGCAACTTCGTGTACGCTATCCAGTAAATGCTATAGGGGAAGACTCCTAATGCGGTCCAAGTCTCCGAAAGAAGCAAGTACCCAGGTGTCTTCAACCTCTGCTTATTCTAAGCCTGACCACCTACTTCTCCTGCCCTTCCATCAGAAGACACACAGAATCTTCTTGGCCTTGTAGCCCGTGAGAGAACAGTCACAGACACAAAATCCTATGGTCAATACAGCCCACAGTGCATGGCCCCTACCTGCTCAATCTCTCCATGGCCAGACCCCCTGGCTGGGAAGCCCTGGCCTTCAGTGGCATTTCAGGCAAGTCCCCATCTTCTAGAATCCCTGGCGTAATCTGCCCACCCCTGTGGTCAGTCTCTTACCTGGCTGCTTTCTCCAGAGTCTTCATTACTCTGCAACCTGGACAGGCCCTTTTCCCAGAGACCTGCCATAACCCACAAGGAGGCCCAAAATCCCCTTGCACCTCCACTGCCCTGAGTTCCTATTGTCCCAGCTAACTCTCGGTCCTGATACACTAATTCACACTCAAAAGTTAATGACTAATAGAAGCTCACAGAATTCCCCTTTTTTGTGAAACAGAAACTGGTCCATCCACTGCTAAGATAACTTGGTTCTGGGCATGCCTTCTCTCCTGAACTCTGAATCCTAGGTCATGTTCCAAAAATGGAGGCCAGAACCCTATCCTGCCTACCTCAGAGGGCTACGGAGAGGACAAAGGAAGCTTTTGGAAAACATCCAGGCAGCATGCATGATGGAATAACTACCCCCAGAGAAGCGGCTAAAGTAATGAGATTTCAGGCAAGGCCAAGGCAATGGGGGAAAAGAAGTGACTTTGGGAGGTAGCTGGGCCGAGGTGGCACTCACCGAGTTTCACACTCTCCACACGGCCTCCAATGCGGCTAGAAGCCTCAAGCACAGTGACATCCGTGAAGCCCTGCTCCAGAAGTGCTTTGGTTGCAGCCAGGCCAGCCAAACCGGCACCGATCACTACCACACGAGGCTGTCCCCTTCTCCGTAGGCCACGACTGAGAGGGTCATCCGCACTGTCGCCACTGGATTCACAACTTTGCATACCGTCCGCACTCGCCTCCTAGGAACCTGCAGGGAACAGGAATGTCACAGCTCACCTACTGTACCTTCACTTCCCACCTGCCCCAAGGGGCATTCACGGGCTCTGCTCTCAAGGGGAGCCCTCGAGCCCTCCCTGTCCTCCTCAAGGACCTGGAAATAAAAGCCATCTCCAAAGGATGTGGGGTGGAAAGAGGAGACACAGAGAGGGAGAGAAGGAGGAAGGGGTGCATTGTGGGCCCTCACCAGCAAGCAGGAGAGCTGGGGGCCCACCTGGAGCCCCTGAAAGCCATCAATCCCATCCAAAACCTGTTAGGCACTACCTCTTGCCCAAGGCTGAGAAACAAGAGCCAGTCAGGGAGAGAATGACCAAGAAGGTCAAAGTCAAGAGAAACTGCCTGGCACTGGACCAGCTGGGCCAGCACAGCCGCTGTGGTTCAGCCCCCACCAAACTGAGGATGCTCACACTGACCCCAGGATGCTTGCATGGACTTCAGGATGCTCACACCAACCCCAGATACTCTCCCTCTACTCTCCCTCCCTTCCTCGTTCTTCCCTCACACTCTCTCTTTCTTGCCCCTTCTCTTCTCCTCTGGATTTCTGTTGCTCTTTCACAGCCTCAGTGAGGTGGCAATTTGGTGGGCAGGACCTAGTCCCGCCCTCCCCCCAAAAATGCCACGAGGCCGGTATTGGATGAGCCTCTGCTATTCCGGGTAGACCTCTGGTTGTTTTCCCCAGCCACCCAGCCCCTCAGTCACCACAAAGCAGCAAGGAGCCCAGGAAACAGTGAACCGTGAGGACCCGTGGCACCAGAGGCCAGACATCAAATTGACAGTTACACTAAGCCAGCTTGCTCGGAGACGCCAGGCGAGGGAGCTGATGGCTAGGAGGCGAAGGGGTCCCTGAATCTGGCCCAAGGGCTGGGAGAGGCTACCTCTCTATTCCCAGAGTGACCACAAAGGTCTGAAGGTGTCCATGGGTTGCCTCCCGGCCCAAGCAACTGAGATTCCAGTTGCCTCTGCTGAGGTCTCAGTGGCAGGAGTTGCAGACTCCAATAGTATCCAGGACCTAACAACAGGGAGCAAATATGGGTGGAAGGTGGTTGCTGGGCAGCAGACAGGGGGCATCTAAAAAGCTGTCACCTGTACCTGATCCGGCATATTCCACCAAATAGATATGCTAAAGAATGTTCATAGCAGCTTTATTCATAATAGTCAGGAGCAACCCAAAGGTCCAGCCACAGGAGAATGAATAAATCTATCGTGCTGTGTACAGCATAGCCACACAAGGAAATAGTTCTCAGCAATCATCTCACCAACACTGCATTGAGCAAAAGACGCCAGAGATACAAGAGGTCATCCTGTATGACTCCATTCATGTAAAGTTCACAAAGAGGTCAAATCAATCTGTGATGACAGAGGTGAGATGGGAACTGAACAGGGCCAGGAGGGAACTCTCTGGGGTGGAAGAATATGTACCTTGGTGTGGATGGTGGTTACAATGTACATACAAGAATCCACAGCGTTAGCTATTTAGGATTTGTGCCATTCAATGTATGTGTGTGCATACCTCAGTAACCATTCAGATATCCATTCCTGGCTCCCTATAAAAAAAATAATACCAGCACACTGACTTCCTTCTCCACACATCTCAAGGTGTAGCAAAGTGGCCTTTTTCTCAATATACTCAGGCTAAGAAACTGCTCCTCACCCCTCCCCCACCCACTCCCCCTGCCCACACCACACCTGGGCATGGGCTGCCTCCAAATGCCATCCAAACTCCCCAGGCCCATCGAGCTCAGTGCAGAAATGATTCCTCAGGGGGCCGGAAGGTGGTGCCATGGCCCAGAGCTCCTGGGAGGGGACTCCCCAGCTCAGACTGTATCCGGGTTTTCCCATTCCTCCTCCCTCCTCCTTCTGTCTCTCTACACGCCCTCCCCCACCCTCTCCTGATGTTCTATCCAGCCACATGGGGGGGTCAGGGCTGCCTGGAGTCCTTTCTTCCCCTCCTCCTTCCCCCCTCCAGGTTCTAACAGGGAAGTAAATGTAGACAGAGGTGAGGTATGGCTGCCTGCACCCCCTGCCAGGGCAGCCAGCAGAGAGAAAGGGTCAGAGATTCCATGCAGACAAGGAACCTGCTCTGCAGCAGGTCTGTAAACATACCGGGTGCTCCTAGCTGCCAGCTGCCACTGACGTCACCACTGCTGGGCACCCAATGACGCCATGCGATGTGGCTCTGCTGCCCTCCCTGCTCCCACGCCTGTTCCCCAGGGCTGGGGGCACTCTGCCTACATGCTTGTTTCGTGGCCTCCATCCCCACCCCCAGCCCTAGGCCATCAAAAAAAAAACCACAAAAAACAAACAAAATAACCTCTTTTATACAATAAAGGGATTGGATCAATGCAGTGGTTCTCAAATCTTACTGGTGGAACCCCTTCTCAAAAAGCTCCTGTGGAATTCAGAGTGTGGCTGGGATGAAACTGGTCTCATCACAGAACCCCCCACTACACTGCTGTGACAGTCAAATAAGGCCCTGTGGGGATGTCACAAGATTCTCAAGAGCCTCATGTGTGAAAATTATTTGTAAAGTTCCGTAGCTAAATTATGAGCAGACTGTCTTTGTGACCGGGTTCAGGAATGGACTGTGGGAAGTACAGGCCAGCAGCTTGCCTCCAAGATGAACACAGAAAGAATCCTGAGTTCCCAAGTATCAGAGACCTTGAACTCAGACATCACACCTGGGGTGCCACAGAAGAAACAGGTAAGTGGGCCATATAGGTCACCTGCACCCCTGACCTTCATAGCTAACCCCAGATGGACCCGTCAACCCCGAGCACCCCCAAGAAGCCAGAGAGGCCACTCACACAGCCCACTGACGGCAGACAGATAAGGCGCCAGTGCCCCGTGTCCCCCGTATCAGCCTTGGGAGCCAACACACCTCGGGGTCCAAACGGAAAGGGAGAGAGAAAATTATGTCCAGGGACACCTACTGGGTGCTGGGCCCCAGCTAAATGCTGAACTGGACTTTCAGGTGCTCTGTTACCTGGTTGGGGGTGGGGAAAGCAATTTATTTTCCATTGGTTTGTGTCATCTTTCCCTTTCGAAATTTTTTTTTTTTAATTTTAAGAGAAAATGCCTTATTGAGGAAGAATCACTTAATGCTCCTCAGTGCCCACCTGCCCTTCTCTAGATTTGGGGAAATCAATAAATAAACAACATCCGCTCCTTGATCTGTATGCACAGGAGAAACAGAACACCCTGTACTTTTCAAGCAGATAAAGGAGAGAAGGAAAAAAGTGCTGGCTCAGCCAGGCAGGGAAGAGGAGGAGGAGGAGGGGGGAGGAGGAGGAGGAGGAGGAGGAGGAGGAGGAGGAGGAGGAGGAGGAGGAGGAGGAGGAGGAGGGTTGGGAGGAGGAGGAGGGATGGGGAGGAGATGGGCAGGGCCACAGGACAATAGCACTTGCCTTCTTGTTCCTGCTTACATGCCAAAATGGGGGTGGGAGCCTGCGTCCCCAAGTCCACAAGCAGGCCAAGACTGGCAGCTTCAAGGAATCAGGCCAGACACTGCATGAGTGTCTCATCACCATTCACGATGCCCTGCTGCCCACCCCCATCCTCCATCCCCTTCCAGCCTGCAGGCCACCACCTCCCCCTGCTGCCCAGAGCCCACACTGCCCTGACTGACCTGCCCAAGAAACCAAACTGGAAAGAAGAGGGCGGCAGGGGGAGGAGAGAGGACACAGGGAACAAAAACCCTGTCCCCTGGCAGGGTCACCAAACAGGGATGAAGGAACACGAGGAGGCCCCCCAACGGGAACGGGCACTAGCAGCCAAGCATGTGTCAGCTTCCCCACCACCTCCTCTCAATATCCTCACCAGTTCCCTGTCACCCTGAGATCTACCCTCCAAGAACTGCCTCCCAATCACCAAATACCAGAGACATGTGTTAGTCCTGGCCTCCCACATATGACCCTGCCCAGCCCCTCTTGGAACTGGGGTCACCACACATCGCCTTACACTTTCCCCATGGCAGTTAAAGCTTCTGGAGTGCCAAGCACTCCCAGGCTCAAAACGGAAGGCACCCTTCATGGAAGAACCGCCCTTATCCATCGGGTCAAACTATGTCAACTCCACAGTCCAAATAACTTTGCCTCCACACTCAACCTCCCCGGGGGGAGAGGGGGGCTGCCTCCTCCACCTGAACCAGGCATAAGGAAGGCCTTAGCCCTTGACCCTCTGGACCTAGCTGACCTTTGTGGCTTCAGTTTGCACTCCACCCCCTCAAACATAGACACATACCCCAACTTCACTACAGTTGAACATCCCCAGTGCAGCCCAGCTGAAGGCCTGTGGGAAACGTCCCTCCTGCACACATCAGAGAATCTGGCTCTCGGTTCTCTTATACGCACACCCTTGTGCGGAGCGCTGTGGTTGTGCAGCTGTGTAGCTGCACAGCTGTCTATTGCTTGAACCACCAGCAAGGCCTGCTCCACTGATGTTTCCTAAAGCAACAGACACCCTGGAAATGTGAGCTTCTTATACTGGTTCTGCTCTGCAACCACCACTACCCGCCCCCTGCCTGTTCTCAAAGCATGGGCGTCTCACCCCAGGAAATGCTGTTGCCCGTTATTCTGGAGTGAGGCTAAGCCCCATGATCGCTGAGCAGGGCCACAACCACCGAGCAGGGCCACAGTCCCAGGAGTGAACTACAGGGAGGTTCCACGGTCTAGCTCAGCACAAGGTGCCCCTTCTCCTTAGTGCTGGAGTCCACTTCCCTCCCCAACAGTGGCTACGACAACAAAAACAATACCACCCACAGAGGGCCATCTTCCCAAGTGCCCCACACCTTTCCAAGGTCGCCCCTCAAAAATACAAAAAATGTCCACCCTTCCTTGGCTCCCTTCTGAACACGGGCTACTCCCAAATGTGTCTGCCTCCTGTCCTTTCCTCAAGGTCACCCAAGTGCAAGACCCATTTCCCAGAGGAGAGGAGCATGGCCAAGGCAGTTAGCCCACCTGGCTCCTCACCCCTCAGGGTCCAGCTTCCACCAGCTGAAGCACTCCAAACAGGCCCGCCCCTTCCAACCAGCAGGCTCCGCCCCTCTTCTGAGCCCCATAGCTCCTGTGAGCCCTCCCAGGGCTCTGGGGGCCACCTGCACCCTCCCCAACCAACCTTGGGGAATTCCAAGTATCTCCTCTCAACGGATACTCCTAGTGCTCAGTGCTCGAGGGCAGCAGCCCTACCTCAGTTTCCCTGCAGGGAACCCTTTGCCTCAGCTTCCAACAGAAGGGGAGGGGGGCTTTTAAGGGAATCTCTTTGGACTGCCTGGCAGGTCTGGGAGGGATTTAGATTCTCGAGGGGCCCCCAGACAATGCAATTATTCTTCAGATGTAAAAACACCCAGAAATCCCAGACCAGCTGCTTTGCACAGAGGCCCAGACAAAGGGGCTCTGTGTCTGCCTGCAAGGCTCCTCCTACCCCTCAACCCCAGGAAGGGGCTGGGCCGGAGCTCCTCCTAGCCAGACCCTCCCCAGTCCTCCTCACCCTGCCCAGCCAGCCAGGAAGTGAAAGAGGCAGGATAGCTGAGCCAGGCTTGGCCAGTGACTGATGGGGGGTGGGAGGGGCAGACACAGGACAAGGACAGCCTATGAGCGCAGGAGACACAAGGAGAGGGAGAGAACACGGGCCTGGGCGCCCAGAGGCGCAGGCCCCAGCTCAGTCTCCCCCTTGCCAGGTGACACCTTCTCTGGGAAATACCTGGCCAACACATCTGAACTCACCCCAAAGACACAGCATCTGTACCCCGCCTCCCGGACACACATGTCTAAGTCCCATCAGATGCTTACCTGCTTCCTTTAATCTTCAAGCTTTCCCATCTATAAAATGGGGACAGGTTCAGCTACCTGGTGGGACTCAGAGAGAGAACAAAAGGAAAAAGCTCCCAAAGAGACTAGTACAGAGGTGGGAGCCACCTCTCCTAGGACCCAGAGCTCCATTTCAGTTAAGGAACCCCAGCCTTCACCTGAACTCAGACCCCTGCCTCAGCCTTGGCCCCAACTCTTGATCCTGACATCAATCAGACTACCCTCAACACTGTTTCAACCTACCCAGTTCTGGGGGTAGGGACAGGTATCAGAGATGGGATCATAAAAGGAACAAGGCGTGGGTGCCTCATTCCGTAGAACCCTCCTACCAGCTATGCCCCCTCAAGACCAGGATGAGGAAGAGGCTCTGGGGAGGGCCCACCATCCTTCCTGGCACTCACACTTCTCTCCAAGCACAGCGTCTTTGTTAGCCACATCTCTTCCCCACAGCCAGATGTGTAAGGTCCCTAAAAGAACAACTTTGAAAGTCTTTGTAAGCCTTTTCTGAAGTGGGAAGCCTGTACTACATGGAGAGAGGCAGCCTTCGACTATATATTTGGGGGGGACAAATCCAACAGCATGACCCACATAAGCACTAGTGTCGTTCTTGAAGAGGTGAGCATTCTGGGCCAGTCTCTATTTCCCATGATGCTCTGCAAGGCCAGAGAGACCCAGGTGGATTGTTCTAAGACCTCAGCTTATCGCTGCCTTGCAGGGACAGACCCTGAAGATCACCAGCCTCTGGCTAGAAGCCTACTTGGGGACAGAGGAGGGGAAGCAAACATGGAAAAAAAGCCAGAGAAAGGGTAAGGTCTCTGACGGGCATAACGTTCAGCTGGCAGTCTTGATGGCTGGAAAGAGAAACAGGGGTGGGGATGGGCCAGGACAGAGCCTAAGACTGAATTCCTGTTCCCATACCAACCCCAAACAGCTTTTCCCCAAACTCCACCCTAGAGATCCTGCCTTCAGCAAAAGCATGTGAATGGATCACGCTCTGACAATAGAGCAGATCAAGTGCTGGTCTTGATGGCTTCTAAACATCTCCTATGAACTTTCAAAATCTGGGCCAGACACCCTGGAAATGTGAGCTCAGCTTCCATCTCCAACCCCAGCTCCTCACACTTCATGCCCTAGTTTCCCATCTTTGTGTGTATCTACCCGTAGATGTCCTATCTGGCAGGGTAGGCAGTCACCTGTCTGCCAGCAGAGACCACATTCTTCCACTAAGATCCCAGATCTCACAGAGAGAGAACGAAAGGAAAAAGCAATTATTCTTCAGATGTAAAAACACCCAGAAATCCCAGACCAGGCAAATCCCATTCCCCCTCAGCCCAGAGACAGGTCAGGGTTTTATATGATGACTACGCCACCTCTGGACACGCCTGGAGGAGACAAAATTGTCCAGACAGTGACTTCTGCCCCTAACCAGTGTGGCCTTTGGAGAGTCCATTGGCTTAAGCCTTGGTTTCCACAGCTATAAAATGGGAATAATCACTCCTACCCTTAACAAGGCTGGCTCTGACCCCAGACTCTATTAGCCAGCCTCCTGTGTCTCTGAGAAAAGTCCTAAAGGCACAGGTTTCACTGTGGCTCCCTTAAGCAAACTTTAGGATGAGACACCCATGGCCTAGGTTCCCTCCTTCTAAGCAGTATCTGACACCCCAACTTGGGACCCCCCCCTCCAGGAAGTCAGCACCCACAGGATTGTAAGGAACCACAAAGTTGGTCACTATCCTGGTTAACGACATTGGTGCCCGACTGCCCTTGGGGACAGCACACCAGGCTGTGGGCACAAGCGGACGGATATGAAATGGTACTCACAGTCACTCACTTCCCTGGGAGGAAGTTCTCCTAGAAGGGCTGATCCTGGAGAGAAAACCAGCCTCAAAACCACGGCACCACCCAAATAGCCCCAGCAATCTTGAGAAAGAAGAACAAAGTTGGAGGGATCACAATATCAAACTATACTACAAAGCCACTGTAATCAAAACAGCCTGGTTACTGGCACAAGAACAGGCATATAGACCAATGGAACAGAACAGAGACCCCAGAAATCAACCCACACCATTAGCCTATTCATATTTGACAAAGGAGGCAAGAATATGCAATGGAGCAAAGGCAGTCTCTTCAACAAATGTTGCTGGGAAAATTGCACAGGAAGATGCAAAAAGATGAAACTAGACCACCAACTCACACCATACATAAGAATAAACTCAAAGTGTATAAAAGACTTAAATGTAAGTAAAGAAACTATAAAATTCCTAAAAGAAAACATAGGCAACAAAATCTCAGGCAGCTCATGTAGTAGAATCTTCACCAATACATCTCCGAGGGCAAGAGAAACAAAGGAAAAAAGAAATACCAGTAACTGGGACTATATCAAACTAAAAGGCTTCTGCACAACAAAAGAAACCAACATCAAAATGAAAAGGGAACCCACTTATGGAAGAACATAATTGCCAGTGATATATCTGATAAGGGGTTAATTTCCAAAATACATAAAGAACTCATACAATTCAACAAAAGGAAGAGAAAAACCCAATTAAAAAATGGGCCAAGGAACTGAATAGACATTTCTTCAAAAAGAACATACAGATGGCCAATAGACTTATGAAAAAATGCTCAAGGTCATTAATCATTAGAGAGATGCAAATAAAAACGATAATGAGGTATCACCTCACACCTGTCAGAATAGATACTATCAATAAATCAACAAACAGTAAGGGCTGATGAGGATGTGGAGAAAAGGGAACCCTCATGTACTGTTAGTGGGAATGCAGACTGGTGTAGTCACTGTGGAAAACAGTATGGAGTTTCCTCAAAAAATTAAATATGGAACTGCCATTTGACCCAGTGATCCCACTTCTAAGAATATATCCTAAGAAGCAATCAGAAAGAATATATGCACCCCTATGTTCATAGCAGCACAATTTATAATAGCTAAGATCTGGAAACAGCCCAAGTGACCATCAGTAGATGAGTGGATAAAAAAAATGTGATACATTTACACAATGGAATACTGTGGGGCTGTAAAAAGGAAGGATCTCTTACCCTTTGAGAGAGCATGGATGAATCTGGAGATTATTGTGCTAAGTGAAATAAGCCAGTCAGAAAAGGACAAAGATCACAGGATCTCACTTATTTGTGGAATCTAATGCACAAAATAAATTGACCAACAAAATAAGTCCCAAAGCATGGAGGCATGGAACAACATATCTCAGAGGGGACGGGGAGAGATAAACCAAAAAACTTATATGCATAGTCTATGGACACAGAAAATAGAGTGGTAAGGGGTAGGGGCTGGACTGAGGAGGCACAGGGGAGGAAAATGGGAGACATCTAGATACTGTTAACAATAAAAAACATATATTTAAAGTTAAAAAAAAAAAGACACCAACCCTGTTCTGAAGCCCCCAAGTCACCATGGCCCTGGAGGAATCTCAGATAGACACAAACACAATCACAAAAACATACTTTACTGTATTTCACTTAATGATGTAACTTGATAAATAGTCCCCTTCTTAGGGGACACCTTATAGCACCATGGTTTCCATACAGGTCTGGGGTCAGATCACTTGTTCTTTAATACATATTTTTCTTGATTTCAGAGAGGATGGGAGAGGGAGAGATAGAAACATCCATGATGAGAGAGAATCATTGATCGGCTGCCTCCTGCATGCCCCACACTGGGGATCAAGCTGACAACCCAGGCATGTGTCCCAACTAGGAATCTCCTGGTTCATATGTCAATGCTCAACCACTGAGCCACATCGGCCGGGCCAGATCACTTGTTTTTTAATACCGGTGGTTTGAATCTCTACCACTTATTAGACGAATGACCTGAGCTTCAGTTTCCTCATCAGTAGAATGGGTATAAAGAATACCTGCCTCACAGGGTTGAGTGTGACAATGCAGAGTGCTTAGCCCACAACCAGGCATGTAACAGCAATGGTATATTTATATTCCTCCAGGCCCGAGTCTGCACACTAGTGGGGTGACCACTGGGAGGGCTGGGCCAGGACACCAAATGTGCTAAGAGCAAGGGGAAGTCCAGCCAATAGAGAAGTCAAAGACCCTACTATATGATGATTCATGATCTCCAGGCCTCAGAGAAACCACCACACTCTGCAGTGACACTGCTGTGATCTGATGACGGGAGAAATAGAGGATTAGGAGAGAAGGGCACCGCCCCCCTCACTTACTCGGGATGCTTGGCCCTCTCGGACAAGGTCTATGAGGCTGCAAGTGTAATGACAGGACAATCTGTGTGGTCACCAGCCTCCAAGATGGCCCTCAATGATCCTTGCCTCCTAGTACTTGTGCCCTAACATAGTCTCCTCCCAAACTGACCTATGTAACCAATAGGATACTGTAGAAATGATGAGTGTAACTTCTGAAACTAGGTCATAAAACACATTGTGCAAGTACCATATGATTTCACTCATGTGTGGAATCTAATGAATAAAATAAGCAAACAAATTAGAAACAGACTCATAAATAGAGAACAGATTGACAGCTGTCAGAGGAGAAGGGGGATGAGGGGCTGGGTGGAAAAGGTGAAGGGATTAAGTATAAAAAAAAAAAGACAGCTCAGACACAGACAACAGTATAGTGATTACCAGCGGGAAAGGGGGTGAGGGGGAGGAGGAAGGTAGAAGGTATAGAGGAGATAAATGGTGATGGAAGGAGACTTGATTTGGGGTGATGAACACACAATACAATATATACAGGTGATGTATTATAGATTGTACACATGAAACCCATATAATTTTATTAACCAATGTCACCCTGAGAAGTTCAACAAATTAAATAAATAAATAAAAATTAAAAAACACATGTGGCTTCCACCTTGCTCTCTTGGACTGCTTCCTCAGGGGGAAGCCAGTCATCACGCCACAAGGCCACTAAAGCAACCCTATGGAGAAGCCCATGAGGCAAGGAACTGAGTCCTCCTACCAACAGCCAAACCATGCTGCCAAGCATGTGAGTGAACCACCCAGAAGCAAACCCTCCAGCCCCAGTCAAACCTTCAGATGACTGCAGCCCAGCCATCATCTTGCCTGCAATCTCCTGAGAGGCCTTGAGCCAGAAACACCCAACAAAATCACTCCCAAGCTTCTGGCCCACAGAAACTGTGAGGATACTAAATGTTTGGATAATAAATGTTTACTGTTGTTTTAAGCTACTAGGTTTTGGGGTTGTTTGTTACACAGCACTAGGTAACTAATAGAGTCATCAAATCTCTCTCCCTGGGGAACACCCCCAGGGTGGGGACCCTAGGCAAATTTCCCATTTCACTCAGGGCCCCAGGGCCCTCTTTTCTGAAATTCAAGACTAGGGTGGAGTGAGCAGAGAGCCTGGCCCAGCCCCTACCACTTACAAGGCTCAGGAGACAGGAATTCCTTCCCAGCCAGTGTATTAGACTCACCTGGAGATTTTTATAAAAGACTGATACCCAGCCCCCTACACACACACACACACACACACACACACACACACACACACACTGGATCATCTAAATCAGACTGTTTGGGGTTGGGGTCCTGGCATGGTTATTTTTTTAAAGGTGCTACATGAAGCTAATGTATAGCAGGCTCCAAATGCAGACTCCAGGCCCACCCAGAGATATCGTGTCTGCCTATGCAGGACAGGAGGAGGCAGAGAGAATAGCAAGCCAGACAGTGTCCAAGCTCCACTTCTCTACCCCCAGCTTAAATTGAGGGTCTCCCTCTACCCCCTCCCCACAGTTGCCCAGCTCCCTAAGCCCTGTGCATTCCTAGTCTATAATGCATCTCAGGCTACACAGGGCCAACCTCTGCCCTCGGGGACGGCTCCCTTTGAGAGGACCAGGGTGCAGGATGGGATCTAGCTCTGAGTGATCTTGGGGAAGACTTTGTTTCTTCATCTGAAAAAAAATGGGAATTACATCACCCCTGCTCTGCTCTCTAAAGGGTCCTAGGCTCCCAGCCCTGGGAAGAACACAGCAATGGGTTAAACAGACAGGTACACAGCCAGTTAACTCACAGGTATAACATGCGGCGATAAGGATTTGATAAGGACTGTAATGAACAATGTGGGAGAAGATGAGAAAGGGTGCCTAATGGGGCAGGGAGAGGAGTCAGAGAAGATTTCCAGGAAAGAAATTAGAAATGAGCTCCGGGCAGGGGGAACTGTATGTGCAAAGACTCAGAGGTGCTGCTTTTAAGATCAACTCTCAATACCGCTTTTCCTTCCCTCCATGAATCACCCTGCAAGCCCCACATGGCCACTCACCTGGCCTTCCTCCGAAGCTGCAGCAGCCACTACCCAAGCCACGTGCAGGCATGGAGGGCTTCTCCTGAGCTTCCCCAAGCCAGTCAGCCACACATGTAAGCACACCCCCACGGTGGCACACAAGAGAAAGGGCAGAATGGCCCCAGCTCCCCAGATTGCCCAGGGAGTGGAATGTGGAGAAGGACCCCTCCACTTCATCAGGCATCACCTGCAGTCCCCACCATCCAGAGAAAGCGGGAGGTGGGCAGGATGGTCACTCAGCGACAGTACAGGCGCTGCAGAGCCAATGCACGATGCGGCGAGAAGTCTGGGTTGGGCACAGGACATCCTGGGGGCCCCCCTTATCCACAGTTTTACTTTCCCAGGTTTCAGTTAATGAAAAATTCCAGAAATGAACTATTTATAAGTTTTAAGTTGTGTACCCTTTTGAGTAGCATGATAAATCTCTCACCGTTCCAGTCCATCCTGCCTGGGATGTGACACATCCCTTTGTCCAGTGTGTCCACACTGTACATACAGTACAATAAGATATTTGACAGGGAGAAAGACCCCATTCACATAACTTTTATTATAGTATATTGTTATAATTATTCTATTTCATTGTAAGTTATTGTTATTAATCTTACTGTGTCTACTTTATAATCTTTATCATAGGTGTGTATGTATACTAAAAATCATAATGTATATGTAGTGTAATCACAGTTTCAGGCAAACACTGGGGGTCTTGGAACATATCCCCTATGGATAAGGAGGGACTACTTAAAAATGGTTAAAATGGTAAATTTTATGTCAAGTATACTTTACCACAATAACAATAAGAACAACAAAAAGCTTAGCAAGCCCTACTCTGTGCCAGGCACTTGGACACAACAACAGCCTCCCCTTCGAGGATCTAACCAATCAGAGGTGACAGGTGCCCCCAAAAAAGCAAAGTAGGGTGAGGGGAGACGCAGCTGCTCTGTGAGGGGAGGCCAGGGAAGCCTCTCTGAAGAGGTGACCCCAGAACTGTGGGGCTGCGGCTCCCGGAGCAGAGGAAGTGACCGAAGGGGATCAGAGGGAGAAGTGCTATGGTGACCTTCTGGGAACTTGCTGAATGGCAGGATGTGGGGATGAGGGCAAGGATGACTTGGGCAACCAGTCATGACACCGCAGGAACAAACCTTGACAAGTTCTATGTCAGCTGGTCATCCCTCTCCCCTTGACAACAAGCCTGTGGGGTAAGACAGACCAGAAACTGAGGCCAAACAACGTAGTGCAGGACCTGCAGGTGGGAGGGGAGCCCAGATGCTCTCATTCCGGAACCCAGTTCTCTTCTCAAGGCTACACCAGCACTGGGAACACCTCCCCAGGCCACCTCCCACTGCAGGGCCCAGCACATCCCAAAACACACAACCTCCGGTCCCTCCGCCAATCCCACTTCATCAGGCAGCACCCGCGGGCACTGTCCTGACCAGCTCCTGACCAGGGTCGGTGTCTCCACACAGAGACCCACCGTTCTGCACCTGGGGCACTTGAGGCCTGGGAGGTAGGCGCTGGCAGACGAAGAGGTGGCTTCCCTGCCAGGTTTCTACCCTCTCCCTGCCAGGAGCCGCAGCCCCACAGTTCTGGGGTGAAGGAGGACTGCCCCGTCAGCACTTTCCAGACTCTTTCAAAACCACTGACAAGAACTGAGGCTTGTGAGACAAGCCCAAGCCCGGGCACAGTTCCCCCCTGCCGGCCCCGCGTGACTCTGCACAAAGCCTGACTGTGCTTCAGCTCCAGCCCCCGGGAGGAGGGGGTCTCCTGCAAGCCTGTCCTCTCTCCAGAGCCACCGGGTCCCCCCTCTGCCAGCTCTCTGCCCCCGAAGAGACACTGCAGCCCACATGGCAGAGCTAAGTGTCCAAGGCTTGCTGGGTCCAGGCAGCAGCATTTGGGGGGAGGGGGTCCCCCTTTGCTGTGAACTCTTTTCCCACAAAGCTCCCTCTCCTATGGCCCCCACTCAGCACAGATCACAGAGCGAAGGTGGCATGCAAGATCACAAAAGGAAAAAAGGAAAACATCCCCCAAAAATCCAGCCACCAGATGAACCACACAGTAAACCCCTATTTATTGAATCCTTCACTATGAGGCCCTGAGCTGGGCACTCTCCATTCATGGCATCATTTAATGCTTCCAAACACCCAGGTGCCCACTTTACAGATGAGGGAACAGGCTCAGAGAGGTTCCCAGATGTGACGGAGGCCACCCAGATAAAGTGAGGGCAGAGCAGGGCTTGACAACACTGAGCTCACCTCTTTCTGCCCAACGCTTGCCCAGTTCTCAGGCCCCCGAAGGCCTCCGGGGGCAGCAGGACTGAGGACAGCCCTTTGCCTGGCACTTCTGTCTCACCCCTCCCCACAGACTGACGCTGCACACACTGCGCCAGCCACTCGGGGCTGCCTGGCAGGAGGCATCCCCAAGCCTAGCGGCTCAACCTGGCTGCACTGCCAAAAACAAGGGCTGCCCTGGGGAAGCCATCTGCCTCCTGCCCAGGGTGATGGTGGAGTGGTCACCGGGCTACCTGAGTCTCCCTGTCCCATAGGGGCTGGCTCAAGGTTTGCCAGGCACTACACCAGGCCACAACCCTTTGGCCCTTGGTTTTATCCTCCAAAAACAGGGACAGGGATGCTGGTCTAATTGCTATGCCTACACACACACAAAATTCTAAAAGCAACTAACTCCTGCTACCCTCTAGACCAGGGACGGGGAACCTTTTTTCTGCCAAGGGCCATTTGGTTATTTATAACATCATTTGCAGGCCATACAGAATTATCAACTTAAAAATTAGCTTGCTATCGTGGGCGAAACTTTTAATTAACTTGCCCCTAATGCTGTGGCGGGGCCAGACCAAATGATGTACGGGCCTTATACAGCCCGCAGGCCGAATGGCCCCACCCCTGCTTTAGATAGTTCCCCTCCTCTCTCAAAGGCCCAAGATTTTCCTTGTGTGGTAACTACAGGGCGGTGTAACTTGGTCTTCTAACAAGTCCTAACCCAGGTTCATCAATAAAGGGCTCTCCATTAAGTTCAACAATGAAGCAGGACCCCAGCAAGAGCTGGAACCAGGTCTGACAAGACAATGGTGTTCATTTCAAAATGCTCACGTTGGCCCTTAACCCATGATTCAATCCATAAAACACCTATGGAGTTAAGACACTGAGCTTGGATACTAAACATATTCTTCAAGTCCTTTTCTTGAATTCAAAGAGAGACTTAATAACTCACCAGCTTTTGAAATCAAGAAATGCTTGCCCTGGCCTGTGTGGCTCAGTTGGTTGAACGTCGTCCCGTGCATCAAAAGGTCACCAGTTTGGTTCCTGGTCAGGGCACATGCTCAGGTAGAGGACTTAATCCTCGGGGAGGGGGCATTTCGTGGGAGGCAACTGATCCATGTTTCTCTCTCACATCGATGTTTCTCCCTCTCCCTTCCTCTCTCTCTCTAAAAAAAAAAAAAAAAATCCATGTTTCTCTCTCACTCTCACTCTCTCTAAAAAATCAATAAAAACATTTTAAAACACCAGAAATACTTGTTCTTTTACTAGTAATTCTACTAGAGGCCCGATGCATGAAATTCTTGCAAGGGGCTCAGCCCTCGCAGCCCCTGCTTCATCTGGAAGGTCGTCCAGACGGTCGTTCCACTGTTCAGCCATTCGGTCAATTTGCATATTACACTTTTTTTTATTATAGATCATCTTCGTTATCGCTATTTTTCACTAAGTACATCTGAGGAACAGAGCGCAGCACTAAGCATTTCACATGGGATGTATAAGTGAAATCGCAATCAATATCCCCATTCTACAGAAGAGGAAACTGAGGTCCAGAGAAGTCCCACACTTGCCATCTAAAATAAGGAACTCCAAAATTCACTTAGTAAGATACTAAGGCTCAGGTTTTACTCTTCTTTAAAAACCAAGGAGTGAGTCAATTTCATTGTCTTGCGTTACTTTTTCATATTAAATCAAAAATTTCCCATTAATTGTGTATGATTTTTTAAATTAGTTTTCCCCAAAAAAGAGAGTAAAAGGGATCTGTATGTTTAACATTTAAAGGCCTCATTCAAAAAGCTTTCTCAACAATGTTTGTTCATTGATGGTCCTGAGTGTCTCTGCTTGAGTCATCTTAAAATCTAGCTGACTCAAGGTCTAGTTTTTTGCAGTTCCGAAAGCATCCAGCAGCCCCTCCTCCCTGGGGTCAGGAAGTCCGGGAGCTGGGTTAGCCTAGCTTGGGGTGGGGAGGGGAGGTCTGGTGTGGTGAGAAGGCACGGTTAAAGGTCTGTGGACAGGCTCTGAGGGGTCTGAGATGCAGAATGGACATTGGGTCGGATGTCCAAGAACCTGGGTTAGAGACCCAGACATATCATTTGCTGGTACTACCAGTGTGGCAGCGTGAGGAGAGGACAGGCACTCTGGGTCTGCCAGGGCCTGGCACGAAGTTGGCAGGGGATGGCTAGGTTCTTTGTTCTGTTTCTAATAAATTACAACTCATTTCCGAGTGCTTCTTCTCCTGGGCTAAATCACACCTTCCTTTACACCCTCCTCCAAGAAGTAGCTGGAGGATATAGGAATCTGGACTGGGATATCAGGGGTGCTGCACTCCCCCCGCCAAGCTACCCTGCTCTGGCTGAACCCAAATGCTTTTCTTCCTCCTCCACCTTCCCAGCATGTTTAGAGAGAGCCAGAAAAGCCCCGGACTCTGCTTGTTTGAAAAGAAAGAGAAGGGCAAAGCAGGACAGGAGAGTGTGGCTGGGCTGGGTGAGCAGGCTCACTGAGCATCCTCTGGCCGGGCCCTCCGGTCTGCCCGACTTTGTACCATTAAAGCAACTTCTCCTGGGTCACTGTCTGAAATGCCACACCCCATCACCCCCCCCTGAGCTGCTGCACAAAGAGTCCTCACACTTCAGAGGAAATGAGGTGTAGCAAGGAGCAAGGCAGGATGGTCCCCACCAGCCACAGGGGCGGGGGAGAAGGGAGCAAGGGCCCTGGGACTCCCCCTCCCCCTTTCCTGTACTTGCAACACCCCTTCCAGGAAGGCAACAGGATGAGATTCCCAACCTTTTGGGGAAAATGACTCAGAGCCTCTGAGAATCTGAGGATAAGGGTCATATAAGCAACCTGACCCCTGCCCATGCTGAGCTGTAAAGGGGCACAGCTGTTCCGTGAGGAGGTCCAATGTCGGGGGGAGACGTCTTGTACCTTCAACCCACCATCACACCTCTGTCATGTTTCTCACTGAAACACAACTCTGATCAAACCCCTGTCCTGCTCAAAAGCCTTCGATGGCAGGCCCTGGCCAGGTGGCTCAGCTGATTGGAGCGTCGTCATTTTGTACAACACAAAGGTTTCTGGTTCGATTCCCGGTGAGGGCACACACCTAGGTTGCAGGTTTGATTCCCCAGTCAGGGTACATACGGGAGCATATGGGAAGCAAATGAAGCAACCAATCGCTGTTTCTCTCTCACACCAATGTTTTTCTCTCTCTCCACCCATTCCTCTCCCTCTAAAATCAATTACATATATATAATTCTCACACACGCACGCGCATACACACACACTCCCTCAGGTGAGGATTGAAAAAAATAAACACAAACCTTCAATGGTTTCCCATGGTCTAATGAATGAAGGCAGGTCCCTGACATCTCCTCTCTGTCCTCAGCTCCCCTGTCTCCTATACCCACCCACCATTCCCACCAGATCCTCTGACTCCCACACCCAGACTAGTTCCCTAGGGCCCAACGTGGCCTGTGAACTCTCCTCATTCTGCCCAAATCTCCTTACCCTGCCAGACACTCCTCCAGGAAGTCAGTCCTGGCTACCCTCGCCCTCACTTTCTCCTCCTCTACCAAAGACCCCTCCTCTGGTCTAGTCAGGACCCCACCCCAAGCCTCACCATGCTCTCTGCCGGCCTTTGTGCTTCTCACGTCCCTGACCACTGTCCCCTTTCCTAGGCCACATTAAGAGCAACCAATACATATTCAATGATCACAACAACCCTACAAGGGAAATAATGTTAGTCCCACAGTACAAATGAGGAAACTGAGGCACCAAGAGGTTTAGCTTCTTGCCCAGAGGACACAACCCGCTCTCTGAGATGAACACTGGGAGAGAACTTGTAGAGCGAGGAGATGGCAGGAGCAGTGGTGGGAGGCACTCCCAGAATCCCAAAGACCCAGGCCTGGCAACTGTTGGGTCCTAGGCACCAGACAGGTCCTCCCAGGTCTCTTCCTCACCCACCCAGGGAAGCAGAACTGTTGCCATGAGAACCCAGAGCTGGCCCCATGTCCCTCCACGCCATCCCTCCCTCTGCAGTGCCCTTTTCTTCCACTGACTGTTCAAATGGTACCCGTCTCACCAAGTCCACCTCCCTTAGGAAGTTATCCATCCACCCTTCCTCCCCTCCCCGGCACTTCTGGACTTGGACACTACCCATGTTTGTAGTCGTTCATGGAGCAGCACATTTCCACATCAGCCCTTCCCACTGGGTGTTTTCCAGGTTGGTGGGATATTAGAAAGTTTAAAAAAAAAAAAAAGATTTCCGTGGTCAAATCATTTTGGGAAACACCAAATGGCTTCTTTTCTGCAGGACTTGTCAGAGCCTTTAACCTTTTGCACTCGGATGTTGAGTGTGACTCGACACGGTTAGCATCGGTAGCAGGAATCAAGAAAAAAGCAAGCGAGTGCAAAGGGTTAATTCTCTTAAAGAGCATTGTGAATCTCCCAATGTGTGGTGGAGTGAATTTGCCAGTTTCTACCCTTATTTGAAGTTTCTCAGAGCAGTCTTTCAAAAATGCAGCCCCCTCCTACCCCCTCAGGAGAGCCTGGCACAGCAGGGGCACACAGGCAGACACTGAGTCCTACAGTCCTTTTAGGAAGTGTGTGAAATATTTGAGGAATTCAGCTTAAGAGCCCCTCTTGGCACTGCCCAGGGCAGCAGAACTGTCCCACCTTCCTTTGGGTGAGGCGATTGACTACCCTCCTGCCAAGGTCTAAAGAGACCTCATTTGACCAGTGCCCGAAAATACCGAACCCCCCGAGACCCCCCCAAAGCACACTGGACAATTCTTTCATGCAAATTGCTCATTCTACTCCATCATTAGCATTCAAATTTTAATATTAAACCAAAATTAAAATGTATTCAGCTGCCATTCTAGGAAGAAGCCGTATCCCACCCAACAAATCCTGTGACCCTCTCCCCTGCTCCCCAGGAAGAGGATGGAATCCCTCAATTTACAGAAAACTGAGGCCTCAGAGAGGAGCAGACACTTGCCTTTAGTGGCCCAGCCAGGGTCGGAGCAGAGAGAAGCATCTAGGCCTCCCCACTTCCAGGTGCACCGGGGAGGGGGCCCAGTGGGAGAAGACCCCAACAGCGCAGCTCATGTAACCATTGGTAGTGGCTGCAAGAATGCAGGCCAGGATAAGGGACAGCTGCACCTGCTGGAGGGAATGGCTCAAAAGCTGAGGAGACTCTGGGGGCTTCTAGGAAAAGATGCTATGTCTGGGACTAAAGTCAGCTATTTCCCCAATCTCCTTGGGCCAAGCCTGGATAGAGGAAGAATGCTCACCCCAGATTGGCTACCCACAGGGCTGGGCTCAGCTGTGGGCAAAGATAAGATGCCTACATGCCGCCTGCATGTCACCCTGCCCTGGGGCAGTCACCTAAGACACCTTATTGTAGTCTTGGGAACTCATCACTGCCAGACACCCTGGAGATCAGTCCTGGTTCCTGGCCTGAGACTCAAGCCCCCAGATACCCCCCCTCACCCAGCCCCACTTCCCAGCACCCTGTATCCTGAACCCTCTACACTAGAGGTCGGCAAACTGTAGCTCTGTTGACTAATGAGTTTGCCGACCACTGCTCTACACTATCACCTACCTCCACCTCAGCCCCCACAGAGGCAGTCCCCACACCTCCCCCAACACAATCCACAGGAGCCTGGACGGTCCCTTTACCTGTTCTAGGTCTCAATTGACCTGCACCCATCCCTGCACCTGCCTGGCCGGAATCCATAATCTCAACCCTTACTACACAAAGATGGCCCATGGAACCGCCCCCCCTCTCATTGGCTACTTCACACTACCCAGGATATTGTTAGAAATGCAGAGTCTCAGGCCCTGCCCTAGACCTACTGAGTTACAATCTGCATTTTTAACAAACTTCCCAGGTGATCCACTGTACGTTGAAGTTTGAGATGCACTTTTATCGAGCCCTATTCTAATCAAGCCACTGCACCTATCACCTTTAGCGGCCCCCAGGGGCCTAGTGAATCAAGTCCAGACGCAGCAGCTTGGCAGTCGGCCTTCCCCAACCTGCCTTCCACCCACTACTCCAGGCTTGGGCTCCCCCTCCACCTTGGGAATGCCAACTCCTCTGTTGGCCAAAGTCACTCAGGACCTCAGCACCCCGTATAAGCACCACCTCCTCGAGGAAGCTGGTCTGAACTGCACCTCATTATATCACACCTGGCATGGCTCACTCTTATTTCCTGGAGAGTGAGGATCCTGTCCTGTGTTCCCAGTGGTTGTGAACACTGGGCTGGGGCACAGACGTCAAATGATGCCTGAAGGTAACAAGGCCCCGTGTCCAGTTGTCAAGAAGTCCACCCTCAGCTCCAGTCTGCCAGCCTCTGGCTCTGCCACAGCTTTTACCTCAACCCAGGCAGACAAGGACTCGGGCAGTGTGGCTAAGCCTCCTGCATACTCCCTGCCAGAGAAGGGACTCTTCCCAAAGCCATGGGCCTGATGAGCTCCCAGCAGCAGTGTGCTTGCTCAGTTTCCCAAAATACAGAAGAGAATGCCACCAACTTCGCCTCCCTCTTTTCCTGGTGGGCTGGCAGAATCTGCCAAGATAGATGAGCAGATCCCTTAAACTCTGGGGCTCAAAAATCGAAGAAAAGGGACTCCATCCCGGTGTGGTCAGCAAACCTCTGCTCAGCCAGCCAGGCCCCTGGGAGGCCAAGTCACCAGTCCAGAGGCATCTTTTTTTTTTAATATATAATTTTATTGATTTCAGAGAGGAAGGGAGAAGGTGAGAGAGATAGAAACATCAGTGAGAGAGAATCGTTGATCGACTGCCTCCTGCATGCTCCCTACTGGGGATTGAGCCTGCAACCTGGGCACATGCCCTTGATCAGAATTGAACCCAGGACCCTTCAGTCTACAGGCCAACGCTCTATCCACTGAACCAAACCAGCTAGGGCTAAAGGCATCTTTTTTATCTTTTTAATATATTTTATTGATTTTTACAGAGAGGAAGGGAGAGGGATAGAGAGTTAGAAACATCGATGAGAGAGAAACATCGATCAGCTGCCTCCTACACAACCCCTACTGGGGATGTGCCTGCAACCAAGGTACATGCCCTTGACCGGAATCGAACCTGGGACCCTTCAGTCCGCGGGCCGATGCTCTATCCACTGAGCCAAACCAGCTAGGGCTAAAGGCATCTTCTCATGACCAAACAGGAAAGCCTTGCAGGACAGGGCTGCCACGCCCTCCTCCTGGCTCCCTCCTTCCTGGCCCCGTTCCTCAGGGCTGGTGTCCTATGGGAAGTCCTCCTTCACACTGGGCCTGCAAGAAGGCATTCAAACACGTCACCTTAAGGAGTTCCTGGCTTCCACAACCTCTGGGGAGCAAAGGAATAAGGCCTCTCTAATCCCATTTTACGGATAGACAAAAAGAGGTAAGGACAGACCCAACCATGAAGTAGATTAAGCTCTTTTCCATTCCTATTTCTCTGTTCCCCCACATTTGACCCAGCCCTACTCTGACCCCCATCCAGGTTTCCAAGGCCAAGTCTGAAGCTCTACCTCACAACATTCCAGATGGGATCCAAAACAGGCCAGTTTATTGTTAGAGCCCCTACCTGGCCTCCCTGAGATCTCTCTCCAGAGGCAGAGGAAGAAGTCAATGCTAAACCCAGAGGGGTGGCATTCTAATGGTGGCATCTCAAGTAGGGAGCTGTTTTAGTGCCAGAAGAAGTTGATCTCCCCAGGACCCTAATATCACAGTGTGTATGACGGCCAACTACTCAGCCTGGGCCTGAGCCTCTCCTGGAAGAAAAGGTAGGACATGAAGTAGAGAAACTCGCTGAGCAAGGATCCCTTCTACCTTAGAGGTTATGATTTCTTCCCAACCTCCCCAGTCTCCAAGATATGCAGCCTGCATGTCATCCTGCACGTCTGGAAGTCTGGAAAAACCAGTGGCTTGTTAAGAAGCCTTCAGCTGGTGCCTATCTGAGAGGCATGAGAAAAGTGCTAGAGTGGGATGGTTTACAGCATGGATTCTGGAGCCAGGTTGCCTGGGTTCATATCCTTATTCTGTCACTATTATGTTGTATGACTGCGCCTCAGTCCTCCCATGTGTTAAATGCAATAAGACCTACCTTATATGCCCTAGCTGGTTTGGCTCAGTGGATAGAGCGTCGGCCGGTGGACTAAAGGATCCCAGGTTCGATTCCGGACAAGGGCAATGCCTGGGTGGCGGACTCGATCCCCAGTAGGGGGCGTGCAGGAGGCAGCCCATCAATGATTCTCTCTTATCGTTGATGTTTCTATCTTTCTCTCCCGCTCCCTTTCTCTCTAAAATCAATTAAAAAAAAAAAATTTTTTTTTTTAAAGACCTACCTTATAGAGCTAGTGAAAGGATTAAAGGAGTTAATATTTGCAAAGTCCTTAAAACACTGCCTGGCATTCCGGAGTATACTAGTATAGCAGGGCCCTGGCCCAGCCTCCTGCCCTCTGCCTGATTTCCCACCCAGGATACTCTCCTTACCCCACTATCCCTGGTCAAGGCCTTTCTTAGACTTGCCAGCCCAACTCTAGATCTGGACCTCTAGCCCCTATTTCCAGCGTTCCTCTCACAGTGTTACTTTGGTTCCTCACCAGTCTGCCTGTCCAGGGCCCAGCTCCTCTCCCTCCTAGATCTGAGGTCCCCTCGCTCTTGGCCCTGCATTCTGGGAGCACCAGCCACACAATTCAATTCTCAGCTGGCTCCTCTGTGCAAAGAGGAGACTGTGAGTGGAAAGACAAAGGTCTAATAGTGAGACCCCCCAGTCCATTTGTTCCACCCTTCCAACCCCCTGTCCTCCGAGGATGAGCACCCAGCAGCCAGAGAGCAGCCTGAAGTAAATCCCCAGCTTCCCATCTCCCGAGTTAGAGAACACACACACACACACACCTCTGTTAACCTAGCCTGGATGCCCACCAGAGAGAGCAAAGGAAGTCATTTATCCCTAACCCACAGCGACCCACACTGACTCCACATCCCCCAGACTCTCGAATCTCCCCCCTGGGCTTACAGGCCCACCTTCGAGACACTGGACCTTTTCCACTTCCCTTTTTCACACCCCTCAGATTGTTACAGCCATTTGCACAACTGCTTTTATGGAAAGAGAGTAAAGTGTTAGGGGTCACTGGAGGTTTAAAGGGGGCTCCTACGCTGACTGCCATACCCACCTCTTTCTGCCTAGCCCAACCCCAACCTTCCCACCTGACTCAAGATTTCCTGAGCAGCAGCTGTGTGCCAGGCACTGTGTAGATGCTCCAGATACAGCGGTGGGCCATTCAGTCAAGGTTCCAGCCAGGCAAAGTAGAAAGATAATTGTAACCAACAGTTATGGACGGTGATAAACATAATGAAGAAAGTAAAACAGGAGCTTTGGTGAATTATGGGCTGGGGAGTGGCCCTCTACCAAGACTGGGAAGGCATGTGAGTTGAGACCTGAAAAATAAGGAGCCAGGCCAGCCCAGTAGAAAACGCTGGAAGGACATTACAGGCAGAGAACACAGCATAAGCAAAGGCACCAGGACAGAAAAAAGCTTGGGATGTTCCAGGGCAAAGTGATTCAGGTGTGGATGTCAGGGACAAGATAAGGCTGGAGGAAGTCAGAGATGGCCAGATCATAAAGGGTCTCATAAGCCAGGGAAAACTCTGAAATTTTATTCTAAGTGCAATAGGGAGCTATTGAGGGTTTTAGAGAACAAGATTATCTTAATATTTTCCTAACTACTTCTCCGTTAAAATAGATTAGAGCAGCATTCAGGTATGACATAAAAGTCCTGTGGCAGAAGCCTAGGATGGCAGCAGTGGTGTCAGAGCTTAAAGAACATGCCTGAGACAAAATGTGAAGAAAGGACTAAAAGGATATGCAGTTGGATTGGTTGTGGGGATGGAGGCAAAGGGAGAAGTTGATGCCACCTGGTTTCCTGTCTTTAAAGCTGGGTTTACTGAGATGGGAAGGCCTGTGGAGGATCATGTTTGGGGAGTACAGTCAGGGGAGTCCGTCTCATCCATGCGAAGTTTTTCATACCTATGACACAATCAGGACATCATAAACCATCACATGGATGGTTGGATAGAGAGGCCAGAGATAAAACTTGCTATTTAAAATCATGAGAATGAAAATTATGTACATTTAAGATCTTTGTTTGTAAATCAATGCTTGATTTAAAAGTCCTAAGAAAGAATGAGAGCTGGGGGTGGGGGGTGGATGTCAATAGAAGGATATTGGGGAAGAGGAGGGGACTGAGGACAGAGCCCTGAGATCCTCCAGCATTCAAAGCTGAGTGACGTTGTCCCCAAAAACGACTTAGGAAGGGCTAGCCAGGGAAAGAGAAGAAAACCAAGAGAAGCCAAGAGAGATCATTGGTTCTAGAAGGAAAGAATGACCAACAAGACCAAGGGAGGTTAAGGAACACCTGCTTGTGGGGGTATGGAAGTCACTGGAGACATTGACTGGTGTGGGGGGAGGGGGTGCCAGGGCAGTTTCAGTGAATGGTGGGACCGAAGCTTCCCTGGAGAAGCTCTGCTGTGAGAGGTGGGTCTGTGGCTGAGGGCGAATGAGGGATGAAGGCAAAAAGGGGACTATGAAATGTAGGGTGTGATGGAGGAGGGTGCCAAAGCATGTTCTTACACTGTATGAATAACCTGGGGGGGGAGAAGCCACTTCTAACACTGTAGAGAGGGGAAGTAATTGAAGAATGGGGGACAGGAGCGGGGCACCTTCGAGCCCCAAGTAGAGGCATCGGCCTGTGGCAGGAACTGGGATGCTTCACGCCCCTAAGAGAGAAGGGGAGGTGAGGGGGATGAAACGCAGCTGAATAAGATGTGGGACCTTCACTGTACTCACTTCCAGGTGCACGCCTACACACCCCTCCATTCGTGCTCACTTCAGTGGCCCCTGGGGCGCCTGCCTGCCTTGTTTCACTGCTAGGACAAGTGGCCCTCCCGTGGACTGGCACGGATGTGCCACCACCAGCAGGTCCTGCAAACAACCTGTGGACATATCTCATCATATGTGTCAGACACAGGGCTTACCATATCAAGCCGTACCCTTTCCAGGTGCAAGCTTGGAGGGGGGTCCACGGGCCCGTCACCGGCTCCACCAAAGCCCAGCCCCCACCCCAGGACAGAGCCGTCCCTCAGCCCCTCCCCCAAAGCGAGCCCTCCAACACACTCCCCTTTCCTGAGCCTGGCTCTCGCCAAGCCCGTCGCAGCCCGTGAGCTGCTAGTTGGCCCACAGGAGAGAGCTGCTCCCACCCTGTCTGGGTTCCCCCCGCCCCCGAGCAGACCCCCCGGATGCCCGCAGGGAGGGCGGCCCGGCCTCTCCCCTAGTCCCGGCCGTCGCCCCAGAGCCTTCCCTTCTCTCCCCAGCGACCACCCTCTGGGCGGCCCCAGTCGTCGCGGAGCGTCGGCGCCCGGCTTTGTCTGCGCCCACAAAGCGCGCCCGCCAGGCGCCCCGGGCTCCCCGGCAGCATGCAGCCCGCGGGGTCCGGCCTGCCCTCCATCCCGGCGCGCTCGCCCGGCCCGCGCAGCCCCCTCTCGAAATCACCGACCCCCGGCCCCGACCACCGCCTCCCCCGACGCGGGCGAAGGGGGCGCGGCGCCCACCGCTCTCCGCGAGCCTCGGGGAAAGCCGCGCACCCAGCCCTCCCGCCCGAGCGCGCCGGCCGCGGGAGCCCCGCACCGACCGCGTCTCCGGGGCCGCTCCGGGCCCTTCGCCCTCCCGCGGCGGCCGCAGCCCCCGCCCGCCCGCCCGGAGCGAGAACCGGGCGCCGGGGGCCAGGAGCGGAGAGCGGGCTCTCCATACCTTTCCCTGCTGAGCCGGGGAAGTGAGTCTGCGGCGAACGGCGCTCCAGCCTCGTCCTCCTCCACCTCCCCTCCTCTCCGACCGCCGGGCTTCCTCCTCCAGCCGCCACCGGGACCGTAGGGGCCCGAGCCAGCCGCCGCGGCCTGTGTGGGGCCCCGCTCCGCCTCGCGTCCCCGGCCCACCCCGCCCGGTCCGCTCCGGCCCGGCTCCCGCTCCGCCTCTGGGCGGGGGCGCGCGCAGCTCCTCCCCGTCCCGCCCCGCCGGGGGCGGGGAAACTGGCGGCCGCCGGGCTGGGAAGCCGGGTGCCCCTACCTCCAATTCCGGGCCCAGCGCACCCCAGCGGGGCCCCACGCCCCGTCCCCTGGCCAAGCTGAGCGCCGAAAGTCCCCACCCACCCCCGAAAGAAAAGTAGCCGGCCCGGCCCAGTGCTGGGCCGAACACAGGGCCCAGGCTGCCTGCTAGGCGACCAGCAGAGCCGGCCCGCGGACCTCAGTTTACCCGCGGAGTTTACCTTTCGGAAAGAAAGGGCACCTCTGTCCTCCTGGAGCTGCCTTCACCCCCGCAGACACTCCGCTGGGGTCAGAGGGCTCGTCCCCAAGAGCCACCCCGAATCTCATTTTCTCCCCAACACCCCTGCTGCACCCTCCACCCCACCCCCCAGCCTCCGAGAACCGATCTCAAACCCGCAACAGCCGTGGGTGATGGGGCACTCAAAACGCCACAGCCTGTCCTTTCAGCGGAAGTGGCCTCTTTAAGAAAATATCCTTTGCCCACTGCCTCATCCTTGATTTTATAAAAACCGAAGCTAATACAAATGTCAGGGTCACTTTTGTTTTTAAATCAGAATTCTTTGGAAATTATTTATTTGTTTTCTGTTTGAGATTCTGGTTCCTTGCAGATTTTCATTTGCTCAGTTGGAGGAGGGGGAGCAGGGGCTCTGACAGTTTCATTCTATTTAGCCCTGTAAGCATTTTCAGGGCTGATAGAGACCCAGTCCAAGGGGTGCAAGCCTTCAGGGGAACTCTTTCAGAATGAGGAGTGTGCCTCACCTAACTCAGATCCCACAATGAACCCACCAGGCCCCAATGCAGAGCATAGCCCACCCCCACCCCCCCACCCCCACGCTGGGTTCAGAGGCCCGGAGGACAGAGGTTTCCCTGCAGTAAGGGGTTTGGATGCTCCTCTGCAGGAGGAACTGATTGGGTACAGGTATTGGGAAAATTTCCCAGGTGAGAGTAAGGTAACTTACATGCCAGGCCAGTGGTCGGCAAACCATGGCTCGCAAGCCACATGCGGCTCTTTGGCCCCTTGAGTGTGGCTCTTCCACAAAATACCATGGCCTGGGCGAGTCTATTTTGAAGAAGTGGCATTAGAAGAAGTTTAAGTTTAAAAATTTGGCTCTCAAAAGAAATTTCAATCATTGTACTGTTGATATTTGGCTCTGTTGACTAATGAGTTTGCCGACCACTGTGCAGCCAGGCTGACCTCCGGGGGTGGCAAGAAGACATGGATATCTGCTCGCCACATGGCAGGCCCTAAAGAATTACATAGGACCAGGCAGTAAGGGTAAGGATACTGGTTCGTGACTGACTCCAGATAGTGGGCAAATGCCTTACATGCTTGCTAGGGCTAGGGCCTGTTGCATGAACCAGCACACCTGGGCGATTGGGAAGGAGTGGATTAAACAGTCTGGGGGGATTTGAGGAAGCAATCCCTGCTCTGGCCAGGATCTAGCTGGTGGGACTGGCAGCGGTCACACCATGGAACAGTCTGTCCTCCATTACAGGCTGCAGGGCATGTACATGGTGAATTTCGGGTGAGGTTTCTTCTTCGCAGAAAAGGCCTTGTCATTGTCCAAGCTACCCCCTCCCCCTAGAAGTCTTTCCCCCTTGCTCCTGACAAACCCCTATGTCCCTTTGGAGTTAAATGTTAGGTTAGATGTCACACATTGCTCTGTGAATCCTTTTCCATCACCAAGGAGAACAGAATGTTTACGAGTGGGCTCTCAGGATTAGATTTCCTGGGTTTGAATTCTGCCTTCATGTGGTCTCTGTGTGTGTGTCAGTTTCCTCATCTATAAAATGGGGTTAATAAATAATACCTAATCCAAAGACTTGTTATGAATATTCAATAAGAAAATTAATATATCCCTAGCTGGTTTGGCTTGGTGGATAGAGCGTGGGCCTGAAGGGTCCCTGGTTCGATTTCAGTCCAGGGTACATGCCTGGGTTTCGGGCTTGATCCCCAGTAGGGATTGTGCAGGAGACAGCCAATCAATGATTCTTTCTCATCATTGATGTTTCTATCTCTCGCTTCCTCTTCCTTCCTCTCTGAATTCAATTTTTTAAAAAATAGCATATATATATATATACACACACACACACACACACACACACACACACATACATGCACCGGGCCTCTAGTATATATATATAAATGCCTAATATGCAAATTGTCCCTGCAGGAGTTTGACCAGGAGACCAGGAGTTTGATTGCTCACTATGATGTGCACTGACCACCAGGGGGTGGCGTGGAACAAAGGAAGGCCCCGATCGGCCCTGATCACCAGCCAGACCTAGGGACCCTACCCGTGCACGAATTTCATGCACCAGGCCTCTAGTAAAGAATAAACTCTGTGTTTTGCGTATTCACAGCTGTAAACCTACTTTTGGCCCCCTCCCCCCCACCCCCTGTAAATATATACATATTGTGTTGACTGGGCTCAGCTCTACAGTTCTTCTGCTGCATGTGATGTTAACTGGGGACATCAGCTGGAAGCTTGGGTGGGCCTAGGACAATGTAAATGGCTTCTCTCTCCAGGTGACCTCTCCAGCAGGATAGCCTAGACTTCCCTACAACATGGCAGCCTGGCTTCTCAGAGGGTAGAAATGGAAGCTGCCAAGCATCTTAAGACCTAGGCCCAGAACTGCCAATTCATGAGTTCTGCCACATACTATTGGCTACAAAAAGTCATGAAGCCAGCCCAAGTTCAAGGAGAGGGTAAATTGACTCCACATATTGCTAGGAAGAGTGGAATGTTGTATTTGTTTGCTAGGGCTTCTACGACAAGGTCCCACAAACTGAGTGGCTTATTCAACAGAAATTTACTATCTCACACTTCTAGAGGCTGGAAGTCCAGGGTCAAACTGTCAGTCAGGGTTGCTCCTTCCATGAGGGAGAACTTGTTCCATTCCTCTCTCCTGGCTCTGGTGGTTTGCTGGCAATCTTTTATGTCCACTGGCTTGTAGATGCATCACCCTGATCTCTACCTTCATGCTTTCATCTTCACATGAGTTCCGCTTGTATGCTTGTCCTTATCTCTGTGTCCAAATTTCCCCTTCTTATACGGACATGAATGGATTAGGGTCCACCCTAATGACTTCATTTTAATTTGATTACCTTTGTAAAGACCCAATCATCAGATAAGGTAGTGGATGCTAGGACTCTAACATACTCCAATATATTCAACCAACTTATGGGGGTGGGACGTGACTCAACCCATAATAAATGCACATACAGGAATGGAAGGACTCCTTGGTAACCATCATTGCAGATAATCTACCACAAAGCAGAAACTCAAAAATAATACCTTATTTTTAAGAACATATTCCTGGGGTAGGCAGGTTCAACTAGGAATGAACCTGAATTCAAACACTTCTTGAATTCCTGCATCCACAGCCTTAGATATAACCTGTTTCCTAGCCTCTCAAGGTGGCCTTTGGAGAGCCTAATTGATGCAGAATGGATTAGAGATAAAAACATTTCTTCATTGTTTCCTCCCAGAACAACAAAGCGGATAAGGTCAGGCCCAGGCACCTGACCAGCTGTGAGTCCTTGAGTAAGTTCAACATGTTCCCTCTTGTCATCCTTAAAATGGGCCTAAGCTAAAAGCCTGTCTCTCAGGACTATGGTAGGTATTACAAGTAATAAAGGGTATAAGAAGTGATTTCTATGCCATCAGGCTCCTTCTAAGATGTCAGTAATTATTACCTATATATTGATACAGCTGACTTAGACCCTGTCTTGTGTTGAAGCATTAGCAAAGCCCTGATCACAGTCATATTTCTCATGTGTAGAGCACTTCACAATTTACAATGCACTTCCGCACTCCCATCACAGGGAGCAGGATGCCCTGTGCTATGAGGGCAGAGTAACAAAGAAGGACTTTAAGAAGTGTTAGTTCCAGCCCAGCTGGCGTGGCTCAGTGGTTGAGCAAGTGTTAGTTCCAGCCCAGCTAGCGTGGCTCAGTGGTTGAGCGCTGACCTATGAATCAGGAGGTCACGGTTCCCAGGTTGTGGGCTTGATCCTCAGTGTGGCATGTACAGGAAGCAGCCAATCAGTGATTCTCTCTCATCATTGATGTTTCTATCTCTCTCTCCCTCTCCCATCCTCTCTCAAATCAATAAAAATATATTTTTTTAAAATAAGAAGTGTAAGTTACAGTAATGCGGGCTGCTGTAACAAAGAGATTCAAGAATACAGTGCTTTAAACATAATAGAAATTCAAGTCTTACCCACACAATAAAGAGGTGTTCCCATTTCATGATGGCTTTCCTGTACATTCAGCAATCAAGGCTCATTCCAAACTGTGCCTCCAGCAACCATTAGCTGCAGCAAAGCCAGCAGCAGAGGAAAGCCTTAGCTTGAAAAATGGCATTACTTCTACATACATACTGTTGGACAAAACAGCCACATAATCACACCTTACTCAAGGGAAGCTGGGAAATGCGTTCCAGCTGTGAGCCCAGGAAGGGTGGGAAAGTGATTTGGGGGGAGGGGGCGGGGAGGGGAGTGATTTCGGGGTAAAAGGTAGCAGTCTCTGCCATTAGGGTGTTTATAAAGTTCTAGAAGGGATGGGTCACAAATCCCCAAGGGAGTGCTGTTCCTAGTTGGAGGATGTAAATTTCTCTATCTGACTGATAGAGAAACACAAATAAAAAGTATCCTTGCTCACCCAGATTTTTTCATAAGTTATATTGAGTCCATCTGGTTAGAGAAAGAGTTAGAAAACAAGTGGCTCAAAACCAGGTCTGCATGGCCATGCAACAAATGAAGATTGCATCTGAAGTCAAGGCCACACTGTATACTTCCTCTTGCCTCTCCACGTATCCTGACTGGTGTCCTTAGGTTTCTCCACCAGCACAAAACACCCTGATCCTCAGCCAACATCCTTGGTTACTGTATGGCTGTCCCGATGGAACAATGATGTATCAGTGAAAAGACACCAACAGAACCAGACAAAGGATACAAGGTCCATGACTGTGGGCAAGGCTCCAACTTCATACACCCAGGAGTGGCGAGATACTATAGCAGGCTCTGATGGAGACACCAGCACCTGTGACCTTCAGGTCCCCATTGAAGGAGGCCAGCTCCTGCTGAGACCACCCCATGGAGGTGAGGCTCCTGACAGGTCCACTAAAGCAGGGCTTCCCAGCATGCGTATGAGGCACCTGAGGACCTTGTTAAAATACAAATCCTGATTCAGCAGGTCTGGGGTAGGGCCTAAGACTCTGCATTTCTAACAAGCTCCCAGGGCAGGCTGAAGCCCCTGGTCCTCGGGCCAGACTTTGAGTAGAAAAGCTCCAAAGCAATGGCATCACTCTCATCTGCACATTGGAATAACCTGGGAAGCTTCAAAAGGCACTGCCACCCGGGTGCCACCCCCAAGGTTCTGATGCAGGGGGTCTGGGATGCTACTTGGGCCTCCTGGTTATTCCAATGTGTAGCCACTGCTCTCAAAGCACCTTTTGCTGTTTTCAAGGATTTTACCCTCCTGCCTCCTTCCTACTTTTTTCCGGAAGCTCTGGCTCTCTCTGCCTGCCCACCCTTTATTTTACCAAGTAAGGGAATTGGCATTTTTTAACTAAAATAATCCCCATTTTGTGAAAGAAGAGACAATTAAACATATATCAAAAAGGCAAATGGAATCCTTTAAATTGAGCAAATGTGGCCCAGCATGGCTCAGTGGTTGAGCATCGACCTATGAACCCAAAGGTCACGGTTCAATTCCTGGTCAAGGGCACATGCCTGGGTTTCGGGCTTGATCCCAGAGGTGGGCGTGCAGGAGGCAGCCGATCAATGATTCTTTCTCATCATTGATGTTTCTATCTCTCCCTCTCCCTTCCTCTCTGAAATCAATAAGAATACATATTTTTTTAATTGAGCAAATGTGACCAGACGGCACCCCAAGTCTTCCTCCTATTGTTGGCCATCCAGATAAGCAGGGTCTTAAATAATCCACAACCGGTTATAAATAGGTGGGAGATATTTGCCTTTTAAAAATGATAATTTAATGCCTGCTTACATCAAAACAAGGATAGAAACATGGAGAAAACCTTAAACTTTATGTGAAGTTTTAAGATGAAATCCCAGACTTCTAAGTAACTTAGGGTTTGCTGCTAAGGCCTTGGTTTGGAGGTTGGGGTTGACCTTTGGAAGGCTTGGAAAGGTTGCTGGATTTAACAAATAGAAAATGCAGGACACCCAGTTCAATCTGAATTTCAGACAATGAATAATTTCCTAGTAGGAGCATGACCCAATTCACACAGCTGTGAGTGGTAGAGTTGCCCACCAAGCCCTGGTCTACTGGCTCTTCACCATCACAGTTGTTCTACAGTCAGGCCATGAGGCAGACCCTGGCAAGCTCCAGATGGCCACAGGAATTCTGAGAACCACCTAGACTCTCAGCTTACGTGAATTTTCTGTGTTCCTTGGCCTTTTTGATGGACAATCTTGGTCTGCTTGGGCCCCTGTGCTCTGAGTTTAGGAGTTAGGTCCCAGTCAAACACTTTGAAAACATAGAGCACTATCTTCTCAGCCTTGGTTCCTCTTTGCCTCTATTAAAATGCCCATCACCACCACCATCTGTTCTCCCACAGAAGTGGCCTTGCTCCCATCTCTTTCCCCATTCATACCACCAAACCCTGGAAACCTTGTCAATCTCCACCTAACACTAAACAGCAGCAACTGCACGAAATTTGGGGAAAACAAGAAAAACCAACTGAGAAGTGTTTCAAAACACATGAATTAAGGAAGGAGGGGCCCAATCCTGAGAAGCAGAGCAGAAAGAGGATGTGGTAAAGGGTGACCAAACCTGAAAGTCCTTTGCCTACTCTGTGGTCCTAACTCCCTCGTGTAGAAATGGGAACCCTGAGCAAGATGCCTCCTAACATTCTGGACGCTGCACTTGTCCCTTCTGAGACCTCCCCACCCTCCGAGGAACTGTGCACTGTGCACTCAGATCTTCAGTCAGGAGATCTTTTCCGAGCCCTGAGTCTGTGCCAAGCATGCAGGGCCATCGACGTCAGCAGCAAAGGAGGTGACCTCAGCCCAGCTGACTGTTCCACAGCATCGTAGACAACAGATGGGAAGCTCAGGACCCACTGGTCCTGTGGGGCAGATTGACCTGGTAATGGCTGAGTGTGTGTGCCTGGGGGTGTCAGCCTCCTGGTCCCCACCCCACGCCGGGAGGCTGTGACAGACAGCCCTCTGTGTCAGCAATAAGTAAACAGGATGGGTTGATTGCTGCCTCCATAAGCAGATGCCAGTCACCATCTAAACAGGAAAGAAAACACTCAACCATGAGGAGGGGAGCCCTCACTGCTCTCTGTGATGTAGGAGAGAGGGGAGGAGACGAACAGAGAAAAAAACAGAGATGGACGGAGACAGGCTGCGAAGGAGACGGGCAGTGCTGAAACTGAGGTCTTGGACTGCTGTGTTTCCACCAGCTGTTCTGAGCCCTTACTTGCCAAGCTCCCCTGCCTCAGGCCAGCCTCCCCACATCTGTCCTCCTGCCTCTCCTCCTATGCAGGCCTCCCTACTCTCCTGAAGGCTACAGCTTATCCTAGAAATCCTCAAGGATGAGCCAACCCCACCCTCCCAGCTCCCTTCCTTTGGCAGAGAAAACTTCCATAGTGTGTCTCCAGGCAGATATATTCCCAGAGGACTCACCTTCTCTCCTTTGGGGCCGCTACGGGCTAGCGCACATTGTAAGATACATGATTTCTCCCATTTTCCAAAAGGGACACTGAGCCCTTTGTGGGTTCACCCAAGGCAACCAGCAAATGAAGAACAAATTTGCCTTCCTGCATGCTAGACTTTCAACTCCATCCTCTTCCCTGGTCCACTTATCGCTGATCTTTCTTGGCATATATCCCTAGATCTTAGTGGCAATACGTGGTGGGGAGCACCCAGGGCCAATGACTCAGGTAGGGGGAGGCTGGGGCTGCCAACTTCCTGGGAGGAGCTCTTATCCACTAAACGCCCCATCCTCTGAGTCACTGGGAGATCCTAGAGGTTGGGAGAGGCTGACTCATCCTTGTCTTTATTTCAGCTCAGGATGGAGAAGTCCTCACATGTAGGAGAATGACCAGTTCAACCATGTTTCCCCAAAGACTTGAAACCTGGAAGTGAGCCGTGTGGAAAGACGGAACGGGCCCCCGGAAGGCTTCTTGACAACCCTGGAAGGCATGGAGAGGGCCAGGAGAGTCCAGGGTCCTTTCACAGCACTGTGGGCAGGTGTGAAGATCAAGACACAGGAAACTCAATATTCAAATTCAGACTCAGAAAATAAAAGTATATTTGAAAGACGGTGTTTGCCTTGCAAAATAATATCTTATTAGAAAACTCAAAGTTCCTTTAAATGGCCTTCCATTCTTGGCAATTTCCAGAGTTTGCTTATAGATCTGTCACTAATCAAGAGAGAAGACACACCCAGAGCTCATAGTACTAGGAACTTCCGCCCCAGAGAATGGCACCAGTTGGCACCTACAAGTTGCAGGTCGTCCCCGTGCCCTTAATTCCTGGAGAGCTTGTGAAAAACACCGGTGGATGGGCCCCACCCTGAAGTTTCTGATTCAATAGGTTCAGGGTGGTAACTGATCGTTTTTATTTTTCACAAGTTCCCAGGTGAAGCTCATGCCGCTGGTCCTGGAAGCACACTTTAAGAATCACAAATGAAAAAGAAAGAAAAGAAAAGAGAATCACAATTGAGTCAGACCCACCTGCCTGTGCTTGCTGCTAGGGAAGTCACTCAACCTTGTCACTGGTCTCCTTTTATAATCAGGGCCACGGGGCTCCACAGACCCACTGTGGAGCCTTCCCCACTCTTTGCTATGACTTATTTGCATTTCTCCTCTGTACTCAAACACCCACTCCTGTGCCCAGCTCAGCGGTGAGGAAGCAGAAACCATCTTTTCATTACTTCACTCCTCATTGAAGAAACGGATGCCATCATCTTCCCACCACCAAATCTTCAGACCCACCCACCCAGGGCCCACTGTCTCTGCCCATTCTCAGATGCAGGAGGTACCCTGCTCCCATACAAGCCACGCACACCACTCACGCGCCTCTCCTCCAGTTCTCCCTTCTCTCCTTTTTCTGCCCTCGCTCTCTCTCTTATGGAAATACTAGAGGCCTGGTGCACAAAATTTGTGCACATTAAAAGGGAATTAATTAGAGGAAATATTTTAATATTGCTATTTGCCCTTTATAATAGAAGTGTCAGAGATGAAAGAAAATTAGTAAAATGTATATGAAAATCTTCCTCCTGTCAGAGTCTGGGGCACGCCACAGGAACCAGAGTTAAGTCCCTGCCCACCCACGTGCACCTCGAAATTGCGCAAGACGCAGACCCGACCAGCCCCACCCGCATTGGGCTAGATCCAGACCCAGCCAGCCCCACCCCTGTCAAGCCCCACTGGGCGGGGGGCGTGGCCTGAGGTTCCCTGTCAAGCCCCACCAGGCAGGGGGCACAGCCTCAGGTCCCCTGCCCTGGCCCAGCGCCATGCAGCCTCAGGTCCCTGCTGATTGCTCGTTAAGGCTTGTTATGGGAACTCAGCCTCCGCTGTGGGTGCAGCCATCTTGTTATGGTGTGATGGTCAATTTGCATATTCCCTCTTTATTAGATAGGATTGGCCCACTCCCACCAGCATACAAACTTCTTCCAATATCTCTCATCTTTAAAAAACAAAAGAGGCTGCCCTAGACCTCCTAATCTGCCTCCTGCTACCACCCCATTGCTCACCTAATATTTATAGCAAAACTTCTTCAAAGTATGTGGATAGTTCCCATCACTACTTCTTTCCTTCCCACCCACCTCAGCCTGCCCCTCACTTGATGGGCCTTTTCTGAGTGTTGAAAGCCCCTGGTCTTGAAACCAACCACCTCCCCTTCCCCATACTCTCTCTCTAGCCTCTTGGCTCCAACATGGTATCTGTTAAATTCCCATCTACAGCCCATAATCACTTACCTTAGGTGGGATTTTTATCCAACTACCTGTGAGCATCTCAAACTCAACATGCCCAAAATAAGACGTTTCATTTCTCTGGTCCAGCATGTGTGTGTGTGTGTGTGTGTGTGTGTGTGTGTGTGTGTGTGTTAAAAAATATATAACAGAAATTTACCATTTTAACCATGTTTAAGTGTACACTTCACAATAACATTAAGTACATTCACAATGTTGTGCAACCATCAATCACCAGTATGCATTTCCAGAACTTTTTCTTTCTCCCAAACTGAAACGCTATACCCACTCGATAAAAATACCACTTTGCCCCCACCCCCAGCCCTCAGTGCCTGATAACCACTATTCTGCTTTCTGTCCCTATAAACTTAACTACTGTAGGTATCTCATATAAGTCGAATGAGGTAATATTTGTCTTTTTGTGTCTGCCTGACTGCCTGAGTTTTTCCTCCCCCAAGTTCCCCCAATACCCAATTGCTCAATAATAGTCCCCAGAAAATAATTTTCTGAGATGTTGTTCTTCAATTTTATTTTTTTCAGATATTTATGTTTTGTTGTTTAAAAAATTTAAATATAGCCCGACTGGCATGGCTCAGTGGTTGAGCATCAATCTATGAGCCAGGAGGTCACGGTTCAAGTCTTGGTCAGGGCATATGCCCAGGTTGCAGGCTCGCTCCCCAGTGGGGGGATGTGCAGGAGGCAGTCAATCAATTATTTTCTCTCATCATTGATGTTTCTATCTCTCCCTCTCTCACCCTTCCTCTCTGAAATCAATAAAAATATTTTTTAATTTAAATATTGACCCCACAGGCATGCATCTCCTAAACTCTAAGGGCCCCACAAGATTTACAACCAGGGAAGAAATGAGCAGCAGCAGCTCATCCCAGGCTAACCCCCTAAACCCTGTCTCCAAGGCCCCTTTTTCTCTGACTGCTCAGTGAGCTAAAGTAGCCTTGCCTTGGCTCATTTCTTTCCTGTAACATTTCTAGAGAGCCAAAGCAGCCGCCTAGTCTCTCTTGTTGCTTCTTCTAACCTAGGCCCTTTCTTATTTACTGACCCCAGCTTTAATAAATGTACTCTCAAATTCAAAAGAATTTTTAATATAGAAAATAAAGTAGACAAAAAATACATAACAGCATGCTCCTGCTTCTCAGATTTAATCATTAACATTTTATGTCAGTGGCTTTGTCACTTTTAAATACAAAAAATAAAGCATTGCAATCCAAATTGTCTTCTTCATTTAACCCCCTTCACCAGATTCAACAATAGATAAATTAAATATGCATCATCTAGCCAATTTTATAGTATACACTTATATTATATTTAATCTAATCGGAGACACATCAATTGTAAAATCCACTATTACTTTAAGCTCCATTTGAAAAATAAAAACACTACCAATTAAACTATGACACCATATTTTCTAATCTTAGATTTTATTTAATAGTTATTGAAAGAATTTATTGAGGCTATTTAGACATATATATTTTAACATACTATATTTCATCAAATCTAAAATGCCATCTATTTTAAGATGCATCCTTATTCAGGTATTTTTTTAAGTGTGGCTTAGGATCAATGAGTTACGGCTTATCACTTTTGTGCATACATAAGAAGGAAAGTTCAAGCAACATAAAATTGGTTAACTAAATTTCTCACCTAAAGCTCACCTGCTGCATTACTTAAAAAAAAAAAAAAGTATTGATTTTTAGAGAGAGGAAGAGAGGGAGAGATAGAAGAATCAATGAGAGAGAAACATCCATCGGCTGCCTCCTGCACGCCCCCTACTGGGGATTAAGCCCGCAACCCAGACATGTGCCCTGACTGGGAATCAAACTGTGGTCCCTCTTGGTGCATGGGACAACACTCAACCAACTGAGCCACTTTCTTCTCCCTTCTGTTGCCATCTAATCAAGTGTAATCTGTCTTTCTTTCTCTCCTGGCTGTTCTTAAGATTTTTCTCTGTAGTTTCACTGTGATGTATCTAGGTACAGATTTCTTCTTATGTAGACTGTTTAGAATTGAGCTTCTATGATCTGTAAATTGGAATCTTTCAATCATTCTAGCTATTCTCTGAGAAGTGCAGAAACTTTTCGGCTATTCTCTCTTCAAATACTGCCCCTGTCCTTATCTTCTGTTGTGCTCTTCAACTTCTAGAAGTTTGGTTAAAAATATATTAGAACTCCTCACTGTGTTCTATCTCTGCCCCGCTTGTCTGTATTTTCCTTCCTTTTGTCTCTTGAACTTAGTATCTCATTGTTCAAATAAATGCTCACAAAATGCATTAAGATAACTGTACTGGGTGGATTGGTTGCCCATGACTCCTGTATACCTATTCTATGTGACTTTTACCTATTCCTCCAATGACAGAGCTGGCATCCATCAATTATTTTATGAAGTCACACTAACATTTCTGAGAAAACTCTCATTCTCAGAAATTGCTTTATAATTTAAAATTAGGGTGACCTGAGTTTACTGAGGACATTACCTGCTATCCTTAACACCAGTATCCATGACTCCCTCTTTCACTCTCATTAAGTATTCTGTTTTGGAAATTAAACTATATGAACACCTTGTTCATATTAAATATCATGGCATCTTTTGGTTAACAGCAGCTTCATATAACATCTCAGTGATTTGCTTCATTTGATAGCATGTTCTTACTATAATAATTTATTTGGTGCTTTTATAATTGACAGTACAATTTTGAGGAATTGAAAAAATGTGTGATCTTGCCACCATTCTCTATTTGCCTAAATGTATGTTTTATTTTGCCCCCAATTGAATCACAATGCTAGAAGTTAAACAGCTTCTGTTCAATTCAAAGTCAGCAGAAAGCTTCTAGGAAACTGATTTTTAAAGTTTCCGCAATGGTTTCCACATAACACATCAATCATATCAGCTTCTCAATGTTTTGAAATGTCTTTCATCCAATTTAAAGGGTTTGAGAATTTCTCCTGCTTTTAGTTGTATCGCTTGGTAAGTGACAGGCAAGCTTTTAGCCATATCACAGCTTCTTCTGTTTATAAGTGTGTGTGTGTGTTTTATTTCATAAGATTCCTGGTAGTTGCGCTGTAAAAAAAAAAAAGAATTGCAGTAATTCCTTCAACACCATCTAGTGTTGTTGTCTTGTTGCTCTCTCTCTATACATAGAATGTACACAACTTTCATTTCAATGCTGAGTTAATATAATACTGTTAAGAAATATAAAATGGTCATTAACTTCCACACTTGATGTACCCACACCACTCAAATGAAATGATGACAACATTGACAACTATGACCAAGAGAGAATTAATGGTACTTTGCCATTGGTTGTGAATTACTCTATGGTCAATTTTTGTAAATATTATGTATATGTTTGAGAAGAAAAATGCTTTTTTTTCCCTCTTGCTTGGTGCAAGGTTCTATATATGACTTTTATTTATTTTTTTTAATTTAAAAAATTAATGGTTTAAGGGAGAGAGAAACACCCATTTGTTGTTCCACTTAGTTATGTATTCATTGGTTGACGCTTGTGTGTGCCGAGACTAGGGGTTAAACCCACAACCTTGGCATATTAGGACAATGCTCTCACCAACTGAACTACCCAGCCAGGGCCTGCCTTTTAATTTTTATTGTTACTTTTCAGTCAGGAAAAAAAAAGATAATTAAAAAACTTTATTTAAACACATTTCTAAATCAGTTACAGATAAAATAATAAATGTATATAAAATCATGAAATACTACAAATATGAAATAATAAACAACTATATTCATAGATATAGTAGCTGCTGTGGGTGCCCCAACCATATATTTTCTTTAACCACTAGTCCTTTAACAGGTCAATGTGTGCATCTCCAGCTTCTATGAGTGTTGCCAGCTAGCAGGTCATGGCTGCCCTTCTCCAGAGACCTGCCCTTGTCTCATGGGTGCCATCTGACCTGGACAGTATGCCCCACCTACCACTCCATGGCAGTCTAGAGCCAATATTTGACTCAAATAGGGTTGCCAAAGTCCAGCCCCCCTGCCTCAAGGTGGGACTAATTCTGTGGCCCTTCCTGCTCCAGAGCATATGGATCAGGCCCAGGGACCACGTCCTTTCTGAGCTCTTTCTTCTACCTCTTCCAGCTTCTCCCAGCTCCCTCACTCTGAGAGCCCTCTCAATAAATCGTGTACCCGAGAATCCCCATCTTAGGCTCTACTTCTAGGAAACATGACGCACAACTGACTCACAGCCATAAATGATAATATTAGAAAAACAGAAAGGCTGGAAATGGTTGAGCTAATCCGCCAACATTAGAAATGAGGAAAAGAATAATAGAACAAATCCAAAGAAAGCAGAAGTAATGAAATAAAATTTAGAAATTAAGTATATATACAATATATAAGAAAGAAGACATAACTTAGCAATGTAAAAAATAAAGGAGATGCATAATGATAGAAAAAAAAACCCAGAAATTTAAATTATAAGAACTATAAAGTATGAACAACTTTTTGCTACTAAACTTAAAAGCTTAGATGAAATGGGTAAATTCCTGGAAAATATATCTATCCAAAACTGACATAAGAAGAAATTTAAAAGCTAAATAATTTTATAACCATTTGAGAAATTTAATCAGAAGTTTAAAAATCCACCCTTTAGCCTGGCCAGTTGCCTAATGGTTAGAGCATTGGCCCAAGGACCAAAAGGTTATGGGTTCAATTCCAGGTCAAGGGCATGTACGTTGGTTGCAGGTTCACTCCCTGCCCTCCCCCCACCCCCGCCCCGGCAATGGAAGAGACACATTGATGTTTCTCTCTCTCTCTCTCTCTCTCTCTCTCTCTCTCTCTCTCTCTCAATCCCCTCCTCCCTCCCTTCCAATCTTTCTAAGAAAAAATATCTTCAGGTGGGGATTTTTTTTTTATATCTACCCTTTAAAACATAGACTTTGATAGTTGTTGTTTTTAATCCTCACCCAAGGACATTTTTCCATTGATTTTCAGAGAGAGTGAAAGGGAGGGAGGAGGAAGAGGAAGAGAGAGAAACATCGATCTGGTTGCGGGATGGGGCTGCAGGGGGAGCAGGAAGTAAACCTGCAACCAGTGTACATGCCCTTGACCAGGAATCGAACCCGTGACCCTTTGGTCCACGGGCTAACGCTCTAACCACTGAACAACAGACCAGGATATCTCTGATAATTTTATAAGCAGTTTCTTGAAAGCATTCAAGAAACAGATCATTTCAATCTCATGAAAACTGTCCCAGAAAATAGGAAGAGAACATGACCAATTCATTTATGAGATTAGAAAAACCTTGATACTCAAACCAAACAAGAACAAAATGAGAAAGAAATATATCAGAGCAATATCACTTATAAATATAGAGATGAAAGTTCAAAATAAAATTCTAGGAACTGTTGCACAGTGAACACCAAAGTGTGCTTTATAGATCCCCTGGCTTTGACTCTGTGCTAGAGCAATGTCTGTTCTTTTCTTCTGCACTGAAAGGACTATTTATCCTTTTAAATCCATTCAGAAAGTCAGCACATTATATAAAAATATATAATTAAAATAAAATAAATATATATGTTTTTAAAATTCTACAAACTGTACCAAGCGATGTATTTACAGCAACAATATGTCATATCCTATTTGGATTTATCTTCAGAATTCAGAAATGGTTCAGCATTAAAATATATTAAATAATTACCTCATCATTAGTTTTAATAATGTACAAGATTATCTCAAATTTTAAAATATATATTTTTTAATCACACCTATTAAAAATTCTTAGATATCTAGAAATAGCACTTCCTAAACCTGGTAAAAGATAGCCACCAAAATCCTTTGAAAAGTCATACTATTTTTTAATGGAGCAACATTAAATTTTTACCCTTAAAATTCTAGAATAAGTCAATGTCACTGTTCCTAGTCTCCTTGTACTAAAAGTCATGACCAGCCTCCTAAAAGTCAGGAAAACTCACTTCACATAGAAATATGCAATAGAAAATTATCAAGGCCAAATCCCATACAATGTTTTTATAAGAAAGAAAGAGAATAAGGAGCAAAATAACATCCCTACAGATAACAAACATAAGCCAGAGAGATGTGCCAAAAAACAGATTAAAAATGTAATCTCCTATATCCAAATAAGCTCAACAATAATGAGAAGTTTATATGATAAGAAATAGCAACATAAGTCAGAATAGAAAAACTTGGAAAGAAGACGCCAGCACTCAAGGAAAAAGTTTAAATAAAATTAAAAATCATTTTAGAAATGAGGGCTAAACTAGAAGGAACACAAGTAAACTTCCTTTTAAGAATACAACCAAGGCATTGTACACATCAATTCCACTCCTTTCCCATTGGCCCGAATACATGGCCACATCTAGCTACAGGGGAACCTGAGAAAGGGTCAGAGCTGGGCAATCAAATGCCTAGCAAAAACTTCTATTGCTACAGAATAAAAAGAAAATAGAGAAGGTAGAGTACAATTTAATAATCTTTTTAATCCACCACTTTGGCAATGCAAACCCTTCTGACCTTACAGAGAAAAACCCTTTCCCTTCCCCAAGGGAGATGACTCTAAAGTCTTATCCAATGAATGATTCCAGTTTAGGTCTATGGAAGACGTGGGGTTCTCTCCATCGGATCTAGATAAACTTCTCTGTGTTCAGTGACCAATAAAATAAGAGACAAGAAACCCAGCCCCCACTACACATGGGGATGTGTGCAATGTTGGAAAAATGTGAAATCTGCTCAGCAGTTAGTGGTCCAAGCTACGATCAACCCCACTGGGTGGGCAGAAATCATGGAACTCGCTGTCCTAACAATGGAATGAGTTTTTTGGTTGGCTGACTTGGTTCTGTTCATTTTCTTCTCGGCAGTGGCATTGCCAATTTCATTCTTCTCAATTGAAAATGGGCTCTAGACCATGTGCCCTCCCTGGGTTCTGTACAGCTTTCACTGCTGGTTTTGACTGGTCCAGATTTGGGGTTGCTTTAAAGGGTTGCAGACCAGGCTTTGAGTTTCTTTAGCAATCCAGCTCCTTTAAACCCTTAGAAGGATTCAGGTGTATTTATTTACACTCCATTTTATGTTTAAGTAACCTTACTCAAAGAAAATCTTTTCTTTTTCTTTTACTTCTTTTTTAAACTTTTGACTTTCATTCATTGACCTCTATACTATAACATCTTCTCTTTTTTAAGAAAAAAAAATAATTTTAATCCTCACCCAAGGACATGCTTAGAGATAGGGAAATAGCAGGGGGATGGACATCGATGTGAGAGAGAAACATTGATTGGCTGCTTTCTGTAAGTGCCCAGACTAACTGGGGATTGCATCCACAACCTTTTGGTGCATGGGCCAACACTCCAACCAACTGAGCCAAACCGGCAGGGCTATGACATCATCTATAAATTCAGCTTAATGATAGCATCTTGAGGGCATCTATCTATATATATAAAAGCCAACTGACCAGAACGTCAGAATGACTGGGATGAACGGTTGCTTTGATGAGCACTAAGGCCCCGATTGGTGGCCCCAACCCTGATCGAGGGTGGGGCTGGCTGGCCAACCTCCTGTGACCCCCTCCCTGGACCAGCCCGGCCCCAATTGGGGCAGGCCAGCCGGACCCCACCAGTGCATGAATTTGTGCACCGGGCCTCTAGTATGAAATAATAGACTTGGATGTTCCAATGTATGTGTATTTTCCAACACCAGCAAGCAATTCTCCAATTCTCAGCAGACACTGACTGAGTATCCTACAATTCAACTCAAATCTGACACTGTCTACCTAAAGATAGTGTCAGATCCCACAGGTTAAAGGCTTAGTCCCACAAGACTGCCCTCCCCCCAACTACAGACACCAATCACAAATCCAGACACCAACCTGTGCTTCTGACCTACTGGCTATAGATTAGAGGTCCCTGCAATCCCCTCCTTGTGCTTGATTAATTTGCTTGAGTGGCTCACAGAACTCAGAAAAACATTTTAGTTACTAGATTACTGGTTTATTATAAAAGGATATAACTCAAGAACAGTCAGATGGAAGAGATGCATAAGGCAAAGTATGGGGCAAGGGGCATGGAGCTTCCATGCCCGCTCCAGCATGGCACTCTTCCAGTGTCTCCATGTGCTCACCAACCAAAAAGCTCTTTGAATCCCATCCTTTTGGGTTTTTGTTGTTAATCCTCACCTCAGGATATTTTTCCATTGCTTTTCAGAGAGAGAGAGTGCAAGGGACGGAGGGAGAGGGAGACTGAGAGAGGGAAACATCAATGTGAGAGAGACACATCGATTGGTTGCCTCCCAAATGCTCCCCGACCAGGGGCAGGGAGTGAATCCACAACCCAGGTACATGTCCTTGACCGTGAACCACCCAAGATCCTTTGGTGAGCAGGCCAATGCTCTAACCTCTAAGCCATACCATCTAGGGCCCTTTCAGGTTTTATAAAGGCTTCATTGCATAAGCATGATTGATTAGATTATTGAACTCAATCAACAGCCCCTCTCCCCTTCCAGGGTGGGGAAGGGGGTAGAAAGTTCCAACTCTCTAAGCACAGGGTTGGCTCCCTTGGCAACCAGCCCCATGTGCTTTCCAAAAGTCACATTCACACAAACTCAGTGTGGTTGAATACCAAGACACCTTTATTGCTCTTATCACTTGGGAAATACCAAGGGCTTTAGGAGCTTTGTGCCAGAAACTGGTGACAAAGACCAAAAAATATATTTCTTATGATAAGTCACAGTATTCCAGACATGAAGGTAACAGCTGTGTTCTGATCTTTGCTGCTGGACAGATGCCCACTGTACAGCCAAGAATCCTTCCTGTAAATGCCTGAGAAAGCCTGGGGTCTGAGTCTTATCTCTTGCTTAGGTTGCCCTTTCAAAGCCACCTCTTGGATACCCTGATACCTGGGTTATTTTACCTCCAGCGTCCTTGTGCTGGGATCACCCCCTCAGGCCTGGTAGCCCTTTGGGGAAGGTTCTAAACAGCTCTCTTTGCCTCTTGTGTGTGGCCACATCTGCTACAAGAAGACTAGCCCCTTTGGCTCACCACCTCATGGACTGCAGTTACTTCCCAAACACAGTCACATTTCTATTTAGATCCCAGACAATCAGTTCTAGGCACCATCTTTCACAAGTCAAATTTCTCAGGTGAATCGGATACCAGTCTACTAAGTTCTGCAACCTCCGGGGGAAACATACCAAGCTTTCCGAGTGGTGCCATCGAAGTCCCTCTAACTTGGCGCTAGATAGGGAAGCGCCCCTCTACAAAGAAAGTCTCTGATTTTCATCTCTGTCTCTCTGCCTCACCAACGTCTTTTATGGGTCAGAGTGGGGAAGGTCATCTGAGGTTCCCAAAGCTGGTTTTCGACAGCTCTTCCCACATCCTGTATAGGTGGCCTAACAGAACTTCCTCTTGGTGCTGAGGTTGAGATGGAGCAACCTTATTCTCTTAGGACCTCAGCTGAAATCAAGATACAAAGAGTCTGATCTTGCTATATTCGTTAACATCCTGCCACATTTGAGAAAGGGTGACAAACAACCCAGCAGAAGCCTGCAAACCTCAGGGATATTTTTCAACTGGGAACATGAGGCTAAATTAAGCGCTTCCTCTGTGGGAGGGAATGTTTGGAGGGGGGGGGGGTCACTTAATTCCAACTCTTTTTTATGAATGAAAAAATAAATATATAAAAAGCATTCACCAGGGACATCCTCACGGCTCGGAAATTCCAGTCAGCTCGGCTCCCACCACCACTTCCTGCTGCAGAAGGAAGATGGGTTCCGTTCCAGGTATTCTGGGCCCAGCCTTGGCGGGCTTCCCTGGATAGTGTGTTTATTTGGCAGTTGCCCCGTTCCTCCTCCACCCCATGTCCCATCACAGCTTTCCTCCTCTCTAGCTGGATACTGAGGGACAACAGAGAATGGGGGACCCGTTTCAAAGAGCTCTCCCTTCCTCCATCCGTCCATCCCCCATTTTCAATTCCTTCCTGTCGTTCACAGAACAGACCCTAATTGGCACCTCCCGGCATTGTATTCTGCCTACCACTCGAGCCCCCGGACTCTTGCTTCTGCCCTGGTCACTCCACTGAAACTGTCCTTCCGTGATCACATCCTCCTTCAACTCACTAACGATTTCCTCCTTCCTTGGCAGTGTTCTTGGTTGCTTTGGCAGCAGGTCTTGGTTTTCCACTCACCTCTCTGGCCACTCCTTCTCGGCTTTCTTCTTCTAACTCTTAAATGTGGCAGGTTTGGGGCTTAGCCCACTTTTCCCAAGCCACACTCAGTTCCTAGGTATGGCTTCCTTTGCCATGTATTTGCTTAAGTTCTAAAAATCTGTATCTCCATCTAGATGAGTCCCCTGTCCTTCCATATAAACCCCCCACTATCACATGTCTCCACTTGGATGAGCCACGCACGGGCGCTCAAACAAGCATGTGCAAAAGGAAGCACATTTCCCCCACCCACCCATAAAATCCTATTTCTTTTTTAAAATTACCTGTCTCATCGAAGGCACTAATGTCAATCCAGTCACTCACGCCAGGAATTTGGATGGTGTATCCAGTTTTTCACTTACTCACTGCTCATCTTCCCATATCTAATTAAGAGCCAAAGCACCCACTGATTGTACCTCTCTCATACCCTCATATCTATCTATTCAAGTTTATGCTGTGATTACCGCCTGGATGACTGCCACCGCTCCCAGCTGGTCTCTGTGCCTCCAGTTCTGCCCTTCTCCAATCCATTCATTACTCAGTAGTTCATTCATTCAAACAATTTTTCTGAGCATAATCGTGATGCTCCTTCCACCAATCCTGATCTGCCCCTGGTTCCACGTCCTCCCATGGATCCATCAGGTCTCAGCTCAAATACCATCTGCCTCTTTGAAATACCTGCTCTTACCACCCCAGCCTCAAGGAGGCACCCCTCCCCTACCTCCACCAGCATCAAGTCCTGGTGCCTCCCACAGCACCCGCCACACTCAGCATCATTGAGCTTTCTGCCCCAACACCTGGACTTGTCATTCAAGAAATGTTGAATGAATCAAAAAATGGGCAAAGGGCCTAAATAGACACTTTTTGAAAGAGGACATGAAGAAGGCCAAGAGACGTATGAAAACATGCTCAAAATCACTAATCATCTGAGAGATGCAAATCAAAACAACAATGAGGTACCATCTCACACCTGTCAGAATAGCTGTCATCAACAAATCAACAAACAACAAGTGCTGGCGAGGATGCAGAGAAAACGGAACCCGCATGCACTGCTGGTGGGAATGAAGACTGGTGCAACCACTGTAAAAAACAGTATGGAGTTTCCTCAAAAAATTAAAAATGGAGCACCCATTTGACCCAGTGATCCCACTTCTAGGAATATATCCCAAGAAGTCAGAAACACCAATCAGAAAGGAAATATGCACCCCTATGTTCATAGCAGCACAATTTATAATAGCTAAGATTTGGAAATAGCCTAAGTGCCCATCAGCAGATGAGTGGATTATAAAACTGTGGTACATCTACATAATGGAATACTACACTGCAGTAAATAAAAGAAGGAACTTTTACTATTTGCAACAGCATGGATAGACCTGGAGAGCATTATGCTAAGTGAAATAAGCCAGTCAGTGAAAGATAAATACCACAGGATCTCACTCATTTGTGGAATATAATGAACAACATAAACTGATGAACAAAAATAGAGCCGGGGGGCGGGGGGGGATATTCTAGATATAATAGAAGCAATCTCGTTAATTGCAGATTTTTAATATTTCCTACAACTTTTGTGATATCATACTATGTTATCATACTATGTACAGTTTTGGTAATATTATTATTATACTTAAAATCATTTTATTCTTGAAATATTAATGGTTATTGCATGTAATATTATTATACTAGAGGCCCCGTGCACGAAATTCTTGCACAGGTGGAGTCCCTAGGCCTGGCCGGTGAGCAGGGCCAATTGGGACCAGGCCCATCAAGGCAGGGCCTTAGAGGAGGCAACAATCACTGGGCGGGGGGCAGAAGGAACAGACGCCAGATGCCAACGCTGCCATTGTCGGCACCCCGCCACCAAGCGGTTCCCCACCTCCCCCCCTCCTCTTTCCCTCACTGCCGTGCCACCACCACAGCAGGCGGTGGTGGGCCGATCGGGGCCTGCCGGCAGGGGGGAGGGACAGGGCACAGGAGGTTGGCCGCCATCCCTGAGGAGGGAGCCAACCCTCGGACCCCTGGGAAAGGGGCCATGTCCACCGCCACCCACCCCCAGTTCCCCGTCCCAGCCCAGGGCCTGGCCCCGATCAGATGATTGGGGCCTGCCGGCTGGCCCCTGGTGGTCAGTGCATGTCATAGTGACCGGTCGTTCAGGTCATTCTGGTCGTTCCAGTCACTTAGGCATATATATGATCATTTTTCTTGAACAATTGGTGTTTGTTGCATGTAACATTATCATATTTAAAATCGTTTTTCTTGAGATATTAATGTTTATTGCATGTAACATTATTATATTTAAGATCATTTTTCTTGTAATTTTAAGGTTTACTGCATGTAACAAAAAAGAAAGAAATGTTGAATGACGAGTCAGATAACAGATAAGAACGTTATTTGATAATGTCAGGGAGGGCGTCATGGAGGAGGTGGCGCTGGCAATAGACCCTGAGTCTGCGGCAGATCTGGACAGGTGAGGCAGTCCAGAGAAACTTCCCATGGAGGAAAGTGGCCTACGGAAAGGAATGATTCTGACCAAGCCAGACTGAAGGGCATTCCACAAGAAACTGGCCTGGATTCTTGGGAAGCTTTATACTTAGGAGATGTATTCAGAGTGGTGTGTTCAGCGTTTAAAGGTAAAATGTCCTATCTGCCATTTACTATCAAATGTTTCAGGAAAAAAGCATAGATTTTAATATATGTATGTAAATGAAGCAAATGTGAAAATATTACCGTTTTTTAATGCAGGTGATGGGGTATATTGTTCAGGTGTTTATTGTTCTGTTCTTCCCCCCCTTTTTTTTTCTGTATGCCAAGAAGTTTTCATAACACAAAGTTGAGGAAATCAAAGCTTTCCTTTGATGATGGGGGTGGGAGAGGAAGCTGCCACTCAAGGAATAGATGTTGGGAGTGTTTGTAATTATTCTTATGGTTTTATTTTTAGTTATTGTACACATAATTCATGTTGCTTATAAAACGTTTCAAACATGAAATTAAATGCAAAGGCATAAATAGAAATCATCCATAATCACAGCTCCCAGGGAATAAAAATGCGTCAGTGTTTTACTATATTTCCATCTGGTCTTTTAATGTCTTCACTTAACTAGATTCTCCATCTCCCTTAATCCCTGAGCCTCTGGATATATTTGGGACAATAATTACTCAACTTTGCTGTATTGCTCCCAACTCAGAACCCCAGACCCCCAAAGTGTTCAAAGCAGGGAGGTGGCTGGAGCTCGTTCAGGTCATCCTACTGTCCTGTCCAGCGCCACCTTTTGTGTTGTCAATGGGTTTCAAGAGGGTAACAGGTGACAGCTACCTCGAATCAGCTGTGAGGCCACGGCGGAAAACTGGGGCTGGGGAGAGACTGACACCTTCTTGGGGAGTGTTAGGGTCTCTGGCCTCAGTTACTATCTCTCTATAATGGGACCCAAGCCCCAAGCTCACACATGAAAACATGCCTCTGCACACAGGTACACAAACACACTTCTATGAACACAATATGTGAACATACCTCTACACACACAAACACACCTCTCTACACGCATACACACAAATATGCCTCTATGCACACACTAACATACCCCTACACACACACACTTACCACTGCTCTGATACCCTCAGAAACTAACTGGAAAAATTAATTCATATCTTGCCTTTCTTTTGTTTTTTTCCTATTGAGGACAATAAATGAACATTTCCACCCCCCCTCCCCTTTCAGGAAGGGAAGTTAGGGGAGGAGAATCATTATTATTTTTTTGTATTTCCTGGGCTCTCTGGGAAATGTTCCCATGACATCGGACCAAAGGGGGACAAGCTGATTCTCTGAGACCAGGAGGAAAATGACCCGTCACAGCGGTGCCACCAAGGCCTGCCATCCAGGGGCCTCCCCAGCTTCCCCAACGGCAAGAGGCCCTCCCAGCTGGCTGCAAACCAGCCTTCCTAGGAGGTAACCAAGCACAGTCATCTTGGCAGGCAGAGCCTCTGAGCCAGGTTTATTTTTATTTTTCCAAAGCAAGCCAAATGACATTTTCTTTTACACCAGGGTGCTGTGCCTAATTCATACCTGTTGTACCAACAACAGGTCTGGGCATTTGGGATAAGCAGCAGCTTGGAGCAATTCAAGTCTAGCCTTGACCCAATTCTACGAGGGGCTCCAGAGCATAATTCCCACTGGAGTGTCCCACCTTGAGACAAGGGCCAGCCTGTTCCGCCCTGTCCATCAGTCACTGGCCGTGGCCCACGGGGGCGGGTGTGTACGTACATAATCCCTCCGGCATTTCTGGGCACAGTGATTCAGCACAGGGCAATGCTCAAGGGAAAGGCCAGCTGAAGGCCACGAGCTGCCAACACTCATTCACAGAAGCCAGGGAATGGGACACCTGTGTCTAAAGGGGATCTGGGCAGGCGCCAAACCATCCCCTTCTGCACTTCTTGTACCAGTAACAGCTCCGAGCTGTTCCCCACACTTGGGCGAACATCAGAGTCCCCTGGAGGGCTCCTTCAAACACACCTTGCTGGGCTGCACCCCCAGTGTCTGATTCCATAGGTCTGGAGTGGGACTCGAAAACGTGCACTCCCAACAAGTTCCCGGGTGATGCTCAGGCTGCTGGTCTGGAGTCCAAACGTTGAGCACCTCAGGTCTAAGCTTTGGGACACGCAATTCCCAGCAATTAAAGGTCAAGTTACGCCTAAACCGGTTTGGCTCAGTGGATAGAGCGTCGGCCTGCGGACTCAAGGGTCCCAGGTTCGATTCCGGTCAAGGGCATGTACCTTGGTTGCGGGCACATCCCCAGTAGGGGGTGTGCAGGAGGCAGCTGGTCGATGTTTCTAACTCTCTATCCCTCTCTCTTCCTCTCTGTAAAAAATCAATAAAATATATTTAAAAAAAAAAAAAGATCAAGTTACAAAAGCAGATGGGCTTTCCTGAGAAAGTCATTATTAATATCAGGTGCTCAGCACCCGGCAGGACGTTGATTTGGGGCAGGGGTTGGGGGGAAGAGCACTGAGGAGAGAGAGGCCAGGAGCCAAGAAGGCTTAGCTGCCATGGCTGAGGCTCCTACCCTGGCTGGGAGCCTGAGCCTTCTGACTGAGGAATGGGGGCCGGAGAGTTCTGGCTCCTCTCCCCAGGGCAGCCAGGCCACAGGCTGAGAGAGCCAGGTTGGAGTGGGCCACGCTCCTAGTCTCCACACCCACAAGCGGCTCCCAGAGAATGATGCTCTCACTCAGCCCCAGGCGCTGGCAAGACAGGGCAGGAAGGTGTCCCCACGACTACTGTGAGAAGCCCAGGGCCCTGAGAGCAAAAAGGGTAGATATAGCCATTGACCCAGCTTGTTAAAGGCAGAGCCGGGTTGGCAGCAGGCCGCTGGGGCCAGGTTGCGGGGGCTCCCATGCCAGCCAGCTCTCTTCCCCCTGCAAGGTCTGGGGAAACTTCCTCTCCACTCTCCCACGGGACACGTCAGGCAGCAGATGAGTGGGTTTTCCCACAACAGTGCAGTCCATTTCTCTGGCAGACGCCCACTGCCTGTCCTATAATTGAACTCAACGCCGACACTACCTGGAGATAGCATCAGGTCCCCAGGTGAAGACGGCCTCCCACTTCAGAATGTAGTTTGGTACAGCCACTGTGGAAACAGTGGGGCCTCGCTGTCTATTCTCTGCTTGTCTGGTTACCTGGTCTCCTGGTCCAAGGGGCCCCATCTGGGGGTGGAGTGCTCTGGTTGAGGAAACTTATCTTGCCTCCATCCGGCCCTGAAGCTGAAAAGGAAAGGATACAACTGCTAGTTCCCTGGCTCCCAGTTAGCTGAGGACGGAGGGCCAGGTGGACATCTTTAGGGGAACACGAAGGAGGGTCCCCACGTCTCCTGTGGGTGCTGTCCAAGGAGCCAGAGGGTGGACCCCGGCCTGAATTCTGGATACTCGGCCCCTGGCCTTTCTGGCGTAGGGATTGGGGGCTACAAAGATAGATTTGAGGGTGCCACAGAGAACAAAGATCCTTATATCACTCAGGGTCCCAGAAGGAAATAGATACAAATTCAAATTAGGATAATTCTGGGAGAGTTTATTAAAGGGACTATTTACAAAGGTTGGGGCAGCAGATCAGGAGACCCCACGGGAAGTAACAGTAGTGACATCTGGATTCTGTGACCACCCCAGGCCTGGCAGGCTGAGGGGAGGAAGCTGTCAGCCTGGAGAACTGGAGCCCGGAGGCAGAGAGGGCTGTAGGGAGAGAGCTGCCTGACAAGGCTGCAGGAGGCTCCAGGAAGGAGCTGGGGAAATAAATGTCCTACCTCTTTCATTCCTCCCTCCTTCCAGATTCCTACTATGGCTCCCATTGGTCACAGCCAACCAAAAGCCCGAGTGCAGACAGGCCATTGGGATAGCCACACAACCCAGCCTGCCAGACACAGCGCCAGGAGGAGATGCTGGGAGCGGGCCTGCAGAGAGCCGGAGTGGCCCTGTACCCGTGGAGAGTGTCTGTGGGGCTCCTCAGGGACTTAAATCCGAAGGTTGGTGGCTGTCCGGGCGAGAGCAATGGGGCCTCAAGGGATCAGCCCTACATCCCAGAGCAAAGCAGACACGGCAAGCACAGCAATAGAGGTGAATGAGTCAAGATCCACCAGGGTCAGCCGGGCCAGCGGTAGAAAAGGCCCCATACCCTGCTATGACTCCAGGAGCCTAGGGGGAGGCCCCGTGAGAAAGGCCAGCTGAGCAGAAACCGCTGGCTTCAAGTATCTCTGAGACAAAGGTTAAAGGACACTTTTTTAAAAAATATTTTTTTATTGATTTCAGAGAGGAAGGGAGAGGAAGAGAGAGATAGAAACAATCAATGATGAGAGAAAATCGTTGATCAGCTGCCTCCTGCATGCCCCACACTGGGGATTGAGCCCGTAACCCAGGCATGTGTCCTGACCAGGAATTGAACCATAACTACCTGGTTCATAGGTTGATGCTCAACTACTGAGCCACGCTGGACACATTTTTTACTTTGTGTCCTTGCATCTTCCCCGAGCAGCTCCAGGGCTCCTTCTTGGCGCCTGGGAAGGAGCTGACAAACTGAATCATGCTGAGAGGGAAGGGCCGCAGTCAGAGCCGGCTTCCTGAGGGCGCAGTCACCCAGGCCCCACACTTGGCTTAATGCTCTGCTGTCACTGACTTGAAATTCCTTATGAATTTTGAACAAGAAGCACTGCATTTTCATTTGGCACAAAGCTCCACATATTATGTAGCTGGTCCTAACTATAGTTTGCTGACTTTTTCAAAGAGTACCTGGAAAAGGGCAATGCTTAACCCCGAGGCTTCATGCACAGGCAGGCGTATGACAGGCTGGGACGGAGACTCTGTTTGGAGCCCCTTACATCAAGTCACTTAGATGAATGCCAACTACCTCCAGGGCAGGGTCAGCCCCACAGGAAACATGAAGACCAAGGGTAAAGCAGGCCCCAAGAGGCAGCCACAAAAGAGAGTAGGGTCCTGATGACCGAGACTGCTGGACAAGGTCTGAGCCCCTGGCCCTGCAGCTGCAGCAGAGGGGCTGCGTCCCCTCCATGTCTCCAGCCTGAGATGGTCCAAGTTCCACGAACACACACAGCACCAGCTACCCTGCCAAGGTGTCAGGGTTATTTGGCAGCCCCCAGTGGCCGGTGTCCTCTTACATCCTATGACACCAACTCAGGCGTGTTAGGTGTCTGCAAGGGGGTGGACAGGAGCCTTCTTGAGTGGCCCAAGGGCGGGAGGTCAGGAACGATAGAGCAGGGAGCCACCAGGGAACCAGGCCCCTTTGGGTCTCCCCTGTCCTATAGCTACTGCCTGCCATGGCCACTCCTGCAGATAAGGGAGTCATAGAGAAGAACAAGTGCTAGGAAACCCCAACAGCAAAAAGTCTGAGGACCTATTCTACGTGGGATACTAACAAGGCCCTCCCAGCAGTACCATGAGTTGGCACTACTACCATTCCTGTTAGACGGAGTTTTATGGTCCTGATATCACAGTGGATGCCAGCAGCTAGAAGAAGCCCTAGGCAAAGAGATGCAGGTGTTGGCAGCTGGAAGTCATGACATTGGGGAACGGGTTGGGTTTAGACAGCATTCACTGCACCTGGCTATATGTTGTGCTTAGCCCTGCACAGGGGGAAGCAAAGCTACTGCATACTGAGCACTGTTCACAAGACCCTAGGCCAGGGTAAACAAGCTCTCACTAATAACAGCCCTCTGAGAAAAGTCTTGTTAATTGCCCCCATTTCACAGATGAGGACACTGAGGATCAGAATGATGTGTCTTACCCAAGTTACACCCAGATGGGTCTGGACTCCAGGGAAGATAACAGAGAAGAGGGGATGTGCAAGGTGCACGTGGCAGGACATGCTGCTGGGCCGATGAAGGGCCGTTTGTGCCATCGGGAGCCATTGAAGAATTCTAAACCAGTGACACGATTGATTCGATTGGGTTTGGGGTTTTGAGAGGTTGTTCAAGCTGTGTGGGGAGAACTGAGGGGAGCTTGGGGCAAGGCTGGAGGCAGGAGGAATAGGGGAGGCTTTTGCATATGCAGGAGCTTTTATTTCGCCCCTGTTTACCTTGCAGTCCTGTGCTGCCTCCCAGTGGTAGTTCTGCAAAATTGATTCCTTCACCAAAAAATTGCTGGGAGCAGACATTTGTTCAGAAGTTCTGCATCTTGCATGTGCCTCAGCATCACCTGGAAGGTTTATTAACACAGAGATTCTGACTCAGTAGGTCTGGGTGGGCCCAAGAATTTGCCTTTCTTGCACGTTCCCATGTGATGTTGATGATCTGGAGATCACACTTTGAAAACCACAGGCTTAGTTGCTTTCAAGGGACCACCACATCAGACTGATCCTGACCTTTTAGAGCTGTGACCTCAGAAAGGAGACACCAGATGCAAGAGGGGGAGGCTTCTGAGGATGCTAGGCCCTGAGAGCTGCTAGGACTCAACGGAGCCAGCTTCCAGAGGAGGCAGGAGCTTTGGGACTTCCGTGAAATTTCTGCCTCCTTTTCATATATTTCTGCATCTTTAATAACCGAAAACATTTCTCTCAGTGTTCTAATTCACTTGTCTGAATTCAATTAATTCTCCCTACAAGTCTGTGAAGTAAATTCTGTTATCCTCCTGTATAATATGAGTTATATCCCAAAAATTCATATTTGAAGTCCTAACTGCCAATACCTAAGATTGTGACTGTATTGGAGGCAGGGTCTTTAAAGAAGTAATTCCGTTACAATGAGGTCATTAGGGTGGGCCTAATCTAATACGACTGGTGTCCTTATAAGAAGAGGAGATTTGAATCCAGGAGGGAAAACCATGTGAAGATAGCCATCTACAACCCAGAGAGAGATCTCAGAAGAAACCAAGCCTGCCAACAACTTGATCTTGGACTTCAAGTTTCAGAATTGTGAGAAAATAAATTTATGTTGCTTAAGCCACTCTGTCTATGGTATTTTGTTATGTCAGCACTTGAAAATTAATACACCCCCATTTTATAGATAAGGAAACTGAGGCACACAGAGGTTTAGTAATATGCCTAGTTGATGCTTAAACCCAAGTAGTATGGCTTCAAGCCATGCTATTTGTTTGTTTATTTGTTTGTTTGTTTGGTCACTAAGCACTATGCTCCCAATGATGTGTGAGCGAGTCTTGTCCTCATCCCCTCTCCACTTCTGTCTCAGCCTCCCTGCTCCCCCCACAGAGGGAGGGCTTCTTCATTTCTCACTGGACTCATCTCCTCTACACCCCTCCCACTTCAATCCTCCCTCCTCCCTGCAGCAAATCCTTCCACCAGTGATTTTGCTGTAGCCCAAATCAACCTTGTCCCTTCTCTGCCCAAAGCCCTCAATGGCTTTTCGCTGCCGTCAGGATGAAGCTTTTGAAAGCCAGCTGCAGACATCACGACACGTCACCCCTCAATACCACAACACATGTCACCCCAGAGAGGTAGGATGGACTCCAACAATTGGCACAGCAAGTGGGGTACCTAAGTTTTGACCACAACCACTCGGGTCTCATCTCTTGCTTTGCTTGTTCCCTGGCTCTGCTGCCTGCTGGTTAACTTGCATTTTGAGCTGTGCTGCTTTGTGCTGCCTTTGTTGTGCCCTACTGAGCACGGGGTATAGATTCTACCAGCCAAAGTTGGAAGTTTCAATAGTTGGCGTTGAGGGACAAGAGTATGGAACTGGGGCCCTCCTTAAAGTGGCCCTGGGACATGTATTTTGGCCTCAGCATCACCTGGTAGGTTTATTAACACAGAGATTCTGACTCCGTAGGTCTGGGGTGGGCCCAAGAATTTGCCTATCTGTGCATCTCATCAAATTGTGTGTCTCGGATTCCTGCATAAACCATGACTGATGCTAGGCTTGGGGGCACGACACTTACCCTGTGACCTTTGGGTGTGTGACCAATGTTCTGTGCAATATTCAGGCCCAATGCTCGCTCATGTTAAAAAAGAGAGTGTGGCCTGCTGAGGTCTACACTCCTAAAAGTAGATGGTTCACCAGGACCCCACGAGCCTTAAATGCCTCTGCTGCTGCTGCCAATGCAAAGGGCTGTAGGAAAAAGGCACCATGGCACCTCATGGCAGAGACTCCTACAAAAAGTGCCCCAAATGCTTTATCCCTCCCTGCCCTTCTTAAAGGGCCAGAGGGCACCATGACTCTATTGGACAACTAAAAAGACTCTGGGATCAATTGAGTGCCAAGTCTTAGCAACATGATAAAGAGCTACTCTGATCCCTGCTCAGTCTGGGATCCCTTAGCCAACAAGGTAGCAATTGCCAGGAAGGAGGCCCCTGATCCTGACAATGCTGACTTGAGGCTCCCTGAGGAAGAAACTTACACATATGAGAAGGGGTGAGGGGACTGCCCTAAAATATAGTCAGTAACCACCTCTCCCCAAAATACTTGGATACAGGGGGGAGAAAATAAAAACAGACGAACCAATTGGAAATCCAAACTTTGTTAACAGAATGTATACAGCAAAGAGATAAAAGGGTGCCCACTGGCTTTGCCCCTCTGCAACATAGGTTCTGAATTAACTTTAACATCTGCTGAAATGCACTAATTGACAAACTTTCAGGGCCTTAATACTGGGACTCAAATTACACTTATAGCAGGGAACCCCACTACATTTAAGCAAGATAGCCCTTCTGATCTTAGCACTAAACATAAAATAGAGGAGAAACAGATATGCCTCACCTTAACCATCAGAACTATTGCTTGGCCCAAATTCCCCATATTGCCCTGAAATATCCCATAGTGGGCATGGACATTCCTACCTAATGAGTAATAAAATTAAATTAGGTCTTTATACTTAATAATCAGTTTGACAAATGGGACCCAATAGACCTCCCTCTTCCCCTTTGTTTAAAATATTAATATGGCCCAATATAAATTAAACAGGGCTTTCAAGGATTAAAATCCATTATACAAGACTTATTTAGAGAAAGAGTGATTATTCACACTGTTTCTCCATTTAACAGCCTGTTCCTAAACCCAGAAAGAATGAGTGGTCCCTCACAGTGGATAATGGCCATCTTAATGCTGCAGTCTCACCCATTAAAAGCACCATCTCCAATATTATTAAAATTGCCATCTCAATCCAACCAGCAACTAGGACATACTTTGCTATTATAGATTTGGCTAATGTGTTCTGTTCAGGGCCTATCTCAACAGCTTCTTTCCCTTCAGAGGGAAATAATTCACCTTTCCAGGGCTCCCCAGGGGGAACCTAGCAACTACTAGTGCAAAGAGCAAGGAAATGCTCAAATACCCATGGGGTCATGTTGAAAGGATAAAGGAGATAGCTTGAACAGACCTACTTTAGAACATTTTGAATATAAAAAAAAAAAAACTAGCCCAGCTGGCGTGGCTCAGTGGTTGAGCATCGACCTTGGAACCAGGAGGTGACGGTTCAATTCCTGGTCAGGGCACATGCCCAGGTTGAGGGCTCAATCCCCAGTAGGGGGCGTGCAGGAGGCAGCTGATCAATGATTCTCTCTCATCATTGGTTTCTATCTCTCTCCCTCTCCTTTCCTGTCTGAAATCAATAAAAAAAAGATATTTTTTAAAAAAGGAATAACTACAATTTATTATAAAATATTCCTATTTAAAATCCACGAGTTCATAGTGATAGTAAAAATAAAAAAAAAAAAAGAAAGATGAAGTAGCAAATAACAATTATTCAACCCCCAATGAAATAATAGAATAAGGATCGTCAATGGATACTCAAACCATGTGAAAGTTTGTTAGGGAACAGGACCTCATCTGAGTTCAAACATTTTAACCTGCTTCTTATGTTCTTTCCTTCTCTGCAATGTGGACGGCCAACAGTGTTTGCTAGATTCCAGGGTCTTCTCTGCTCTTTCTTCCTCTGTCCTTCATGACCCAGGCATTTGTTTTTCTAACATAACCCTCCCAGAGCCATGGTCTCAAACATTGTTGTTCCCTTGGGGAGCTTTAAAAACTCCTGATGCCCAGGCTGCAGCCCAGACCAATTACATCAGAATCTCTGCAGATGGGACCCAGGCAAAAATATTTTCTAAACACTTCCATTGCACAGCAAGGTTTGGGAATCACTGCTCTGGCTTCAGTCTCCTGAGGTCCTCTTGGTAAGAGATATGAAGCCAGAAAGTGAGCAAACAAACCATGTCTATTATACCTTCTGAAAGGACCAACGTCTATAATTGGTCTTGTTCTATTATTGTCCTGCCTTAAAGTAAGGTGACCAGACGTCCCGCTTTTGGCGGGACAGTCCCGATTTTTAACAATTTGTCCCGCGTCCCGCGGCGTTTTAAAAAAGTCCCGATTTTTGGAAAGAATGCACGACAAGCTAGGGAACGGCGGGAGAACGGGAAGGGAATATACGGTTTTCGGCGGCCATGTGGCTATTTAGCCAGGATATGAGTTTTATATTAGTTTTGTTAATTTTATAATGTTAAACTTTGATAATAACAAATAATTGTTGAGAACTGATTATCGAGAACTGCTTATCAAAGTTTACATTGTTGATCAGTTGTTAGAATTCGACCACCATTGTTTGGTCTTAATGAACAATGGCATTTTTTGGGATTGGCAACGACGAAAACATTTTGTAACTGTCTCTCAGATGATACATATCGTACTGCGTGCTAGTAAGCTAGTTAAACAAGTGATGTCATTACAAATCAGCTATTCAGATAATTTAGGTAAGTAATTTATTTATTTATTTCATAAATACATAAATTTTCTTGAATTTAGCAGACAGTACTCGTATTATTTATATTTTATAGTGGCGGCAAAAAGTCTAGCGCCAGCCTTGAAAGTGACACTTACGACTTACGTTACGGCAAATTCAGAGGAAAAATAATACAAGTTAGTATTGTTATTATTTAGAAAGAAATATAGGATTAAAATAATTTTTAAAATATAGTTACTTTATAACAATCAAATTAATTTAATTTATAAACTAACAATAAAATATGTTCATGTAATTATGTACCTACTTACTGTGTTTTTAAGCAATATGTATATAATAATTTATAATATAATTTTAAATTATTTTTTTTAGATTTTTAACATAATGAGTAAGAAAAGAGGATGCAAATTCAACAATGATCTAAGAAGTGAATTTCCTTTTATTAAAAAAAAACAAAAACGATTACAATATAGACCAAATTTTTAATCAAGAACCCCCCCCCCCCCCCCCCGGGGCCGAAACCAGTTTGGCTCAGTGGATAGAGCATCGGGCCTGCGGACTCAAGGGTCCCAGGTTCGATTCCGGTCAAGGGCATGTACCTTGGTTGCGGGCACATCCCCAGTAGGGGGTGTGCAAGAGGCAGCTGATCGATGTTTCTCTCTCATCGATGTTTCTAACTCTCTATCCCTCTCTCTTCCTCTCTGTAAAAAATCAATAAAATATATATTTAAAAAAAAAAAGAACCCCCCCTCACCCCCGATCAATGGTGTCCCGCTTTACCAATGTTAAAATCTGGTCACCTTACCTTAAAGGCATCATATCTTCCCTGGATCTTCCCTTAAAAGGCAAACTCTACACATGACCCAAGGCTATTCCTTCAAGCTGCATGCTTTACCTCCTTCTTCATCTATCATAGGTTTTCACCTTGGAACCCAACTAAAATGCCCTTTTTTTTCTTATATTTTTTTAAAATATATTTTTATTGATTTCAGAGAGGAAGGGAGAGGGAGAGATAGAAACATCAATGATGATGGAGAATCATCGATCAGCTGCCTCCTGCACTGCCACACACACACACACACACACACACACACACACACACACACACAAACACACACACTGGGGATTGAGCCTGCAACCCGGTCATATACCCTAACCGGGAATCCAACTGTGACCTCCTGGTTCATAGGTTGACACTCAACTACTGAGACACATTAGCCAGACTAAAATGCCCTTTTTAATATTACTTCCTTCACTCAGCATAATTATTCTGAGATTCATACATATTGCTGCAGTATCAGTAATTTATTCTCTTTTATTCCTGAGCAACATTTCATTTTATACCACAATTTGCCCGTTCACCTATGGATAAACTTTTGGGTTGTTCACAGTTTTTTACTATGACAAATAAAACTGCTATGAATATTCACATACAGGTCTTTGTACGAACATTTCATTTCTTTTGGTAAATACCTAGGAATGAAATGGCTTGGTCATATGGTAGGTGTGTGTTTAAATTTTTAAGGAACTGCCAAACTTTTTTCAAGGTAGTTTTACCATTTTCATTCCCAACCACACTGTATAAGGGTTAACCTTCACCCTCAACAAGGCTTGTTATGATCTTCCTTTTTATTTCAGCCATTCTAATAGGTGTGCAGTGAGATTTCATTGTGGTTTAGTTTGCATTTTCCTTATGACTAATGAAATTGAGTGTTGAGCATCTTTTTGTGTTGATTTACTACTGCATCTCTTCTTTGGTGAAGTACTTGTTCAAGTCTTTTCCCATTATTTTGGAAAAGCAAGTAGTCTGTCGGGGGAACCCCATTTGGGAATCATCAAAGTTTTCACCTGATCCACGAGGGAGCAAAAGAGAGTCGATGGACCTACTGAGATCCTTTCTCTGGCTCCCAAGTCAGGGAGGGAGGGGAATAGAGAGCAGAGATGAGGCCTGACTCTGGATGTGTGTGGGTAGGCAGGAGGCGAGGAAAGGAGAGGCCCCAGGAGCATGTCAGTGCTCCCTTACCCTCATATCTACAATAGCACCTCTGCCACACACCCCTCCAACCTCCACCCTGCTAGGCAGGAGTGTGGTTTCAGCTGGAATCTAGTCCTAGCTGTCAGACTCACCTGGAGGCAAGGGGTCAGGTCTTCAATGTAACACTCACCTATGGCTACAGGCTGCTGGGCATGGACCCATAGCCTCCCAAACCTGAAGGTCCCTTTGGACTGAGCGTAGTAACGCAAGAGAAGAAGGAAGACAGCAGTGGTGAGCCAGCAGCAGGCAGCACGCACAGCAGCCACAGTGGTAAAGGGACCTGGGTGAGGCACCAACAGGGTCCACTTCAGTCCCCTGGCCAGTTTACACCCATCCCTTTCCAGCCTCTCTCCTGCTCTTTCCAGAGTAAGAACCAGAGGGCCTATCTTCATGCAGATCCAGACACCAGGAGAGAGTTTTCACAGGGGCAAAGTCTGTGCCGCTCCGAGGGGTGCTGAGGCCGGGTCTCCTGCCACGGGATCCTCTGGCCAGCTCCTTCTCTCCAGGCCCAGGGGAATCTCTCTTGCACACATTTGCCTGGGCTCCTACTTCCTGCCTACCACGAGATTAGGTCAAGCTCTTAGCTTTTAACCTATTTCTTTTTCTCTAGAGGACCAGGCTGACTTTTTCCTCTTTATGGCTTTGCAAAAAACAAAAGTTCCATCCTCACCACTTTATCACTTAAACCAAAAGGGGTTTGTGACGTTTAACTAAAAGAATGCTTATTACAGCAGAAATAGTACCTACCAACTAAGATACCCACCCAGCCCCTGGTGGCTTTGGGGGCCCGCTAAGCACAATAACTATTGAGAGCAACTGAATGTCTAGCATGTGAATCTCCTGCCTATAACAACCTAAATAGGTATAGACAATTTTTATTTGTCAATCATACCTCAATAAGCTGAGGTATGATTTACAGTTACTCAAAAATAAATGAGATATTTATATATAAATTTAACAAAACCTGTACAGGATTGGTATGCTGAAAGCTACAAAATGCCAACAAAAGAAGAAATAAAAGAAAATCTAAATTAATGGAGAGGCATAATGTGTTCATGGATTGGAAAACTCACGATAGTAAAGAAGTCAATTCTCCCCAAATTGATATACAAATTTAATACAATTCCTATCAAAATCTCAGTAAGAACATTTGTATAAACAAGACTATTCTCAAATTTATATGGAAAGGAACTAATAATTTTGAAAAAGAATAATAAAATGGGAGGAATCAGTTCTCAATATTGAGACCTACTATGTAGCCACAGAAATCAAAACAGTGTGTTATTGGTGGAAAGACAGACACATAGGTCAATGGAACAGAATAGAGAACCCAGAACCGCCTCATACAAGCACAGCCAACTTTGACAAAGATGCAAGTGGTATTCAATGAAGGATAGTCTTTTCAGCAAATGGTGCTAGAGCAGTCGGATATCCACCGGGCAAATATTTGAACCTCACCTTATACAAAAAGTAAGTCAAAATGAATCACAGATTTAAATGTAGAACTATAAAACCTTTAGAGGAGAAAATCATCAGTTCCTAGGGCTGATGACCTAAGAGTTCTTAAACATGACACCACAATTATGAGCCATAAAAATCAATAAATTGGACTTTATCAAAATTAATAACTTTTGCTCTGCAGAAGACACTGTGAAAATGCTGAAAACACTGGGAGAAAATATTTGCAGACCACACATATCTGACAAAGCATGCATTCAAAATACATTTTTAAAAAACAAACTCTCAAATCTCAACAGTTAAAAACAAACAAACAATCCAATTAAGAAATGAGCAAAAAACATGAAGAGACACTTTATCAAAGAAAATATAAAATGGCAAACAAGCACATGGAAAGATGCTCAAAACCATTAGCTTTCAGGGAAATGCAAATTAAGACCATGATTAATATCACTAAGCACCTATTAGAACAGCTAAAATAAAAAACAATGACAATACCAAATACTTAAGAGGATGTGGAGAAATTGGATCTCTCATAGGTTGCTGGTGGAAATGTAAAATGGTAGAGTCACTCTGGAAAATAATTTGGCAGTTTGTTTAAAAATGAAATATGCTTACCATACAACCCAGCAATTGCATTCCTGGGCATTTATCCCAGAGAAAGAGTTATGTCCACACACAAAAATCTGCCATCAATTGTTCATGGAAATTTATTTATAACTAGAGGCTCGATGCACTAAATTCATGCAAGAGTAGGCCTTCCTTCCCCCAGCTGCCGGCACTGGCTTCCCTCTGGCACCCGGGACCCAGGCTTCCCTTGCAACCCTGGCTTCGTCCGGAAGGACATCCAGTCTAATTAGCATATTATGCTTTTATTATCAATAGAGGCCCAGTGCACAAAATTCACGCATGGGGGGGTGGTCCCCTCAACCCAGCCTGCACCCTCTCCAACCCGGGATCCCTTGGAGGATGTCCAACTGCCGGTTTAGGATTGGGCCCACAATCTGGGACCACTGGCTCCTAACTGCTCACCGGCCTGCCTGACTGATCGCCCCTAACTGCCCCCCCTACTGGCCTGGTCACCCCCAACTGCCCCCCCTCCCCCCCGCCAGCCTGGTCACCCCACGCAGCCTGCTTGTTCAGTCGTTTGGTCGTTTCTCACTAACCCCCCTGCCAGCCTGGTCGCCCCATGCAGCCTATTCGGTCATCCGTTCAGTTGTTTCGGTTGCGATGGTCGCTTAGGCTTTTATATATATAGATAGATAACAAAAACTGGAAACAATTAAAATGTCCTACAAGTGAATGGTTGAACAAATTATGGTATATTCACACAATGATTTACAACTAAAAAAAAAAAATGAAACTGTTGATACATGCAACAACCCGATGGATCTTGGGGGCATGATTTTGAGTGGGAAGAATGCAATAGTTCACATATTATATGCTTCCATTTATATAACATTCTCAAAATGACAAAAATATAAAAATGGAGGAAACATTAGTGGTTGCCAGGGGTTAAGGATGGTGGCGAGAGGAGTGGGTGTGACTATATAGGAGTAGCAGGTCAGAGATCTTTTATGGTGATGGAATAGTTCCATATCTTGACAGGGTGGTGGTTACACAAATCTATACCAGTGGTAATATAACAGAACTATACATACATGTACCAATGTCAATTTCCCAGTTTTAGTACTATAGTTAGGTGGGATGTAATCATTGGGGAGATCCAGATGAGGGGTACAGGATATATGAGATCTCCTTGTATTGTCTTTTCAACTCTTTGTGAATATATAGTAATTTCAAAATAGAACAGGTTTTTCAAAAATTTATATATGAAGGTTCACAGTGGTGAGAAACTGGGTGAGACTGAGTTGGGTTAGAAGTTCTGGAATGGGAAAGGAGCGAGCACATATTTTTGGTATGTGGAGAGAGAAACCAAAACAGAGGTATGAGTTTCAGCTGTGCCTTATGACATTTCTTCCCTCTTGGTGGCAGGAAGTGGCAGGCAGGCTGAAAAGACCTGGAGGCTAAAGGCTCCAAGGACTGCTTACACTGCAATTTCTGGACGCTAGAGGGTCACCCACCCCACCATGAGGTTGCTCTCTATCCAGAACACAGCCAGCCCCTCAGTGCCATATAACACTCCAGAAAATGATCTGTGCTGGTCCTTAGCAAGCGTCTGACCATCTTCTCCTTTGACCAATGGGGAACTAAGGCTTAGACAGGGACAGCAACCTTCCCCGTGTCACACAGGTACATTATTGCATCAGAGTAGGGACGCAAATAACCCTGACTTCTGAGACTGGAGAAGTTAGGGATGCCGTGGTAGGAGGGTAGTAAGAGAGGGTGCTAGTAGACCAGTTAAGAGCCACTAAAATAGTCAAGATGTCAGACAAGAAGACAGGGCTTAGATTGCATGGGAGTGCAGAAGAGTAAGGGAGGTTCCCGGCTGACCTCAGCCTTCTGGCATGTGCACTAATTGTATGGAGCCACCACCATTTTACAGCTTCATGGAGATGGGTGCAGAATACTTGCAAGAACCGAATTTCGGTGGACTATGAGTTTCACCTCAGATCTGTTCGGCTTGAGTACCTGGGAGACAACCAGGGAGAGTTGTCTAGGAGACACTGGGCTGCTTGAGTCTGGAGCTCCAGGAAGAGTTCTGCACTGGTCATTGGAATAACCTTAGAACCAGGCAAGTACATTAAAGAATGTCAAATTTGGCCCTAACCAGTTTTGCTCAGTGGATAGAGCATCGGCCTGCGGACTGAAAGGTCCCAGGTCTGATTCCGGTCAAGGGCGTGTACCTTGGTTGCAAGCACATCCCCAGTAGGAGGAGTGCAGGAGGCAGCTGATCGATGTTTCTCTCTCATCAATGTTTCTACCTCTCTCTCCCTCTCCCTTCCTCTCTGTAAAAAAATCAATAAAATACATTTTGGGGAAAAAATGTCAAATTTGATCTGGCATAAAAAGAATAGCGAATAAGAGTGGAAAAGGAACATGAAGCGGGGCGTGATTTACAAAATTACAGATTAGATGATCAAGTAGAAAGAGGTATTCAAAGAATTGGATAGGGGAGTTATTAAAGTAGCAATGATTCCTGCTGCCCATTAACAGATTAGAGATAGAAAATGAAGAGTCAAAGACACCCTCTAATAATCGATCAATTACAAATATGCTGTTCCCAGCTCAGTTCAGTGACTCTCTGCAGCCTCCCACCTTCTCAGCCAGATTGCACCCCCCACCCCAGGGCCTCCTTTATAGAAATTCCAGAGCTGCAGTGCTGCTTCTCACATCCACCAGGGAACCATGTTCAGGGCTGGGCAAACGACACAAAAACCCTTTGGTTCATCCAAGTTTACTGGCCTTGAGTCCCAAATCAGCCATTTGTATGCTGATTTACACTGTTCTGCAAACACTGGCTTCCCCTTAAAGGGCTAGTGCCTCTCTTTCCCACATCATCTCATCTCTTCACCATACTCCTTGCCCTGCCAGGGAGACTCTAGGATGAAAAAAAAAATAAGCCTCTTCATCAAAGTGCTTCTAGATCACTCTTTGCTTGAATGTGACACACCAGCTGAAAGGCTGTCTTGGAGGTCCTGGGCCTTTGTTTCAGGACTTATAAAACCAGAGACCAGGTGACCCTTACAGTCCTTCCCATTGGATCTAATTAACCTGCTCCAAGCCACACTGCACAGCAGGGCCGGCTCCTGGGGCAAGGTTATGTTCATTCAGGAACCCATACACTTCAGCCAGCCTCTTGCTGAGCACTGCAGTCTTCTGATGCCACTGCTGCAGCTATAGCTCCATTGGAACTAAAGTCCCCCAGGGACTCAATGCACTAGCATCTCAAGGTGCCATGGGAAGGGGGTGTGTTAACGTGTGTTGCTCTGTGTAGACTAGAGGAGGCACAGGTACATTACCCCTGTGGTCATCAGCCTTCAAGATTTCTTCCAATGATCCTCCACTCCTAGCATTCATGACCTCATGTAGTCTCCCCAGGGTTGGATAAAGCTGACCAAGCAGTCAGTAGGATATTAGAGAAATGTCGATCTGTTATGTGTCTTCCAAGGCTAGGTCATAAAAGGCATCGTAGCTTCTCCTTGCTCTCTTAGATCACTTGTTCTAGGGGAAGCTGGCTGTCATGTCGTAAGGACACCCAAGCAGCCCTATGGAGAGGTCCAAGTGGAGAAGACCTGAGGCCTCTCATCAGGACTAACTTTCCAGGTGAGAGAGCTGTCTTGGGCATGGATCTTCCAGCTCCATCGAGCCCTCCTCTTGGCCAGCCACCATATTGACTGCAACTTTATGAAACGCCTCCAGGCAGAACCACACAGCTAAGCTGTTCCCAGATCCCTGACCCCAGACACTGTAAAGATGATAAACATTTATTGTTCTCTCAAGTTGCTAAGTTTTTGGTACAACTTAGTACACAATAATAGATAACGAATACAATGTGTTTTCATTTCTGTCGGGTAAATACTTAGGAGTAGAATTCCTAGGTCATAGGATAAGTGTATGTTTAACTTCATAAAAAGCTGCCAAGCAGTTTTCCAAAGTCGTTTTCATCCCATTTTATTTTATTTATTTATTTTTAATATATTTTATTGATTTTCACAGAGAGGAAGAGAGAGGGATAGAGAGTTAGAAACATCGATGAGAGAGAAACATCGATCAGCTGCCTCTTGCACACCCCCTACTGGGGATGTGCCCGCAACCAAGGTACATTCCCATTGACCGGAATCGAACCCGGGACCCCCCCGAGTCCGCAGGCCGACACTCTATCCACTGAGCCAAACCGGTTTCGGCTCGTTTTCATCCCATTTTACATTCCTGCCTACACCATAGACCAGTTGTGGATGCTTTTTCCTAAGGCCTATCTCACAAAAGATAAATAGCTTTGCCTTTGAATATAGGACATGGCAGGACCCCAGTTGCACCAAACTGCCATATTATGTCTTCCTCCCTATCCCCGCTTCTTTATGAACTGACCAATAGGCCATTGCCAGGATTGGGGTGAATCTCTGGTCCTTCCACAGGGTGGAGAACTTCTTTCCAACTGATCACTTACATGGCCTTGGTCATCCTGAAGTTTAGAATTGACAAACTCCTTTCCCATATGTGCCCAGAGTTCCTCCAGGCCTTACCAGCCCATAGTCACAGATGAGACTGCATTAATAGAAAACACACACATGTCATGGGTTTTTAGCCCCTTCTGCAGACCATGGGTGCTCCAGAGTCCCTAACTTGCCCCAGTTATTTCTGGAAGTCACATGAGCTTAGCACAGGGCTCCTAGAAAGACAAGTCCTTAGAAGCCACTTGGGGGCAGCATACCACCACTGCCCCTGCCAGAGTGCCTTGAAGATCAGCACTGTGTTCCTTCCTGAATTCCATCCATTCATCCCCCTGCACTCCCCAAGTTACCAACCCCATACCACTAGGTCTGAGTATCATGCAGAAATGGGGGAAGAAGCTTGTAGTAGATTCTGCTGGTGCCCTGCTTAGATCCCCTTTCCCAAGCCAGAGCACCCACCCACCAGCTGCTGAGACCTGCTCCTGAGAATTGTCCATGGCTGATGGGTGACCCTAAAAAGGTATACTCCCTGCCTGCCTCCCAACAACTGATTGACACAGGGGGACAGAAGTCTGCCCTATTTACCTCAAGGGGGCACAACTGTCTGGCCCATTTACACCCCAGAGCTCCCTGGGGGATCAGAGTGAGACTGGACTCCAGCTGAGTCCCATCCTTGCTAAGCATCTTCCCTGCCCTGTCCAGCTTTCCTCCTTCCCTTTTATGCTTCTCTGAGAGTACACCCCCAATAAATCACTTGCTCACAAATCCTCATTTTAGCCTCTTACTCTAGGGAAGAAAACACACACTTCTGCCAACTTTGTGTCACAATCTTCACAAAGACTCTCCTGGAATCAGCTCCTGCATCTGCCTGTAGCCCCTCTCTGCTAGCCTTAGGGGCAGTCCATAGGCCAAATGGGAGTATAGATACCACACCATTTTTCTCCACTCCTCCTTATCCTGCTCCACATCCCCTCACCCCCACTCAGGAGCTCATCCACCAACAGCCACATGAGTCCCTTCTCCCATGTGCAAGTCACTCCATGCAAAACTGCTAGATCCCACCTACTAGGATGGTGTATTCATATGACCTTCAAAACAATCCTATTTCATTGCTATTATTAACTCTCCTGTTTTGCCGGTGAGGAAGCCAGAAGCGATTTACTGCAAAGTTAATGAAGCTTGAGCTCACTTGCCTGGGCCCTTTCCAAAGTCCTGCAATTTTGTAATCATAGTTTTATGTCCTCCTACTTAAAGAAAGCCCCTAACTTGTATCAACTTCAGATCCCGCAAAACCTAACTCTGCTCTTGAAAAAACGAAGTCTCTCTGAATGGTGAGGCCAAATGCCTCAGGACACAAATATGATGAGCAACAGAAGCAGAACTTGACCCAAGGCTACTACCTCCCAAGTTCTTTTCCTGTTCTCCATCCTACAGTGCACCCTTAAAGCTCCCCCAGGCACACAGAGGTGGTCCCAGGACCCAGCCCTTGGCCTTCCTCAACCCCCAACATTCGGCCCTCTGGCTGCCAACTGTCCCTCCACTGCTCCGACACATTATTATAGGAGCCTGCCATGCCAGTGTGCTTGAGCAGAGCTATTTTTAAATATCAGGGTGGGACAGTGGCTGCATGGATGCCCACGGGCCTTATTATAACCTGAAATAGACCCTCTGTTTGCCTGTGTCCTCTTCCACTACCTAAGGTAGCAGGCTGATATGGTACCTAGGGGGCAATACAGAATTTGGACTGTGTATCAGTTAGCTTTTGCTGTATAACAAACTACCCCCAAAACTTTGTGGTCTAAAACAAGCACTATTTATTGAACTCACAGTTCTATTAGTCAGCAATTTGGGCTGGGCATGCAATCTTGGCTGGGATCCCTGCACATTTGCAGTCAGCTACCAGGGTGGGTGGTAACTGGCATCAGCTGGCATGAATCATTTCTGTTCCACATGGTCTCTCATCCTCCAGTGGCTAGTCCAAGATTGTTCACAGGTGGCTGGGAAAAATTCCAAGAAAGTGAATGGAACTGAGCAAGGCCTGTTGAGACTCCCCACTTTCACCACATTCTATGGCCCAAAGCAGGTGATAGGCCAGCTAGAATGGTTCATTTTTGTGTCAACTTGGCTGGGCCACAGTGCACAGATATTTAGTTGAATATTATTCTGGATGTTTCTGTAAAGGTGTTTTTGGATGAGATTACAATTTAAATCATTGGACTTTGAGTAAAGCAGATTGCTCTTCATAATGTGGGTGGACTTCATCCAAGCCATTGAAGGCCTTAATAGGACAAATACTGACTTCCCCCCAACTATCCTTACATGCCTCCCCCTCTCCCCCCATCCCCAAGCAAGAAATAACTCTGCCAGGAGACTGCCTTTAAAGTTGAACTGTAACTCCTCCCTGAGTCTCCAGCCTGCCAGCCTCCCCCATCAGATTTTTGGACTCACCAAATCTCCACAGTAACATAAACCAATTCCTTAAAATTCTTTCTATGGATAGATGGGTGGATGGATGGACAGACAGATCCTCTCTTTACACACACATTCACACACAGCTATATACACATTTTTTTCCTCTTAACTGTTGATTCTGTTTTTCTGGAGAATCTTGACTAATTTGGAGAACTAGCCCAAATCGAAGGGTTGAGGAATAAATAGACTCCTAATGGGAGGAGCTACAAAGCCACATTGCAAAGAGCGAGGCACAGGGAGAGAAATGTTGCAGCCATGTTTGCTAACGATCTATCGCAGGCTGGGTTTAGGAATGGAATGGGATTTCATGGAGGTTATGCTGGGCCAATCACGTGGAGATTCCAGTCACTCCCACTCCCTGTTCAGTTTCAAAGACTTCAGAAACAAAACTATTTCTAAGCCTCCTTAAGCAGGGAGGAACTCCACACCAGACTAGGGGCTCCCTGAGGGCTGTGCTGTCTTCTACCTCCAACTCGGGACTCCATGCAGACTGGAGAGTTCAGGTGGAAGACTGCTGTCCTACTCCTATAGGACACAGTGAGTCTGAGAGCAGCCAATAGCATGATTCATTCATGTGTCCCCCAGGGGAGCTGTCACAATGATTGGGATATACTGGGCCCCATAAGTTCTCCCCAAATGAAGAAACAACTGAGTGGTTGGCTCACACAGTCTTTAGTGCTGAGGCTTGTGCCATCTGCTCCCAGCTACACAAAGGGTCCCAGGTCCCCAGTAATCAGGACAAGGGGCTCAGACCTGCCCAGCCCATTCAACAATCCCCTTGAGTACCCTACATGCTGATCTGTTTCGTTCTGTCTCTGTCTCTGCCTCTGCTTGACCAGTTAGATACCTCTCAACTCCCAGGCCCACTCTGTCTCCTGCCTACCCTCCTCTCCAGACCCTGCAAGCCCCATGCAGGTAAGGAAGCCAAGCCTCGCCACAAGTCCTGCAGGCTTCCCCTTCTCCCAGACATGGCTCTAGGCTTTGGGTAGGCTCAGGAATTGGCGAGTATTCAGGGGAGAGAATGTAGCAGGCGGGTAGATGGAGCAACTGGACTCAGCCTATGAGACTCTGAGGGCAGGGCCTCTCCTGCCCAGAAGGTCCTAACAGCATGGGCTGATTAAAAAATAGTGGAAGACACTGAATTCACAAGCTCTGAGCTGCAGCCCTCATGTTTCTCAATCCTGCTGTGTGATTTGGGACTGTTACTTGGCTTCTGTTTCCCCATCGGTTGACGAGATGACAACCATGCTTACTTACAGCATGTTCTGCAGGCACCCTCCCAGCTCCTTGGGGCCCCACCATTCCAGGAACTTCCAGCTGCCTTCCGACTATGTCTGCACATCTGCACCTGAGAGCTTTCTCTCCTGAGCTGCAGAAAGCCACGTAGCAGACTGCAAGTGCCATGGAGTTAACATCCCTTGGAAAAGCGCTTTATCAGTAACTCACAGGACAGCTCTGGAACCTGTGTTCTACTGTGAAGTCCAGAGCTCCCCAGGAGGACTAAGTTCCAGTTGCCCACAGTGGTACTGGCTCCAAAATGCACCCTGTATTGGGCTGCTTCCCTCTCCTGTCTTATTTTCCTACTCCCTTGCAGTGGAAGGGACTACTTTCACTGGAACCCTTGTCTTTGCTTCTGGGGGAACCCAAGTAAGACACCATCCCAGCCCTGTCTATGCCACAGTTAGCCTGTGATCAGAATGACGTCAGGGCTTCCAGCAGGTGTCTGAGCCCAGGGCTGGGCCAGGGACTTCCCAGCCCAGAGGCCACAGGGAAGTAGTGGATGTTGGTGGTACTTCCTGTATTGTCCTGGAATGACAGCCACAGCCTGAAACAGAACAGGAGATGCTCAGTACCCAGACACCCACGTCCCACGATGAGCAACCAGTGACTCACCAACAGCTGGGCGGCCTTGACTCCTGGCCTACTGAGAGCAGCATAACCTGCTCCTCCGCCAGCTTACCTAAAAGGTCGGGGGGGGGGGGGGGGGCGGGGAGGAGGAGAGAGGAGAGAATGAAAGTGCACCATTGACAGGACAGAACCTTCTTGCTCCCTGAAGCGCGTGAGGCAGAGCTTCCAAGCTCATCGGGAATATTCAGTGTCAGTTTGCATATTCCTCCATACCCAGCCCAGGCCATCAGCTCAGACCAGCCATTCCACCCTGCATCCACATCCTGTCCACTCTACATCTCTAGCTTATCCCTCTCTCCACCACGATGATCCCCATTTGGACTCCCGCCATTTCCTGGTGTGTTCAGCAGCCTCCTTTCTGGCCTCTCTGTGTCCTCTCTCTGCTTCCCGTCGCTCCAATTTATCCTTCTAAAAGTGGATCTTTCTAAAACAGACCAGCACTCTAAAATCAATGGGAAAATATCCTCAGGTGAGAATTAACAAAAATAAAATAAAATAAAATAAAATAAATAATAATAAATAAATCAGACCAGCAAACTACTAAGGCAAACAGGCCTGTGGCCTGTTTTTGTACAGCCTGCAAGCTAAGAATGGTTTTTACTTTTTTATATTGTGTTTTTAATCAAAACAAAGAAAACTATGTGACAAAGACTTTTGCCAAGTCCTGTTTTAAAGCATAAATTCCATCCTGTTTATGGGAGTGGCCTCCCTGCCAGCCTCATCCCACACATTCATCCCTTCACATCCTGCGCCTGCTCTCTGTGCCTGAAATGCCCACCCATCCTTCCTCATATGCCTGGTCAACCACCTATACTTCAGGTCTCATTCTAAAGATCCTTTTGGCTGGGCTTGGCCTGTTGGCCTCAGACCATGCGTGGACTTCCCCTGCTCAGCTCTATATGATGGGCTGTTCCCTGCAGGCTCCTGAATAGGTTGGATCACAGCTGGGTTTGGCAATGGATGGGAGACAGAAGGGCAAGAAGAACAAAGATTCCAGGGTAATTATTCCCAGGGTCTCTGACCATGGCTGGGTCTCATCCATGGTTAGGACTCCGAGTGAGTGTACCCACCATGGTTCCAGCTCCTACTGGGAGACCTGAGCCCCAGTAACACCACCTCCTCCCTCCTTCTCTTCTTCTGAGTAAAAACAGCTCTTCACTGTTGTTAATCCCTGGGTGACTTCTCAGCTCTTCCATTACCTGTGTGACCAATTCCCTGCATTTAATTACCTGTTTACCTGTAATTAAACCCTGGTTTCTGTTCCTGGTAAGACTCTGACCAGACACCTAGGTGAGCTCAGCACCTGTAACTGCTCAAATGTCATCCTTCACTCAGTCGCTTCAACAAGCAATTATTGGATGCTGATGACATTGGGGTCAGCAAACCATGACCTACTGACCAAATCCCTCCCACTGCTTAGTTTGTAAACAAATCTTTACTGGAACACTGCCACACCCACTCATTTACCTATTGTCTATGGCTGCCTTCAAAGGCAGAGTTGAGTAGCTCCAACAGAGACCATGTGTTCCACAAAGCCAAATATTTACCATATGGTCCTTTACAGAAAAAGTTTGCCAACCTCTATTCTAGGTAGGCCCTTGTTACTCAAAATATAGTCTCAGGACCAGCAGCCCAGCTTCACTTGGGAGCTTGTTAGATCTCCAGAGATCTCGCACCTCACCCCAGGCCCCCTGAAGCAGAATCTGCCTCTCAACAAGGTCCTCAGGTTGATGCCTGAGCACATTGAAGTTAGAGAGGCACTGTCTTAAGAAGTCACCTGCCCTAATCAGTTTGGCTCAGTGGATAGAGCACCAGCCTGTGGACTGAAGGGTTCCAGGTTCGATTCTGGTCAAGGGCATGTACCTTGGTTGCGGGCAAATCCCCAGTGGGGGGCGTGCAGGAGGCAGCTGATCGATGTTTCTCTCTCATCGATGTTTCTAACTCTCTACCCCTTTCTCTTCTTCTCTGTAAAAAATCAATAAAATATATTTTTTAAAAGAATAAAAGCAAATAAACAAACCCATTATAATGTTTTTTTTTAAAAAAAAAAAAAGAAGTCACCTGCTTATCATAACACTCTTTATGCTCATCAGGAATTACTAATAAATTGTTTGTCTTCTCTACTAGAAGAAAGTGTGTGTTGTTTTCCCCTGGATCCCAGGCATCTGATAAGGTGGCTGGCCAGAGAAGATGAATGACTCTCTGACAAATAAATAGTTTAAGAGAACCATGGAAACTAAGGGAGGAGTTTCAAAAGAGCAGTTATCATTTTTTTACATCTCAAATTGGCAAAGATCAGGAATTTGTAAACATGTGGCATTGGAAGACTAGGGAAATAGGCCCTCTATCACATTGCACAACCTCTGTAGGGAAGTCACTTTGCCAATCATCATCAAAATTACAAATGCATGTAGCCTTTGACCCTGCATTTCCATTCACGCAGGCCTTTACCTTTCAGAAAAACTCACACCTACAGGAAATGATAAGATATCTACACTAATAAAAGAGTAAGATGCTCCGGGAGAGGCCGCGCGCCCCTGGGTCCGGGTGAAGCTGGATCCCGGGTCCGGGTGAGGCCGTGCGCCCCTGGATCCGGGTGAGGCTGGGTTCCGGGTCCGGGTGGGGCCGCGCCCCTGGGCCCGGGAGAGGCCACGCGCCCCTGGGTCTGGGTGAGGCCACACGCCCCTGGGTCTGGGTGTAGCTGAATCCCGGGTCCGGGTGAGGCCGTGCGCCCCTGGATCCGGGTGAGGCTGGGTCCCAGGTCCGGGTGAGGCCACGCGCCCCTGGATCCGGGAGAGGCTGGGTCCCGGGTCCGGGTGAGGCCGCACGGCCCCGGTTCCGGGCGAGGCCGTGCGCCACTGGGTCCGGGTGAAGCTGGATCCCGGGTCCAGGTGAGGCCGTGTGCCCCTGGATTCGGGTGAGGTTGGGTCCTGGGTCCGGGTGAAGCTGGATCCCGGGTCCAGGTGAGGCCACGCGCCCCTGGGTCCAGGTAGGGCTGAATCCCAGGACCGGGTGAGGCCGCGCACACCTGGGTCCGGGTGAGGCTGTGCGCCCCTGGATCCGGGTGAGGCTGGGTCCCGGGTCCGGGTGAGGCCACGTGCCCCTGGGTCCGGGTGAAGCCGTGCCCCCGGGTCCCGGCGAGACCAAACCAGAGGGAGTCGGACCTGCATTACCACCATTTGTCCACCACCCAGAGCTGAAAAGTCAATGCCGACATGTACACATAAGGAACTGGTGGACATTGAAATTGGGTCTCAAAAGAACTGTTGGCCCAGAAAGAAACTCACTACAGACTGATTCATTTGCCTGTCAGCATAACTATTATTGCTCGTCTCACATTCGGTTGTTATAAGTATATTTCTAGTAACACATGATCTCACTCATCTAGGGGAAATGATGAACAACATAGACTGATGAACAAGAACAGACCCAGAAACAAGGAGGCATCGATCGGACTGTCGGGCCTCAGAGGAAGGGTAGGGGAGGGTGGGGGTAGGGGGGAGAGATCAACCAAAGGACTTGTGTGCATGCATATAAGCCTAACCAATGGTTAAGGACAACAGGGGGGTGGGGGCATCCGTGGGGAGGGGTGGGGGATAGGAATGGGGGGATGAGGACAAATATGTGACACCTTAATCAATAAAGAAATTAAAATAAATAAATAAAATTTTAAAAAAAGGAAGCCAATGGGGAAAAAAAAGAGTAAGATGCAAATTGACCATAGCTTCGTGACACCCACCAGACAATCAGGAGTGAGTATGCAAATTAACCCAACAAAGATGGTGGGTTAATTTGCATACGCAGGCACTGAGTGGCTGGGGGCAGAGCAGGACACTTGCGTCATCGCCATGGTTCCACACTGCCCCAGCCTCTCTGGGCCTCTGGGCAGCGTGGGAAGGAGGAAAGGTGGCTCTGGGCTGGAGCGAAGGCGGTGCTGGCAGCCAGGGGAAGGAAGGCCCATTCTTGCACGAATCTTCGTGCATCGGGCCACTAGTTAAGATACTAATTGCACCACTGTCCTCAAGAGCAAGAGATTGGACACAACCAAGTATCCATCAAGATTTGCTCAGTGAGTTATAGTATATAATGAAACTGTGTAACTTTCAAAGAGAAAGAAGGTTCTTGAGCCATGGCCAAGGTTGTTGTTAAGTGAAAAAAGCAAAATGCAAAATAATAGATATAAGATAATACCCAAAACAGGGAAGGGGGAGATAAAAGAATATACTTATACTTGTTTGTAAAGTCATAAAGTATCTCTGGGAGGATATATGTAAAAACTAATAACACTGGTCAGCTTTGGTAAGTGATCACTGGGTTGCTGCAGACAAAAACAGGAGATTTTTCACTGTCTACCCTTTGGAACTTTTTTAATTAAAACAAACAAACAACAAAAAACAATAACAACAACACAGGAAAACTACAGAAAAAAATAGAGAAGTGTCAGAAAGTATAGATACGTTTTAGATGTCCAAGTTAGAGTCTTGCTACTCAAAATGTGGTTCACAGACAGGCAGATAGGAATCACCTGAGAGCTACTGAGAAACACAGGATCCCAAGCCCCACCCATCCCAAGTGGACTGACTCATAATCTGCGTTTGAATTAAAGTCCTAGGGATTTAAAGCACTCGGTATACTTTGATGCACGCTGGTCCAGGCAACGAGAGTACTGGCTCCTTAGCGGCACCACCTGGTTTTCACAGTCTGCTACTGATAAAACAGCTGCATTCCCCCCGTTACCCCCTTTTATTTGGGACTCCATCCTGGTGAGACACCAGAACCCAGGCTGTTCCCATTATGGGGGAGGTTTTCGGCAGCTCCTCCCAGGCCCTGGCTGGCCAGGAGCCCAGTGCCCTGGTGGGTCCCCAGCCAAGGAAACAGCTCACTTCCTTCTCCTGGAGCCACTGGGACTGCTCAGAACGGAAACATTTGAGAGTTCTCCACTGCCCCAATTATAAGCTCTTTCCAACATGAATAAAGATGCATCTGTCTGCCTCAGGTTTATTCATAACTGGTATTTACCCATCCACCAGTGCCTCTGGGTACCTGGTACACTGACCTAGTGGTGGAAGGAAGGCAGGGGAGGGAAAGCATCAGGCAGGCCCCATTGGAGAAGGAGGGAGGAGGAAACGCTAGGAACTTGGCTGTTGCCTCTGGATCCTTGATCCACCTGGAATAGCTCCAGGCCACATCTGGAGGCCACATCTGGAAGCGTGACGCCACGGGACTTTTTAGAGCAGCAAGGAGGAGAGAGAGAGAAGGGGGGAACTGTGCTGACTTCAGGCCAGACCACCCAGGATTTTGCTGTTGGAGAACTAAGCAGGGAGACCAACTTCTCCCACCATGCTGCCCACCTCTCCAATTCCCAACTCTCTGATCCCATCTACGGGAGCACAGAACAGCCATGAGTGAATGCCCCACACTGTGGCGCTGCTGAGCCTTGCCCCCACCCCAAGCTGGAAGGACTCTGTACAGGCCAAGCCCTCTCTCTCCTTCCTGGATCCTCCTACTCCTCCCACCTCCTAACTGCATCCCTTGCCTGAAAAGAGAACCCTGAGTCCTCTCCTTCCCCCTTCACTCTCCCTCCTAGGTGCCTCCTAACCACTATCCCTAGGCAGCTAATGTCTCTTAAAATAAAAACAAAGCCAAGCCATAAAACCACTAAAAAGTGTTCAGCCCAAAAGAGTTTACAAAATGCTTCTCCATATTGTGCCTCAGTTTGTCATCTAACAGCCCTGCAATGTTAGAATTCACTCCCCTACTTTACTGAGGCGAACACCAAGTGCAGGAAATGTCAAAGGTTTGACAAGATCTCCCAGCCTGTAGGTAGTTGAGGCCTCAGGGCTCAAAGCTGCCATCTCCCAAGGCCTCAAGGCCCTTCCAGTGCAGGGCTTCAAATCAGACAGGTCTTTCTCCAGCAGCCACCTATTGACATCCTAGCTCTATGAATGGTTATGTCCCTTGCAGTCCCTTGCCTGGTTCCAAATTCAGAGACTCATTTCCTCCCCATTGCTTCTATTGTCCCTGACCCCAGGTCTCCCGATCTTAGAGTCTGGACAAATAGCCTATCCCTCTTTACCCAATCACTTCTGTGATTCTTCCCAGCCAATCCCCCTATCCTGGATGCTGTTCTCTTACTAATTCATGTGCCACCAACTGCCCTCAAACCTTCTGTGGTTGATTAATTGCAAACCTGGCCACAGTTATTCCTCTTCCTGTATCCACACCCTTTGCAATATGACTTCATATCTCCTCCCATCAAGAGGTGGAATCTATTTCCCTACCCCTTGAATCTGGGCTAACCTCGTGAATCACTTTGGCCAACAAAGTATGATAGAAGTGATAAAGTGCCAATTCTGAGCCTAGGTTTCAAGAGGCTATATATATTTCCACTTCTTTTGGAAATCTGTCCAGCCACCAGGTGAACAAGCCTAGGCTAGCCTTCTGAAGGATGAGAAACCATGTGGCCCAGGCACCCACATTGGCCCAGCCAGTAGCCGGCCACATATCAACTATGTGATGAGGCCATCTTGAGTCAACCCGCCTCCAGCCAACCCATCACTGACCAAAGATGCATGAGGGAGCCACCATACTCAGTCAAGCCAGCCCAGACCAGACCAGACCAGAAGAACCACCCAATCCATAAATTAATGAGAAATAATAAATCATTGTGGTTTTAAATCACTAAATTCTACTTTGTCTGACAGCAAAAGTGAACTGATATCCCCTTTGTCCTCTGCTCACTGACTCTCAGGGACTTCCTAGACCAAACTTCTCATCCCAAGTGTTCAAAGCCTTCTTAGAAGTTGCTACTTCAGCTTCATTTAACCACAAATTCTCCAAATCCTAGTCTTCATGATGTCCTCTGATATTTCTTGCTCTTTCCATCCTTGAACCTCTGCTTATACCGTCTTCCTTCCCACCATTGTCCCTCCCCCACACCCGGAATACCATTTTACCCTCCTTTCTCCATCTCTTAAAATTATGTCCTTCCTTCAATATCTCGCTTTGGAGTCTTCCATGATAGTGTGTGTTGTTGTTCTAATGCCTTTGGCACTGTTAGTCTCACTCTTTGTTCTAATTTGTTGTACTGGCCAAAGAAGCACTGAATCATTTCTTTATCCTGCCTTGCTTTATAATGCATTGACACATATAGTTCATTATCGACCAGGAAGTGCAAATAAGCTTGACCTCATATCTCTACACAGATCAATCAGTAAAAGATGCCTATAGAGCATCTGGGTTCGGATGAAAACACTGCATGGTTGATTAGTAATGTCAAGGCTAGACCCACAGTGGATGATCAATAATGGTATAAAGGAACACGACTGCTATTATCATGCAGGACCTGCAGGGTGCCTAACACCAGGCTGAGCAGAGCACTGTCAGGATTCCATTACACCTTTTCTGCTCTATCTTGGTGGCCTCATCATTTTCTTCCCCTCCTAAGAGCAAGGCCTTGTGAGCCCGTTCCTTTCACTCCAGGGCCCTAGGAGATCCCTGCAGGCCCCTTCCTCTTTGTCTTCTAGAACCCTTTATCTTCCCTGCTATCTTGCTTATTCTTCTCTGCCCCGCTCCAGTGAACCAATATCAAAGAGCCCTTTTTGCTTGGCTCCTTTCCAGGCTTTCCCTGGGCCTTGGCCCTCCCTTAGCCCTACACTCTGGGGCTAAGCCCTTGCCCTTGCAGGGGCCTCAGAAACCCAAACCCAGGTCCTTTAGCATCTAGGTGTGGAATTCAGCCCAATCCTTGCACCATCTCTGTGGAGCGGAGACCTCCTCATTGTAAAAATGAGTGTGTTGGACAGTCTTTGAACACTATCTCAAAAACCTTTGGCCAAACCTCTTCCTCCAGCCAGTACTGAACTGAGCTTTTCTGAGAAGGCTTCAATCTTTCCTGGGGCTTCTTCAGTACAACCTGGTGGGACCCCCAAGGGAGTCTATCTGGCCTTCATGCATGAACAGCCCAGAAATGTGGGAAACTAAGAGTCTGTGGGGTTTCCCTTGACTGACAGGAGATAAGAGCTCCTTGTTTCTTACCTAAGTGGTCCAGACCAGCTGGTAGCCATGGAGAAAATAAGTGGTCAGATGTTTTGAAGGCACATGCTGTACTTCTGTCCTCTTGCTACCCAAACTCCATCTACCATCCCAGGCCCAGCTCCACCTCACCATTTCCCAAAGCCTCTTCCAATCCCCAAGCCTGCACTGGACTCACATAGGCTGTGAGATTGTGGACTTGAGCCAAAGTGAGCTAAATCACTGAAGGGGCAGAGAGAGAGCGCCCAAAAGATGCTCTTAGCAGTCTCCTGAAGAACCCAACACCTATTAATTAATGTCACCTCAATAAATTTAATTTAAAAAATATTTTTTTTAAAAAAGAATCCAACACCTAAATAGTGAGCTCAAGATGGAAGATACCAGACTTGATTCTCCCTGTTAATGTGCTGTAGGCCCTCTGTGTCTCCTATTTGGTGCCTATCACATGACCAATGATATTCTGGCACTGGGACACAAGTGCAAACTAACAAAATCCCTGCCTTCATGGAGCTATCATGCTGGAGACAGACAGACAGACAACAAACACATCAACCGGTAAATAGACTGTGTCAGATAATGGTAAGTGCTGGTAAAGTCTATAGGCTTGACAGAAAGTAAAGGAAGGAGTCACGTGGATCTCTAGGGGAAGAGTTTTCTATTCAGAGGGAAATGGCCCATGCAAACGTCCAGAGGCAGGATCATCCTTGGCATATTTAAGGCTCAAGAACAGTGTGACCAGAGAAAACCAAGATGGTGGCATAGGTAAACACCTGAACTTGCTGCCTTGCACAACCACTTCAAAACTACAACTAAAAGACAAAACGGACATCATCCAGAACCACAGGAAGGCTGGCTGAGTGGAAATTCTACAACTAGAAAGGAAGAGAAAATCACACTGAGACTCAGAGGAGGTGCGGAAATAAAGTGCAGAGGTACGGAGGCACGCACGCATGGAAAGGGCTGGCAACTGAGTACGTGGTTGTCTTTCTCAGCAGTTGTCTTTCTCAATCGGGAGGGAGACACAAGCTCCCTACTGCTCTGAACTCCAGCTCTGAGTGAGACTCTGGGGACTCAGACTCATACGGGGAGAAACTGGACTGTCTGGCAGCGGGTGGAACTCGAGGGCGGCTTTCTCTCAGAGGTGCTTGCAGCAATTACCGCAGGACACTGAGACCCGGGGCCTCTTAGGGCAGGGCTGAGGATCAGCCATAGCTGTTTGCTCCGCCCTGTTGATTCCCTGAGACCCGCCCCACCCAAGCTGTGCGCAGAGGCTTTTGCATATGAATGGCCTGGCCCTTTGCAATCTTAAATTACCTAACAAACTGCAGCTGGGTCAGACTTACAAGTACAGAACATCCAAAAGAAGGGGCAAGGCCCCACAACAGCTTGCATTGCTTCACAACTGGGCCTCATCTGGGCACCTCCAAACCCCAAACAAAGAAGAGGAATCTGCAGATCTCTCCGTAGCTCCTGCTGGGTGGCCTCAGGCAGAGGCTAAATTAGCAACTCCTTAGAGATCCAAGAGCCAGTGTACCCAGTGGTCAGAGTGGGACCATCCAGATTATAACTCCTCAGATTCATAAGGGACACACTCAGGGGACAGATTCAGTGAGCACCAAAGCCCCACTGAAGCAAGTCTTGCCCCATAAGGGTGTCTCCAGCACAGAAGTTCTCCCAGTGTAGACACAGCGGAATCTCACAGCCAATTGGCCTGGAGGTCAATTCCTCCCAGTGATACCAACAACAATCAAGGCTTAACTGTGCACACAGCCCACAAAGGGGTGCTCAAGAGTGTCCACTTCAGGTAACTGGGGAGGCTGAGCCACTGGGCCCTATAGGACACCTAGCACACAAAGCCACTCTATCAACACAGGGAAGCAGCCAAAATGCAGAGACAAAGAAACAGGTCACAAATGACAGAAATGGAGGAAAGCAAATGACTGGATATAGAGTTAAAAACCACAGTTATAAGGTTTTTCAAGAATTTTCTAGAAAAGGCCGATAAATTTAGTGAGACCCTCGAGGATATGAAAAAGGAACAACTAGAAATTAAGCATACACTGACTGAAATAAAGAATAATATACAGAGATCCAACAGCAGACTAGAGGATCGCAAGAATCAAGTCAAAGATTTGAAATACAAAGAAGCAAAAAACACCCAACCAGAAAAGCAAAGAGAAAAAAGAATCCAAAAATATGAAGATAGTGTAAGGAGCCTCTGGGACAACTTCAAGCATACCAACATCCAAATTATGGGGGTGCCAGAAGAAGAGAGAGAGCAAGATATTGAAAACCTATTTGAAGAAATAATGACAGAAAACTTCCCCTACCTGGTGAAAGAAATAGACTTACAAGTCCAGGAAGGGCACAGAACCCCAAACAAAAGAAATCCAAAGAGGATCACACCAAGACACATCATAATTAAAATGCCAAGAGCAAAAGACAAAGAGAGAATCTTGAAAACAGCAAGAGAAAAACAGTTAGTTACCTACAAGGGAGTACCCATATGATTGTCAGCTGATTTCTCAACAGAAACTATGCAGGCCAGAAGGGAGTGGCAAGAAATATTCAAAGTGATGAATAGCAAGAACCTACAACCAAGATTACTTTAGCAAAGCTATCATTCAGAATTGAAGGTCAGATAAAGAGCTTCACAGATAAGAAAAAGCTAAAGGAGTTCATCACCACCAAACCAGCATTATATGAAGTGCTGAAAGGTATTCTTTAAGAAGAGGAAGAAGAAGAAAAAGGTAAAGATAAAAATTATGAACAACAAATACATATCTATCAACAAGTGAATCTAAAAATCAAGTGAATAAAAAATCTGATGAACAGAATAAACTGGTGAATATAATAGAATCAGGGGCATAGAAAGGGAGTGGACTGACAATTCTCAGGGGGAAAGGGGTTTGGGGGGTGTGGGAAGAGACTGGACACAAATCATACACCTATGGATGTGGACAGTGGGTGTCAGGGGGATAAGGGTAGAGGGTGGGGTGGGAACCAGATGGAAGGGAGCTATGGGGGGAAAAAGAGGAACAACTGTAATAATCTGAACAATAAAGATTTGTTAAAAAAAAAAAAAAAAGAGCCGAGACTGGTTTGGCTCAGTGGATAGAGCGTCGGCCTGCGGACTCAAGGGTCCCAGGTTCGATTCCGGTCAAGGGCATGTACCTTGGTTGTGGGCACATCCCCAGTAGGGGGTGTGCAAGAGGCAGCTGATCGATGTTTCTGTCTCATCGATGTTTCTAACTCTCTCTCCCTCTCTCTTCCTCTCTGTAAAAAATCAATAAAATAAAATAAAAAATAAAATAAAATTAAAAAGAACAGTGTGACCAAAGAGGAGAACCGGCCCTAGCTGATTTGGCTCAGTGGATAGAGTGTCAGCCTGAGGACTGCAGGGTCCTGGGTTCGATTCTGGTCAAGGGCACATGCCCTGGTTGTGGGCTCGATCCCCAATAGGGGGTATGCAGTAGGCAGCTGATCAATGATTCTCTCTCATCATTGATGTTTCTATCTCTCTCTCTCCCTCTCCCTTCCTCTCTGAAATCAGTAAAAATATATTTTAAAAATAAAGAGAGAGAGAGAACTGGAAGGGGGATGATAGGAGAGAAATATCAGGGGGAGATCATATGGGGCTTGTAGATATTGTTAAGGATTGAGGCTTTTATTTAGAAGGAGGTGGGAGCCATAGGAGGGTTTCAAGCAAAGACAGAACACAGTCTCACTTAGCCTCAAAAGGGTTACTCTGGCTGCTGTAGTGAGAATCACTGGGGAGGGGAGAGAAACTAGGGTGGAAGCAGAGGAGAGGATGCTGCAGAGATCCAGGTCACAGGTGATGGTGGTCCAGATCAGCTGGTAGTCATGGAGGAAATAAGTGGTCAGGTGTTTTGAAGGCACATATGATGGGATTGCTGGTGGCTTAGTTGAAGAATGTGAGCAAAGAGAGGGGTCAAGGTTTCTGTCCCAGGTAACTAGTCCAGAAACACAATGAGATGGGAAAAACTGCAGAAGGAGAGGGTTTGGGGATATGGTGAGGAGTTCTGTCTTGGATATGAATTAAAACTTCACGGGGAAAACTCAATTCATCTGTTTTTCTAGCTGAGGTTTATGGCTAACTTGGCAGGAAAGTTTTCCAGTGGGGCAGGAGAGCAAATCAAAACTCTGGGAGACTTCACAGTCCTAATATTTATTTAAGGTGGTTTAATAATGGTTCCTCTCCTCTAGGACTTTGAGAGTAATAGCTATTCTGACTTTTATAAACAGTGAATTCAATAATAATAAAACAGCAGTGAGTTTCTGTCCCCAAAACAAAACAAAGCACACAAAAAAACCTCTGGGAGAAAATGACGCTTGATCACAGAAAGACTTGTACATGAATGTTCATAGATCTATTCATAAGAACTAAAAACTAGAGACAACCTAAATGTCTACCAACAAGAGAAACAGCAAATATGCATAAGCAAATTATGGTCTATCCACACAATGGAATAATATTTAGCAAAATAAGGAACAAACTACTAATATACACAACAACCTGGATGACTCTCCAATGCATTATGCTAAGCAAAATTAACCTACACAAAAGAATGCAAACTATATGATTCTTTCATGTGACATGCCAGAACAGGAAGAACTAAGCCAACATCAGAACAGTCCTTTCCTCCGGGAATACACAAAGGACCAGAACCAAGCTCAGCCTCTTGGGAATACTTCCCAGAACTCTGAGTCTGGGGTGAGGCCACAGAAAGCAGAGACAGTTGAGAACATGGCCACAGTCAGAGACAATGGTGCCAGCAGCAGTAGTGCCCAGCCACATTCCTCCCGTGGCCAGTCCTTCTAATCAATCCCATCAGTCATCCTGTAATCTTCTAATAAATCCCTTTTCTGCTTAGGCCTCTCAGAGCCCATTTCTATGGTTGAAACCAAACACCCTGGCTGGTAAACACTGTGTGGAAAGAGCCCAGGACTCAGTGTCAGAGAGACCTGGACAGTGTCCTAAGTCACTCTGGTTCATCAAGTCTCACCACATCGGTGTTTAGACAGCCAGAGGGAGCTTGTCCCATGACCAGCTCAGTTCACAAGGGAAAGCAATGAGGCAGGAAGAGCCCTTGGAAGGATGGGAAGAGCTGTTGAGGGCAGCTGCAGGGCAAGCCAACCCAGCCAGGGGGTCTAGTTTCAGCTGGGTAGGTGGGAGTTGTGGCAAACCAGCCTTGCTGGACTTAGTAGCAGGGTAGGGAAGTTCATGGAATTTACCTGAACCCACAGAGGTGGATCCTCACAACCTAGGCTGAGCGCTAGGCAGGAGCAACTTTCCAGGAATGAGGTCCCTGTGTAGGGAATGTCTTCTAAGGCTAAAGACAGCCTGGACTTCAGGGAGTCCTCAGCCAGGGAAAAGAGACTGAACACGAGGTGTGGAATGTGCTTTATAGCTCACAGGTGCACATGCACAAATGCATATGTACACACACACACACACACACACACACACACACACACACCACATACATCATGCACACATGGATTAGCTCCCTCAAAGAGGAACACAAGAAAAAAGATGGGAGAGTGCCAGGGCAGTTCCACTGACGAGGAAACCAAAGAGAGAGCTGGCTGTGGCCACAAGGCAGCTTCTGTGGACGCCTTGATCTAGGCTGGAGGCTGCTATGTTTTGGGCCAGACTGAGTGTCCAGCTGGGGCAAGGGAAGGAGGATTGACCCCTAGGACTTGAGTGTATCAGCTAGCCAGTGTAGGGCAACAGATCTCTCCAAAACTCGGTGGTTGAAAATAAAAGCATTTGTTATTATTCATGAGTCTATGGGTCACCTAGGCAGTCTTGTATTGACCAGAATCACTTTTGTGTCTCTGGTCAACTATGGGTCAAGTAGGTGTCTTTGCTGATCCTGGCTGGGCATTTGGGTGCCAGCTAGTGGCTGGTGTAAGATGGCCTCAGCTAGGAAGATTGTCTCTGCTCCATGTGGTCTCTTGTCCTGTAGGCTAGCCTGAGTATGTTCACATGGTCATGGCAGCATTCAAGAGAGGAAGCAGAAACAGGCAAGGCTCAGAAAGCGCTCAACAACTTCTACCACCTCTCATCAGCCAGAGCAAGCCACAAGTCCAGACCAGATTCAAGGGGTCAGGAAACAGACTCCTCCTCTCAATGGGATGAGCTATGAGATCCGATCATAAAGGGTGTGGATTCAGGGAGCGATGGAAAACTAGGGCCATTTTTTTTTTTTTTTTATCATCTACTACATAGGGCAAAGGCAATCCTGGCATAGAATATGTCAAACCCCAGGTTTTCAAGCAAAACCCTCAACCACTCACTGGCTGCTTTAAGAACAGCTTCTGGCCCTTCTCCACAAAGGTTCCTCCCTCACTGGAGTTTAGACCAGGGAGGAACAGGGAGACAAGCCCCTGGGAGTCCTGGAGGCCAGTCCTGTCTCTGATTCTGAGTGGGTCCTAGAAGCAAAGATGAGGCAGGAGGAAGGCCAAATGAAAGGAAGAACTAGGAGACAGGACATGTCCTTTCTGGCAACAAGAACCTACCCACAGAGGATAAGGAACAGGGGACCATTTTAGTACCTCTCACCCCATCTCCTCCCTTGTCAGCTTCTCCTGGGCACCAAGCTCCCACCAATCCTCCTGATTCATATCATCCAGGCCTTCCTCCTGGTAGGACCCAGACTCCAAAACCAACCCCTCTCAAATCACCCCAACTTCTAGCTTTCCATAGCTCTTCCCCTCCACTCCCACTCTTTCTAGCTGCTGCAGAGGAATGAATCTGACAAAGCCTATCTGTCTTAGGATCAGGGCAGTTTTGGCCAATGGATTTCATCTCTAAGTGTCAATAGTAATGATACTAACAGCTTCCATTTATTGAGCACCTACTGTGTGCCAGGTCTTACACTAAGTATCTATCAGAGATGATTCTGGGATTATGTTCCAGGGGCTAACTAGAGAATTCATTCTCTGGAGAGGGGTTGTAAGTCCTTGTCTGAAAGAGACTGATGATGAATTAGTGATGTCTGTGACAGTTGTGACTGATGGTAGTAATGAAAAAGAAAATGGGGCGGGGAGGGGGGGGCGGGCTTGCAACCTAGTTCAGTATCTGATTAAAACTGTAGTCTTACTTCCCCGCTCTGACTGACTTGGGCAGAGCTGCAGAGCCTAACCCCAAGGCCCCACCAAAACTGACTTGGGTGGAGCTGCGGGGACCCTTAGGGGCCCGCCACACGAGGAGATATATAGGTCAGAGTTCAGTTCAGGCTTTGGATCCAGAATTCCCCCGGACTAGCCGATCTGCAAAATAAAGGTTAAACTTTCCTCCCTCAGAGTGCTGGCTGATCATTCTCCCGTGCATTCTGCCACAACAGTGACAGCAGGCATACCTGGGTAGGATCTGTCTTAGTTCAGGCTGCTATAACAAATTACCACAGACAGGGTGGCTTAAACAACATACATTCCTTTATCACATTTCTGGAGGCTGGTAAGTCCAAGATCAAGGTGCCTGCAGATCTGGAGTCTGCTGAGGGCCTACTTCCTGGTTTGCAGATGGTCATCTTCTTGCTGTATCCTCACAAGGTGGAGAGCAAGAAGAGGAAGCAATTTCTCTTGTGTCTTTTCTTATAAAGTCACTAATCCCATTCATGTGGGCTCCTCCTAATGAGCTAATTACCCCCAAAGACCCTGTCTCCTCATACCATCACATGGGGGTTAGGATTTCAATATATGAATTTTGGAGGGACATAAACAGTCTATGACTCTGTCGCTGTGATCTTAGGCAAACTACTTAATCTCTCTGAACTTCAGAGATGATATTCACAGGGTTGTGAACATTAAATGAGATCATGCTTATAAAGCAATTACAATAGCAAGTATGAAATAAGTGTTTACTATTTTAAACATTAGGTTTCCGATCATTCTGCCTAGAACAGGGACTACATACCCTAAGCCCCTAGGGGCGAGGCAGGGTGAGGCTGCTGGCCTTATAAAGAGAACTCCACACTGGGAAAGGTGAGGCAGGCCTGACTTTCAATAAAAAGACTCAGTTTGGGAACCACATGGATAGCTGATACTGCTTTTGGATTTTACCACTTCCAACCACCAGTACCTGTGATTTCTTTTGCCTGAGAGCTTTCTTTGGCCACTTGATCCCATTCTGTTTATCTGTAATCAGGGAGTTATATACTGCCCCAGTAGCCCTCAACTAATAACTGATGGGAGTTGGTGTATAACTACATCAGCTCCCTCGCCCCTCAGATGCCTTAACTCAGCTGCGTGCTCTGCACCGTCTCCCAGACTTCCTGAGCAGGATTAAGCTTCAGTCACCCACAGTGGCTGAAATGCATCTTGCATAGGCTTCCTTCTCTCCCTCATCTCATTTACTGAATCTCCTACTAGAGATCTTGGGACGACTTCACAAATAAGCTTCTTGCACTGAATCTTTGGCTCAGGATGTGCTCCGGTGGAGAAGCAGACTAAGAGTCCACCCCTGGTAGGCCAGCCATGCCACACTAGTTAGTGGTCATCTGTAAGGGTCACACCAAGCCTGACCTCTGTTCAGCAGCTCGAACTGCCTGAAAATGAGACCCTTTGGGCTGCTCGATCAGAAACCATCCTATTCCCAGGTGTTCAAGCTAGAGACACCTTAAAGGCAAGTTTTCTCTCCTTTAAATCCCTCTTCACAGACTCAGGGACTCCTCCATGGTGACTGTCAAGGCCATGTTGACCTGAGAGGAGGGATGTGGTTCTAGCTTGAATGCCACCTCTAATCATTTAGTAGAAGCTATCTGGAGGCTCTATCCAGGGTTGGAGTATGCAGATATAAGTAGTGATGTCTGATGTCTGCCTTGAGCACTGGAATGAGTAAGCAATGGTCTTATGTCCACCACTCTGGCTCTAGAAGTAAATTAGCTCCTTTGAGGGGAAGTTGGCTAAATTTTTCTTTAACATTCCTAGTTCACCAAGGCTCTCTCTGCCTCTGGCTGAGCTACTTCCTTTGTCTGACTTGCCTCATCCCAGTCAGCAAGCCTGTGCACTAAGCATGGCCACCAATTTTCTGGATGAGGAAACTAAGGCTCTGAAATATTTTTTAAAATATATTTTTATTGATTTCAGAGAGGGAAAGGGAGAGAGATAGAAATATCAATGATGAGAGAGAATCATTGATCGGCTGCCTCCTGCACGCCCCCTATTGGGGATTGAGCCTGCAACCTGAGCATGTGCCCTTGACCAGAATCGAACCCCGGACCCTTCAGTCCACAGGCCAACGCTCTATCCATGAAGCCAAACTGGCTAGGGCAAGGCTCTGAAATATTAAGTGACTTTCCCAGCCTCACAGAACAGAGATTTTTTTGTGTGTTTGTTTTTTTGTTTTCTTAATCCTCACCAGAGGATATTTTTCCCATTGCTTTTTCAGAGAGAGTGGAAGGAAGGGAAAGAGGGATGGAGGGGGAGAAAGAGAGGGAGAGAAACATGGATGTGAGAGAGACATATTGACTGGTTGCCTCCTGCACATGTCCGACGGGGGCTGGGGAGTGAACCCACAACCCAGGTATGTGCCCTTGACCAGGAATCAATCCTTCAACCCTTTGGTGCGCAGACTGGCATGCCAACCATTGATTCATACCGGCCAGGGCACAGAACAGCGGTTTTTAATCAGGTCTACCCGACACCAAAGTACCCACACTATATTCTTTCATAGAGAAGACAGTAGTAAAGGTCTTTAACCAAAGAGAACAGCCCAACACTCCTCTTTTTGTTAAGAGAGGTCTCCTGTGTACTGGTACCCCCATCCTTTGTTGTCTTCTCCAGTCAGATGGAGTAGAGGCTCTCTGGGGCCCTTCCCCCATCCCCAGCCACACACACACACACACACACACACACACACACACACACACACAGCCATTCCAAATGTGTGAAAACTAGTATCCCCCTCTGCCAGGCTTTGACTCCACCTGCTAGGGTCCAGACTCTCTCATCCCCACGGGGGAGGGGGAGTGGTAGAGGGGAATACTAGTTCTCACACATTTACTGTCCTTGAGCTGTTATCTCTCAAGAGGGCTGGAGGCTGCCTGGGAAAGCAGAGGAGAAATTCTTACTGGAGCAGGCATGACTGGGACACATCCAAACCTCCAAGTTATGGAAAAATCCAGCAGAGGCCCTCCCAGGGTGGTGACTCAGCAGTCCCACAGACAGGGGGGCTGTGAATGGGGGCTTCAGACCACAGCCTAGGCCTGGAGCCTGCTGACCAGGCGGCCAGCCTGTGGGGTTTGGCTCACGCTCTCTCCCAAGCTGCAGCTCAGGACTTTGAATACATTCCTGTTGCAGCACATCTGGCCTCCTGCTCCTAAAAGCCAGCAACTGTGCTCTGAGGAGCCTGGGGGATGAGACTCAGACCCATGGCCTCTCTACCCACAAGCACACACTTTAACTTGCCCCTCCCTGCCCCTGTGGAGATACCTAACAGGGCAGCTTGTTGCTGGTGCCTGGCTTTGTGAAATTAGGCAACAGCAAGGGGTGCACAAGCAAGGAAGAGGGTGACAAAGCCACCAAGCTATGGACATTGCATGGGGGTCATCAGGCTGACCTTGAAGTCAGCAAGACATGACCTTAAATTCCTCACTAACCAATGTCTTAGGTCACATTCTCTAGAATCAGAGATGGGGATTCATGTACACACGATTTCCTGAGGAAATTGTCTTAGGAGAAGGGAGGGAAGGAAGCAGGACAGGGCAGGGGAAGATGCTCTCCAAGGATGTCAAGTCTGACCTCGGTGAAGTCTGACCTCAGCCTGATCCCTTACGGAGCTCTCCCTTGAGGTAAGCAGGCCAGGCTCTCATCCCTCTGTATCAATCAGTCATCGTCCACCCCTGGAGAACAGGGGGTGAGGGATAATAGAGGGGGGAAATAAGTTCCCAGACGGTGCTAGACAAGGGCATCAGCTTTTAGCTACCACACCGCAGCACCTGGGAAAAGAGACCAGGTAGGGCATTAACATCAGCTATGACACTGGGCAAGATTCCATCTACTCCTCTGTAAATTGGTTGGGGAAGATAAGGTCCTGCTGCAAACTGGCTGCAAGCTGCCCAAACTGTTTGGCCTTATTTAACTTTCTTGTATTGGTTTCCCTATTCCACTTGCCCTGGAATTTTCCTAGCTTCTTACTATGCTGTTACAAAATGAGCATAAAACTTACCACACAGGTGTGTTGGGAAGTGAGCCTAAGGCCCCTAACGTAAGGTAAGTCCTCAGTGATGGGAAGCTACCAGTCCTATTGCTTGTTGAAGACATTTTAGTGAGGAGGTTAATTCTGTGGGTCAACTTGGCTGGGCCGTGGGTGCCCAGACATTTGGTCAAACGTTATTCTGGATATTGCTGTGAGGGTGTTCTTGGATGAGAGTGCATTCAAGTCAGTGGACTTTGTGTAAAGCAGATTGTTCTCTTTACTGTGGGTAGGCCTCATTTAATCAGTTGAAGGCCTGACTAGAGAAAGAGCCTGACCTCCCCCAAGCAAAAGGAAATTCTGCAAGCAAATTCTGTTACAACATTAGCTCTTCTTTGAGTCTCCAGCCTGGTGGTGGCTCACTCTGTAGACTTTGTACTTATCAGCTTCTATAATTGTGAGTCAACTCTTTAAAATCAATCTCAATCTCTCTCTCTCTTTCTCTCTCTCTCTCTCTCTCTCTCTCTCTCTCTCTCTCTCACACACACACACACACACACACACACACACACACACACACACACACAAATACAGATAAAAAGGAGAGCAGGAGGTAGGCAGTTCAGGGCTCAATGACACTATCCCAAGGGCATGTTCCTATCGCCATGCAATCATATTTGTTGGAATTTCAAGACACTCTTGAATTCTTGGAAATCAAGATAGAGGCACTCTACTCTCTGCCCTGCTTGGCATCCACTGCATCATTTCCCCAAGCAACCTCTTCAGGCAGGCACACCACTCCCCAGGCATCTCCACCAGCCCTGCTTCCAGCTTCTGCTCACCTCACCCCTCAGAGACATGGGGGAGGCATGAGTCCTCAGAAAAGGGAGAGGGAGATCTAAAGGGAGCAGCACTTGCCTGGCCAGTGTGGCTCAGTGGTTGAGCATCAACTTATGAACCAGTAGGTCACAGTTCAATTCCAGTCAGGGCACATGCCTGGGTTGTGGGCTCAATCCCCAGTGTGGGGTGAACAGGTGGCAGCCAATCAATGATTCTCTCTCATTATTGATGTTTCTGTCTCTCTCCCCCTCTCCCTTTCTCTCTGAAACCAATAAAGAAATAAATTAAATTAATAAAGGGAGCAGCACTTGCCAGAATTCATTGTTTCCATCCACTCCTGGTGATCTCACCAGGATCCTAAGGACCCTGAGCTATTTCAAGGGGTCAGGAGGGGATATGAGGACCCCCAAGTATCCTCTCCAATTAGCCTAGGCTTCATAATGTTCCCTCCTTTCTTCCCGCAATGAGAACTGACAAATGCATTATCGCGCACTACCTCTGGCCTCTACAGAAAAGTTAGCACTTTGTCAGGGAGCAATGGCAGCCCCCAATAGAAAGACACACCCTTAGAGAGAGCATATACCAGCTGACACCTTCATTTCAGACTTCTAGTTTCCAGGACTGTGAGAATAATTTATGTTGCTTTAAGCCACCTAATTTGTGGTACTTTGTTATGACAGTCCTAGGAAACCGATACAGCCTGGCCGGCATGGTTCAGTGATTGAATGACATATGAACCAGGAGATCACGGTTCAATTCCCAGTCAGGGCACATGCCCAGGTTACAGGCTCGATCCCCAATATGGGGTGTGCAGGATCACAGGCGATCAATGATTCTCTCATCATTGATGTTTCTATCTCTCTCTCCCTCTCCCTTTCTCTCTGAAATCAATAAAATATATATTTTTAAAGAAACCAATACAGAGAGTTCACTAGATACTGTCCTACAGTTTGCCAAAGCGCCAACCTCTAAATTTCTGAGAGAAATCCAAGGATTAGTTTCTGGAAATTGGTGGCCACACCCATGGACTGCCCTCCTCAAGGATCTGTCAGAGTAGTCAGCTGCACTTCCCCAGGCCATTCCTCCACCTTGAAACCATCGCCATTGCCCTAATGTGGAAACAAAAGCTCAGGGAGGGTTAGTAACTTGCCCAAGCTCACACAGCTGGCAAGGGCGTGGGGTCAAGACTTGAACTCAGACTCTAAAGCCCAGGTTGTGACACTTGGGCCCCAAAGAGTATCCCAGCTGACACCACATAGGCAGGTTCCTCCTCAGAGCTGACATCACATAGGCAGGTTCCTCCTCAGAGCTCCATCCCTGCTGGCTCACCTCCTGATGTCTCATGCCGTGAGTCAGCGCAGCTGAAGACTTTATGAGCCCTCTAATGGGCTACCTACCTGACAACCTGGTTATGCAAAAAGCCACATGTGAAACTCCCGCCTTCATAACCACATAATTTATAAGGAAATAAGTCTACCTTCTCCCAGGGCCTTTGGCTGCCTGCCCTTCATAAGACACATGGGAGCTTTTCAGGCCAAAGCAGGGAGCAAAGAATAGCACCCTCAGCCCTGCCCCACTCTCGGTCCCCAGAGCCTTCTCTGCTCCAGGCTGCCTTCCCATCTGGGCCTCTACACCGTGGGTCCTCCTTGCAGTGGGGACCCAAGGAGGAGGGAGGCTGGAGAAGAGACAGGAAGAGGCAGTTGTGGGGAGCAAAAGAGAGTAGGGATGGCCAAACAAAGAGATAGACAGATGGAATGGAGGGGACGGGATCTTTCAGCGCCTACTACTCAAAAGCTGGGGCTGAGACAAAATCCACCAATGAAACAGGAGTCTATTCCCTCTGTCCTGGAATGCCAGACCCAGACATCAGGCTGGGTTCAGAGTGGGACAATGGCCACTGTGCAGCAGTCCACAAAACAGCTGTCCACCCCCCATGTCTTCCTGCAGCTTTCTGAGTGAGGGCTCCACAGTTTTCTCTGATTCTCTCTGACCTGTCTCCTTCACTGCTTTTTCCTTCCTTCCCCATGCACCTTAGTTCTGGAAGCTAGAAGTCTGAAACCAAGCTGTCAGCAGGGCCATGCTCTCTCCAAAGGTGTGTCTTTCTGTGAGTGTGACCACTGGTCCCCTGTCTAAGATGCTAACTTTTCTGTAGAGGCTGGGGGCAGAGCATAGTAAAGTACTATTTGTCAGTCCTAATGACTATGGAAGGATGCAAAGGGTAGAAAGAAGGAAGTAATAGAAGGAAGCCACAGTCACTGTCTCCTCCAGCGTTGGCCCTCCCAAGTTTCAGGACAAAGGTGAGACAGGCCAGTAAGCCAGGGCAAGTGGACTAGGGAAACAGACAGACAGCTGAGCAAACTGACAGAGCAATTTACAGCAGATGCAGAAGGTCACCTCCCTAGAGATAACATCCGTTGTATTTCAGCTCCAGACCCAGAAAAGCATCAAAACCAAGTGGGCGACACCAGGACCAGCTGCAATGACTAACGAGCCTCTGCCCTGACCCTGACCAATCAGTGGAGATCATGAGCCCTGAAGGAGCACACCTAGAAAACTGATGAATATTCTGCTGAAACCCTCCTCTGAGATCTCCCCTAAGATTCCTGCCTGCAAGAGAGAGATAAAAGCCTCAAGACCAAGGACCCAGCTCATGCTCTCCCTCCCAGGAGCACATCCAGGTCTTTCTCTCCCCTCTCCTCTTCCCCCATAGGCGTGCATCTCCTAAACTCCAAGGGACCCCATAAGGCTTGCAACCAGGGCAGCAATGGGCAGTGGCAGTTCATCCCGGGCAAACCCCTTGAGCCTGTCCCCAAGACGCCCTCTTCTCTGACTTTTCAGTGAGCCAAAGCAGACCAGCCTAGGCTCATTTCCCCAGCCCTTCCTTGTTTCACTGCCCCCAGCTTTAGCAAACATCCTCTAAAATTCACCTGGACTGCTGTTGTGAAATTTTTCCTGCACTAAGTCAAGAACTCACACACTAGCGGCCAGTCCCAGGCAGAACCGCTCAAGGCCAGGTCCACTTTCTGGTAAGAAAGGGAGACTGGGAGAGGGTTTATTGGCAAGGAGATGGGGAACAGAGGAGGAGGAATGAAGAATAGAGAAGCTCCAAGGAGGAGGAGAGTGGGGAATATATGCTTCAAAGCTGCTCCCCTGGCCAGGTGGGCTGGCAGGTAAGAGCCGGGCAAGCCTCTCTCAGCAGGTGACAAAGATCCATTATCCTCTGCCAAGAAAAGTCTTTTCTGCCTCATCTACTCACGCACTTGCTCCTTTATATCCCTGTCTTTTTTTTCTATCACACCTGATTCTCTGACTCCATTCACTCCGCTTGTTTGCCCACTGTTTGTATCTCCAGCGCAGAGAACTTTGCCCAGTACCTGGCAGCAGCTCAGTGTTTATTACATGAATTCATGGAAAGCCTTTATAGAAGTTGCAAATATATCATTCTTCCCCAGCCTGCTACCAACCCTATGCTTATAGTGATCACATACAGGCACTTCCAAGTACGAAACCATGGCCCCATTTCCCATAACAGACCCAGTTTCTCTTTCTTTTCTCCTCCCTGGTCTCAGAGCCCTGCCTCCTCCTCTCTCCCTGCAATTCTAGACACTGTGAGAAGGCTCCACCCACCCTCCAGGCCACACTCCCTTCCTTTATTTTTATCTCTTGTGCATTCCTGGCAGCCTTTAAAATTCTCTCTGGAAAATCCATGGACTCCACCCTCACCCTGCCTCTCTGCAGCCCCACCTCAGACAGGGCCACTTCCTCAGAGGTGGACCCACCCTACCCGTCTGCTCACTGTTCCTCCTGTTCCTTCCAGGCCTTGTCATTATTACCCTCATCTCACTTCCTTCATCTCCCTCCCCCAGACACACACACACACACACACACACACACACACACACACACACAGACACACACAAACACACACACACACGCATATACAGGCACATATACACACGTACACATACACTATACACGCACACAAAATATGTATAACATTTTTTTAACTGAAATAGGGTTTCCTCTGTCCATTTCTTCATTCTATATGATAGCCCCTTTTGTAACCTTCCCTTTACCACAAAGTACTGGCTTACTCTAGACAGGTATTGCCAACTCACAGCCCCTTTATTCTGAGAGCTTGTTCGGAGGTTCTAGCAGGGGAGTGCAGCTACTCGTATACCCTTGACCGGTCTTCTCCTCTTCCAGCACACAGCTTTGGGAGGGACGCACATGGATCAGTGAAGGAGGAGGGGGACACCCCCCTAGCCAGCCAGATCAGTCAAATCAACCTGGCAATCAATGGGGTGATAGATGTCGCAGCCAGATCACCCTCACATCAAGCCCCTTTATTCTGGACCTTTATCTGTGGGCACTGTGGTAAGCAGAATAATGGCCCCAGTCCATGTCCTAATCCTTAGGACCTGTGAATATGTTGCCTTATATGGCATAAGGGTCTCTGTGATAAGATTAAATTAAGGATTTTGAGCCCTGGCCTTTGTGGCTCAATTGAATGGATGTGGTCCCATAAGCCAAGGGGTTTCGGGTTTAGTTCCTGATCAGAGCACATGCCCAGGTTTCAGGCTAGATCCCTGTTAGGGGGTGTGCAGCAGGCAGCTGATAGATGTTTCCCTCTCTTTTCTCTCTCTCCCTATCCCTTCCTCTCTCTTCCTCAAAACCAATTTTTAAGATCTTTTTTTTTAATTAAGGATTTTGAGTTGGGGAGCTATTCCTGGGTTATCCAGGTTGGTTTGATATAGTCACAAGGTTCCTTATAAAGAAAGAGGGAGGCAGGAAAGTCAGAGAAGATATAATGATAGAAACAGAGGAGAGAGAGGGAAATGTAAAGGTGTTACACTGCTGACTTTGAAGATGGAGAAAGGGACCACAAGCCAAGGAATGCAAGAAGCCTCGAGAAGTTGAAAAGGCCAGGAAACAGGTCTCCTCAACAAAGCCTCCAGAAGGAACACGGAGCTGCCAACCCCTCGATTTTAGCACAGTGAATCCCATTTGGGACTTCTGACCTCCAAAACTGTAAGGTAACACATTTGTGTGGTTTTAAGCTCATTTGTTACAGCAGCGATAGGAAAATAATATAGGCATCCGCTCTACAACTCCAGTAGCTGTTCATGGCAGCCCTGTCTGGTGCTGCCCACGCATAATGCCTTTGCTGGTTGCAGTCTGTCTGTGACTGAAGGATAATGGTGCCCTATAACAGCTGCCATAGTTTAGGTACCCCCAGAAGCGGACTTTGAAACGAGAAATTTGATGCGAGTTCTTTAATTGAAGGGTGATGCCAGGAAACACTGGTAGGGGAGTGAGACAAAGAAGGGAAGGCAGCCAATAAAAGTGCGTTATTACCAAGTTACCAGTGTCGGCAACGAGAGCTCAATCCACAGAGGAACTCTGAGAGCCAATGTAGAGCATGCCTCAGTATTATCCCCACCCTCCCCCCACCCCCCACGGGAAAGGGAGCTGGGGTGTTTCTATGCCTACTCCCATCAGTCGTTGGTAGAGGGCTGCCTGGAGGTGGTGAGAGAGTGTTCTGGTCTCTGGCCAGCACAAACAAAACCACCTTCATGCTTTGGAGAAAGCCCTCAGGCGAAGAAATATGCATTCTAGTCACGGAGCACACTGAAGACTACTCAAGCAGTAAGGTATGTGCCTAACCAGTCAGCAGTGTCCCCCACCTGTGGTCTTCATACCTTTCCTGACTAGACTGGAAAGAATATGGGCTCTGGGTTCTAATCCATACAGGATTTTGTAGGCTGCCTCTCTATTTGGGTTTGTCTGGGGTTTTATCATGATTAGATTGATGAGAGAAGCAATATTGTACCCTTCTCAGTGCATCACATCAGGATGTACATAATGTCAATAAGGGTTACTACTAGTGATCTTAACTTTGAACCCTTGGTTAAAGTGGTGTGTGCCAGGTTTCTCCACTTTTATGTTTTTCCTTTATAATTAATAAATATGCTGGGGAGATACTTTGAGATTTTGTTTCTCATCACATTTTCTCCCACTAATTTTAGCAACCATGAGTGGATCTTGCCTGTAATTGTTATTACCATAAGGTTTGCTTAAGGATGATTTTCTACTTCCCTTATTTTTAGACTTAATTTTAAGTTCTTTTGCACCTCAGTTTCCTCATCTGTAAAAGGAATAATAATTTTTCCTGTTAGAGACAAAGAGCTACATTACATAAGGATCAAAAGATCCATCTACCAGAAAAGCATGAGAATCCTAAATGTGTATACATCAAAAAGAGCTTCAAAGTATATGATGCAAAAACTAATAGAGTTGAAAGGAAAAATAGACAAATCCACAATTATAAGTGGAGACTTCCTATTCACAGGAAATAATAAAACTATCAAAGAATCAACAAGATGTAGAACTGAACAACACCATCAACAACAGGATATAATTGGCATATAAAAAATACTGCTGCCTGGCCGGTGTGGCTCAGTGATTGAGCTTCGACCTATGAACCAGGAGGTCACAGTTCGATTCTCAGTCAGGGCACATGCCCAGGTTGCAGGCTCCATCCCCAGTGTGGGGTGTGCAGGAGGCAGCTGATCAATGATTCTCTCTCACTATTGATGTTTCTATCTCTCTCTTCCTTTCCCTTCCTCTCTGAAATCAATAAAAATATATTTTTTAAAAAATACTGCACCTACCTGTAGCAGAACACACATTCTTTTCAAGAACTCATAGAATGCTCACCAAGATACAGTAAACCAAATCCTGGGCCATAAAACAAACCTCAACTAATTTAAAATAATTAACATAGACAGTATGATGGTTACAAGAGGGAAATGAGGGTAGAGAGAGAGAGAAGAGGATAAAGGGAGGATAAATTGTGACAGAAAGAGACTTGACTTTAGATGGTGAACACACAATACAATATACAGATGATGTATTATATAATTGTACCCTTGAAATCAATAATGGAAAGAAAACATGAAAATCTCTCAAATTTAAAAACTAAACACACATCTCAATAATCCATCATCAAAGAAGTCTCAAGAGAAATTTTTAAAATATGTTGACCTAAATTAAAATACAACATATCTAAATTGCTGGGATGTAAATAAAGCAGTGCTCAAAGGAAAATTTAAAGTGCTAAATGCTTATCTTAGGAAAGAGAAAAAGTCTCAAATCAATAATTTAAGCTCCTACTTCAAAAAACTAGAAAAAGGAGAGCAAAACAAACCCAAGTCAAGCTGAAGAAATGAAATAATAAAAAGCAAAAATCAGTGAAATTGAAAACGAGAGGACAATAGAGAAAATCATTTAAACAGGAAGCTAGTTCTTTGAAAATTTTAATAAAGTTTATAAACTTTTAGCAAGACTGATTAAGATAAGAAGGGAGAAGACAAATATAACCAATATCAGGAATAAAACAGAATATCACTTCATTTCTAAAGCCATTAGAAGGATAAGAGAATACTATGAAAAACTTTATGCTCCGAAATTTGACAACTTAAAAAAAATGGACCAATATTAAAGTACCAAATTTTAACCAAGATGAAATAGATAATTTGAGTAATCCCATAACCATTAAAGATATTGAATCTATAATTTAAAAGCTCCTAAAAAAAAAATCTCCAAGTCCAGATGGGAATTCTAACCAACACTTAAAGAAGAATTAACACCAAATGTTACACAATCTCTTCCAGAAAATAGAAGTGGGAACATTTTCCAACTCATTTTATGAGGTCAATATTACCCTAATACCAAAACCAGACAAAGACTATACCAAAAAATAAAAAAAGAAGAAGAAGAAAGAAAGAGACATAAATGATGAATAAGTTTGGAGATGTAATGTACAATATGGTGACTTATGGTTATTATAAGTTAACAATACTATATTATAGTTAACAATAATATATTGTATATTTGGAAGTTGCTGAGAGAGTAGACTTTAAAAGTTCATACATACAGTCCTAGCCGGTTTGGCTCAGTGGATAGAGCATTGGCCTGCAGACTGAAAGATCCCGAGTTTGATTCTGGTCAAGGGCACATGCTCAGGTTGCGGGTTCAATCCCCAATAGGAGGCATGCAGGAGGCAACCAATCAATGATTCTTATCACTGATGTTTCTATCTCTCTCTCCCTCTCCCTCCTTCTCTAAGATATATATATATATAATAAAATAAAAATTCACACATACAAAAAAATTATAACTATGTGAAGTGATGGATGTGTTAACTAACCTTATTGTGGTAATCATTTTGTAATTTATGCAGATGTAATATCACTGATTTATACCTTAAACTTGTACAATGATATATGTCAATTATATCTCAATAAAGCTGGGAAAAATAAAATAAAATTTGCATGGCAAGGCCCAAGTCCTAGAATAGATAAAACAAATATATATAAAAAAAGAAGAAGAAAAGTAAGGGAATCGGTCTACTCAATTTAAAGAGTTATTATGTAGCTACAGTAATCAAGACTTTGTGGTATTGGCAAAGGGTAGACACATAGATCAACAGAATAGAATAGAGAACCCAGAAATAGATCCACACAAATATGCCCAACTGATCATTTATAAAGGTCCAAAAGCAACTAGTGCTGGAACGGTTGGGCATCCAAAGGCAAAAAACAAACAAACAAAAAACCTTCAACCTAAATATCATCCTATCTAATAATAGACAAATATGCAAATTGACCATACCTCCGTCACACCCACAAGCCACGCCCACCATCCAATCAGAGCGAGTATGCAAATTAACCCAAACCAAGATGGCTACAGCCACAGAGAGCAAGGTTTCCTAGGTAACAGAGGAAGCCAAGCTTTCTGCCAGCCGTTGCAGGCCTAAGCCTCCACTCAAACTACAAAGTTTCAATTATAGAAGGTAAACAAATTCAAACAAATGGCGGCAGAATGGAGCTTGAGAGAGCAGGCCAGGGTTGCCGCTGGCAACAGGGGAAGCAAAGCTTTCCACACACCCTGGCCGGGCCCACCCGCTTAAGGCAACAAAGTTTCAATTATAACCCCAACACAAATGGCTGTGGGCCTCGGAGGGAGCCCCAGGCTTGGCTCTGCTCCAGGCTACAAAGTTTCAATTGTAGAAGGAAAATAAATTCCAGATACCAGGGCCTCCGCTTGCGTTGCCAGGGGGCGTGGCCGGCCTGCAAACCACCACAGGCCCCTCGCTCAGGCCGTCCCACGCCCCAAGGGAACCTCACCCTGATCAGGGACACCCTTCAGGGCAAACAAGCTGGCCCCCACCCCTGTACCAGGCCTCTATCCTATCTAATAAAAGAGTACTATGCAGATTGATCATTCACTGCAACACACAATATAGCTGCCCCCATGTGGTCAAAGATCCTGCCCCCATGTGGACACAAGATGGCCACCACAAGATGGCCAGCAGGAGAGGGCAGTTGGGAAGCACCCGGCCTGCAAGGGAGGGCAGTTGAGAAGGACCAGGCCTGCAAGGGAGGGCAGTTGGAGGTGATCAACCCTGCAGGAGAGGGCAGTTAGGGGTAACCAGGCTGGCAGAGGAGGGAAGTTGGGGGCAAACAGGCTGGCAGCAGAGTGGTTAGGGGGTGATCAGGCTGGCAGGCAGAAGCGGTTAGGGGCAATCAGGAAGGCAGGCAGGCAAGCAGTTGGGAGCCAGCAGTCCTGGATTGTGAGAGGGATGTCCGACTGCCCGTTTAGGCCCGATCCCAGGGATCGGGCCTAAACGGGCAGTCGGACATCCCTTGAGGGGTCCCAGATTGGAGAGGGTACAGGCTGGGCTGAGGGACAACCCCCCTCCGTGCACGAATTTCGTGCACCGGGCCTCTAGTATTGTAATAAAAATTCATTCAAAATGAGTAATAGGCCGAAACCGGTTTGGCTCAGTGGATAGAGCGTTGGCCTGCAGACTCAAGGGTCCCAGGTTCGATTCCGGTCAAGGGCATGTACCTTGGTTGCGGGCACATCCCCAGTAGGGGGTGTGCGGGAGGCGGCTGATTGATGTTTCTCTCTCATCGATGTTTCTAACTCTCTATCCCTCTCTCTTCCTCTCTGTAAAAAATCAATAAAATATATTAAAAAAACAAAAAAAAAAGTGAGTAATAGACTTACATGTAAAATGTTAAATTTCAGGAAAAAAAACTTAAGAGAAAATTGTCGCCCTAGCCGGTTTGGCTCAGTGGATAGAGCGTCACCCTGTGGACTGAAAGGTCCCAGGTTCTATTCCGGTCAAGGGCATGTACCTTGGTTGCAGGCACATCCCCACTAGGAGGTGTGCAGGAGGCAGCTGATCGATGTTTCTCTCTCATCAATGTTTCTAACTCTCTATCCCTCTCCCTTTCTCTCTGTAAAAAATCAACAAAATATATATTTTTTTAAAAGAGAAAATTGTCAGGATCTAAGGCTAGATAAAGAGTTCTTAAATTTGACACCCAAAACACAACCCATAAAACATTTTTTTGATAAATTGGACTTCATTAAAATTAAAATCTTTTGCTGTGTGAAAGACCATTTAAGAGGATGAAAAGAAAAGCCACAGATTGGGAGAAAATATTTTTAAACCACATATCCAACAAAAGACTAGGTTGAATACACAAAAAAACTCTCAAAACTCAACAGAAAAAAAAAAAAAAACACCACACACAAACAATTCAATTAGAAAAATAATCTGGTGAATAAAATAGAACCAGAGACAGAAGCATGGAACAGATTTATAAATTTCAGAGGAAAGGTGGGGGTTGGGGGGGGGGGGTGGGAGGGGAGTGATTAACCGGGGGTATTTATATGCATATATGCGTAACCCATGGACATAGACAATAGAGTAGTGAAGGCTGGGAGAGGCAGGTACAGAGTAGAGGGGGTCAATGGGGGGAAAAAACACTAACAAACAAAGGGAACATCTGTAATACTTTCAACAATAAAGGTAAATTTTTTTAAAAAAGATAATAATGATACATTTAAAAAATAAAATAAAATTCTATTACAACATAAAAAATAAATTTTAAAAATAAACTAAAAAAAAAAAAATGGGCAAAAGGTCTGAGCAAACATTTCACCAAAGAGGATATACAGAGGTCATATGTATATGCAAAGTAAAACTACAATGAGATATCACAACACACCTACCAGAAAAGATAAAATTAAAAGTTTTGACAATGACAAATGCTGGCAAGAATGCAGAGTATCTGGATCAATCATACACTGCTGGTGGGAATAAAAATGGTACAGGCACTGTAAAAAACAATTTGGCATTTTCTTATAAAACGAAACATGCAAGTTCCATGTGATTCAGCAATGATTGTATTCCTGGTCATTTATCCCAGAGAAATTATATTTTCACAAAAGCCTGTACACAAATGTTCATCACTATTGTGTTGTTTTGACAGTGCATCATAGTAAAAACTGGGAACAATCCAGATGTCTTTTAATGGGTGAATGGTTAAATAAACTATGGGACATCCATACCATGGAATACTACTCAGCAATGAAAAGGAACAAACTACTGATACATGCAACAACTTGGATGAATCTCCAGGGAATTATGTTGTGTAAATAAAGTGAATCCCAAAGTTTAAATACTGTATTGTTTCCTTTATATAACATTATTGAAATGACAGAATTATATACATGGAGAATCTAATTAATAGTTACCATCAGTTAGGGACAGACAGCATGTGGGAGAGGGGATTGAGTGAGATGGGTGTGATTATAAAAAAGCAGCACATGCCCTAGCCAGTTTGGCTCAGTGGGAAGAGTGTTGCCTGTGGACTGAAGGGTCCCAGGTTCAATTCCAGTCAGGGACACATGCCTGGGTTGCGGGCTCAGTCCCCAGTGTGGGGGTTGCAGGAGGCAGCCAATCAATGATTCTCACTCATCAGTGATGTTTCTATCTCTCTCTCTCTCTCTCTCTCTCTCCTCCATTCCTCTCTGAATTCAATAAAAATATATTTTAAAAAATAAAAATAAAATAAAAAAGTAGCACAAGGGATCCTTGTGATGATCTAACTGTTCTATATATCAACTATGGTGGTGATTACATGAATCTACTTATATGACAAATTACATAAAACTAAATACAAAACATACCTGTAAAACTGGAGAAAACTGAGTAATATTGGTATATTGGATCAATGTCAATTTCCTGGCTCTGATATTGTGCTATAGTTATGTAAGATGTAATCCGTGGGGGAAACTGGGTGAAGGATACAAAAATCTTTCTGTATTGTTACAACTTCATCTGAATCTCCAATTATTTCAAAATTAAAAGTTAATTTTAAAGAAAGTCCACTAAGAAATAAAACTAGAGGAATGTATGTGCAGACAATACAATATGACTGAGAGAATACGTTTGATTTGAGAGCAAGCACTCACGCACACCTACACTAGAATAAATTTATAAACTAGGTAGTGAGGAGAGTTACATGATGGTGGTTGTCTGAGAAAAGAAGCTCTACATCTTGCCTTCTTCCTGAGAATGGTGTGGAAACTACAAGGGCAGAAAGAACCCTGGGTAGGGTTCGGGGTGGCAATAAGACACCCAACAACAACAACAACAAAAGACTGCTCAACAAAGATGGCTGTGTGTACCTGGGAAGTTGAGCCAACCCTGTCAGGGTTCCCCAAATCCAGCAAAGTATGGAAGTAATAGAATGAGTTGAGTACATCTGTGAATAGCCCAGAAAAATCTGGAATATCCTGGATAAATCACCATGTTCCCTTGACCCATCTAGAACCTTAGAATACCCTATGAGTCAAGAGGGGCACAGGAGTGGGCTGAGATATCCAGCCCCCAAGGAATCATGCAGTCAAGGATGAGAGTTGTGCTAGAAAGGACTCTTGTGAACTGATCACCAAAAACAAGGTCAAAAGAACACATCTCCTATGATGCTGAGGTGGACAGTGATGATGCAGACAAGACGTCATCCACCAGTGCTCTGGATTTCTGAAAGCCTCCTAGAAACTCAGCTGACAGCTGACTGACATCAACACAGAATGAAATACACAATAGAAATTGTATTGGCTTCCTTCCTTTCCCTGTCTCACCTCTTAATTCCCCTAATTGGTGCTTCCTGGGATCACCTCTCACATCAACTACTTGCATTTGAATTGTATCAGAATCTGTTTTGGGCGATAACTAAAAATAAGGTAATTGCTGATCAGTGTCTCAAACTAAATGCATTGTGTTAAATGAAAGAAGCCAGACTCAAAATGCTTCATACTGCATGATTCCATTTATATAACATTGTAGAAAAGGTAAAACTATTAGGATAAAAAATAGATCAGTGGTTGCCAGGGGCTTAGGGGTTGACTAGAAAGGAGTAGCATGAGAGCATTTTTTTTAGCGTAATGGAACTGTTCTGTAGCATGATTGTGGAGGTGGTTACATGACTCTACAATTTTCAAAACCCATAGAACAGTGTATCGTGAAGAATAAATTTCATGAAAGTACAGATAACCTTAAAAACACATAGAATTCACTTTGTCTATCCTTCACATGTACAGAGGGTGATCCTGAGGTCCAGGAAGGGAAAGATACTTTCCCAGGTCCCACAGCTACTTCAAAACAAAGCCAGAACTGGATACCAAACCTCAACATTATTAGGCTAGTGCTCTTTCTAACATTAAGTGGGATCTCTGTCATTTAGCCAATTTACCTCAAAAGTCTATGCCTGTAAGAAAAATTTGTTATGAAGATGGCACAATGGCAGTGATCATCTTGGTGATGACAATCCTTATTATATCTGTGTCTTGAGTCTCTCTGCTCCCAAGTCTCCTCAGTTTACCTTATATCAGTCTTGTGGGGATTCCCATACTTCTGCCTGTGTTGGATCCCCTGCTTCCTGTATCCTGTATCTTTTTCTTTGCTTTACTCCCTCAGTTTGGTAAAGTACACACTTCAGTTACTTCCTAGAAAAGGAAGCTTGAGATTGTGCATATCTAAAATTGTCTTTATTCTACTTGTCTCTTGATTGATAGTGCAGGTGGGTATAGAATTCTAGATGGGAAACAATTTTCCTTTAAATTTTTGAAGATATTACTCTAGTATTCTATCTTCCAGTGTTGCTGGAACAGTTCCAGTGAAGTGTGAAGCCATTCTGATTCTTGGGACTTGGTAATAGCTGTTGTTTTTTAATTCAACTTGTGGGTTCTTCTTGTCCCTATGGTTCTAAAATTTCACAGATACATTCCTTGGTTGGACCTATTTTTAACCCATTGCACTAGTTATACATGGTGGGCCCTTTCAACCTGGAAATTTGTTTTTTCAGTTTGAGAAATTTGTCTTGAATTATTTCATGGATGATTTGCTCCCCTCATTCTGGAATGCCTGTTATCAGATGTTAAATCCTCTGTACTATTCCTCCTTCATTCCTCTTTTCTTATTTTTTTATTCATTGCTTTGGCTTTTGGGTCTATTTTTTGGGAAATCACCCAGACTTTATTTCCCAGACCATCTGAGTTTTTCATTTATGCTATCATGTTTGTTTCTCAGATTTTAAAAGTTTATTTTTGTTTTCTTTCTTCTAAGGTAGCATCTTATTCTTTTTTCATAGGTGTAATATTATCTCTTATCCTTGAGAATGTCTTGACTATTTTCCAAGTTGCTTTTTTCTGTTTACTTTGATTCTTAGTTTGTGTGGGATTTTTATATTATTATTATTTGTTCTCTGTCTCCCATGTTATCAGTTTTCCTCAGCTGTCTAGTAATCTGTAGTAGATGTTATTGGTATCCTGTGGCTACCTCCAGCTGCTGTGGATGTTGGTTGTTAATGAATTAGAATTGTCCCTTTCTCTAAAACAGTGATTTCCAACCTTTTTTAATCTCATGGCACACTAAACTAATTACTAAAATTCTGCAGCACAATGGCCAATCTGACAAAAATAGGTATAATTTTGATTGATTTACAAAATAATAATAATAGTAATAGCAATTGCCTACTCCTTTTGCTCCAAAGTGACTTTTTTAAAAATCAGGTACCTATACTTATATGTAAGAATTTCTGGTACCAAGAATTAACCAATCAGACGCAACCTTATTATGTGACATGACCAATAAGATGCAACTCTATCATATGACCTATATATTTATGGTTCAGAGACAGGGCATTCACACCAGAGAGCTATTGTTGTGTTGGCTGTTGTCATTTTTTAAATTTGACAATCTAATGGGGAAAAGTTTAGTGCCCTTGACTGGTCAGGTGTTGCACACCAGTGTGCAGCACACTGGTTGAAAATCACTGCTCTAGAGAATTGACTTCAGCCAGAAGTTGCCTAGTCTGGGAGGTTATGGCCACTTCCCTGGCAGCCCACAGCCAATGATTAATATGTGGACAACACACAAAAAGCCCTCTTGCATTAAGGTGAGATCAGTTCTGTGACGCAGTTCACACTCCAGGGCTCTCTGTGGGATCAGACTGAGGCTAGACTCCAGCTGAGACCACAGCCTTGCTCTTAGCTCTTTCCACTGCTGATTTAGAGAAGTGAGACACGTGGTGGGGTAGGAAGGAGGGCTTCTCCTGAGAAACCACTCTCAACCAATCACCTGCTCCTGAATCTCCACCTCAGCCTCTGTTTATAGGGAACCTAAGACATCATCATTAGCTGTCGGCTCTTAATTAAGAGTAAAGTTTACGGAATGTCCTGAATATGGGAGTCAGACTTGTCAACTCAGAGATTCACTGTAGGTAGCTTTGGTGGTCATTTATTGGAAACACCCATGCCAGTTCCATAGTTCTTTCCTTTAGGGCTGGTCAGAGTACCAGGGAAGAGGGGTGACGTGTGGCTGCCAGTGACTTGGGAAGTGAGCAGAAAAGAAAGCTGAGGATCTCAGCCTGCAGTAAACAAATACTCACTTAATGGCCCTGTTCTTCACCTGGGACTTTGTTCTCAGCTGTGCCTGGTGTCCCCAGCCCAGAGACCCTCTGTTTTACCCCCTCCAGACTAAATCTCCAGCCCTCTGCCTGGTGGGAGAGGGCCCCGGCAGCATGAGGATGTGAGAGAGGAACTAGGACTTTAACTGCTTTCCAATCACCTTTCACCCAGTTTTCCTGATTTTTGGCTTGCTCCATTCCAGAGGTATCTAAGACTGCCAATTCCTTTTTTTTTTTCTTTCCAATTTTAGTATTTACCATGAAAGTAGGTCTGTTCTTAGCTTTCCCTGGGTTTCCATTTTCTTGTGACTGCTAAATCAATTACCATTTACCCATCTGTTTTCCAGCTCCCAAAATTCTTTTTGCTATTGTCTCTTTTGTTCCCTCTGACCTCATAAGTTTGTGTCTTTTTAAAAAATATCTACTTGTAATAGTTTTAGTGGGTTTCAGAAGGTAGAAAAAGTAGATGTGTGGGTTCAATACACCATCTTAACCCGGGCTGGGAGGGACCTCTGGTCGTATTAAGAAGATTTTCCCTCCTAGCAGCCCCCTCTTGGAGCCCCTTTGTATGACAGGCCAGTGAGAACTCCAGGTAAAGGAGCCAGAAGCCTGTGATGACACCTGTTTCTCTCGATGGAGGAGACTCTCCCCTACAGAGTTCAAGCTTCTTCCCCCAATCATGGCCTTCACCAGCTTCTGAGGGCATAAAGGCTGAGTCCAGATTATGATCAAGTAGGTTGGAAGGGCAGAAAACCAAGATAAACCAGGTAAGTCTGCCAAGAGGAGGTGCTGCATTAATGGGAGAAGCACAAGATACTGGGTCTCATCTTTTTTCTTTTTAAAAAAATATGTCCTTATTGATTTCAGAAAGAGAGGAAGGGAGAAGAAGAGGGAGAGACATCGATATGAGAGAAATATCCCTACCAGGGACCCTACCAGGGATCAAACCTGCAGCCCTGACTAGGATTCAAACTGGTGACCTTTCAGTGCATGGGACAATGTTCAACTAATTGAGCTACACCGGCAAGGGCAGGGGTTTCATCTTCCTAATGAGAGAGTTCATCCCTTCTAGCTCTGCTTCTGTGACTCTATGAGGCCAGAAGTCATTCCAGAAAGCCTGACTGTGTTCTTGCCCTCCCTCTTTACTGTCCCTTGCTTTAGGATGCGGTGATGGTGGCTGAGAGCTATTTGGGTAGATTGGATAGGTTGAAAAGAGGAAAGAAATAAACCACTATAATTCTTATTTCCTGGAATGGTTGTGGGCAAAAATATCATCCCACTTCACTTCCCCCTTCAATCTCAGACCTAAGAACCCAAAAAAGGGAAAAGGCAGTGACACAATTGGGTGGAAGAACCTAGGAGGGGCAGGAATTGTGGTGATGATAGTGGTAGAGGCTGTGTACCCGATAGCAGGAGGAGCTGAGTTAGGCAGCTCTCCTTGCTGCACAGATGTAACTTGAAAGTTCCCCAATGGAATAAAAGATTGGGAGAACCAAGATGGCAGGTAAACGCCGGTACTCACTGCCTCCCACCACCACATCAAAATTACAACTAATATACAGAACAAGATAGTAAAAACCTATTTGAAGAAATAATGACCTAAAGCTTCCCCAACCTGGTGAAAGAAATAGACTTACAAGTCCAGGAAGCACAGAGAATCCCAAATAAGAGAAACCCAAAGAGACCCACACCAATACACATAATTAAAATGCAAAGGGTTAAAGACAAAGAGAGAATCTTAAAAGCAGCAAGAGAAAAGCTACCTACAAGGGAGCACCCATACATCTTTCAGTTGGTTTCTCAACAGAAACTTTGCAGGCCAGAAGGGAGTGGCAAGAAATATTCAAAGCAATGAAAAGCAAGAACCTACAACCAAGATTACTCTACCCAGCAAAGCTATCATTTAGAATTGAAGGTCAGATAAAGAGCTTCCCAGATAAGTAAAAGCTAAAGGAGTTCATCACCACCAAGCCAAAATTACAGGAAATGTTGAAGGGTATTCTTTAAGAAAACAAAGATGACGAAGGAGAAGGAGAAGGAGAAGGAGAAGGAGAAGGAGAAGGAGAAGGAGAAGGAGAAGGAGAAGGAGAAGGAGAAGGAGAAGAAGAAGAAGAAGAAGAAGAAGAAGAAGAAGAAGAAGAAGAAACAATAAAATGGCAATAAATACATATCTATCAACAATTGAATCTAAAAATCAAAATAAACAAGAAATAAAATAAACTGATGAATAACAGAACCAGAGGCATAGAAACATGGAACAGACTGACGAATCTCAGAGGGAAGAGGGGTGGGGGCAGGAAGAGATTAACCAAAGATCTTACATGCATATATGCATTACCTATGGACACAGACAATAGGGTGGTGAAGGCCTGGGGCAGAGTGGGAACTGGGTGGAGGGGGGCAATGGGGGCAAAAAGGGGGTCATCTGTAATACTCTCAACAATACAGATTTTTTTTAAAAAAAGAAAGTTCAGCCCTAGCCGGTTTGGCTCAGTGGATAGAGCGTCGAACTGCAGAACAAAGGGTTCCCGGTTCAATTCCCGTCAAGGGCACTGAACCTCAGTTGCAGGCTCCTCCCTGACGAATTGTTGGTGGCTGGAGAAACAGAATGCTTGGCTTCTGCCTCAGATAGGAAACGCAGTTCAGTTCAAAGCTACTGTGCACATAGGAACCTACACTTCTCCCCGACTCATACTGTTTCATAGTCATGCCCACACATCCTGCATTGAGAAGCAATTCCATCACTCTAAGGGCAGGGTCACACCCCAGCTAGGAGTCCTCATGGGCTATGAGGAGGGGATGACTATTGGGAGGATTCTAGTAGGAGGAGACCCAGCAGGAGACTCTTTGGAAATCTTCTATGAAGGGGTTCAGGGAACATAGGAACACTCCTCAGTCTCTTACAGAAATGTGAGACTCTTCTGCTGACCCAGTCCAAGGGGTCAAAGCATTGAATAGCCAGCCCTTGAAAGGATTATTCAGATCTCTAGATAATTAAGCAGTCAAATGATTGGCCAATACAAAGGATGTTTTTCTGAGATAGTGCCCACCACTCAACATTAGAAAGGCCCCACTAGGTAGGGAGGACAAGTAGAGGAGTTGGGCTACAGACAACCTTTGATTTCTAGCTTTTGCATGAAAGACTGACTTTTGCCTTTATCGGTCAAATAGTCATTCAAAAACCTTTTATTGAGCCCTGGCCGGTATGATTCAGTTGGTTGGAGCATCATCCCATACACCAAAAAGTGGCAGGTTTGATTCCAGGTCAGGGCATATAGTCAAGTTGTGGGTTTGATCCCCAGTTGGGGTGCACGTGGGAGGCAACCGATCTATGCTACATTTCTCATATCAATGTTTCTCTCTCTCTCTCTCTCTCTCTCTCTCTCTCTCTCTCTCTCTCTCACCAATAAAAACAAAAACCTGTATTGAGCACCACATCCAAGATGAATAAACTCAGCCTCTGCTCCCACTACAGTTACCATCAGAAAGCTGCTATTCCAAAATTAGTCATAGACATTTCATTTAAAATTAGATATCATTTCTTTCCCAGAAGATAAGGAGTCTTAAAGGACTTCTGATCATGTGGGTAGGGGCGGAGTTTTCTAAGAAATGGATTGTGGATAACGAAAATGCTTTAAAGGAAGTATAATACAGGGAGAAGATGAGAGAAAATTGGGGGAGGGAAGATAGAGAGAAAGAGGGACATCCTCTGAAGGCCTAAACAGTGAAGTCTTTCCCTCCTACTCCCACCCCCATTATGTGGAACAAGGGAACATGTTAGCTGAGAAAGCAACTACTTCAGGTTCCTGGATGCCTGCTGTTTTGAGGTACCCACCTAAACTGCCATTAATAAACCCACATCCCACACCCCCTATGCATTTTGCCTAGAGAGTGGGGGTTTGGGAGTGGTGAGGGGGGAGTAAAACCTTCTGAATCACTAGGCAAATAGGATCATGGACTAGCAAGTGAACCTCCAGCTGGAGATACCAGTAGACCAAAAACGCTGACTTCTATCCCAAGGGGGATAAGGAACAACCCACTATTGAGGACAGAAGGGCAGGATCCTGTCATATGTATTATGGAAACTGTGAGGACAGGTTTCACCTGTCCAGTCCCCAGGGGAGACTTTCTCTCTGAATCAATGGGCAATTGGGCTAGCAGCTAGCTAGCTGATGCCTCAACAAAATTTTCATAAGATGGGCTGCCCTGAAAATAGCAACTGAACACAGACCCACTCCTTACATCCTTGCATTCTCTCTCCCTCTCTTTTTCTCTCTCTCTGCCCTGATTTTCACAAGGACAAAGGACATGAAGCTGGAGCCACTCCACCCGTTCATCTACAGCCTGTTTGGACTAGTGAATTTCTAGCCAAGCTTTCTAAGCAAACAAAACAGGTTTCAAAACACTGGTCAGGGGAAGGAAGCCACCAGTAGGGAGGAGAAAGAAAAGGAAGCTCAGCCTTTCTCTCCTCTGTGGAGCCTCCTTCACCCACCAGTGAACATCACCTCTCCCAGTAACCATTGCATTACCACTGTGCATTAACAACCTGCGCGGTCTCGAGGAAACATTGTTCTTACTATTGAAGGGCTCATGTTCTGGTTGGGAAGGAAAACATTCAAATGTGTAGGAGCCCTAAAAGTGCATGGTGCTGAGAGAAAAGTTGGTACAAGGCACAGGTGAGGATTCCAAAAGAAAGTCTGTCAACAAGGTGGGAATGGGAAGGAAGACTTCATTTAAAAAGTGAGTTTTGAGTGTTCCAAGATAAATGGTGCTTTCATGTTAAAGAGAACAGCAAGAACACAGGCACTAAGGGTGAACATCATGGCACTGCTCTGGAAATGGCTGGAAAATCAGAGTTCAAGTGCCAAGCGGGTCAGGAAAAGGGAAAAGGACAGAAACATGGGAACATGTGCATATCATGTAAGTTGATTTGACTTCAGCAATAGCCCAAGAGCAGTGGTCGGCAAACTCATTAGTCAACAGAGCCAAATATCAACAGTACGATTGAAATTTCTTTTGAGAGCCAAATTTTTTAAACTTAAACTTCTTCTAACGCCACTTCTTCAAAATAGACTCTCCCAGGCCGTGGTATTTTGTGGAAGAGCCACACTCAAGGGGCCAAAGAGCCGCATGTGGCTCGCGAGCCGTGGTTTGCCGACCACTGCCCTAGAGAGAGAAGAGGAGGCCTGGTTTAGACAGAGTGAGAAGTGCCAGTAAATCAGAGTTGAGAAGGCCCTCCTGCTCCAAACGAGACCTAGGATGGGAGGGAGAAGGGAAAAGGATCCTGAGGTTCTTGGCTTGAGTGGCAGGGGGGATAGGTGTTGACAGGCAACTTTAGAGGAAGAATGCATCTCCCACATCTTCCCTTTTGCCATACTCTACCTAGCACATGCCTTCATCCATCTTTCACTTTGGGGACTGTGACAAGTGGGTAACTTCTTGATATTTGTCTTTACTTCCCCCTTGCTTTGGAGGTTTATGGTTTGCCAAAGCAGAAGGAACTTGCCTGCAGGCCCTTTCCGTGATGACTTTTGCTTCCCAACATTAAGTCACTGAGCTGTTTATGGTTTATGTGAGAGGCCTGGAAGGTAGGGGAAGGAAGGAGAACCGTAAGGCGCACAAGGAGACTAAGGAAAAGAGAGACAATCGTTTGGGAAGCCCTGAGCTGCAGAGCCTACACTCTCAGCTGAGGAGCCTCAGAGGGAATAGCTGTAAGCCTGCAGGAGGATCCCAGAATCACCAAAGACTTTTTTTAGCCCAAGACTGACAGAGTCCAGGGTTTGGAAACAGGAGGGTGCCTCCGCAGAATACACTGTCTCCCAGAGATACTTCCCCAGACCCTCAGAGCTGCGTTAGCTAGAACCTAGGCCTTAGAATTAGACAAGGGCTGAGCCAAGGTCAGTTTCTTGACTGCCCTGCGGAATGGGAGCTGGGGCTGAGGGGACTAGGTCAATGCAAATAACAAAGGAATGCGCTCTTTCCTGCATACTTTCCACTATCTGGGCAGATCCTGGATCTCATTCATCACTGAGGTGCCAGCACTCAGCCGCGAGGACCTGCTGCAGGAGAGACAGATGGAGGAAGGGGGCGGTGAGCACGTTATTTCCATCAAACTAATGGGAACACCTGTGCCCTGGGGGCTGGCAGACTGGATGCTAGGAAGCAGATGGCGTTCCATGGTTTCACTTTTAAAAATGCTTATAGGACATGCAAAAGTACTCAAGATTAAGCGAGAGGATCTATTCGCGGCAGCTCCGCCCGTGGGATTTCCCCAGCAGGCGAGATAGGACCAGGACCAGCCAAGCAGCACAGCGCCTGCGCACTGCAGACCCAGAGGCCCAGGAGTCCTCAGCGAGGTGGGCGGGGGATGCCGGGGCATCCGGGTCCCTCACCCCGCCCCGCTGCTTGAATGAGAGGCGCGGCGCCCGCCCCACCCCCGCCGGGCCCGCCCCTCGCCCGGGCCGCCCCGCGCAGTCTGCCGCCGCCACCTCAGCCGCGCTAGGTCCGGCCCGACGCTCTCCACCCACAGCCTGCCGCTCGGCTCTGACGGTCCCGCACGCCCGCCGCTGCCTCCGCCGGCGCTCCCGAGTGAGTGACCCGGCGAGGGCCGGGCGCCGAGGCCCGTCGCCCCGGGGCTGGGGCTTAGGGGACCGGGCGGGTCCGGGTTCGGGATGCTGAGGGGACCGCGGGCCCGCGCCCCTGCGCCAGCCTCCCACACACTCACTCCGTCCGCTCCGGAGGGGGGGGGCGGGGAGGAGCGGGATCGCGGCCCGGCGGGGCGGGACGCGGGGGAGGGTCCGCCCGGGGTCGGCGGCTGAGTCCGGCACAAAGGGCTGCGCGGGCTGTCACCGGGAGGTCACCGAGGGGAGGGTTCGTGACGCCCCGCACGCTCCCCATGCCTGTGCCCGGCTCGGGCCCCCGGGAGTGGGAGGAGGCTGGGATGTGCAGGAAGGCGAGGATGGCGAGAAGGGCTGCCTCCGTGCTGGCTGTGGGGACGCGCCTGGGGGAGCGCGGCGTGGCAGTGTTTTCCTGGTCCCCAGCTGCTCCTCCCCTTTCTTTGTGGCGTTTGTCTCGTGGTCGTTTGTCACTGTGGACAGCTATGGTCTGAGGGGCGAGCGCTCGCCTCGGCTTTCCCAGTTCAAGTCAGGTGGCGGCCTCCCGTCTGTGGGTGGGGAGCGCGAGTGCTGCCACACGCCCGAGAATGAAGGACCCTTCTTTGTTTGCAGAAACCTAATGGTGTGTGTGTGTGTGTGTGTGTGTGTGTGTGTGTCTCCTATGAAATGAATCAGAGATCATTAAAAAGGATCTGAGGGGGAAAAAGACTTACTACTTCATCAGACTTTTACCCAATTCTGTCTCTGATGTTCTCTCAAACAGTATTTCGTTTGTTTCTTACTGTAAAAACCCGGTGGGTTTCGTTACAGTAATTGAAAATGTATGTCTCTATTCTCATGGATCTATACTAGTGTATCTAGAGAACACTTCTGTTCGGAGGGTTTAGTTATATGGCACAAGACTCATACGTTTGTGCACGGGAATACTCCGGTCCATATAGGTTTAGTTCGTTGACACTGTATCCCTATACTCACATACATGGATGGGGAAGTACTCCAGTGTATCTAGGACCCTGTTTTCTCCGCTCCTCGGTGCAGGAAGATTTTGTTTCCTCCTGCCCTGTATTAATGAGAAGGTGGCCCAGCAGGTTCTGTCCACCTTGCTTTTGTTCTTAGTGCTTTGGCACCGGGTTTTATTGCATATTATTACCCTGGCATGTGCCCTTGCTTTGATCTGAATTTTCTTGTGTTCTGTTGTCCGGTTGTGCAGCCCAGCTCAATGGCTCCTCTTACCGGACTACTGGGAGACAGAACACCTTTTATCATTGTCCTCGTCCCCGGAGAGAGAAGGAAACTGCAGGTTCCCACAGACTTTCCCTTGGTCAGTAAGACGAACTGCCTGACTTTGTCGTCTTTCCTAAAGTTAGAAGACCACAAGTTACAGGTTGATGTGGGCCATTTAAAAAGAAGCAATTCTAATAGCACCAGCTATTCCTTGCCATTTCCTTTGGACTTTTTTCTCTTTTTAAGCCAGGTTTTATAAGCTTTAGTAGAAGATAGTTGATTGCATTAGTTTTTAAAATATTTTTTTATAATTAAATTTTACCCTTATAATTTTGCAAAGTGATGGGAAATTAGTTAAAGTTGGTTGTAAGAAACACACCTCCAAAATATATTTTTATCATGATCTTTGATTCAAAATAGTGGTGGTAAAAATATTTAGAAGGGCTTACTGGATGATATGAGTAATTGAATTGGTTCAGTTTTAAGATTCTCTTGAAGATTCTTTTTTAATCACGTGTATTTTAATTTGTGGTAGTTTTCAGTACAAAATAAAATGTAAACTAAGCAATCTTCCACAGCATTGTTTATTCCCTCTATTAAAAACATTTGCTTTTAATTTGAAGGGGAAGTTTTCCATCAGTTGCATTGGGATCCATTATTCTTGGTAAAATTCTTACCTTATGTTAGCATGGTCAAATTCTTTTTTTGTAATTGTTAACATTAGTAAAAGTTGACTTTTCAATTTGGAAAAGTTTTGGTTTTATGAAATAAAATTTTAATATCAATGAATTTTACTCAAAATAAGTTAACTTAAAAACAAGGGCTTCATTAATTTCCTTAACTAGTATCACTAATATTGAAGCAACTCCAATAATTTTATAAACTGCCCACATTCAGTTTTTTATTTTTTTTCAGGAATCCCCTTAAAACAAACTATAAGGGGAAGTCCTAGATAAACAAAGTAGTATAACCGGAATTGTCACTGAAATAGGCTTGCATAGTACCACAATATTGTGGAACTTTAATTTTGCAAGAGTGACTTAGCTATTGTTTGAATCAACAAAGGAACCTAAAAACATCCTGGTCTTGTTCAGCATTCTGTTAACTAAATCTTTACCAACCCATTGTTTAGCATTTCCTATAGTATGATGATTTAAAAAATAATTCTAAAGTAATTTCTGTATCATTTCTGTATTATGTTAAATGCTGTTTTAGTAGTAAATATATTCTTTATATTCATTAGAAATATCAACATTGTTATGTCAGTGATGGTAATAGCAGGTATGGTGACAGTTACCCAAAACTGGGTACATTATCCCCCCAACAATGTCTGATAATAAAAAGTAGAATATTTTTTCTGTTGAGCATTTTCTATCAATATTTGTTTTCTGTTCAAATGGCAATTTATTCTAAAATCAGTAACAAAGTAACATTATAATGTATTGGCTTAAACTATAAGAAATTACCACTTTTTTTAGATTGGGGAGTAGTAAAAAATAAGCAATTTTATATGGTTCAACCACTTTCAACTCTCAGCAATTCCTTCTGGTATTTACCTTTATTTCTATTTCATTTTTAATGTTTAAATTGCTATTTCTTTATTTTTCACCTTTGGATATTTGGATATTATCTATTTTAGAAGTCTTTCCACCCCCTATTCATACTTAAGCTTTACAGTTCCCAGTTAAGTCAGTTTTCAGTATTTATATGACTGTGACAATGTACCTGTTATTCACAGATGAGCTAGGTAGGGTCTAATATTACATTTTCTTTCTTGAACAACTTTTGTTTCTTCTGAATTAAATAATTACCTCTTTTGTTTGTTTTTCATTTGCTTAGTTTTCTGTATATAGTTACTAATTCATCCTCAAATTCTATGACAGAACTAATAGTCTTTCAATATTTTCAAATAATCTGTTTCATTCTTTTTTCTAGCTGTCATCTAAGACTTTCCTTTGTTATCATTTTGGGAATTCCCTTTGCCTTCTTCCTGTGTTAGATCCTTTATTCCTGAATCCTGTGTCTCCTTCATTCTTTAGTAGCTTCCTGAGAAAGGGCACATACAAACTCTGAAATTCCTTCCTAAATTCAGCAGTTGCATGTCTGGAAATGTCATTTTACCCTCACACTTGAATAGTGGTTTAACTGGATATTGAATTCTAGATGGAAAATTAGTGTCCCTCTTTTGAAAGCATTGTTCCATTAGCTTCCAGTATTGCTCTTTTTTTAAAATCCTCACCTGAGGATATTTTTTCATTGATTTTTAGAGAGAGTGGAAGAGAGAGGGAAAGACAGAGAAATGTCGATGTGAGAGAAACACATTGATTGGTTGCCTCCTGCATGGCTGACCAGGGCGGGGGCCGGGGAGGAGCCTGCAACCCAGGTATGTGCCCTTGACCAGAATCAAACCTGGGACCCTTAAGTGCCTACACTCTATCCACTGAACAAAACCAGCTAGGGCTAGTATTGTTCTTGAGAAGTCCAATGCCATTCTAATCCCCATTTCCTTTTTCCTCTCACTCTGAAAGATTTTAAAATCTTTTGTTTATCCCTGGTGTTTCTGATATTTCATGATGTTTCTTAAAACATTTTTCTTTTTTTTTGCCATGGGGCAGATAACATTTTTCCCAAATGACTATATGGTATATATGTCCATGTACACACATACACATGTCCCATCTCATCCAATATGCTATTCTTTATGGTGTTGACATGCCTCCATCAAAAGGTAGGGTCTTTGTTTCCTCTCCTTGAACCTGTGCAGACATAAATGCTCTCCAGAATGTTAGGTCTTAAGACAAAATCATAATTTAAGAGCACAGCAAAATGATCAAGAGCATGCACCTTGTTTGTGTGTGTAGGAGGTAGGGGGTATCTTTTTATTTCTTTTAAATGGAATCATCACTGAAAATGTCAGCATCAGAGAAAATTTCTTCAAGCAGTGAAATGCAGTCACCTTTGGAATCAACACAAAGACTACCAGGTACATTTTTAAAAATCTACCGTAGGGCGTGGCAAAACCATTCATGACCAAAAAAGAAACACTCTTTAAGCTTCACGATTAAATATGTCGTGACTAAATATGACATGTATTATTTGCAAAAATTTCTGTGATGAGAAGATAGACAAATGGAGCTATGTAGACCACGGCTTGATTGGACATTGTCAGTGACTTTGTGTTTATCTCATAGATTTTTTTAAAAATTTTTTATTGATTAAGGTATTACATATGTGTCCTTATTCCCCCATTACTCCCTTCCATCCTCCCCCCCCCCCCCCACTCATGCCCTCAACCCCTTGTTGTCTGTGTCCATTGGTTAGGCTTATATGCATGCACTCATACAACTTAACAATAGGAAGATAACCCAATCAAAAAAATGGGCAACGAACCTAAATAGATACTTTTCAAAAGATTTTTTTTTTAACCCATCAATTTTTTCCCCATTTACGGCTCCTTCTCCCTCATCTAGCTTTTCCATGAGTGGCTGAATATTACTGGAGAACTTCAGAGTCATGATTAAAAATCTGAAGTGGGCTCTCAGCACTGCCTAGGAAAAAGCTACAAGATTCCTAATAAGACGTTTTTGCCTATGACTATTTAATAATTTCTCCCCACTCTTGAAACCCATGCACAGCCCACCCCTTTCCATACTGATAAGCAGGCCTCATACTTCAGTGAGGGTTTAGAAGTTATCAGACAGATACCCTTCATCTTTTCATCAGTAAATCTAGAAATTTACCTTCCTTAAGACTCATGTTTTCTGTTTCTATCAGAGGCTAACTCCCCTCCAACTGTATTCCCTCATAGCTACTCAAGGACTTGACTCCTGTATTTGTGCCCTCTCTAGCATTAGCAACTTCCCAGGGTACCATTCATAGCAACATACTCACATGCTCTGCTATTGCCCATCTTTGAAAACAGAAGAAAAAATTACAACAAACAACTTTTCTCTGACCTCCCATTCATCTCCTTCTGTTTACTTTCATGGTTATATGTCTCAAAAGAGAAGTCTATATTTCCTCCCTACCTCCTGTATAATACATAGCACTCTCTGAAAATCTGTTGTTCGCTGATTTCTTTTTTTTTTTTTTTTTTTTGCCTCTTACTCCCATTGGAAGGTCAGCTTCAGGAAAGCAAGGATCTTATCTGTTCCCACTATGTCCCCTAGAACAGCAACTGGCACAAGTACCTATTCAATTATATTGGCAAAAAAAGCACAACTGACATTTTTAATCTGGTAGAATGAATAGCTCTTTCCTTTTAAGTTTTTCTAACAAAGTCAAGTTTTTTAAAAATATATTTTTATTGATTTCAGAGAGGAAGGGAGAGGGAGAGAGAGATAGAAACATCAATGATAAGAGGGAATCATTGACTGGCTGCCTCTTGCACGTTGGATCGAGCCCGCAACCCAGGCATGTGCCCTTGACCAGAATCGAACCTGGGACCCTTCAGTCCGTAGGCTGATGCTCTATCCACTGAGCCAAACTGGCTAGGGCAAGTTTTTTTATTATTTTATTTTCTGATTTTACTTTTTAGCAAGTTTTATTTTTTAATTATTCACCACTTTTTGCTACACTTAGAGTGAAAAATTATGAAGATTATATTAATGATTGAATTTTTCCCTACATTACATTACATTTAATTCTTTCATAAACATAATTTCATTGGCAGTCTTGCACCTGGATTCTGAAATTAGACTGGTTGGAGTTGAATTTTATTTTATTTATTTATTTTATTTTTTGAAAAATTTTTAATTATTTTATTGATTAAGGTATCATATATTTGTCATCAACGCCCCCCCCCCATTCCCAAACCCCCCCACACGCATGCCCCCATCCCCCTGTTGTCCATGATCACTGGTTAGGCTCATATGCAAGCACACAAGTTCTTTGGTTGATCTATCTCCCTTGTCCCCACCCTCCCCTACCTTCCCTCTGAGGTCTGACAGTCTGATCAATGCTGTTCTTGTTCTTCAGTCTATGTTGATCATCTTTTCCCCTAGATGAGTGAGCTCATGTGATACTAGGAATACACTTATAGGAACCGAAAATGAGACAAGCAATAATGGTTATGCTGAGAGGCAAATGAATCAGTCTATAGTGAGTTTCTTTCTGGGCCAACAGTTCTTTTGAGTCCCGATTTCTGTGTCCAACAGTTGTTTATATGTACATAACAGCAATGATATTTCAGTTCTGGATGGTGGACAAATGGTGGTAATGCAAGTCCGACCCTCTCTGGTTTGTTCCTGGGCAATCTGCAGTGACGCACATCTGCTGACTGCTAGTATGGCAAGGCATGGTCAGCGTCTTCCATCTCTGGACTGTTTCTCTTCTGACTTCATGGCTGGAGCCCTCCTGTCAATTCCTCTCTGTTGCAGGAATCCACATGGTCTCGGAGTTGTTTTCTGAAAATATACAAACATATTCTCGACCAAAAGTTAATAAAGGAATATTTTCTATAAATTTGACTTGCGATCCTTTTTCATTTTTTTGCCCAAACGATTTTCCTTTGGCTTGTTTTGACACCATGTATGTTTTACCTGGGTGACTTGCTGTTAGCATTACAAATGAAAGTTAATTTTCTAAAGTAAAAATTTTCTAGATGTAATTTATTTACAGGATATTTTTCCTTACATGATATTCTTCTATGCCCCCTTTTTTGGGAGGCTTTTGAAAATTTTATGCTGTAATCTTGATAGCTTTTAAATTTTACTTTTTTGCACTAAAATGTGACTGCTTTAGGTTCATTATATGTTATGCAATTTTACCATGAGATGAACTACCAATAAAAATTTTAGTTAACACTTTAGGAACAGCTTTTTTGTCCAGTACAATTGATTTTTCTAGAGTATTTGCTTATTTTGATTGGCCAATTTAAATTAGTCTGAAAACTTGACTACTATTTTACTGTCAAATTTAATACTCTAACAACCATCTTGTTTTACCCTGTAATTATTAGTGGAGAGGATTATTTGCCTTCTTGAGTAGGCCCTGAGCATTCCTGGTGCTAGGCTGGATTTAGGTATCATAGACCCCAGTTCCCTGGATCATGGGTGCAAGACATCTCCATCAAGTCTTGTTGCAGTGAGAGGGCATCTGCTGTCGGCCAAGTCTCTGTTACCTGGGTCCCAATTTGAGCTGGGCATGTGAAGCTGAGCAGCCATGGGGGCAGGAGATCTCCTTCAGCAGGGGTGAGGGTTCAGGCCCCTGCAAACTTGGGGGGGGTGAAGGTCTGTGCCCCACCTCTGTTGACCCCCAAGTTCTCTCCTGATGGCCCCTATGTGACTGTGACTGTCTTAGGTTGTTCCTTCCCTGAGGAATCTTGCCCGTCTCTAGCTAACCAGCCATCCTCCGGGGCCAAGCAGGGTGATGTGAGGTTTAGTTCTGTCTCCTTGGTCGCCTATGCCCCCATGGCCTCCACGCCCAGCACCTGCCTTGGGATCCCCTCGCCTGCTGGCAGGGTCCCAGCACTGATCACATATCTTGTGGAACCCAGGTGGAGTTGAATTTTAGCTCTTTCACTTTTTGCCATGTGACCTTGGTAGGTTTCCTCACCTCTCTGTTTCCTCATCTGCAAGATGGAAGCAAGAGTAGTAGTACTCACTGCATATGTTTGTTATGTGGATCAAATAAGATAACATGTAAAATGCTAAACTCAGTACTTGATGTGGGTGTAAATCTAATATGAAAAATAATTCTAGTTATTTGTATAGCCTTCTTCAATTTATAATATTTGATCTGACTTATTCACTGTAATATTTTTGTCCAGAGTACTTATATCTTCTAGGGCAGTGGTCAGTAAACTCATTAGTCAACAGAGCCAAATATCAACAGTACAACGATTGAAATTTCTTTTGCGAGCCAAAATATTTAAACTTAAACTTCTTCTAACGCCTCTTCTTCAAAATAGATTCTCCCAGGCCGTGGTATTTTGTGGAAGAGCCACACTCAAGGGGCCAAAGAGCTGCATGTGGCTTGCGAGCTGCAGTTTGCTGACCACGGTTCTAGAGTATGTTGGCTTTAAATGTGATTCCGCTGTTTTAGTTTTATGTGGTTTTTTTCCCTCTCTATTACTCAGATTATCCCAGGTGATAGATGGGTAAAATGATCTACAGTTGACACATGAGCACCATGTAGCACTTCCCAGCAGTTTGATCATTTGATTAATCATTTTGATCACTTGATATAATATTATTTCAAGCCAAGCCCTGTTCTTTATTTGGCTTGCCTAGGAATGAGGTTCCTTCTTCATGTTATTCCACATTAAGTTTTCTTATTTCTAGAACTGCAATACATCATCAACAGATTTTTTTTTTAAGTAGCTGTAAGACACTGTTGTTTTCACTTACTAGTTAGCTGGGAAGATAAATATCTGTAGCAATACAAAATCCACTATGAGGGCCACATGAGGGATAAAGACAGGCTCTGTAGAAGTTCAAAGTAGGAAAAGTCATGTCCTGCCAACCTTAAGGAATTCTTACAACTTTTCTGCTTGTTAAAAGGTTTGTTTTAGCCTATTCCCATATTATTTGTTTTGATTTTTATTTTGAAAGCTTGCTTAATAATCATGGGAATAGTTCAGATTTTAAGGCTGATAACACACAAGCTAAAACCTAGAGCAGTTTTTAATTTTAGAAATTGTTTCTTGACATAATTAACTTAGCAGTTACTTTGCCTCTTTCTTTTCTTTTAAAATATATTTTATTGATTTTTTTACAGAGTGGAAGGGAGAGAGATAGAGAGTTAGAAACATCAATCAGCCTGCCTCCTGCACACCCCCCACTGGGGATGTGCCCACAACCAAGTGCTCTTGACTGGAATCGAACCCGGGACCCCCCAGTTCGCAGGCCAACGCTCTATCCACTGAGCCAAACCAGTTAGGGCCTCTTTCTTTTCTTATCTAGGAAAGCAGTGGGGACTCCTCCAATTATCTGAGCATTTTTGACATCGGAGTGTGGTGTTAGATAAATTTAGGGTTCAAAAAGAATGCCAGATGGTTTAAAGGAATTGTGAGCACTCCAACTAGTGCAGTCCATTGAAAGCCAGCTGGCTAAGCCTCATCTGCTCTGGAGGTAGGAACCAGACACTTTGTTCCATGCCAGCTGGCCCAGGAGTAGCTGGCCAGTGGCCTTATTTTGGTTGGCCATTCCTGGGAAAGCCAGCCTGGGGCCCTCCATCTGCCCTAAGAATCATCTGAAAGTTGCTCTGTGCTTCCATGATGCTCTAGACTAAGTTGTAGCAAGCCTGAGTGACCAGGAAAGGAAGCCACTTTTTACATAGCATTACAAGTGAACTTCACATTAAGTTGTGAACTTGCTCTGGAAAAGTATAATGCACTTGAGTTTTTATGGATTCAATACTGTTAGGTGTATTAGAGTTGCTATGGTTAAAGTATCTATAGTGAATATTTTCATATTGTAAATAACTTACAGTTGACCTGCTTTCAGAGTTCCTGTTTTCATTTATTGATTTTTTTAAAGTGAAGTTTGCCTGTTCTTCATTGTCTTCTTCTTCAAAGTTTTGATCATTTAGATTAGTAATTTTCATCTGTCATAAAGCTTGCTCCTATATAAACCATGGCTTTCTTCTGTAGAAGGTTATGTGTGTCTTAAAATCAGTATCTCATTTTGTCTGTTATTTATGTTTTCCTAACTACACAGCTGTTTGTATCAGATACAGTTCTTCCTTTAGGAAACTTATGTCATAATAATTTAATTGAGAACAAAGTGCAAGTATGGCACTGCAGGTATGAGCATTCAGTTCATTTGAAGACAGTGTTTATTGAATTCTCAAAATTAATAACTTCACAATAGTCTATCAGTATGCTTTAGGTTAACTTTAAAATTTTTCTCCCAACTTTGGAGACTGAATGATGCTGCATTACTTGATATTTCTTAAGTTCATCCCAGTGGTTGGCAAACTCATTAGTCAACAGAGCCAAATATCAACAGTACAATGATTGAAATTTCTTTTGAGAGCCAAATTTTTTAAACTTAAACTTCTTCTAATGCCACTTCTTCAAAATAGACTCTCACAGGCCATGGTATTTTGTGGAAGAGCCACACTCAAGGGGCCAAAGAGCCGCATGTGGCTCGCGAGCCGCAGTTTGCCAACCACGGATCTAGGCAAACCAAAAAATTTATGAACTACCTGTATCTCCTATTGTTCTTAACCAACTCTAAGCATGAAATATTATGCTCAGTGCTCTAAACTTGAAATAGAATCTAGATATCATATCCAAATAGGCTCTTCATCTTGGACTGAAAGAGTTCGACAAATAATGAAACACCAAAGTATGAGCTAATTTAGTTTATGGGAAATGGGTGGGAAGGGAAGTCAAAGGTGTAGGCTTCCGTTCTTTTCCTTTAGCGCAAAAGAAATTGCAAAACTTTTCAAAAATATGTTGAACATCTCATGCTTGGCTGTAATTAAATGAAAGTTTTTGCTTAAACTTATTGTCCCTGAAACAAGCGTTAAGGCATTTTTGTGATAGTAAGAGATATTTTGAAAATCATAATATATCAATAGCCATGGGCAATATTATACCCAGAAAGTCATATTTCACCTCAGGTAACCTATGCCAAAAAATATTTTATGCTAATACTTTACATGTATTGCTTTTTACTCCTTTACAGCAGCAACCCTCAAAGAGTTGTTTATGGGTGATAAAACAGAAGGTCAGAGAAGTAACCTGTTCAGGTTCACAAGGTCAGAGGCAAGGTTTAAAACCCAAGCCTTCAGTCCTAGCTGGTTTGGCTCAGTAGATAGAGCGTTGGCCTGTGGCCTGAAGGGTCCCGGGTTTATTCCAGGAAAGGGCACATGCCCGGTTGCAGGCTCGTTCCTCAGTAGGGGGTGAGCAGGAGGTAGCCAGTCAATGATTCTCATCATTGATGTTTCCATCTCTCTCCCTCTCCCTTCTTCTCTGAAATAAATAAAAATGTATTTTAAAAAACAAAACAAAAAACCAAGCCTTCATCCTTTAGCCCACCACATAGCACAGTTGATGTTATCAGTTTTCACAATAATATATCTCTTAATTATTTAGATACTATCCTGCACTGGCACTTTTGGAAGACCATTGATAAAGGAAATTCAGAAACCTTTGCAGAAAATAGCTGGAGAATAATGAGACATTTGGGGAGCATCTATATTCTGATGCTCTTAAAGTAATTAATCATTGCAAAACTACTGCAATAAATAAAGATGAAGAAAATAAAAATGACTTGTTAGACTTAGAATGGGACAAAGGAGCTGTATAGTTTCCTAAGGTTGCCATGACAAATTGCCACAAAATTGATGGCCTAAAACAGAAATTCATTCTCTCACAGTTCTGGAGGCCAGAAGTCTGAAATCAAAGTGTTAGCAGGGCTGCTATACTTCCTCCCCAAACTAGGAGAGAGTGGTTCTTCCAGCTTTTGGTGGTTCCACATGTTCCTGGGATGTAGCTACATAACTCCAGTCTCTGCTTTTGTCTTCACATAGCCTTCTCCTCTTTCTCTCTCTCTAATAAAGACACTGTCCTTGCATTTAGGGTCCACTGGATAACCCAAAATGATTTCGTCTCCAGACCCTACATTTAATTACATCTTCAAAAACCCTTTTTCCAAATAAAGTTACATTCACAGGTTTCTGGGCATGAACTTTTTTTTTTTTTTTTGAGGTCTTTGTTGGGCGGGGTGCGGGGGGAAGGAGAGGTTACCATTCAACCCACTGTAGTGATAAGCACTTCCTTAGTGATTTTCATTTTGACTGCTGCATCACACAGAATCCCATATTAGACACGTATTCAGTAGACCAGGATACAAGATGGGGAAAGGTATTGAAAGTATAGAAGGACTGAAATTCAGAGGAAGGTTAGGGGAGTCAAGGAAGGCTTCATAGAGGCTGTATTGCTTGTGAGAGATCTTGAAGGATTGATAGACTTTTTATCAGATGGTTGGGGTAGCCTGGAATATGCAGATAGTAGTAGTTGCAGAGATAAGGAGCCTTCTTCATTTGACTAAAGTGTGGTACTTCAAGAAACAGTGGAGAATAGAGTTTAATAGCCTAAGCCAGTTCCTAGGAGGCCTTTAATGTTAGTAGATAAATTTGTACTTTGTTTAGAGTTGCTTATCCAGAGCACTGTATTACAGGCCTTCATCCTATCTAATAATAGAGTAACATGTAAATTACCATCACTCCGCTACGCCCACGATTGGGCGGCGGGAGGCTGGGTGGCGGGACTCGGGGTGGCCTATCCGGCCATTGAGAGGCACGGATCCGCTGCCACTGAGGGGGACTACCTTGCTGTTGAGAGGCGCAAGGGGCAGGACTCCCGCCCCCTGTGCCTCTTAATGGCCAGATCCGGGCCACTGAGGGGGCCTGCCGCGGACACCCAGCTGCGCCTCTCAACAGCAGGGTAGCCAGGTGTTCGCCGGCAGCCCCCCTCAGCAGCCATTGAGAGGCGCAGGGGGCGGGACTCCCGCCCCCTGCGCCTCTCAACAGCAGGGTAGCCACCCTCAGCGGCCGCGGACCATCAAAAGCATGGGAGCTGGGTGCCTGTCTGCTCCGGCACCAGGCCTTTCAGAAGCCTCCCGAGCCGGAGGCTTCTGAAAGGCCTGGTGCACCAGCGGACAGGCACCGCGAAAAGCGAAAGCGTGTAGGGGAGCCTACACGTGCATGATTCAATCATGCACTGGGCCTCTAGTAGCTATTATAAAACCCTTTGAAAAATAATGTAGTTGTTTTTTTTCTATAGAAAGATTTTCAGGTTAAGAACCACTGCTCCATTAGAAATAAAATGTTGCTTTATGCTTTGAAAGATGTCTCTGGAAGATTATTGGTTTTCTGTTTGATTTACTTTACTTGGAAGATAATTTGAAAATGGAGCTTCAAAGAGTCTCAGTCAACACTAACTGTGGAATACGTTATAAATTTTGCATACTAAAAGTTAAAATACTCTCAGGAGGGATGTGAAGTAGGTTCTGTGTTCATAGAAAATTGATAAAATTATTACACAAAAAGAAAAACAGCATTCATTTCAAAATGCAGCTATGAATTCTTTTCTTTGTCTCAGTTTTCTCTATTTCACTTCACTACCACCATCCATTTAGAACTCCAGAATTATATCAAGTCATGGCACAGTTCTAAAGGGAGAAAAGAGCTGCATTTCTAAAAGTTTTTTTATATATTATTTTAAACTGCTTGTTTTTTCAGTGGAATAAAACTATATATTATACTGCTGTCCAACTGTTTTAGTCCGATCAGGCTGCTATAACAAAATATCATAGTCTGGGTGCCTTACAAGCAACAAAAATTTCTCACAGTTCTAGAGGCTGGGAAGTCCAAGATCAAGGCCCTGGCAGATTCTGTGTCTGGTAAGGACCCACTTCCTGGTGCGTAGATGGTACTTTTTGTTTGTCCTCAAGTGGGGAAAGGGATAGGAAAGGTATCTGGGGCCACTTTATAGGGCACTAATCCCATTCATGTGGGCTCCACCCTCATGACCTAATCACCTCCAGATATCACACTGGGATTTAGGTTTCAGTATATGAATTTGAGGAGTGGCGGGGACACAAACATTTAGTCAATAGCACTGACCATACGATACAAGGAGAAAATTGATGTTTTCCATATAACTGACTCAATTTCTAATTAATCAAATGCTGTGTTAATTTTTTCAATAGTCTACCTGAGATTAATATTATTTAATCGATTTACCTGTACTTTTTTTCAGGCTTCTCTGCTAATTAAAAAAAAAAATTTATTACAAAACACTGTAGATACACTCAAAAGTAGATAGTACAACACACCCCTATATACCCATCTCTCAGTTTCAACTATTACCAAGATTTTGACATATTTGTTTCATTTACTTATTTTTCTTTTATCTTTCTTTGCTGAGTTATTTTAAGCAAATCCTGGGCATTTCTGTATATATACCCTGACATACTTCTATAGGCATCTCTAAAAAATAAGGATATTGTCTTATAGAACTAAAATACCGTTCTCACACCTAATAAAAGTAACAATTACACCTTGGTATCATCTAATAGTAGATCCTATTCAGGCTTGCCCAGTTGTCTCAAGAATATCTTTTTAGAGATGGTTTGTTCACAGTGGGATTCATAGTCCACACATCATAACTGGTCATTTTGTCTCTCATGTCTATTTTGATCTAGGGCAGTTTCTCCTCCCTCCCTTTCTCCCCACCTTTTTGTTTGTGCCATGAACTAGTTGCAGGAACCAGTTCAATAGTCCTGTGGAACTTCTCACATTTACATTTAGGATTTGTCTGTTTGCTTCATCATGGTGTCAGTTTGTTGCTCTGTTCGCTTTGTTTCTTACAAATGGAAGTTAACTCTAGAGGCTTGATTAAAATCAGGATTCAATAAATGGTGTTGGGAAAACTGGACATATACTTGCAAAAAAATGAAACTATACCACCAACTTACATCATACACAAAAATAAACTCAAAATGGATAAAGGACTTAAACATAAAATGGGAAACCATAAAAATCTTAGAAGAAGTCATAGGCAACAAAATAGCAGACATTTGTCATAAGTTCCTAGGGCAGTGGTCGGCAAACCGTGGCTAACGAGCCACATGCTGCTCTTTGGCCCCTTGAGTGTGGCTCTTCCACGAAATACCACATGTGGGCGCGCACGTACAGTACGATTGAAACTTTGTGGCCCATGCGCAGAAGTCGGTTTTCGGCCTGGGTGAGTCTATTTTGAAGAAGTGGTGTTAGAAGAAGTGGGGGTGTCGGTTGGTCGGGTGATGGGAGATGCAGCGCAGGCGGGCCACGGGATACGCAGCGTGGGGTGGGGGGGAGGCGTGCCAATTCATGCACGAGTTGAGCGAGCCAGTCAGTCAGCAGTGTCATTGTGCAGTGGTTAGTGCTAGTCGCGTCCGCAAATCGTGCGCAGGTGTCAAAAGTACCTACTCGAAGCATAAAGTTACCTGTATTTTTCCAACCAGCTGCAAATCCTACAGGTATTTTTGTCATCAATTTAAGAATTGTAATTATTTTGTGTTGGTGGCTTTATTATTATAAAGTGAAACTTTTTTTTAGGTGCCCTGTTTTACATGGCTACCAAGAAGAAGCAAAGAAAAACAGAAGACGAAAACCGTGAATTTAAAGTTGAATGGACCGAGACTTTTGCGTTTATTCAAAACTTAAATGGCCTTCCGACCTATCTTATTTGTCAGGAAAAATTGGCGCATAACAAGAAATCAAATTTAGAGAGACACTTTACAACTAAACACGTGTCATTTAGTACTAAATATCCTGTCGGTGATGCAAGGAAGAAAGCAGTTGAGGAACTTCAGAAGAGTCAAGAAAAATCAAGTTCTGTATGTAATTACTGGATGCAATCTTCCAACAATGTTAATATTGTAAGTTTTGTGGTTAGTCAAGAGATTGCTAAGAGAGGAAAACCATATACAGACGGCGAATACATAAAAAGTTGTTTTATAAATGCATCCGAAGAGCTATTTCGGGATATTAAGAACAAAGCAGATATTCTAAAAAAAATTAAAGAGTTACCATTGTCTGCTAAAACAGTGAAAGATAGAACAGTCAAAATGTCTTCAAATATAACCTACCAGCAAGTCGAAGATCTTAAATTGGTTTCAGCTTTATCAATAGCAGTTGACGAGGCTTGTGACATAAATGATACAGCGCAAGTTTCACTTTTTATACGATTTATTTCATCTACAGGTCCTAAAGAAGAACTTTTAGGATTATTGCCACTCAAAGGTCAAACAGTGGAGAGGATATAGCAAATGCTGTAATTGAGTGCATTGAAAAACATCATATTCCACTTGATAAAATTGTCTCAATTTCAACAGACGGGTCGAAAAGTATGACCAGCGTAAGAAACGGGTTTGTTGCTATTTTGAAAGAAAAAATTAATCACGAGATACTTACTTACCATTGCATCATTCATCAAGAAGCGCTTTGTGCGCAGACATTTCCAGAAGAAATTTGCAAAGTTATGGAATTGGTGATTAACATTATCAACTCCATTATAGCTAAAGCTCTTAATCATCACCAATTTAAAGAATTTTTAGTTGAAATGGAGAGTGAGTACGCAGATCTTCTGCTGCATAACAAGGTACGTTGGTTATCAAAAGGAAACGTTTTGAAACGTTTCGCTTCCTTACTAACAGAAATTAAGGCATTTCTCCTTGAGAAGGGTGTTCACTATCCACAACTAACGAACGATCGGTGGATCCAAAAATTTTATTTCATGGTAGACGTTACGTCTCATCTAAATCAGCTTAATCGTAAACTACAGGGGAAAGGAAACACAATTTTTTCAATGTTAGAAGAAGTTATTTCATTCGAAAACAAATTATCTCTTTTTGCTCAAAATTTTGAAAGAGAAACTTTGATTCACTTTCCAAGCCTGTTGAAACATCGCCAGAAAATAATTCTGATATTGACATTTGCTATTTCAAAACAACACTTTTAAATATGAGGGAAGCTTTTCTCAACAGGTTTCAGGAATTCAGAAACAGCAAAGCAACGTTAGCCTTTGTTAAAAAACCTCTTAATGCTACTGTAACAGAATTAAATTTTTCTCCCTTTAATATTGACATTGGCAATTTTGAAATGCAATTGCTGGATTTAAAAAACAAAGAATTGTGGAGCTCGAAATTTGAACGTCTTTGTGCTGATATAGAAATATTGGAGAAAAACAAATGTGAACTTAGTTCACAGCACAAGTGGTCTGCTTTGAAAGATCTGGAGAAGGAAGATATGTTGATTTTTAACACCTGGAATAGTATTCCTGACTCATAAAATCAACTGAAAAAACTAGCGTTTGCTGTTCTTTCCTTATTTGGGTCTACATATTTATGCGAACAATCATTTTCAAGCATGAACCTTATCAAGAGTAAATTGAGAAGTCGTCTTATTGATGAGAACCTGGAATCATACCTAAAGTTAAAAACAACAACATACAAACCTGACTTACCCAAACATTCCAAGGAGATGCAAGGCCATTGTTCACATTAGTGTTTGTCAGTCATTGTCATGATTTAATTTTATGGATATTGTAAGGTAAATTGTAAGGAATTTAATTTTATCAATAAATAATATCGTTATTAAGTATGATATCAAGTTTTATTCAACGTACCTATAGTTTAACTAAGACTTAAAACTTTAAGTAAAGTTTATTAAGTTAATTTTAGGGAACGTTGTGGAGTGAAAGAAGATGCAGTGTTGAGGATTAAGAAAGGTATGTTGAGATGGTTTGGATATAGAGAGATCATGAACGAAAGGAGATAGACGAAACAAGTATACAAGACGAGTGTGGATGGGAGAGTTGGAAGGGGTCGACCTCAGAGAATGTACCTCAATCAGATTGAGGACGTTTTTTAGCAAAGGCCAGCTTAGGAGTACCCTAATTAATAACAATGTACCTACCTATATAGTTTAAGTTTAAAGAATTTGGCTCTCAAAAGAAATTTCAGTCGTTGTACTGTTGATATTTGGCTCTGTTGACTAATGAGTTTGTCAACCACTGTCCTAGAGCAATGGAAACTAAAGAGAAAATAAACAAATGGGACTACATAAAAATAAAAAACTTCTGCACAGCAAAAGAAACCATCAACAAAACAACAAGAAAGCCCACTGCATGGGAGAACATATTTGCCAATGTTATCTCTGATAAGGGTTTAATCTCCAACATTTACAAGGAACTCATACAACTTAACAAAAGGAAGATAAACAATCCAATCAAAAAATGGGCAAAGGACCTAAATAGATACTTTTTGAAAGAGGACATTCAGAAAGCCAAGAGACATATGAAAACATGCTCAAAATCAATCATCCAAGAGATGCAAATCAAAACAACAATGAGGTACCACCTCACACCTGTCAGAATGGCTATCATCAACAAATGACAAGTGCTGGCAAGGATTCGGAGAAAAAGGAACCCTTCTTCACTGCTGGTAGGAATGCAGACTGTTGCAGCCACCATGGAAAACAATATGGCGTTTCCTCAAAAAATTAAAAATGGAACTGCCATTTGACCCAGTAATACCACTTCTAGAAATATATCCCAAGAAAACAGAAACACCAATCAGAAAGGATATATGCACCCCTATGTTCATATCAGCACAATTTACAATAGCCTAAATGCCTATCAACAGATGAATGGATTAGAAAACTGTGGTACATCTACACAATGGAATACTATGCTGCTGTAAAAAAGAAGGAATTCTTACCATTTGCAACAGCATGAATGGATCTGGAGAGCATTATGCTAAGTGAAATATGCCAGTCATTGAAAGATAAATACCACATGATCTCACTCTTTTATGGATAATAAAGAACATTACAAACTGTTGAACAAAAATAGAGGCAAGAGGCGTTGAACAGACTGTCAAACTACAGTGGGAAGGTAGGGGAGGGTTAGGGGGGTAAAAGATCAACAGAAGGACTTTTATGCATACATATAAGCACAACCAACAGATGCAAGACACTGGGGGGAGGGGGACGAGGGCAAGTGCTGGTGGGAGGAGGCTGGGGGGAGGTCTGTGGGGGGAGGAGAAAAGACATATGTACTACTAGTTGTAATACCTTAAACAATAAAATTTTAAAAATAATTAAATTAAATCAGGTTTAAGTTTTTTGGCAAGAATGCTTAAGAGGTCTGTTGTGTCCGGCTATCCCACTTCTTTTGAAGTTAAAAGACCCTAATGATAATCATGTCAGTATCATTTGTTTCCTCCTAAGTGGCAAAATGGTTATTTTCTTATTTTAACATTTCTTCCACATTTATTAGCAGTTCTATAAAGAAGACCTTTACTTCATCAACTAGGGCTGTTTGGGGTTACCCTGAAATACATTTTGTATGAGGGACTGCCAAGTAATTTTATACTATTGTGTTCTTGATAAAGGATAATGAGTTTGAATCAGAATAAAAGGAATTGAATTTATCTTTTGTTTTAATGGGTGTTACAAAAAAATTCTGAGTACTACAGCAAAATGTGGATGATTGCTTTTCTTTACAAATGAGATGTGTTTACCCATTGCTCTGAAAGTTAAAGGTGGAGATATAGAAAAGCTGTTTTATACTGGAATCAAGCAGTGGAGAGGAAAGAATACTAGATTTGGGATTAAAAAACTGAGATATCTCTGGAGTTAATTTGGCTCAACCCCTAAATGTCTAATCCATTCATTCTGCATAGACTGGGGTGGGGTGTATAAAATATTGCCAGTGTTTTCATGAAATTATTTGTAGACTAAAGAAAACAAGATTATGTGTTATGGAATTAATGCTTAAAAGTGTTTAAAGGTAGGGAGAATTCTCCACTGAATATTATTCTTTTAACTTAAATTACACTTTATGGGAGAAAGTTCTAATGATCATAGTTTCTCATAATACCTCTTGTTTAACTTCATGGCTTCACATTTTTATTCAGCACAATTACTGAATAAAGTTATGCTAAATAAACTCTTACTTATTTGTCCTCCATTGTATCTTAGACAAATTTGCTTTTAGTCATCTTCTGAATTTGTGTATTCTGGGAAAAGTAAACTTGATATCATTGAAAATTAAACAGGTCAGTGTTCTTAGATTAGTGACCATTTGTAGACAGCCTCTAAACATCATTTGAGAAGGCCATTAAAAGTTTATGCTAGTGTGATTTCTCCTTAGGTAAACTTTTGCTATGATTATGCTGTTTATTTAAAAATGATAATACTGTGGGTCTTTTCTGAATGATAAAGAATGTCATTATAAAGGAATACCTCAAAAGATCATAGATAAGAACAGTATACTTATTTTAGTCTGTTGGGCTAAGCATAAAAGCTGATTATTCCTGACTGGGACACTAAAATGGTTTTAGTGCTGAAAATTACATTTCCTGTTGAATTAAACAGATGCTTGTAGAACACCTACTGTGTGCAAGTCATTAAGCTAGGTGTTCAGTAGTAGAGTTGATTGCAATATTTGACTGAAGATGGAAAGAGCCCTCTAAAAGTTGTGTTTCAACTATGTGGTCTCATCCTAACTTAATACAGCCAATAGTTTCTGGGCTTAGGCCTCATCATGCAGCCTTTGTCCTATTTTCTGTTTGTTAAGTGCTTGTGGGCTAGAGAGTGGTGAGCACAGGAATTAGTGGGGTTGAAGCTCTGCCCTTTGGAGGTCCCAAAACATATATTCTCCTTTTCTGTCCTCTGCCAGAAACAAGAGTGGGTTTTGTATGTTTAGGGATATTTCAATTATTTCATCCACTATGCTGCTTAGATTTACCATCTTACCTTTATTCATATGAATACCAATTTATTGCATATCTTTTCAGTGCCAGGTATTGTTCAGTCTGAATTTATAGAAATTCCACATCTTGTGGTAAGAAACTCTATTATTAATGAAGTTAAAACCACTACAGTTAATAAAGTTAAGGTATATAGTTCACTTGTGGATTTATTAGATCTGAGGTTGTAATTTTAATATTGTTCTTCTGGAAATTTTACATATGATCTCACTTAAAAGATCCTGTAAAGCTGACGAAAACTGGTTCCTCATGAAGAACTTTCTTCAGGCTAAGATAACGCATCACAAATGCAATGAAATTGATGGAGCCTGCATTTAGATTTTATTCAGACTAACTTCTAGCTCTTAATAAGTTCTGGGACTTGAATAAGTTCTGGCCCTACTATTAGTTAATAGTAAGACCTTGGTGAGTCACTACCTCTCTTAGCTTCAAATAGACATATTTATAATGGAATGCTTCATAGTTATTGAATTTATTATAATTGAATAACTTCAGGTTTATTGTGAGTGTAATTTATCTCCTTTAATAAAGTGCCCTCGTAATGATTATTGTTGTTAGGCAAGGGATGGGACAATGAGAAGGTGAAAACAAAAACAATCTCTGCTACATCTCAGTTCTCTCCTTTTCACAAATATGAGATCAGTTATGCTGCCAGCTTGGTCTGGCTGCTGAGCTTTGGCTGGTTAGAGGTTCTATTGCACTAATGGTCAGATGATGTAAAAAGTTGTGACTACTTAACTGCCCTACATACTTTCTTTTTAGGAAATTGTGGATATATAATTTTTTAAAGTATATTTTTATTGATTTCAGAGATGAAGGGAGAGAGACATCAATGATGAAAGAGAATCATTGATCGGCTCCTTCCTGCATGTCCCACACTGGGGATTGAGCCCTCAACCTGGAAATTGCCCTGACCGGGAAATTGAACCATGACCTCCTGGTTCACAAGTCAACACTCAACCACTGAGCCATGCTGGCGGGCTGGATATATCATTTTTGATGGTTGTCTTAAGTCAGTTCTCTTCCCTCCCCCCTTTTTAAATAGCTTTATTGAGACTTAATTTAGATTCCATATAGTTCACCCATTTAGGTATACAATATATATTCATAGAGTTGTATATTCATAACCACAATCAATTTTAGAACATTTTTGCCCTAGCCAGTTTGGCTCAGTGGATAAAGTGTCAGCCTGCAGACTGAAGGGTCCCAGATTTGATTTCAGTCAAGGGCATGTACCTTGGTTGCAGGCTCTATTCCTCCGCAACCCCCATTTCCTCTCACACTGGTCTGGGCAAGTGCTGGAGCCAACTAATCTATGTTTCTCTATCTGTCTCTCCCTCACCTTTTCACTCCCTCTAAAAATCAATGGATATTTTCCTCGGGAAAGGATTAACAAAAAATTAAAGTTTAGAACATTCTCTTTATCATTTTCCCAAAAAGAAATCCTACTTCCCTAGCCATCACTCCCCAATCTTGCCACTCCTTTCCTGCCCTAAGCCATCACTAATCTACTCTTTCTGTCTCTAGATTTGCCTATTCTGGGCCTTTCAAAATGGAATCATATAATATGTGGTCATTTGTGACTGGCTTCTTTTACCTAGCATGATATTTTTAAGGTCTACCCATGTTCTCTTTTTGTCATATTAAGGTGCTCAGAGGGACACTGACCTATCCTGTAGGAAGAAGTGATGAAGTGACTCTTTTTTTAATAAAGTTGGCTGGTGTTCCATAACTGGTGTCCCAGTCACAAAGATGAGAAAAGCCCTATAAACATTTACTGTAGTTGCAAACCAAAGAATGGTGTTCTAGTGTAAAATGTGGAAAAGATTTATGCCATTTGTGTACATGAATGATGTCATGATTGTTTGTACATCTTTCACTGTGGATAATAATGTGTAATTCTACAGGTCTATTTTAACTAAAACTGTTGCACCACTGTCATTTTTATTTGCTATTTTCTTCTCTCTCTCTCTCTCTCTCTCTCTCTCTCTCTCTCTCTCTCTCTCTCTTTTTAACTGTAAAGCACCATCCTATCTAATAAAAGAGTAATATGCAAATTAACCATCACTCCGCTACACCCATAAGCCACGCCCACCAGCCCATCAGGAGCAAATATGCAAATAAACCCAACCAAGATGGCTACAGCCACAGAGAGCAGGAGGGAGGCTTGGGTTTCCCAAGCAATGGAGGAAGCCAAGCTTTCCGCCTGCCCTTGCGGGCCTAGGCCTCCACTCAAGGCTACAAATTTTCAATTATAGAAGGTAAACAAATCCAAACAGAAATGGCGGCAGCCACGGAGCTGGAAAGAGCGGGAGGCTAGGGTTGCCCCCGGCAATGGGGGAAGCCAAGCTTTCCGCACACCCTGGCCAGCGCAGGCCTCCACTTAAGTCTACAAAGTTTCAATTATAGAAGATACATAAACCCCAACAGAAATGGCTGCTGCCATGGAGCAAGCAGAAGGCTTGGCTCCGCTCCAGGCTACAAAGTTTCAATTGTAGAAGATAAATAACCCCCAGATATCAGGGCCTCCGCTTGGGTCACCAGAGGGCGTGGCCGGCCTGCAAACCACCACAGGCCCCTTGCTCAGGCCACCCCACACCCCAAGGGAACCCCCACCCTGATCCGAGACACCCTTCAGGGCAAACCAGCTGGCTCCCACCCGTGCACCAGGCCTCTGTCCTATCAAATAAAAGAGTAATATGCAGATTGACCATCACTCCAATACACAAGATTGCTGCCCCCGTGTGGTCAAAGATCCTGCCCCCATGTGGACACAAGATGGCCAGCAGGGGAGGGCAGTTGGGAGGGACCAGGCCGGCAGAAGAGGGAAGTTGGGGGTGACCGGGCTTGCAGGGAAGGGCAGTTGGGGTGGACCCAGGCCTGCCGTAGAGAGCAGTTGGGGGAGACCAGGCCTGCAGGGGAGGGCAGTTAGGGGTGACCAGGCCTGCAGGGGACGGCAGTTAGGGGCAAACAGGCTGGCAGGGGAGCAGTTAGGCATCAATCAGGCTGGCAGGGGAGTGGTTAGGGGGTGATCAGGCTGGCAGGCAGAAGTGGTTAGGGGCAATCAGGAAGGCAGGCAGGCGAGCAGTTGGGAGCCAGCAGTCCTGGATTGTGAGAGGGATCCCAGATTGGAGAGGGTGCAGGCTGGGCTGAGGGACAACCCCCCCTCCCCATGCACGAATTTCGTGCACCGGGCCTCTAGTCTTTAATATATCCATCTATAAAATTAAAATTATAGTGTTTAACATGATGAAGATTGATAGTGGTCTTATAAAATGTCTTTAAGTAGGAAAGAGCTCCCAGGGTTAATTATATGGCAAGTCTTGACTCTTAAAAGCCTACTTAGAGACTTATTCATGGTTCTGGAATGTTGTGGCCTTTTCAGAATTTTTTAGAATAATCAGCAGAACCAGACTACCCTCCAGAATATTGAAATAATATATTTCACCTGCATCATTCTCTCAGCTGCTCCGTTACCTGCCTGAAATCATCTTAAAGATGAAGTCTTCCCATATCTCTCTTAAAAGAACAAAGTGATCCCAGTAAACAAAGGAGACCATGCTTAGGACTATAATATCTAGAAACTTAAGTTCATTTTCACCAGTGTCAAAATACCAGGCAGCCTGTATACTTTGCTGGATTCATAACTATTTGAGGTTTGCTCAGTGAGTCATGAGCTTTATGGCTGTAGAATTATCTTATAAAAGTAAGATCTCAAAACCAATAGGCTTTTGATTTACACAGATTAGCCATCTGGAAATTGTGTTGAAGAAATGTAGCTAAACTAATGACTGTTTCCCAAAATTCCCTTCTCAATCTGAGTCACTTCAGAAAGGAGTCCACTTGTGGCCCAGGCTCAAAGATTTGGATCTGAACCAGCATGGCCCAGGGAGATGAGGCCCAGGCTCAAATTATCCCTGACTCAGGAATATTCAGACACGAACCTCAGTGCCAACCTGCAACAAAAAACCAAAAGACCTTGATCATAATGATGAGCACTCCTGTATGCCAGGCATATCCTCCAGAGACAGATGTTGTAACTAGCCTTATTTTACACATGAGGAAATTGAGACTTGCCTACGGTTCCAGAGGTGGGAGTAGCTAAGCTCAAGTCTGCAGTTAATGCCTCAGCTATAGCATCTTCCATGAAGCCCTCTGATTTACTCTTATTTCCTGATCAATGAATTTCTAAGCCACAGAGACATTGTTTTCTCTTATTTTCAGGGATGTATTTTTCATTTGTTAGCTCATTCTCGTTTTACCACTGTAGAATTATGCTATAGTTTAGAAAACTATAAGATGAAGGAACAAAAGGTGACATCTGTAATACTTTAAACAATAAAGATAAATTTAAAAAGAAAAGGAAAAAGAAGAAAAGGAGGTCCATATGTAGAGCAAATTCAGCATTTTCTAATAACTTTTTTTAATTTCTTTATTGATTAAGGTATTACATATGTGTCCATAACCCCTATTATCCCCCACCCCACCCCCACTCCTGCCCTCACCCCCCTGTTGTCTGTGTCCATTGGTTAGGCTTATATGCATGCATACAAGTCCTTTGGTTGATCTCTCCTCCTTTCCCCCACCCTCCCCTATCTTCCCTCTGAGGTTTGACAGTCTGATAGATGCTTCTCTGTCTCTGGATCTGTTTTTGTTTATCAGTTTATGTTGTTCATTATATTCCATAAATGAGTGAGATCATGTGATATTTATCTTTCTCTGACTGGCTTATTTCACTTAGCATAATGCTCTCCAGTTCCATCCATGCTGTTGCAAATGGTAAGAATTCCTTCTTTTTCTAATAACTTTTTGTATACTTGGATTTAGTTATTAAATTACCCAGTCAGTAGACTGAACAAACTTAAGTCCTTTAATTTAAAAGCAAATTAATCTTTCATGACTGCTCCATTAAATAGAGTTGTATTGATTTATTTCTGGTAACCCTGTGCTTTTCCAGGGAATTATAACTGATTGTTGATTTATTTTCTATGAACACGTGTCTTAAGTACAATTGATTTATCTAGATTATCACAGCCAACCAACTCTTCCCTTTATTTATTTTGTAATTGATTTTAGAGAGAGAAAGGGAAAGAGAAACATCGATGTGAGAGAGAAACATCAATAGGCTATCTCCTACATGTGCCCTGACTGGGGATCGAACCTGCAACCTGGGTGTGTGCTGTGACCAGGAATCAAACCCACCACCTTTTGGTGTATGGGATGACACTCCAACCAACAGAACCATACTGGCCAGGACAATTCTTTGCTTTATTTAAAGAGTGGCTCTTTTTTTTTTGTTTTTAGGACCACTCTGGCTCTTCATTTTAGGATGTTTCTTGGTTATCACATAGATCCAGCAGTTCCCCAGGGTGGGTTTTCAATATTCAAAGCTGTTTCCAGAAATACCATGACATTTTCAAAATCAAATAAACTTTTATTAGTTTTAAAGACACAGTCTGTGTCACAGATTGGGGAAGACTAAAGAAACATAACTAAATATGATATGGGATTTTGGATTGGATCCTAGAAAAGAAAAAGAACATTAGTGGAAAACTGGTAAAATTTTAATAAAGTCTACAGTTTAGTTAATAGTATTATACTAATGTTGATTTCCTATTATTGTACTATGGTTGTATAAGATTTTAACATTAGGGAAAGCAAGATGAAAGTTATATAGAAATCCATACAACTTTTCTGTAAATTTAAAACTATTTCAAAATTAAAACTTTAAGTAAATATATATATATATATATATATATATATATATATATATATATACACACACACACATATACACACACACACACACACACACACACCTATCCAAAGTGTTTGGGAATTATGATATTGGCCTTTCTTGAGGTTCTCTAAGGCAAAGATGACCTAAATGCATCAGTATACTATACACTCACTGCCCATAGGAACCAGTGACAGAATTGTTTCATTTGTGTGTTATTCAAATACTGCCAATCTGGTGCAAGCTTAGTAAGGCCCATGGAAGGCAGCAGGATCTCATGGGAAGCATAAGGACTTGGGTTCAGTCCTGTGTTTCAATCCCTCTTTGCCACTGACTAGTGGTTTCAGTTTGGCCAGCCAACTTGACCTGAGTCTCAATTTCTTCATCTGAATATGGAGGAGTATAATTCCCAGCCCATGGAGATTATAAGGATTAAGTGGGACTTATGTATTTGAATGTTAGTCAGGAACTCTAAAACACTGTGTAAAATGTTCATTTGATTAATAGCCTAAAGAATGGTTTGGGGGCAGGGAAGATTCCCTAGTTTTGGAGATTATACATTAGGCTTAGGCTGGCTCTCCTGAGAGGCTTTTTTTTTTCCCCTTACAGCTTACCTTTTATTTCTTTCTCCTATTTCAGCATTATTCTGTGCTCTTTTTCCTACATACTCTTAATTAAGAGTCCCATCTTTAGTTAATTACAAGACTGTAAAGTAAATAGAAATTAATAGTTAAATGTTAGTAAGCAGATTATTTGTGAAATTACAGTGCATGTATGGGTGTCTGCGATAGTAGTCAGAGGGGAATGTAAGACATCAAATTTGAATCCCTCTCCACCATCAAGTTCTCATAAAGATCTGATGGAATTATTTAAATTGAAAATAGAGACTTTATCATCACACAAAAAATTAGACAAAAAGTCTTTATGGAGCCAATACAGAATAATTACCTGGAATCTGGCAGAGTAACAATAGACCAACCAAAATAACAAACATCTGAAATAAAATAATGTTTTAGAAGACAAACTTCAAGTGTGATAGCAAAGATAGCACCTCAGACTTGATTTAGAACTTTGGTAACACCAAGAAAGAGAAAAGCTGTGCACAGATCCAGAGAAAACAATGGGAATAGAGGAACAGGAAGGAAAAAAAACCTGCAGAAAATGGGATTGCCAGTAATAGGGTGGAAAATGGTAAGAGATACAAATATTATTAAAAGAAACTGGTTAGAATTTAAGAAAAAGAAACCCTGAAGACTGTGATAAAAAGTATAAAGAAATTTACAACATAATTTAAGGGGGGGGGGGAATAGTATCAAAATAATGGGGTGGTCAGTAAAATTGAGGCTAAATGGAGAGATCCAGATTAAAATACAGATGGAACAGACAAATGGGTCATAACAAATCTATGGATCTAGTTTTTTGCTCCTACAGCTTCCCAAGGGGGTGAGAAGTGTTGCAAATAGGAGGATACCTCAGAAAAGGAAAACTTGAGGATGTTATTATAGAGAATAATAGACCTTTGCCTATTGAGATTGAGAGTTTGTGGAATACTTATTTTCCAGATTTGGCACTTAATGATATTATACCTACTTTTCAGATTCTTAAAACTAGAAATAAGGAAAAACTATCCACTGGAGAATAAAAGTTAAGAATGACTTCATTCTTTGCAATTTGGGATATATAGAGAGAAGATGCATTTAGAGAATCATTTACAAAATACCAGCCAATTTATCTTGCCTAGCTGTCTGCCTTTTGAAGATAAAAGATTTTGAACCCTGATATCTTAGAAGAATTTCCTATAGCCAAGTACTAGAGAAGATTACAAAAGGAATGCAGAGGAAACTTCTGAAATATAAGTGGCAGAGACTGTAGTACTTGGAAGGAAGTGAGATAGTGAAATCATCTATGACTGGCAGCTTAGTTAGGTATTTGGGCACAGAACTTCTCAGTGCAGGATCTGTACCTGCACTCCAGGTATATTTCAGGGTCTGGACCTCTACAAGTACAGAAATGAAACCTTCCCTAAACTCAGAGATATAACCAGGGCCTAGGCAAACATTGCTAACCAAAGCTGTCAAGACTGCCAATTTATAAATTTGTCATGAGAAATAGAATTTTCAGGTGAGTTTAAACTTTGATTAAGCATGAGTAAAATTTTTGCACTCTGTCACATGGGGAAAACAGATTAAAATCATTGTATTACTTTGGTGAATTTAGAGTTAGAATAAAGAAACAGAAGTGGTTATAAGCCCTAGCCAGTTTGGCTCAGTGGATAGAGCGTCAGCCTGCAGACCAAACGGTCCCGGGTTTGATTCTGGTCAAGGGCACGTACCTTGGTTGCAGGCTCCTCCCCGTCCCGGGCTCTGGTCAGAGTTGATACAGGAGGCAACCAATCGATGTGTTTCTCTCACATCGATATTTCTCTCTGTCTTTCCCTCTCTCTTCCACTCCCCCTAAAAATCAATGGAAAAATGTCCTGGCCTGAGAATTAACAAAAGAAAGAAAGAAAGAAACGTAAGTGATTTTAAGAAGAGTTTCTCTGCTAACGTTGAAGTATTCTTCCCTGGTATAGTGCTTTCTGGCAGGCCTGTAATGTCTAAGTGTTTGACATTCACCAGCATATGCTGGATATGGCAGGAAATGTATACTTAATTCTATACATACTAGAAGCCCGGTGCACGAAATTCGTGCACGGCGGGGGATTGTCCCTCAGCCCAGCCTGTACCCTTTCACAATCCAGGACTGCTGGCTCCCAACTGCTTGCCTGCCTGCCTTCCTGATTGCCCCTAACCGCTTCTGCCTGCCAGCCTGATCACCCCCTAACCACTCCGCTGCCAGCCTGGTTGATGCTTAACTGCTCCCCTGCTAGCCTGTTTGCCCCCAACTTCCCTCCTCTGCTGGCCTGGTCACCCCTAACTGCCCTCTCCTGCAGGGTTGATCACCTCCAACTGCCCTCCCTTGCGAGCCTGGTCCCTCTCAACTGCCCTCCCTTGCAGGCCGGGTGCCTCCCAACTGCCCTCTCCTGCTGGCCATCTTGTGGTGGCCATCTTGTGTCCACATGGGGGCAGGATCTTTGACCACATGGGGGCAGCTATATTGTGTGTTGCAGTGATGATCAATCTGTATATTACTCTTTTATTAGATAGGATAGAGGCCTGGTGCACGGGTGGGGGCCAGCTGGTTTGCCCTGAAGGGTGTCCCAGATCAGGGTGGGGTTCCCTTGGGGCATGGAGCGGCCTGAGCGAGGGGCCTGTGGTGGTTTGCGGGCTGGCCACGCCCCTTGGCAACCCAAGGGGAGGCCCTGGTATCTGGAATTTATTTTCCTTCTACAATTGAAACTTTGTAGCCTGGAGCGGAGCCAAGCCTGCTGCTCCCTCCGGGGCGGCAGCCATCTCTGTGGCAGTTAATTCACCTTCTACAATTGAAACTTTGTAGCCTTAAGCAGGTGAGCCCGGCCAGGGTGTGCGGAAAGCTTTGCTTCCCCTGTTGCCACCGGCAACCCTGGCCTGCTCTCTCAAGCTCCATTCTGCCGCCATTTGTTTGAATTTGTTTACCTTCTATAATTGAAACTTTGTAGCTTGAGTGGAGGCTTAGGCCTGCAACAGCTATGGAAAGCTTGGCTTCCTCTGTTACCTGGGAAACCTTGCTCACTGTGGCTGTAGCCATCTTGGATTGGGGTTAATTTGCATACTCGCCCTGATTGGCTGCTGGGCGTGGCTTGGCTGGTGGGCGTGGCTTATGTAGCGGAGTGATGGTTAATTTGCATATTACCATTTTATTAGAGAGGATAATCTCTGCTTCTCTACAAAAGATATGTACTAACACCGGCTCCTTTTAAATGTTTTTCTCTCTGACTGTTTTTTTTTTTTTTTCTTATATATTTTATTGATTTTCTACAGAGAGGAAGAGAGAGGGATAGAGAGTTAGAAACATCGATCAGCTGCCTCTTGCACACCCCCCACCGGGGATGTGCCCGCAACCAAGGCACATGCCCCCGACCGGAATCGAACCCGGGACCCTTGAGTCCGCAGGCCGACGCTCCATCCACTGAGCCAAACTGGCTTCGGCCACCGGCTCCTTTTAAATCATTTAATACCATTGTCTCTATAGTTTTTATGTAAAGACTAGAGGCCTGGTGCACGAAATTTGTGCACGGAGGGGGGGTTGTCCCTCAGCCCAGCCTGCATCCTCTCCAATCTGGGACCCCTCGAGGGATGTCCGACTGCCCATCACCGGGATCGGGCCTAAACGGGCAGTCGGACATCACTCTCACAATCCAGGACTTCTGACTCCCAACTGCTCGCCTGCCTGCCTTCCTGATTGCCCCTAACCGCTTCTGCCTGCCAGCCTGATCACCCCCTAACCACTCCCCTGCCAGCCTGATTGATGCCTAACTGCTCCCCTGCCAACCTGTTTGCCCCCAACTTTCCTCCTCTGCCCACCTGGTCACCCCTAACTTCCCTCCCCTGCAGGGTTGATCGCCTCCAACTGCCCTCCCTTGCAGGCCTGGTCCCTCTGAACTGCCCTCCTTTGCAGGCCTAGTGCCTCCCAACTGCCCTTCCCTGCTGGCCATCTTGTGGTGGTCATCTTGTGTCCACATGGGGACAGGATCTTTGACCACACGGGGGCAGCCATATTGTGTGTTGGAGTGATGGTCAATCTGCATATTACTCTTTTATTAGATAGGATAGAGGCCTGGTGCATGGGTGGGGGCCAGCTGGTTTGCCCTGAAGGGTGTCCAGGATCAGGGTGGGGGTTCCCTTGGGGTGTGGGGTGGCCTGAGCAAGGGGCCTGTGGTGGTTTGCAGGCCAGCCACGCCCCCTGGCGACCCAAGCGGAGGCCCTGGTGTCTGGAATTTATTTACCTCCTACAATTGAAACTTTGTAGCCTGGAGCGGAGCCAAGCCTCCTGCTCACTCCATGGTCTGCAGCCATTTCTGTTAGAGTTTATTATCCTTCTATAATTGAAACTTTGTAGCCTTAAGCAGAGGCCTGGGCCGGCCAGGGTGTGCAGAAAGCTTTGCTTCTTCTATTGCTGGGGGCAACCCTAGCCTCCCACTCTTTCCAGCTCCATGGTTGCTGCCATTTCTGTTTGGATTTGTTTACCTTCTATAATTGAAACTTTGTAGCCTTGACTGGAGGCTTAGGCTGGCAAGGGCAGGCGGAAAGCTTGGCTTCCTCCGTTGCCTGGGAAACCCAAGCCTCCCTCCTGCTCTCTGTGGCTGTAGTCATCTTGGTTGGCTTTATTTGCATACTTGCAGCATTTACCAAGGGACACTGAGACCCAGGGGCCTCGTAGGGCAGGGCTGACCGAAAGCCATTGCTGTTTGCTCCGCCCTGAGACTCTGCCCCATCCAAGCTGAGCACAGAGGCTTTTGCATATGAATGGCCTGGTCCTTTTAATTCTAAACTTACCTAACAAACTGCAGCTGAGTCAGTGAGACCCAGAACATCCAAAAGAAGGCATAAGGCCCCACAGCAGCATGCATTGCTTCACAGCTGGGCCTCATCTGGTCACCTCCAAACCCCTAACAAAGAAGAGGAATCTGCAGATCTCTCTGTAGCTCCTGCTGGGTGGCCTCTCCTTGGAGATCCAAGAGCCAGTGTACCCAGGGGTCAGAGTGGGACCATCCAGATTACAACTCCTCAGATCCATAGGGACACACTCAGGGGGCAGACTCAGTGAGCACCAAAGTCTCACTGAAGCAAGTCTTGTCTCATAAGGATGTCTCCAGCACAGAAGTTCTCCCATCGTAGACACAGCTGATCCTCACAGCCAATTGGCCTGGAAGTCAATTCCTCCCAGTGATACCAACAACAATCAAGGCTTAACTACAACAAGACTGTGCACACAGCCCACAAAGGGGTGCACCAAGAGTGTCCACCTCAGGTAACTGGGGAGGCTGAGCCACTGGGCCCTATAGGACACCTAGCACACAAAGCCACTCTATCAACTCAGGGAAGCAGCCAAAATGCGGAGACAAAGAAACAGATCACAAACGAAAGAAATGGAGGAAAGCAAGTGACTGGATATAGAGTTCAAAACCACGGTTATAAGGTTTTTCAAGAATTTTCTAGAAAAGGCCGATAAATTTAGCGAGACCTTTGAGGATAAGAAAAAGGACCAACTAGAAATTAAACATACACTGACTGAAGTAAAGAATAATATACAGAGATCCAACAGCATACTAGATGATTGCAAGAATCAAGTCAAAGATTTGAAATACAAAGAAGCAAAAAAACACCCAATCAGAAAAGCAAAAAGAAAAAATAATCCAAAAATATGAAGATAGTGTAAGGAGCCTCTGGGACAACTTCAAGCGTACCAACATCTGAATTATGGGGGTGCCAGAAGAAGAGAGAGAGAGCAAGATACTGAAAACCTATTTGAAGAAATAATGACAGAAAACTTACCCCACCTGGTGAAAGAAATAGACTTACAAGTCCAGGAAGCACAGAGAACCCTAAACAAAAGGAATCCAAAGAGGACCACACCAAGACACATCATAATTAAAATGCCAAGAGCAAAAGACAAAGAGAGAATATTAAAAGCAGCAAGAGAAAAACAGTTAGTTACCTACAAGGGAATACCCATACGACTGTCAGCTGATTTCTCAACAGAAAACTATGCAGACCAGACGGAAGTGGCAAGAAATATTCAAAGTGATGAATAGCAAGAACCTACAACTAAGATTACTCTACCCAGCAAAGCTATCATTCAGAATTGAAGGTCAGATAAAGAGCTTCACAGATAAGAAAAAGCTAAAGGAGTTCATCACCGCCAAACCAGTATTATATGAAATGCTGAAAGGTATTCGTTAAGAAGAGGAGGAAGAAGAAAAGGGTGAAGATAAAAATTATGAACAACAAATACATATCTATCAACAAGTGAATCTAAAAATCAAGTGAATAAAAAAATCTGATGAACAGAAGAAACTGGTGAATATAATAGAACCCGGGGCATAGAAAGGGAGTAGACTGACAATTCTCAGGGGAAAGGGGTGTGGAGGGTATGGGGAGAGACTGGACTCAAATCGTACACCTATGAATGAGGATTGTGGGAGGCAGGGGGATAAGGGTAGAGGGTGTGGTGGGAACCAGATTGGGGGGGGGGGGGGCAGAAAGGAACAATTGTAATAATCTAAACAATAAAGATTTATTTTTTTAAAAAAGTCACTGTTTAGTTCAGTTGCCTTAGTGTATATTTTGCAGCTATTTTTTTCTTAGAGTGCTCACTGCTCAGAGCTGAGTGTTCTGTGAGTTCTTTTTAAGATTTATTTGTATGTAGGCAGTTGGTTGTATCTTTCCTAAAAAAATTTTCTAGGTTCAGATCCAAAATGAATACAGATGCCCCTTGACTTACAATGGACTTACATCCCAAAAAACCCTTCATAAGTTGAAAATATCGTAAGTAAAAAATGCATTTAATACACCTAACTTACTGAACATCATAGCTAAGCATACCCTACCTCAAACCTGCTCATAACACTTACAATAACCTTCAGTTGTGCAATTATCTTGAGTTTCATCTCAGGCATAATTGTCTTCCTTTTACCAGCAGCAGAGACACAGATAGGCATTTTGTAGACATGATGGGGTGTAAAAACACAGAACATTCCCAGCCGGCGTGGCTCAGTGGTTGAACATCGATCTAAGAACCAGGAGGTCATGGTTTGATTCCAGTCAGGGTACAGTCCTGGGTGGTGGGCTTGATCCCCAGTGTGGGGTGTGCAGGAGGCAGCAATCAATAATTCTCTCTCATCATTGATGTTTCTATTTCTCTCCTCCCTTCCTCTCTGAAATCAATAAAAATATATTTTTAAAAAAACATCCACAAAATACATCCAAAAAACACTGGCAACACAGCACACTGTGGAGTGTCAGGTTTTTTTATTTTTAAACTTTATTTTATTGTTTAAAGTATGACACAGTAGTATATATGTCTCCTTTTTTCCCCCATTGACCTTCCCCCGCCCTCCCCTAACCCCCAGCACATGACCTCACTCCACCCCCACCCCCAGTGTCTTGTATCCATTGGTTATGCTTATATGCATGCTTACAAGTCCTTCCTTTGATCTCTTACCTCCCTGTCCCAACCCTTCCCAGCCTTCCCACTGTAATTTGATAGTCTGTTTGATGCTTCTCTGCCTCTGTATCTATCTTTTGTTCATCAGGTTATAATGTTCTTTATTATCCATAAATGAGTGAGATCATGTGGTATTTTTCTTTCACTGACTGGCTTATCTCACTTAGCATAATGCTCTCCAGTTCCAACCATGCTGCTGCAAATGGTAAAAATTCCTTCTTTTTTATAGCAGCGTAGTATTCCATTGTGTAGATGTACCATTGTTTTCTAATCCACTCATCTGCTGATGGGCATTTAGGCTGTTTCCAGATCTTAGCTATTGAAAATTGTGCTGCTATGAACATAGGGGTACATATATCCTTTCTAATTGGTGTTTCTGTTTTCTTGAGATATATTCCTAGAAGTGGTATTACTGGGTCAAATGGCAGTTCCATTTTTAATTTTTTGAGGAAATGCCATACTGTTTTTCACAATGGCTGCACCAGTCTACATTCCCACCATCAGTGAAGAAGAGTTCCTTTTTCTCTGCGTTCTCTCCAGCACTTGTCATTTGTTGATTTGTTGATGGATAGCCATTCTGACAGGTGTGAGATGGTACCTCATTGTTGTTTTGATTTGCATCTCTTGGATGATTAGTGACTTTGAGCATGTTTTCATATGTTTCTTGACTTTCTGAATGTCCTTTTTCAAAAAGTGCCTATTTAGGTCCTTTGCCCATTTTTTTATTGGATTGTTTATCTTCCTTTTGTTAAGTTGTATGAGTTCCCTGTAAATGTTGGAGATTAAACCCTTATCAGAGATAACATTGGCAAATATGTTCTCCCATGCAGTGGGCTTTCTTGTTGTTTTGTTGATGGTTTCTTTTGCTGTGCAGAAGCTTTTTATTTTTATGTAGTCCCATTTGTTTATTTTCTCCTTAGTCTCTCTTGCCTTAGGATCTGTATCTGTAAAGATATTGCTAAGACATATGTCTGCAATTTTGCTGCCTACAGAGTCTTTAGGATTTTTATGGTTTCCTGTCTTACATTCAAGTCCTTTAGCCATTTTGAGTTTGTTTTGGTGTATGGTGTAAGTTGGTGATCTAGTTTCATTTTTTTGCATATATCTGACCAAATTTCCCAGCACCATTTATTAAAGAGATTGTTTTGACTCCATTGTATGTTCTTGCCTCCTTTGTCAAATATTAATTGAGTATAATGGCTTGGGTCAATTTCTGGGTTCTCTATTCTTCCCCATTGGTCTATATGTCTGTTCTTGTGTCAATACCAGGCAGTTTTGCGAACCGTGGCTTGGTAATATAGCTTGATATCTGGTATTGCGATCCCTCCAACTTTGTTCTTCTTTCTCAGGATAGCTGTGGCTATTTGGGGTCATTTTTTATTCCACATGAATTTTTGGAGAGTTTGTTCTAGATCTTTGAAATATGCCATTGGTATTTTAATAGGTATTGCATTGAATCTATAGATTGCTTTAGGTAGTATGGGCATTTTAATGATGTTGATTCTACCAATCCATGAACATGGTATATTCTTCCATTTGTTTATGTCTTTCTCTATCTCCTTTTTCAATGTCCTGTAGTTTTCAAAGTACAGGTCCTTTACATCCTTGGTTAATTTTATTCCCGGGTATCTTAATTTTTTTGGTGCAATGGTAAATGGGATTGTGGGGTGGTGTTTTTTTGTTTGTTTGTTTGTTTTTTTCCATTTCTCTTTCTGTGAGTTCATTATTGGTGTATAAAAAGGCCATAGATTTCTGGGTATTAATTTTGTATCCTGCTACATTGCCAAATTCATTTATTAGGTCTAGTAGTTTTTTGATGGAGTCTTTGGGGTTTTCTATGTAGAGTATCATGTCATCTGCAAATAAGGACAGTTTTACTTCTTTTTCAGTTTGGATGCCTTTTATTTCTTCTTCTTGTCTGATCGCTATGGCTAGTACTTCTAGTACTATGTCGAACAGGAGTGGTGAAAATGGGCATCCTTGTTTTGTTCCTGTTCTTAGGGGAAATGATTTTAGTTTTTGCCCATTGAGCATGATGTTGGCTGTAGGTTTGTCATATAAGGCTTTTATTATGTTGAGGTATGATCCCTCTATTCCCACTTTGCTGAGAGTTTTTATCAAGAAAGGGTGTTGGATTTTGTCAAATGCTTTTTCTGCATCAATTGATATGATTATGTGATTTTTGTCTCTCCGTGTGTTTTTTTATGTGATGTATCACATTTATTGATTTGCGGATGTTGTACCATCCTTGAATCCCCAGAATAAATCCCACTTGGTCATGGTGTATGATCTTTCTAATGTATTGCTGAATCCTATTTACTAGAATTCTGTTGAGGATTTTAGCATCTATGTTCATCAAGGATATTGGCCCGTAGTTCTCTTTTTTTGTGGTGTCTTTATCTGGTTTTGGGATTAGGGTAATGCTGGCTTCATAGAAAGAGCTTGGAAGTGTGCCTTGCTCTTGAATTTTTTGGAATAGTCTGAGGAGGATAGGTTTTAGTTCTTCTTTGAATGTTTGGTAGAACTCCCCTGTAAAGCCGTCCAGACCAGGGCTTTTGTTTGCTGGAAGATTTTTGATCGCTGTTTCAATTTCTTCAGTAGTTATCAGCCTGTTCAAGTTTTTTGATTCTTCTTGGAAGAATCAAAAAATATGTCCATTTCACCTAGGTTTTCCATTTCATCTAGGTTTTCCATTTTGTTGGAATAGAGTTGTTCATAGTATTTTTTCATAATTGTTTGTATTTCTTTGGGATTGGTTGTTACTTCACCTCTTTCATTTCTGATTTTGTTTATTTGGGTCCTCTCTCTTTGCTTCTTGGTGAGCCTGGCTAGAGGTTCATCAATCTTGTTTGTCCTTTCAAAGAACCAGCTCTTAGTTTTGTTGATCTTTTGATTTTTGATTTTTATTTTGGTCTCTATGTCGTTTATCTCCATTCTGATCTTTATTATTTCCTTCCTTCTGCTGACACTGGGCTTTTCTTGTTGCTCTCTTCCTATCTCTTTGAGTTGTAGGGTTAGATAATTTATTACCATTGTTTCTTGTTTTTTGAGGTAGGCCTGTAGAGCTATGAATTTCCCTCTCAAGACTGCTTTCACTGTGTCCCATAGATTTTTTTATTGTTGTGTTTTCATTGTCATTTGTTGCCATGATGCTTTTTATTTCTTCTTTGATGTCTTTGGTAACCCCGTCATTGTTTAATAGCATACTATTTAGCCTCCAGGTGTTGGATTTTTTTATTGTAATTCATTTCTAGTTTTATGCCAATTGTGATCTGAGAAGATGCTTGATATGATTTCTATCTTCTTGAATTTGAAGAGACTTTACCTGTGTCCCAATGTATAGTCTAACTTTGAAAATGACCCATGTGCACTTGAGAAGAATGTATATTCTGTGGCTTTGGGGTGAAATGTTCTGAAGATGTCAATTTATTACATCTGACCTAGTGAGTAATTTAGGATTGATGTTTCTTTGCTAATTTTTTGTTTAGAGGATTTGTCCAGTGGTGTTAGTGGGGTGTTAAAGTCCCCTACTATGCCTGTATTGCTGTCAATCTCTTCTTTGATATCCTCCAGAAGTTTTTTTATGTATTTGGGTGCTCCTGTATTGGGTGCATATATGTTTACCAGAGTTATACCTTCTTGTTGAATTGTTCCCTTTAGTATTATGAAGTGGTCTTCCTTATCTCATGTTATGGCCTTCACTTTGAGGTCTAATTTGTCAGATATAAGTATTGCTACCCCAGCATTTTATTTTCATTTCCATTCACCTGATAAACCTTTTTTTATCCCTTCAACATCAGTCTGTGTGAGTCCTTTTTTCTGAGGTGGGTTTACTGTAGACAGAAGATATATAGGTCATGTTTTCTTATCCACTCAGCTACCCTATGTCTTTTGATTGGGGCATTTAATCCATTTATGTTTAATGTTATTATTGATAGGTACTTGTTTGTCGCCATTTTTATTCTTTATGCCTGTGTTTCTTCTTCACTTCCTATTTCTTCTTTTTACAACAGACCCTTTAGCATTTCTTGCATTGCTGGTTTGGTGGTAATAAACTCCCTTAGTCCTTTTTTGTCTGTGAAGCTCCTGATTTCACCTTCAAATTTGATTGATAGCCTTGCCGGGTACAGTATTCTTGGATTGAGACCCTTCCTTTGCATGACTTTGTATATTTCATTCCATTCCCTTATGGCCTGATGTGTTTCTGTTGAGAAATCAGTTGCTAGTCTGATGGGGGATCCTTTGTAGGTAACTTTGTCTCTCTCTGGCAGCTTTTAAGATTCTTACTTTATCGTTGGTGTTTGTGAATTTAATTATAATGTGTCTTGACGTCGGTCTTTTGGGGTTCATTTTGTTTGGGACTCTGTGAGCTTCTTGGATTTGTGGGAGTTTTTTCTTCCCAATATCAGGGAAGTTTTCTGTCATTATTTCTTCAAACAGGTTTTGTATTCCATGCTCAGTTTCCTCTCCTTTGGCACCCCTAATATGCAGATGTTGTTTCATTTTGTGTTGTCCCAAAGTTCTCTTAGGCTCTCCTCCTGTTTTTTAATTTTTTTTTTCTAGAAGATGCTCTGCTTGGGTATTTTTTCCTACCTTGTCTTCTAGCTCAATGATGCGGTCCTCTGCTTCTTCTAGTCTACTGTTGATGCTTTCTATTGAGTTCTTTATTGCAGCGATGTCATTTTTCATTTGTTCTTAGTTCTTCTTCATTCCTCTTGATTCTTACACATATTGTTGAATTTGTGTTCCAACCCTTTTAGCGGCCTTATGACCATTTCTCTGAATTCTTCCTCTGACATATTGCTTGCCTCCATTTCGTTTACTTCCTTTTCTGGTGATGCCTTCTTTTCTTTCATATGTGGGCTGTTTCTTTGTCTCCCCATGCTCTCTCCTCTCCAGGTGTCTGGTTATGTAGCTCTCTCTCTCCTGCATTGACTTAAAGGCACAAAATACAACACAACAAGGCACAATGCACAAGGAACTGAACACAAATGTATTCACAATACTAATAACCCCAAATAAAGGTGACCACCAGAGAAAAGAGAATTAGGGGATAAAAATTAAATAAAAAAAAAGAGTGCAAGAATGATATTGAGAAAAGGAAAAAAAGTAAGAGAAAAAATAAAAAGAATAAAAAAAGAAGGGGGGGGACTATTTATATAGGGAGAAAACTCCAATAGAACAACAACTAATCCAAAAAAATGCAAACAAAGAACACCCAGAGATGAATGCAAACTACAAACAATCCTATCTAATAATAGACAAATATGCAAATTGACCATACCTCCGACACACCCACAAGCCACGCCCACCATCCAATCAGAGCGAGTATGCAAATTAACCCAAACCAAGATGGCTACAGCCACAGAGAGCAAGGTTTCCTAGGTAACAGAGGAAGCCAAGCTTTCCGCCTGCCCTTGCCAGGCCTAAGCCTCCACTCAAGCTACAAAGTTTCAATTATAGAAGGTAAACAAATTCAAACAAATGGCGGCAGAATGGAGCTTGAGAGAGCAGGCCAGGGTTGCCGCCGGCAACAGGGGAAGCAAAGCTTTCCGCACACCCTGGCCGGGCCCACCCGCTTAAGGCAACAAAGTTTCAATTATATAACCCCAACACAAATGGCTGCCGGCCTCGGAGGGAGCCCCAGGCTTGGCTCCGCTGCAGGCTACAAAATTTCAATTGTAGAAGGAAAATAAATTCCAGATACCAGGGCCTCCACCTGGGTTGCCAGGGGGTGTGGCTGGCCTGCAAACCACCACAGGCCCCTCGCTCAGGCCGCCCCATGCCCCATGGGAACCACACCCTGATCCGGGACACCCTTCAGGGCAAACCAGCTGGCCCCCACCCCTGTACCAGGCCTCTATCCTATCTAATAAAAGAGTAATATACAGATTGATCATCACTGCAACACGCAATATAGCTGCCTCCATGTGGACACAAGATGGCCACCACAAGATGGCCAGCAGGAGAGGGCAGTTGGGAGGCACCCGGCCTGCAAGGGAGGGCAGTTGAGAGGGAACAAGCCTGCAAGGGAGGGCAGTTGGAGGTGATCAACCCTGCAGGAGAGGGCAGTTAGGGGTGACCAGGCCGGCAGAGGAGGAAAGTTGGGGGCAAACAGGCTGGCAGCAGAGTGGTTAGGGGGTGATCAGGCTGGCAGGCAGAAGCGGTTAGGGGCAATCAGGAAGGCAGGCAGGCAAGCAGTTGGGAGCCAGCAGTCCTGGATTGTGAGAGGGATGTCCGACTGCCCTCCAGGGGTCCCATATTGGAGAGGGTACAGGCTGGGCTGAGGGACAACCCCCCTCCATGCACGAATTTCGTGCACCGGGCCTCTAGTAACTAATAACAAGCAAGGAGAGGAAAAACAGAAGCAAAAAAAGAGAGAAACAAACAAACAAAAAAACAAACTAATCAACAGTCACACAAATAACAACAATAAGACTGAGAAAGAAGGGCAAAACAAAATAAAACAAAAAAAGGAAGAGAGAAAAATAATTGGATAGTGAAGAAAGAGAAGAGAGAAGTATGTGTGGACTTGGAGCAGGGGAGTGGAAAATAGGTATATAAGTAGGATGAATTTTTAATGGGGTAAAAAGTAAGAATAGGGAAAATCTAAAGCAGGAATAGGATAATTGACTATAAAGGCCTGAGTTTACTTCTGGTCTTTCTATTCTGTTCCATTGATCTATATGTCTGTTTTTATGTCAGTACCATTGCTGTTTTGATTACTATGGCTTTATAGTATAGTTTGATATCAGGTAGTGTGAGTCCTCCAACTTTGTTTTTCTTTCTCAAGATCACTGTTGCTATTCATGGTCTTTCATGATTTCATATAAATTTTTGGAATATTTGTTCTAGTTCAGTGAAATACTCCATTGGTATCTTGATAGGAATTGCATTGAATCTATAGATTGCTTTGGGTAGTATGGACATTTTAATGATGTTAGTTCTTCCTATCCATGAATACTGTATAAGCTTCCACTTTGTATCTTCTTCAATTTCTTTCTATAGTGTCTTATAATTTTGTGAACACAGGTCTTTTACATCCTTGGTTAAATTTATTCCTCAGTATTTTATTCTTTTTGAAGCAGTTGTGAATGGGATTGTCTCCTGGTAGTTCATTATTGGTGTATAAAATTGGTTTTTTATAGAATTAGAAATATTTATCTCATTTAAGAAAAATAACAGCATAAGCACACCAATAAGTGACCACCAATATTTGGTTAGGGTGTAATACGGGGTGGTGGAAATGGTGACAAATGAGAGCATGCTGATCTCATCCCAGGCATGCCCCTCCTCCCCTCCCAATTGTGCAACAACATGGCAGTTTAGAGGCCCCAAAGCCACTCAGTTCCAAGCAATTGTTGCCATGAAAGAATGAAGCCTCAGAGTTATCAGATCATCTGAGCTTTTCCCATGTAAAGCTGAAAATTGCAAATTTTATGTTAAATCTCCCAAATTTAAACTTATCTCAGTTGTTAAAACGTTGCATAGGTGTCGGGCCAGTGTCGCTCAGTGGTTGAGCATCCAGCCATGAACCAAGAGTTCACTGGTTCAGTCCTAACCAGTTTGGTTCAGTGGATAGGGTGGCAGCCCACAGGCTGACGGGTCCTGGGTTCAATTCAGGTCAAGGGCACATACCTCGGTTGCAGGCTCAATCCCCAGCCCTGATCCGATGTTTCTCTCTGCCTCCCTCCTTCCCTCCCTTTCACTCTCTCTCTAAAAATTAATGGAAAAATATCCTTGGGTGAGGATTAACAAAAAATAAAGTAAAAGAGTTCACCTGTTCAATTCCAGGTCAGGCACATGCCCAGGCTCTATCCCCAGTAGGAGCTAGCTGATTGATGTCTCTCATGGATGTTTCTATCTCTCTCTCTAAAATCAATAAAAACTCCTTGGTTGTCTTCCTTTCTTTCTTTCTTTTTTTTTAATTGTTTAAAGTATTACATGTCTCCTTTTCTCCCCAATTAACCTCCCCCCTCTTCCCTCCCCTCAAAACACATTTTTTTAAAAATTGTGTAGACAAAACAAAACATATTCATAAGGCCCCAGAGTTAATGAACTCTGGCTGTATAGTTTTACTTTTGGTTTCAGGATTATGCTTGCCACTTAAAATGAGTTGAGACACTTTCCTTCCTCCCCCTCCCCACACCTCCCTCTCTAGATCTGTAATTCTCTGGATTAACAGAGGAATTATCTGTAGAAGTTTAGCTTGACTTCCACATCCATTGCCCTCAGGGTCTGGGGCCTTTTTGTGAAGACAGTTTTATATTTTCAGGATTTTTTCTTGAGCCAGTTTTGGTTATTTGTATTATTATAAAATCATACATTTAATCTAGGTTTAAATGAATTCTGTAGATTTTTTATTTTAATCTCAGCATATTAATAGTTTTTCTCTTCTTCGTTTTTTAATATTTTACTTATTTTTGTTAATCTCTTACTGTGCCTAATTTATAAATTAAACTTTATCATGGGTATGTATATATCCAAAAAACCATAGTTTATATAAATATACTAGAGGCCCGGTGCACAAAATTCGTGCACGGGGGGGGGGGGGGGGGTGTCTGTCCCTCAGCCCAGCCTGCACCCTCTCCAATTTGGGACCCCTCAAGGGATGTCCGACTGCCCGTTTAGGCCCGATCCTACCGCTTCTGCCTGCCAGCCTGATCACTTCTGCCTAACCACTTCTGCCTGCCAGCCTGATCACCCTCTAATCACTTCCCTGCCAGCCTGATTGATGCCTAACTGCTCCCCTGCCAGCCTGATTGCCCCTAACTGCCCTCCCCTGCTGGCCTGGTCTCCTCTAACTGCCTTCCCCTGAAGGCCTGGTTTCCCCCCCCCCCCACAACTGCACTGCTCTGCATGCCTGGTCCCCCCCAACTGCTCTCCCCTGCAGGCCCGGTTGCCCCCAACTTTCCTCCTCTGCCAGCCTGGTCACCCCTAACTGCCCTCCCCTGCAGGCTTGATTGCCCCCAACTGCCCTCCCTTGCAGGCCTGGTCCCCCCAACTGCTCTCCCCTCTTGGCCTGATCGCCCACAACTGCCCTCCCTTGCAGACCTGGTCCCTCCCAACTGCCCTCCCCTGCTAGCCATCTTGTGGCAGCCATCTTGTGTCCACATGGGGGCATCCATCTTTGACCACATGGGGGCAGCCATCTTGTGTGTTGGAGTGATGATCAATTTACATATTACTTTTTTATTAGATAGGACTAGAGGCCTGGTTCATGAAATTTGTGCACGGGGGAGAGGGGGAGTGTGTCCCTCAGCCCAGCCTGCACTCTCTCCAATCTGGGACCCCTCCAGTAGGATCGGGCCTAAACGGGCAGTCGGACATCCCTCTCACAATCCAGGACTGCTGGCTCCCAACTGCTCGCCTGCCTGCCTTCCTGATTGGCCCTAACCGCTTCTGCCTGCCAGCCTGATCACCCCCTAACCACTCCCCTGCCAGCCTGATTGATGCCTAACTGCTCCCCTGCAGGCCTGCGTCCCCCCCAACTGCCCTTCCCTGCAGGCCCAGTCACCCCCAACTTCCCTCCTCTGCCGGCCTGGTCACCCCTAACTGACCTCCCCTGCAGGCTTGATTGCCCCCAACTGCCCTCCCTTGCAGGCCTGATCCCTCCCAACTGCCCTCCCCTGCTGGCCTGATCACTCACAACTGCTCTCCCTTGCATACCTGGTCCCTCCCAGCTGCCCTCCCCTGCTGGCCATCTTGTGGCGGCCATCTTGTGTGTTGGAGTGATGGTCAATTTGCATATTACTCTTTTATTAGATAGGATAGAGGCCTGGGGCATGGGTGGGGGCCGGCTGGTATGCCCTGAAGGGTGTCCCGGATCAGGGTGCAGGTTCCCTTGGGACATGGGGTGGCCTGGGCGAGGGGCCTGTGGTGGTTTTCAGGCTGACCACACCCCCCGGCAACCCAAGTGGAGGCCCTGGTATCTGGGATTTATTTATCTTCTATAATTGAAACTTTGTAGCCTTCAGCGGAGGCCAGGGCTGCAAAAGCTTGGCTTCCTCCATTGCTGGGGGAAACTCAAGCCTCCTGCTCTCTCCAGCTCCGTGGCAGCTGCCATTTTTGTTGGGATTTATTTATCTTATAATTAAAACTTTGTAGCCTTCAGCAGAGGCCAGGGCTGCGGGAGCTTGGCTTCCTCCATTGTCAGGGAAACCCAAGCCTCCTGCTCTCTCTGTGGCCGCAGCCATCTTGGTTGGGTTAATTTGCATACTTGCTCCTGATTGGCTGGTGGGTGTGGCTTGTGTATGTAGCAGAGGTACGATCAATTTGCATATCACTCTTTTATTAAATAGGATAGGGTTTGGTACTCTTCAGGAATCCACTGAAGGTCTTGGAATGAATAGTATTCCCCAAGGATAAAGAGGTACTACTGTACATGTACAAAGATGATGCTGTCTTGGTTCTTAGTCTTTATAACCTAATTTTTAAAATTCTTTTTCCCCCCACAGTTCATCCATGAGCTCGGATTTCCCACATTACAACTTCAGGATGCCTAATATTGGATTCCAGAATCTGCCTCTCAACATATATATTGTGGTTTTTGGAACTGCAATATTTGTCTTCATCCTTAGTTTACTCTTCTGTTGCTACTTGATAAGGTAATCAATTTTCATTTTATGTTACTTTAGAATATGTTAATCAATAATAAATTAACTTTCCCCCCTTAGGTTAAAAAATTTTTATAAGTATTGTTGGGAAGGAAGAAAATTTCCTCTTCTAGGCTCTTTCAGCTGGTCTAATTAAACCTCAGACTATAAAAAATTTTATAGTGTATTGTTCAAAAAAGCTTTATGGAATAAAATAATAGAAAATTAAATTTTATTATATAGCTATACATCTGATAGTTTTTAGTGTTTGTACAGTGTATGATTATGGTTAAGATAAATACAGTCATCAGATATCTTTCAGCAATAGTTCATTATTGCCCCCAGTGTTCCAGGGTACTTATTTACTGACAGTCAAATCTGAGTGAATTTAGTGTGTAGTTTCTAATTTTCTGACAAGGGAATTTATATTCTTCATAGAAGGTGAATCTTCTCTGAAGTTCTCATAAAATGTAATCCTTGTATTTCATAGATATGCTGGCTGCCTATGATTTTTTGGTCTTGCTTAGAGAAATAAATACTTAGCTAATATAAGTATAGGACTTAGGAAACACTTTTTAAAAAATCTGTTTATTACTAGAAATTCCCTTTTCCTAACATTTCTTTAATTAATAGTTTGATAAATGTTAAGTAAATATTTAGCTTTTTTAAAAAAAATTAGGGAATTGGCCATAATTAAACAGGACTTCATAGCATTAAAATATTCCTTTTTTCCAAACCTAAATTTTTTTGGAAATTTCTCTACAAATACTGGCTTAATTCAAATTTGTGAATTTAATATTTGAAACCAAATTATTTTTTAAAAGAAGACAAAAATATTTTAAAAGATTCATTAAGGAAGAGCTTATATAAATATTCTAAAATGTATATAGCTCATAGTATAATTTTTATTACTGTGTCAAAGAATTAATTATGCCTTTGATTTTTGTTTGCTTTAGGAAAAATACTAATATACCAATTGTGATTCTGGGTAAATATTTTGAGAAATAAGTTATGAAACACTATTTTACCTCACTGTATTCTTTCAGTAATCAAACAAGCAGAGATAAAGAAAAAAATCATAGCAGTTGTTTTCATGCTATGATTTCATGCTAGGATCGCCCCACCAGTTGCTCCGCAGAGGGAGGCAACCGGTGGCAGCAGGGGGTGGGGCTCGTGAGTGTCCCGCTGGTCGCCTCACAGATAGGCCCTGATCGCTGGCCAGGCCTAGGGACCCTACCCATGCATGAATTTTATGCACTGGGTCTCTAGTTTTTAAATATAACTTAACCTTTTGCACTCGGATGTCGAGTGTGACTCAACATGGTTAGCATTGGTAGCAGCTCTTTTTATACTCTTTGAATGTATCAATAATTTGAAATATAAAAAAATCCAAATAAATAAGTTTGTATGAAAAGAAACTCCAGTTTTTTATTCTACTGCCGCGCTTTGTAAAATCTGGGGTATTTAAAAAATTAAATCCCGGAAAAAAGATGGTGACCGGCAGGAAGGTAGGGAGAGAGAGAGTGTGAGTGAGGAACCCATAGAGGAGAGTGTAGATGTGTGTGGTGTGTGTGTGTGTATGAGATAGGGTCAGTTAGATTCTGCAGGTCTTCCAAGGGGCTCCCGAACAGGGCAGCCCTAGACGGCGGAGCCCCGTGCACAAAGCGGACACTTCTCGGCGGCTGGTGCGGACGCAGAGACCACGCCATCTTGAGAAACAGAGCTGCCTGAGACGCGGATCCTGGCTTCTGACACAAACCAGGACCCTGCAGCCACCGGGGACAGAGAACTGCTATCACAGCTTCAGACAAACAAACAACAAGAATCCAGACTTCCCGGCAGATTTCCGTGAGTCAAAGAGCCTATCCCCCTCCTCGCAGGCACGCTGATAGCGCCATAGTATCTGATAGACCTGCCCCTCCCCCAAGCTGCTGAGCGCCCACAGGTGCGTGGAAAGCGCCATAGTAACTGATAGACGCGCCCTTCGCCCAAGCTGCTCACAGGAGCGCGCACAGACAGCGCCATAGTAACTGATAGACCCGCCCCCAGCCCAAGCTGCCGAGCTTTGCGCAGGGACGCGCTCCCTCTTAGGGAACTTGGCGCGCGCTCGCGCACGGGACAGAAGCAGCTCCCCGTCGGGGAAATCTGTCAGTGCGCACAGAGGGCTCCCCTTCGGGGAATTTGGGGGAATTTGGCTCGCGGGTCACAGCTCCCCCTTCGGAGATTCTTAAGAGCCTGCACAGAGGGGCTTCCCTTTGGGGAATTTGGCGCGCAGGACGGACTCCGCCCCCCTTCTGGAACTTTGGGAGAGTGCACTGAGCCGGCTCACCTTCAGGTTTTTAAGAAAGTGCGCTCTAGCCGGTTTGGCTCAGCAGAGAGAGCACACACAGGACGCAGCTCCACTTCAGGGAATTTGGCACGCCGGACACAGCTGCCTGGGATCCCTGACTCACAGCGCATTCACACTAAGAGCCAGCGACCCCAATTGTTGGTGCGTGCACACACAGGGACCCTGATTCTCAACGAGAAACCGCACAAGGCAACAGAGACTTTGACACTCGAGTCTTGGTGCAGACACAGGGAAACTCTGACTCCTGGCACATGCTAAGGATCTCATTCTCGGCACATACCAACAGTGTGGTGCAGACAGGGCCCCTGATTCTAAATGTGCACACGAGACCACACAGAACACTGGGGACACTGATCCTGGGCAAGTCTGGTTCCCACCAACCAAAGACAGCCACACGTCCTAGTGTCAGAGCACTTCAGTGAAACTAGGGTGGAGCGAAGTCCCCACAGCACACGGCCCAGGTCCACGCAAACAGAAGCTTGAGCTTTCTGGTAATAGCCAGAATGGGGAAACGAAATAACTCACAGAGGAAAGAAAATGTGGAGTCGCCAAGAAAGGAAATTAGTGAAAATGAAGCTTGCAACATGACCGAAAAGGAATTCAGAGTAATGGTCATGGAATTTATACATCGGATGGATGAGAAAATCAACAACTTATGCAAGAATCAGGAAGAAATGAAAAGTGATATAGCTACAATCAAAAACACCATGGAAAGTTTCAACAGTAGACTACAAGAAGCAGAGGACCGAATTAGTGAGTTAGAAGATCAGGTACAGAAACAAGCTCAAGCTGAACAGCAATTGGAGAAAAAAATTAAAAAGCAGGAGGAAAGCCTAAGGGAGCTTCGGGACAACATGAAACGAAGTAACATGCGTATAATAGGGCTGCCAGAAGGACAAGAAGAGCAGCAGGGATTAGAAAATCTATTTGAAGAAATAATGACAGAAAACTTCCCGGATATGGGAAAGATAAAAGTTACGCAAGTAAAGAGAGTCCCAAGCAGGATCAACCCCAAAAGACCCACACCAAGACATGTCATAATTTCAATGGCAAATATAAATGATAAGAGAGAATCCTAAAGGCGGCAAGAGAGAGACAGAGAGTTACCTACAAAGGAACACCCATCAGATTGTCAAATGATTACTCATCAGAAACACAACAAGCTAGAAGTGAATGGAAGGAGGTATACAAAGTGTTGCAAAGCAAAGGACTGAATCCAAGAATACTATATCCAGCAAGACTATCAATCAAAATTGAAGGGGAAATCAGGAGCTTTGCAGACAAAAAAAGCCTCAGGGAGTTTATCACCACCAAACCAGCAATGCAAGAATTGCTAAAGGGAATACTGTAAAAAGAAGAAATAAACAGGTAAGAAGGAATACAGACACAAAAATAGATATGACTGCAAACAAATACCTTTCAGTAATAACTTTAAATGTAAACGGACTAAATGCGCCAATCAAAAGACATCGAGTAGCTGAATGGATAAAAAAACACGACCCATATATATGCTGTCTACAAGAGACCCACCTCAGAACAAGAGACTCACACAGATTGAAAGTGAAGGGATGGAAAAATATCTTTCAGGCAAATGGAAATGAAAAAAAAGCTGGGGTAGCAATACTTATATCTGACAAAATAGACCTCAAAGTAAATGCCATAACAAGAGATAAGGAAGGCCACTTCATAATACTAAAGGGAGAAATCCAACAAGAAGAAATAATTCTGGTAAACATATACGCTCCCAATATAGGAGCACCCAAATACATAAAAAAACTCCTGGAGGATATCAAGGGAGAGATTAATAGCAACACAATCATAGTAGGAGACTTTAATACCCCACTATCACCACTGGACAAATCCTCTAAACAAAAAATCAGCAAAGAAACAGCAATCCTAAATGACTCACTAGACCAGATGGAATTAATTGACATCTTCAGAACATTTCACCCCAAAGCCACAGAATATACATTCTTCTCAAGTGCACATGGGTCATTTTCAAAGATAGACCATATGCTGGGTCACAGGCAAAGTCTCTTCAAATTCAAGAAGATAGAAATTATATCAAGCATCTTCTCAGATCACAGTGGCATAAAACTGGAAATCAACTACAATAAATACAATCCAAAGAAATCAAACACATGGAGACTAAACAGCATGCTATTAAACAAGGACTGGGTCACCAGAGAGATCAAGGAAGAAATAAAAAACATCATGGCAACAAATGACAATGAAAACACAACAATCCAAAATCTATGGGACACAGCGAAAGCAGTCTTGAGAGGGAAGTTCATAGCTCTACAGGCCTATTGCAAAAAACAAGAAACAATGGTAATAAATTACTTAACCCTACAACTCAAAGAGCTAGAAAAAGAGCAGCAAGAAAAGCCCAGTGTAACCAGAAGGAAGGAAATAACAAAGATCAGAGCGGAGATAAACGACATAGAGACCAAAGAAACAATACATAAGATCAACAAAACCAAGAGCTGGTTCTTTGAAAGGATAAACAAGATTGATGGACCTCTAGCCAGGCTCACCAAGAAGCAAAGAGAGAGGACCCAAATAAACAAAATCAGAAATGAAAGAGGTGAAATAACAACAGACCCCGCTGAGATACAAAGGATTGTTACAAAATACTACGAACAACTCTATTCCAACAAACTGGACAACCTGGAGGAAATGGACATATTCCTAGAAAAATATAACCTTCCAAAAATCAATCAAGAAGAATCTAAACAGCTCAATAGGCCAATAACTATGGACGAAATTGAAGCAGTCATCAAAAAGCTTCCGGCAAACAAAAGCCCGGGGCCTGATGGCTTCACAGGAGAGTTTTACCAAACATTCAAGGAAGAACTAAAACCTATCCTCCTCAGACTATTCCAAAAAATTCAAGTGGAAGGAACACTTCCAAGCTCCTTCTATGAAGCCAGCATCACCCTAATACCAAAACCAGATAAAGACAACACAATGAAAGAGAATTACAGACCAATATCCCTCATGAACATAGATGCCAAAATCCTCAACAAAATTCTAGCAAATCGGCTCCAGCAGTACATCAGAAAGATCATACACCATGACCAAGTAGGATTTATCCCAGGAATGCAAGGATGGTACAGTATCCGCAAATCAATAAACGTGATACATCACATAAACAAATTGAAAGATAAAAATCACATAGTCATATCAATTGATGCAGAAAAAGCATTTGACAAAATCCAACACCCTTTCTTGATAAAAACTCTCAACAAGGTGGGAATAGATGGCTCATACCTCAACATAATAAAAGCTATATATGATAAACCCACAGCAAACATCATACTCAATGGACAAAAACTAAAAACATTTCCCCTAAGAACAGGAACAAGACAGGGATGCCCACTCTCACCACTCCTGTTTGACATAGTACTGGAAGTATTAGCCATTGCAATTAGACAAGAAGAAGAAATAAAAGGCATCCAAATTGGAAAAGAACAAGTAAAGCTGTCTTTATTTGCAGACGACATGATATTGTACATAAAAAATCCGAAAGACTCCGTCAAAAAACTAATAGACTTAATAAATGAATTCGGCAATGTAGCAGGATACAAAATTAACGCCAAGAAATCTATGGCCTTTCTATACACCAATAGTGAACTTACAGACAGAGAGACTAAAAAGGCAATCCCATTTACCATCGCACCAAAAAAATTAAGATACCTAGGAATAAACTTAACTAAGGAGGTAAAAGACCTATACGCGGAAAACTACAGGACACTGAAAAAAGAGATAGAGGAAGACGTAAACAGATGGAAGAACATACCATGTTCATGGATTGGTAGAATCAACATCATTAAAATGTCCATACTACCCAAAGCAATCTATAGTTTCAATGCACTCCCCATTAAAATACCAACGGCATATTTCACAGACCTTGAAAGAACTCTCCAAAAATTCATCTGGAATAAAAAAAGACCCCGAATAGCCACAGCAATCCTGAGAAAGAAGAATAAAGTAGGAGGGATCTCAATACCAGATTTCAAGCTGTATTACAAAGCCACTGTTCTCAAAACAGCCTGGTACTGGCACAAGAACAGACATATAGATCAATGGAACAGAATAGAGAATCCAGATATTGACCCAAACCACTATGCTCAATTAATATTTGACAAAGGAGGCATGAACATACAATGGAATAAAGACAGTCTCTTCAATAAATGGTGTTGGGAAAATTGGACAGATACATGCAAAAAAATGAAGCTTGATCACCAACTTACGCCATACACAAAAATAAACTCAAAATGGATACAGGACTTAAACATAAGACGGGAAACCATAAAAATACTAGAGCAATCCACAGGCAGCAAAATGTCAGACATATGCCAAAAGAAATTCTTCACTGACACTGCCCCTAGGGCAATGGAAGCTAAAGAGAAAATTAACAAATGGGACTACATCAAAATAAAAAGCTTTTTCACAGCAAAAGAAACCATCAACAAAACAACAAGAAGGCCCACTGCATGGGAGAACATATTTGCAAATGGCATCACTGATAAAGGTTTAATCTCCAACATCTACAGGCAGCTTATACAACTTAATAAAAGGAAGATAAATGATCCAATAAAAAAATGGGCAACAGACCTAAATAGAATCTTTTCAAAAGAAGACAGAAGGAAGGCCAAGAGACACATGAAAACATGCTCAACGTCACTAATTATCCGAGAGATGCAAATCAAAACAACAATGCGGTACCATCTCACACCTGTCAGAATGGCTATCATCAACAAATCAACAAACGACAAGTGTTGGCGAGGATGCGGAGAAAAAGGAACCCTCGTGCACTGCTGGTGGGATTGCAGACTGGTGCAGCCACTGTGGAGAACAGTATGGAGTTTCCTCAAAAAACTGAAAATGGAACTCCCATTTGACCCAGTAATCCCACTCCTGGGAATATATCCGAAGAAACTAGAAACACCAATTAGAAAGGATATATGCACCCCTATGTTCATAGCAGCACAATTCACCATAGCTAAGATTTGGAAACAGCCTAGGTGCCCGTCAGCAGATGACTGGATCAGAAAACTGTGGTACATCTACACAATGGAATACTATGCTGCCATAAAAAAGAAGGAATTCTCATCATTTGCAGCAACCTGGGAGGAATTGGAGAACATTATGTTAAGTGAAATAAGTCAGTCAATGAAAGAAAAATACCACATGATCTCACTCATTTATGGATAATAAAGAACATTATAATCTTGAACAAAAAGATAGATACAGAGACAGTAAAGCATCAAACAGATTGTCAAATTACAAGGGGAAGGTTAGGGAGAGGTGGGGGAGATAAGAGATCAATCAAAGGACTTGTATGCATGCATATAAGCATAACTAATGGATGCAAAACTCTGGGGGGTGGGGGCATATATGGGAGGGGGGTGTGGGGAGGGCAATGGTAAGATATGTACACATATAATACCTTAATAAAAAAATTGAAAAAAAAAATTAAATCCCGAGTAGAATAAAGGATTCGAGAAAAAAGCAAGCGAGTGCAAAGGGTTAAGTTCTCCAGCAGCTTTCTAGGGTGCTCTTCTGTTCTCATGCAGAGAGATCCCTCCAGTCACAGCTAGACTCATCAGAACCATTGGAAGAACACAGCTTAGATCTAAACTAGACACCCTCTACCAACCACAATCTTACACAACGTTTTAGTACAGAATCTGCTGCCCATGACAGGGCTATGAATAGGTCACTACTGGAACACAAAAGGACTCTTACCTTGCTAGGAGTTATCCTATTTTATAATGAATCATATAATATTCTAATTTATGTTTGTTATTTATCTCTCTCCCCAGATAGAGTTTTGTCTGTTCTGTTTGCTGTATCCCAAACACCCAAAACTGAACAATATCTGGCACAGTATTGGTACTCAATAAATGTTTGTTGAGTAAATGAAAGTATAGTGTTCCTAGTAGGAAGTCATTAGTTACACACTGAAAAACAAGAATAAAATTAAAAACTAAAAATGGAAGGAAAATATTGAGTTATCTAATAGATACTATAAAGTCTTGAACCAAGACAATGACAGTAGAGCTAGAGTGTGTGTGTTATGGATGGTTGTGAAAAATATTGGGGAGGTAAAAATGAACAAAATTTGGTGACTGGGCATTAAGAACAATAAAATTATGAGCTTAGAATTTTTTCTGGACTTTTAGCTTAGCTGTTGGTTGGATAGCAATCCCTTCACAGAGATAGAAAATGCATGGCCAAATTGGGTGAAAGAATAAAAGTTTCTGTTTCACACACGGGAGAACTGTCTTCCCTGTGTAACAGTCAAGATGTTTAGTATATAGTTGAACATATAGGTCTAAAGCTTATGAGAAGTCTGGTCTAAAAATAGAGGGTCATGTAATAATAGGTGGAAGCTGAAGCCAAGAATGTCCCATAGAGAGAATGTGTATAGTGAAATAAAATGGATGCAGGACAAAATCCTAGGGAAACATTAATATTTAAGAAGAACCCTTGGCCTGGCCGGGTAGCTCAGTAGGTTGGAACATCATCCCAATACGCCAAGTTTGTGGGTTTGATCCCCACATACAAGAAGCAACCAATGAATGCATCAGTATGTGAAACAACAAATCGATGTTTTTTTCTCTCAAGTCAATTTTTAAAAAAAGAAGAGCCCATAAAAGAGACTAGGAAGGGATAACAGGAGAAGGAAGAAAATCATGAGAGAGGTTCCTCTAGAGTAGGGTTTCAGTGGATTGAGTCAGTTGTGTCAGCTGCTCCCAAGAAGGTCTAGTAAACAAGAAATTTGTTAATTGACTGTTTATGTTATCAGTAAGACTTCTGGTCAACAGTAGGTTATTAGTAATTAAGTTTTTGCGGATTCAAAAGTTATATGTGACTTTTCAATTGTGCAGGAAATCAGCATCCCTAACCCCTGCATTATTCAAGGGTCAGCTTTACATTTGACAATTAGGTTTGTATCCATAATCTTATAAAAGTTTCAGTAGCATGGGTATAGGAGTGATAAAAGGTAAGTTATAACGAGGCAAAGTTTCAGCAACGGGTAAAAAATATAACGTCTTTGAAGAATCTTGGCTAAGAAAAGATTGGTAGGAGGTAGTTTGCTCTAGAAATCAAGGAAGTATTGACCAGGCCTGAAGGGGAGGGCAGTTAGGGGTGACCAGGCCTGCAGGGGAGGGCAGTTAGGGGCAAACACGCTGGCAGGGGAGCAGTTAGGCATTGATCAGGCTGGCAGGGGAGTGGTTAGGGGGTGATCAGGCTGGCAGGCAGAAGCGGTTAGGGCCAATCAGGAAGGCAGGCAGGTGAGCAGTTGGGAGCCAGCAGTCCTGGATTGTGAGAGGGATGTCCGACTGCCCATTTAGGCCCGATCCTGTTCCCAGATTGGTGAGGGTGCAGGCTGGGCTGAGGGACACACACCCCCGTGCACGAATTTCATGCACTGGGCCTCTAGTAATTAATAAATAATATAAGAAGAAACTGTTTTGCATACTCACAACTGTTAACCTACTTTTTCCCTACCCTGTACAAATGGCCAATAAACACATGAAAAGATGTTCAACATTATTGGTCATTAAGGAAATGCAAATTAAAACCACAGTGAGATACCATTTCACACCTAAGATGCTGTACTCAAAAATATGGAAAATTACAAGTGTTGGTGAGGATGTGGAGAAATAGAAACCCACACATGTTGCCTGTAGGAGTGTAAAATGGTCCAGCCGCTGTGGAAAAGAGCTCAGCAGCTTCTCAAAAAGTTAAGCATAGAATTACTATATGACCCAGAAATTTCACTTCTAGGTGAATACCCAAGACAAATGAAGAGATATGCCTACACAGAAACTTATACAGGCATGCTTATAACAGCATTATTATAATAGTCCAAACATGTATAAAACCCAAATGTCCATCAACAGATGAATGGATAAACAAATTGTAACATATATTCAGCCATAAAAAGGAGTGAAGAACATGCATACTACAATTAGGATGAGCCTTGAAAACGTTATGCTAAGTGAAAAGCCAAACACAAAAGGTCACATATTGTATGATTTGTTATATAGACATACATATTTCTATCCATAATAGGCAAATCCATAAAGACAGAATGCAGATTAGAGGCTACCAGGAGATAGGAGAAGGGGGACTACTTAATGAGACCACTTAGTGAGATCACATGGTTTTTGGAGGGTGATGAAAAATTTTGAAACGAGAGAGAGCTGTGGTTGCACAACATTGTGACCACACTAAACACTACTGAATTACACAATTTAAAATGGTTAATTTTATGTTATGTGAATACAAACAAAGGAATATTTAAAAATTTTATTAAAGGAATAAGAAAACTAACTCAAGAAGAAATAGAAAATATTAATAACTATATATCTACTAAGAAATTGAATGTGTTATTAAAGTATTCCCACAAAGAGACTACAAGCCAGGTAACGTCACCAGTGAATTCCTTCAAATGGTAAAGAAAAAAATACCACTCTTAAATGACTTCCAAAGAATAAAAGAAATACTCAACTCATATAATGAGGACAGCATAATTTTGATTAAAATTATATGAAGCCTCACAAGGACATTACAAAAAAGGAACTTACAGACTTATGTCTCTCATGAACAAAATATTAGTAAATCAAATTCAGGGATATGCAAAAATGGTAGTACATTATATTCAAGTGGACATTATTCCAGGAATGAAGGTATCAATACAATATACCACATTAACAGTTTAAAAAAAAAGGCAGGGGGAGTGATGAGGGGAAAAGTTTTATAAAGTCCCGCTGGTGTGCTCAGTGGTTGAGCATCAACACATGAACCAGGAGGTCACCAGTTCAATTCCTGGTCAGAGTACATGCGTGGGTTGCAGACTCAATACCCAGTGGGGGGCATAAAAGAGGCCACGGATTGATGTTTCTCATTGATGTTTCTCTCTAACTCTCTCCCTTTCTCTCTCTCTCAAATCAGTAACATATTTTTTAAAAACCAAAAACTAATACCTATTCATGATTTTTAAAAATCAAAAACTAGGATACAAGTTTGGATCAAGGTTATTCACAAAAAATCTAGAGAAAACATAATAGTGATGGGTTTGTTTTTTTTAGTTGGTTATATAATTTTATTTTACACATTTAAAAATTTTTTTAATCTTTATTGTTGAAAGTATTATATATGTCCCCTTTTCCCCTCCATTGACCTCCAATAGTGATGTCACCGCTTTTATTTGCCATTGTATTAGAAGTCCTAGCCAATGCAGAAAAAAAAGAGTAATAAAAGAAATGAAATGAAATAAAAAATAAAGAAGTAAAATATCTAAAGATTATAAAGGCAGAGTTTAAACTGTCATTATTTGTAGACAGAAAGATTGTATATATTAAAAAATCCAAAATATTCTACAGATAAACTATTTAAAAATAATAAGTGAACTTAGCAAGTCATTAGATACAGGATCAATATACAAAAATTGTTTTTTCTATGTAGTAGCAACAATGAATTAGAAAATGAAAAAAAATTTATAATTTATAGTAGATCAAAACTTACTAAATACCTAGGAATAAATCTAATGAAAGATATATATCCGTTCTACCTAGAAATGTGTAAAGAGAAATTAAGATATAATAAGTAGGTTCATAGATTGAAAACTCAATCTTGCAAAGATGTCAGTTCTTCTGCAGTTGATCTATAACTTCCATACAATCTCAGTCAAAATCCCAACAGATTTTTTGTGGAAATTGACAAGCTCATGAAATTGGTATGGAAATGCAGAGGACCAAGAGTAGCCAAGACAGTAATTAGGAACAAAGCTTGAAGACTTCTAATGCCAGACCCCAAGACTTATTACAGAGCTCCAGTACTAAAAACAGAGTGTTATTCGCCTAGCACCCAGATCTTGCTTTCTAAACACTATTCTCCAGTAAAAAGAACCAAGGTTCTTTGGAAGAAGTGGCTAATTCCACAAATGGGGCGTGGAAAATACAAGATGAACTGGAAACATCTTTCAGTGCTAATAAGCAAGGTAATTCATGGGAAAAGATGAGGGCACATTAAAAGGACACAGAAGTCAACCCAATGAAGCTCCTAAAGGCCAAATCTAAATCAATTTGAGCAATAAAATAAATAATAATCATATTGAATTCTAACCCATAGACTAAAACAAATATCCGTGAGTCCATAGTGATATAAACAAGTGAAGGAGAAGGGACATATGTTCCTTACAGAAGAATTCCAGTTAATTATGCAAGGAATTAGGAAACTACAAAGCCACCACCAGGCGAACACTACATTAATTGTTGCAAGCAAGATGAGTGCTAAATCAGTGGGCAAAAACTTGAGAATAAATAGGATTTTACATAGTTTCAACATCTCTCCCCCAAGATGTTGGTCAGTTTCAAAAAGGAAAATAATAACTTCAGTGGAGAGACCCAGTAGACACTCCATGAACAAGTGATCATGGTTAATATGTCAAAATCTTGAAAGAAAAGAAAAACTAAGGATCCTGCCACAGATTGGGAAAGGCTAAGGAGACATGGATTGGGTCATAAAACAGGAAAAGGATATTAGGGAAAAAAAACTGGTGAAATTTAAATAGCCTCTTATTTTGTTGATATATCAACATTAATATCAATATATCAGTGTTAATTTACTTGCTTTGATTTTTGTACTCTGGTTGTGTGAGATATGAACATTGGAAAAACTGGGAGAAAGGTATATGTGAACTCTTATTTTTTGCAACTTTTCTGTAAATCTAAAATTATTTCAAAATACAAATTTAAAAAAACACATACAAACTAGCATGGTATTGACACAAGGTGCATCAGTTTCCCAGGGCTGCTGTGACCATGTACTACAAACTGGGTGGCTTAAAACAACAGAAGTTTAATCTCCCATCTGGAGGCTAGAATTTCAAAATCAAGGTGTCAGCAGGGCCATGCTCCCTCTGAAGACTCTAGGGTAGGATCCTTCCTTGCCTCTTGTAGCTGCATCACTTCTGTCTCTTTCTTCACCTGGCTTTCTTCCCTGTGTCTATATTTCCTCTCTTCTAAGGATGTCAGTCTTATTGGATTTAGGGCCCACCCTAAATCCAATATGCACCCTACATCCAATATGACCTTATTTCAATTAAATAATCTGCAAATACTATTTACAAATAAGGTTATATCCTAAGGTTCCAGTTAGATATAATTTTTAAGGGGACACTGTTCAATCTAGTACATAAATATAGGCAAATAGACCAATGGAACAGAATAAAAACTCTTGAAATAGACTCACATATTGTGTCTGACTTACAACAGATGTGCCACTGCAATGCAGTGGGGAAGGAGGATCTTTGTAATAAGTGAGTCAAACAAAAATCTGCACGTGGATGAAAAGAATCTTGACCTCTACCTCAAATCATACATAAAGACTAATTTCAGATCATATATATATCTAAATGTAATAGATAAAATAACAAATTGTTTTCAAGAGAATATCTTCATGATCTGGAGGTAGGCAAAGATTTTTTTAATTGGACACAAAAAGAACTGACATTATTGGGACTAGTTGATAAATTGGACTTCATTTAAAATAAAAGCGTCTGTTCATCAGAAGATACCATTAAGAGAATGAAAAGGCAAAAGCCCTGGAGCAGGAGTAGATAATTACAGTACATAGACCAAACAGAGGACTCACATCTAAAATATATAAGGAATTCCTATAAATCAATAATTAAAAGGTAGACAACTCTTTTTTTTTTTTAATGGGCAAAAAACTCAAACAGGCATTTCATAAAAGAAGATATCCAGTTGGGAATAAGCATATGAAAGGGTTCTGCACATTTGGGAAATGCAAATTTAAACCAAAATGGGATACCACTGAATACCCACTAGATTGGCTTAAAATTTTAAACCGACCTTATAAAGCAGTGGCAAAGATGTGGAACGACTATAACTCTCATGCTTTACCCACAGGAGTAGAAATTAGTGCAAGCACTTTGGATCAGCAGTTCTATTCCTAGGTATATACTCCACAGAAATTAGTGTATATGTCCACTAAATGATATGTAGAACAATATGTGTAGCAGCTTTATTCATAGTAGCCCAAAATTGGAAGTAATCTAAATATTTATCAACAGTAGAATAGATAAATAAATTATATTTATAGTGTTCATACAATGGAACACTATATGTCAGTCAAAAAGAGAATTACTGCAACAACATAGATAAATTTCAGAAGTAACTGTTGGCTGAAAGAAGCCAATGCAAAAGAGTATACCAAATGATCCATTTATGTGGAGTTCAAAAACAAGCATCATTAATCTATAATGATAGAAATCAGGATAATGGCGACCTCTTTGGGTGGATATTGATTGGGAGAAGTCATTGAAGGGGTGCTGTAAATGTTGTGTATCTTGACTAGGTGATAGTTACACTGGTGTATATAAATGTGTATGTGTATTTTTTAATTAGCTGAAATCTTAAGGTTTTTGTAATTTTTAGATGTATATTATACTTAAAATTTTAAATTAAAAAATGTGGTATATTAAATATTGAAACAAGTGGACTATCATCAACATAAAAAGAATTGAGGCTTCATTAAAATATTTGTTGTATTAGTGAGATTTTGTTTTAATGAGATTTTACTTGAATTTACATTTAGATATCATTTTATGGTTCACTGTTCACTTTCTCATGACATGTAACAGATGTGTCATTTGGGTATATTCCAAGATAAAGACTCTGGATTTTAAACCATAAATGATATAAACTGTTACCAAAATTAGCAGTTTCCTTATTTTTTTCAAATTGTTGTGTTGGAAATCTCAATATCACATTGTTCATTTGTCTTTTAGGCTAAGACATCAAGCACACAAAGAATTTTATGCCTATAAACAGGTGAGAAATTTACTTCAGATTGACTTTGATAGTGTTTTGTACCCAAAAAATGAGAACTCAGATTTGCACTCATTTTAAACTAGGACTTGTGTTCATTTTAACATTTTATTTGCCAGTTTGCAATAAAAATAGATCAACTTTAAATACTCTTCTTTCTAATTATAGAAAGTTCACATGATACAATAATATAGTTTAACAGGGAACTTAAGCTAACATTTTGCTAAAGAGAAATGCTGTAGCTTATAATTCTTAAAGATTATATTAAACTAGTGGCCCAGTGCATGGATTCATGCACATTGAAAGGAAATTAATTAGAAGAAATATTTTAATATCACTGTTCACCCTTTCTCTATAATAGAAATGTCAGAGATGAAAGAAAATTAGTAAAATGTATATGAAAATAATATATAAATTGATTAATAAATAACATCATGATATAACAACAACAAAGACATGACAGCTGCTTTCTTTTAGCTTCAGAATGTCAACAAAAACAACCAAATTCACGATCAACAATGACAGATCAAAACACACGCATGTGATTGGTGCCAGCGAGAGCTTTATATGTATCACACATGCGCGAGTCAACATTTATTTTTAAATTGCCAGTGCGCATCATATGTACCAGCCGGTTGGTTGGTCAGATGGATGTACAGTCCGTCACTTAACCTTTTATATATATACTAGTAGCCCGTTTGCACGAAGATTCGTGCAATAGACCTTCATTCACCTGGCTGCCTGCACCAGTTTTCTGCCGGCACCAGGGACCCAGGCCTTGGCTGTGGCCACCACCTTCTGCCTTTTTCAGGGTCGGGGCCTGGCCCCAGGCGGTGGCCTTGGGCTCCGGGGCACCCAACATCCTTGCTAAGGATCGCAGGAGCCGACCCCCAGTGGTTTCCTGCCATCCTTGCAGGCTGCCCACTGGTGCCCAAGACCCGGAAAGCCTCGGCCCCTGGGACCCCCGGGAGCGGTGGGAGGTGCGGGATGGGCACGGCCAAGCCCCCCCAGGTGGCCAATCGACCCGGAACCCCCGGGAGGGGTGGGAGGGGCCGGCCACGCCCCCCCAGGTGGCCGATCGACCCCCTGGAAGCCCCGGGAGCAGCGGCATGGGCCCGGCCACGCCCCACCGTGTCGATCGCCCCAGGTACCCCCGGGAGTGGCGGCATGGGCCCGGCCACGCCCCCCGGGGTGCTGATCGCCCCAGGCACCCCGGGGAGTGGCGGCATGGGTCCAGCCATGCCCCCCTGGGGTGCTGATCGCCCCAGGCACCCCGGGGAGTGGCGGCATGGGCCCGGCCACGCCCCCTGGGCTGCTGATCGCCCCAGGCACCCCGGGGAGTGGCGGCATGGGTCCGGCCACGCCCCCCTGGGGTGCCGGTCACCCGGCCACGACCCTCCGGGGTGCTGATCGCCTGGCCACGCCCCCCCGGGGTGCTGATCGCCCCAGGCACCCCGGGGAGTGGCGGCATGGGCCCGGCCACGCCCCCCGGGGTGCCGATGGCCCCAGGCACCCCGGGGAGCGGCAGCATGGGTCCGGCCACGCCCCCCTGGGGTGCCAATCGCCCGGCCACGCCCCCCCGGGGTGCTGATCGCCCCAGGCACCCCGGGGAGTGGCGGCATGGGCCCGGCCACGCCCCCCCTGGGGTGCCGATCGCCCGGCCACGCCCCCCCGGGGTGCTGATCGCCCCAGGCACCCCGGGGAGTGGCGGCATGGGCCCGGCCACTGGGCACCGCCATCTTGATCTACTCAACGGCTGATATGCCTCCCGGAGTCCCGCCCCCAGCCTCCTGCTGGCCCAATCGTGAGCATAGCGGAGGTGCGGTCAATTTGCATGTTTCTCTATTATAAGGTAAGATAGATAGATATATAGATAGATAGATAGATAGATAGATAGATAGATAGATAGATAGATGAGATTCCATTAAATATTTTTTTACCTCCCTCATTAAAAACATACAATTTCCTCAGAGACGACCAGCTCTGTTCTGGTGATCTCATCTCCTCCCCTTCTGTACTTTAAATGTTAGCTAATGTCACACCACTAGAAGTCTACTTGGATCATCACTGGTAACCCTGCCCCTTTACTGATTGGTTCTTTAAAGTAATAAACTTAGCTTTACTTAAAGCAAAGTAAAATTTCTTTTTTCTTACATGTGTCATTCATTAACATTTTACCACTGACACCAAACAGTGGGCCTAGTTGTTCCTTTTCTTTTGAACTAAAGCATGAAATTATTTTGTTGTTCTTAGCTTTTTGGGGAGAGGTGGGGCAAGCTTCAGCTTATTTTGGTCTTTAACCTTTATGACATGATGTTACAGAACCATCTCACCAGTTTAGGATTACTTATCATTTTGTCCATCCTTTGTCTGTGTCTCTGAAATCTGAGCTTATGAGCAAGTTTCTTAGATGTCGACATTGATGTCATAGGTAACCCCACACTCTGCCCTATAGGTTTCATGTGGGATTCATACACAGACTGGAATGTTTTAGTTTTCTAAATAAATGAATCTTTTTGTCTCAGTTCTTTCATGATCTTGACAACCTACAAGGTATTTGTATGTAAAAAAAAAAAAAAGCTAACTAAAAAGTAAAATTGGCCCTAACCGGTTTGGCTCAATGGATAGAGCGTCGGTCTGCGGACTGAAGGGTCCCCGGTTCGATTCTGGTCAAGGGCATGTACCTTGCGGGCATGTCCCCAGTGGGGGGTGTACAGGAGGCAGCTGATCGATGTTTCCCTCTCATCAATGTTTCTAACTCTCTATTCCTCTCCCTTCCTCTCTGTAAAAAAATCAATAAAATATATATTTTTTAATAAAATTGGCCTTACTGGTCATTTAAAAGGTGAAATTACTGATAGAACTATTAAAAGTCATAAGACGTGGTAAAAATTGTCCTTAAAAAATACTGAATTTGAAATTTAATACATCTCTGCATAGCTAGATGGTAGCTTTTGGTTGTGATTTCTGAAAATGTGATTTGCCCTCAAAACTATTTTTGATTCAGGTATATGATACTCAAAATAGAGATTTTTCCCAAATTTCACTTGTCTGTTTTTTCACTTGAAGATGACATATAATTCTAATAAGCTAAGTTCATTCTCAGAAAATTTCAATTTAAGCAGTAATTTGTCCTCTTATCATTTGGCATTCCTTTTAACTGATATCCAGTCACTACAAAGTCAGGTTACAAACAGCACCTGGATAAGTTTTAAGCCTATTTACATAATTCTAGTTAGAGATAAATTTTTCTGAGGATAGTGATGTATAATAATGAGCAAAACTTCTAAAATTAAGATTAATTTTACTTTTTAATCTTTAATAAATACTAATTAATCCCTTCAGCCAGTGCTGTGTTTTACTGAACCATAAGGCAGTAAATTTCTTACCCCATGTTTGCACTTAGTCTATATGGGCAGGTGTTAATGTCTTTTCCCAAAATTTAATCTATTGTCAAAGAGACTTTAAAGTTGCTTTCCAGAAGAATATTGCATCATTGTTCAATTTCAAAGAATGTTGATAAAATGTTCTATCTCAAACTGTAAAGAAATTCTCTTCAATACTGAATAAGAGGGGAAATGAGCTATATATACAAAAGAAAAATATTTGTAAGTATAATTAGAAAATTTTTAAATTACAGATTTAAGTGGGCATAAAAACATACTTTTTATCTTACAGGTTATATTAAAAGAGAAAGTGAAAGAACTGAATTTACATGAAGTAAGTTGCCTTATAAGTATTTTAGTCTTTTCTTGAGCTATTTTCTAATAGAGTGGTATGCTGTGGTATGCTTAAACATCTTTATTTTCAGAGGTTGAAAAAAATTAAGTTTATTTAGCCTGGTCAGAATAGCTCAGTTGGTTGAGCGTTGCCCTGTGCACCAAAATGTTGCAGATTCCATTCCTGGACAGGGCACATACCCAGGTTGTGAGTTCCATCCCTGGTCAGGGCATTTACAAAAGGCAGCCAATCGATGTTTCTCTCTCACATTGATGTTTCTCTGTCTCTCACTCTCTCCTGTCCTCTCTCTAAGCATGTCCCCAGGTGAGGATTTTTTTTTTAATTAGGTTTATTTTGTCCTAGCCAGTTTGGCTCAGTGAATAGAGCATCGGCCCTTGGACTGAAGGGTCTTGGGTTCAATTCCGGCCAAGGGCATGTACCTCAGTTGCAGGCTCAATCCCCCGTCCAGGTTGGGGCCCAGGGTGCATGCAGGAGGCAATCAATTGATATCAGTCTCTCTCATATCCATGTTTCTCTCTCTCTGTTTCCCTCCTCCCTTCCACTCTCTCTAAAAATCAGTGGAAAGCCCTAGCCAGTTTTGCTCAGTGGCTAGAGCGTCAGACTGCAGACCAAAGGGTCTCGGGTTCGATTCTGATCAAGGGCACACACTTTGATTGCAGGCTCCTCCTGGGCCTTGGCCCTGGTCGGGGTTATGCAGGAGGCAGCCAATCGATGTGTTTCTCTCACATCAATGTTTCTCTCTGTCTTCCCCTCTCTCTTCCACTCTCTCTTAAAGTCAATGGAAAAATATCCTCGGGTGAGGATAAAAAATAAATAAATAAAAATAAAAATCAATGGAAAAATATCCTCATTGAGGATTAACTAACAAAATAAAATTTGACTTATTTTGGTCAGTTTAATAGAATATTTGAGGATGAGGTCATAAAAGTCAATTGTGTGAAGACTAAGAGAATAACGTAACTCATATTTTTAATAGGGATGGTGCCCATGTAAGATTGCATAGCAGCAGGGATGCTGCTTTCTGTCAGTGCACTATGAATAGGAGATAGATATGTTGGTTTTTCTACTCAAGGTGAATTTACAGTAATTTCACTCTTGAAAATGTTCCCAGTAGTTCCTTCTTACCAATGTCACAAAAAGGCAGTGATGATTTTTGGAGGTGGGAGTTTGAGGAGATGCGGCAGAGGGTGGAATAGGGAAGAACACACAGGGAGAGGCATATCCTTGGGATTATCTCGAGTTGAGGTTTCACGGTGGTTGGTCCATAGGTGTTCCCTATGTGGTTATGCTTTGTAACTTAAATACAAAAGTGTGTGCGTGTGCCCTGATGTATACCTTAAGACACACAGTCATAGTCTGTAAGAATTCTAATTTTATTCCTTGTGTTGCCTCTAATTACAAATGCTCAGAATTTTTATTTTTAATTTTAGGGCCTTTTCTCTTTCTCTCTGAGTTTTTGAGTTGGTGTTTACAACAAGGACTTGGAAAGTTGCACGTGTAATATCTGTTTTCTTAGATTAACTGTGGTGAAGCTACATTGCCCATCTCTTCTTTAAAGACAGATTGTAAAATTATTTGAATAATAATAAAAATTATTTCTATTATTGAACACTTTGAAATTCTTTGCTCTTTCTGCATTTTTTTTTATCAGAATTGATATGTTACAGCATTTTAGGCCTAACCTTGAATTAAACTCAAACATCACTTACTGTTTGATTTTTAAAATTTCCCAAAAGTTAACTTTGGCACATGGCCAAAATTAACATGCAGTAATAGAGGGTGATCCCGTTTCTATTTAGGGTCTCTTTGATGGCCACAAATTAAAAGATTAAATCCTGACATACATTAGCAATATTGAATAACCAGGTTTGTCAGGAATAGAAGTCTTTCTTATTGGTCTGACCTATCGGTTTAGAGTCTTTATCCTAAGTGCATTGTGTTGCAGTATTGTCTATCAGAGTTAGTATCCCAGCTGTACCCACCAATTTCAATTCTGCTGGGTCTGACCAAGCTACTGAGCTACCCTTCCCCTGCTATTTAAAACTATAGCTTGGAAAACCTAACCTTGCTCTACAGCTTGTGTTTAGAGGCATTATGCGTTTTTCACAATTCATTTGGTTCTTTCCAGCTGCATTTTTTGGTAATGAAACTATTTTTTGTCAAACTTTTTTTTGTGTGTAGCCTAATTATACAGTGATTTCAGTATGAATACTGTTATTGAATAATTACAATAGTGAAAAATCAGAGACAAGCTAAGTGTCCATCAGTAGCATAATGAATAAATAAAACATGATACGCTGGAAGATCACCCACTAAGAGAGGGAGAGACCAGTTGAGGGCGACCAGGCCTGCAGGGGAGGACAGTTAGGGGCGACCAGGCCTGCAGGGGAGGGCAGTTAGGGGTGACCAGGCCGGCAGGGGAGCAGTTAGGGGCAATCGGGCCAGCAGTTAGGTGTCGATTAGGCTGGCAGGGGAGTGGTTAGGGGGTGATCAGGCTGGCAGGCAGAAGCGGTTAGGGACAAACCAGAAAAGAAACCTGATACTGTGACTCATACAATGACGTACTATAAAGCAGGCAAAATTAAGGAACAAGTTCTATCTAGAAGTACAGCAATCAACCTGGAAAAATCTATAATGAGATCTTGATAAAAGCAAGTTGCAAAATGATATAAATGTTTATATCATATATGTAAAATAAAATAAACACTAGGTTGTCCATGGGTTTGTATGCATACTGCAAATTGCAAAGTGTTTTACTGTTTGAGAAGGACATGTAATGATCACACAGAGGAGGAGAAAAGAAGAAAAAGATTAGGGAAATTGATCAAATGGATGTCAGTTTTATATGCAATGTTCTTGATTTTAAGGAAGGAAAATAAGTTAACATTAAATTTTAAAAATAATTTTTAAATTATTGAATACATAAAACATGTCAGACACTGTACTAAATCATAGAGACACAAAGAAGCATAACATATGTACTATTTTCTGCTCTCAAGAAGTCTCACAGATGAGTGTGTAAATGAGAAAGTCATGGAATGTGCAGAGGGTGCTATTACCTGGTGTATACACTGAGAGGTCCATGATTTTTCTGGCTTTTGCTCCCATAAGGGAGCTTTCTTGGGACCTTTCAGACTCAGATGCCCAGGCACCACCCCACTCCACCCTAGCCCCCACAGTGTCCTAGACAGTTAGCTTTATGTTTGTGACTATATCATTTTTTGTTTATGTTTTTCCTACCAGTCTAGGAGTCAGGCAACACTTATAAGTGAAGCTAAAGGGTGATATATACATATTCAAGCATCTATCTATACTAATAAAAGGGTAATATGCTAATTAGACCAGATGTCTTCCAGACATCCTTCCAGACAAAGCCATTGCAGCTGCGAGGGCCGAGGGCAGGTGGCTGCAGCGGCGGGGTGATGGGGGCGGTGCCATCCCCTGATTGGCCCGCCTCCCGCAGAGAGAGGCCAGACTGAAGCTTAGGCCCTCTCCTAAGCTGTCAGTAGGACATCCCCTGAGGGCTCCCGGGCTGTGAAAGGGGGCAGGCCAGGCTGAGGGACCCCTCCAATGCATGAATTTTTGTGCACAGGGCCTCTAGTATATATTATACTAGAGGCCCGGTGCACGAAATTCGTGCACAGGGGGCAGCGGGGAGTGTGTCCCTCAGCCTGGCCTGCACCCTCTCCAATCTGGGACCCCTCATGGGATAACCAGCAGTTGGACATCCCTCTCACAATTCAGAACTGCTGGCTCCTAACCGCTCACCTGCCTGCCTGATTGCCCCTAACTGCTTCTGCCTACCAGCCTGATTGTCCCTAACTGCTCCCCTGCTGGCTTGATTGCCCCTAACTACCTCTGCCTCGGCCCACACCTGGTACCCAGGATTCCCTCCTCCAGCTGACCACAGGCACCCAGGATCCGGGCTTCCCTCCCTCTGGTCAGCCATAGGCGCCCAGGCTGGCTGCAGCCTTAGGGGATGGTGGACAGGGGGCTTCGTCTGTGCTGCAGCTGCAAGTGCTGGCGCCCAGGACTGCAGGGTGGGCGGCTTCTTTGTCTCCCAGGCCACAGCCAGCCACAGGTGCTGGTGCCCGGGACTGCAGGGTGGGCGGATTCTCCATCTACCATGCTGTAACCAGCTGCTGGTGCTGGCACCTGGACCGCTGGGTGGGCGGCTTCTCTGTCTCCCAGGCCACAGCCAGCCACAGGTACTGGTGCCCAGGACCGCAGGGTGGGCGGCTTCTCCATCTCCCAGGCTGCAGCCAGCCTCAGGTACTGGGGCCCGGTTTCTCCATCTCCCCCAGGACGTGGGGCAGGTGGACATGGGGTGGGCGGCTTCTCCAGCTGGCTGTAGCCTGGGATCACGGGGCAGGCAGCTTCTTCGTCTCCCAGATCGCATCCACCCTCAGGTACTGGCACCCGGTTTCTTGTCTCCCCCAGGACGTGGGGAGGGCGGCTTCTCCAGCTGGCTGCGGCTTGGGATCACCAGGCAGGCGGCTTCTTCATCTTCCAGGTTGCAGCCAGCCTCAGGCACTGAGGCCCGGTTTCTCATTCTCCCCCAGGAGGTGGGGCAGGCGGACCTGAGGTTTCTGCTGCTGGCTGCAGCCTGGGATCACAGGGCAGGCGGCTTCTTCATCTCCCGGGCTGCAGCCAGCCTCAGGCACTGGCACCTGGTTTCTTGTCTCCCCCAGGACGTGGGGTGAACCACTTCTCCAGCTGGCTGAGGCCTGAGATCACGGGCAGGCCGCTTCTTGGTCTCCGTGGCTGCAGCCAGCCTCAGGTGCTGGGGCCCGGTTTCTCCGTCTCCCCAGGACATGGGGCGGGCAGACCTGAGGCTTCTGAGGCTGGCTGCAGCCTGGGATCATGGGACGGGCAGCTTCTTCGTCTCCCGGCCGCACCCAGCCTCAGGCGCAAGGCCCGGTTTCTCCGTCTTCCCAGGACGTGGGGCAGGTGGATGTGAGGCAGGCGGACCTAAGGCTTCTGAGGCTGGCTGAGGCCTGGGATCATGGGGCAGGTGGCTTCTTGGTCTCCGTGGCTGCAGCCAGCCTCAGGCGCTGGGGCCCGGTTTCTCCGTCTCCCCAGGATGTTGGGCAGGCGGACCTGAGGCTTCTGAGGCTGGCTGTAGCCTGGGATCATGGGGCAGGCGGCTTCTTGGTCTCTGTGGCTGCAGCCAGCCTCAGGAGCTGGCGCCTGACTTCTCCGACTCCCAGAGACCGGAGAGGCTGAGGGGCTGCCACCATGTTTTCAGTTTAATTGCATACTCACTCAGATTGGATGGTGGGCGTGGCTGGGGCGTGGCTGGTGGGCGTGGCTTTGAGTGTAGCGGAGTGGTGATTTGCATATTACTCTATTATATTATAGGATAATAAAGAGGTAATATGCAAATTGATCATCACTCCAACACACAAGATGGCCAACCCATGTGGTCAAAGATGGCCACCACAAGATAGCTGGCAGGGGAGAGCAGTTGTGGGCAATCAGGCCAGCAGGGGACAGCAGTTGGGGGCAACTAGGTCTGCAGGGGAGGGCAGTTGGGAGGAACCAGGCCTGCAGGGGAGGGCAGTTGGGGGCAATCGGGCCAGCAGGGGAGGACAGTTAGGGGAGACCAGGCTGGCAAGGGAGGGAAGTTAGGGATGACCAGCCAGCAGAGGAGGGCAGTTGGGGGCGACCAGGCCTGCAGGGGAGCAATTAGGGGCAATCGGGCCAGCAGGGGAGCAGTTAGGCATCGATCAGGCTGGCAGGGGAGTGGTTAGGGGCAATCAGGCAGGCAGGCAGGTGAGCAGTTGGGAGCCAGCAGTCCTGGATTATGAGAGGGATGTCCCAGATTGGAGAGGGTGCAGGCTTGGCTGAGGGATACCCCCCCCATGCACGAATTTCATGCACCAGGCCTGTAGTCTACACTAATAAAAGAGTAACATGCTAATTGACCATACCTTCATGACGCCCACCAGCCAATCAGGAGTGAGTATGCAAATTAACCCAACAAAGATGGTGGGTTAATTTGCATATACAGGTGCCAAGCAGCCAGGAGAGTCAACTTTGACAGACAAAAAGAGAAACAGGTGATTGAGTCCATGAAAGATTGCAAGCAGGTGGGGCTGAGCTGCAGTTCACATTGGGAAGCCAGGCCATCAGCCCAAATTTCGCTGCTCCCCAGGGAGGCTACCCTTGGGCACTCACCCCACTTCTCTGAGCCTCATTTGGCACCCCCAGCGAGGCCGTGGAAGCTCCGCCCTAGGGACACACTTCTCCATAGCTGGGTGCGGCAGACCAGGAGATGCAAGGGGCAGCGGTGGAAGACGGGGGCAGATGCTCAGCTGACCAGGATGAGTGGGACCAGGATGAGCAGGAGCGCCTCTTCCCCGGCCCCTGCCACTTCGTGCACTACTACATCCCTTGGGGGAATGTTGGATGCCGGTTTCAGCCCGATCCCCACAGGCCACACCGAGGGACCCCACCAGTGCACAAATTTGTACTCCAGGCCTCTAGTGATAATACATTGTCCTTCTATAAAGAAAAATATCCTCTCTTAAAACTCATAGTTTACCCTTTTTTTCTTCCTCCACCTTTTAACAGAAATATAGATATAGAGGAACACATTTCTAAAAAAATCATGTTTCTAGTTCTCACCATGCAAGTGAGATAATAAATGGCATCTAATGGATCTTGGGGTCAAGAGAAACAGGTGCCATGGAAGCTGTGACACACTGGGACATGCAGGTCCTGTGTAGAGGGGTTGCTAGCACTCAATTCTAGCTAATTGTTGCCATGGGGAAGATAGTTGTTGTCAGATCTGGGGCTTTTCAGGTAAAGCCTGAGAGTCTTGGCATTAGTCTATCATCTACTTGCCATTTGCATTTATTCTTTAATTTGTTCACCACAATGTCCTCGGCTCTGGTTATGATGAGTGGTTGTTTTCTCCATTAAATTTATTTTGCATCTTTGTCAAAAATCAGATGGCCATATTTCTGTGAGTCTGTTTCTGGATTCTCTAGTCTGTTCCATTGATTTATTTCTATCTCTCTAGCCTTAATTACTGTAGCTTTATAGTAAGTCTTAAAATCAAGTAGTATAATTCCTTCAACTTTATTCTTCTTTTCCAGTACTGTTTTAGCTAGTCTAGTTCCTTTGCTCTTCCAAGTAAATTTTAGCATCAGCTTGCCTATATCTTAAAAAAAAAAAAAAAAAAAAAAAAAATCCTGCTGGGATTTTGGTTAGTATTGCATTAAATCTATAAATCATTTGGGGAGAAATTGGCATCTTTAACTGTGTCAAGTCTTCTAATTTATAAACATATGTCTTCTCATTTCTTTTTTTTTAATCTTTATTGTTGAAAGTATTATAGATATTCCCTTTTTTCCCTTATTGTCCTCTTCTAACCCACACCTGCCCCCCACCCCAAGCCTTCACCCTTCATCTGTGCACATGGGTTATGCATCTATACATACAAGTTCTTTGGTTGATCTCTTCCCACCCAACCACCTCCTCCTTCCCTCTGAGATTTGATAGTCTGTTCCATGCTTCTATGTCTCTGAATCTATTTTGTTCAGCAGTTTATTTTGTTCGCTAGATTCCATATATGAGTGAGAGCATGTGATACTTGTCTTTCTCTGACTGGCTTATTTCACTTAGCATAATACTCTCCAGGCTCCTCCATGCTCTCTCAAAAGGTAAGAGACTCTTCTTTTTTTCTGCTGCATAATATTTCATGGTATAAATGTACCACAGCTTTTTTATATGGAGTTCCATTATTAGGTTCAGACACATTTAGGATTTTTATGTCTTCTTGGCAATTGACTCTTTATCAAAATGTAATATCCCTTCCCCTGGCCAGTGTGGCTCACTTGGTTGGAGCGTTGTCCCATGCACCAAAGGGTCTTGGGTTCGATTCCCAGTCAGGATACATAACCAGATTGTGGGTCTGATCCCCAGTCAGGGCCAATGTGGGAGGCAACCGATCAATGTTTCTCTCTCACATTGATGGTTTTTTCTCTCTTTCCTTCTCCCTTCCTCTCTCTAGAATCAATGAAAAACATACCCTTGGGTGAGGATTTTTTTTTAAGTAATATCCCTCTTTATCCTTGGTAATTTGTTTTGAAATATGTGTCTGTTAATATAGCCATTCTAGCTTTTTTTGATTGTTTACATGGCATGTCTTTTTTCCATCCTTTTATTATTTTCAGTCTACCTATCCTATAAAATAAAACCCTAATATGCAAATTGACCAACCAGCAGAACGACCAGTCACAATGACACACAGTGACCACCAGGGGGGCAGATGCTCAATGCAGGAGCTGCCCCCTGGTGGTCAGTGCGCTTCCACGGGGGAGTGCTGCTCAGCCAGAAGCCAGGCTCAGCCAGAGCCTCTCCTGCCTTCGCTGCAGGCAGGCAGTAAGGAGCAGGCCTAAGCTGGCAGGGGGACATACCCCGAGGGGTCCTGGACTGTAAGAGGGTGCAGGCCAGGCTGAGGGATTCCCCCTGCCCCCGTCCAGTGCACTAATTTCGTGCACTGGGGCTCTAATATAATTATATTTTATCTGAGTTCTTATATGCAGCACATAGTTGAGAAATGTTTTTTGATCCACTCTGAAAATCTGTCTTTTAATCGGTGTGTTTAGAGCATTTACATTCAGTGCAATTGTTGGTATGTTTGGAATTAGATCTACCATTTTATTATTTGTCTTCCACTTTCCCCTCTCTTTATTTCTTTACTAGAGGCCTGGTGCACGAAATTCGTGCACAAAGGGGGGTTGTCCCTCAGCCCAGCCTGTACCCTCTCCAATCTGGGACCCCTCGAGGGATGTCCGACTGCCCGTTTAGGCCCATCCTGGTTGGATCGGGCCTAAACGGGCAGTTGGACATCCCTTTCACAATCCAGGACTGCTGGCTCCCAACTGCTTGCCTGCCTGCCTTCCTGATTGCCCCTAACCGCTTCTGCCTGCCAGCCTGATCACCCCCTAACCACTCTGCTGCCAGCCTGTTTGCCCCCAACTTCCCTCCTCTGCCGGCCTGGTTACCCCTAACTGCCCTCTCCTGCAGGGTTGATCACCTCCAACTGCCCTCCCTTGCAGGCCTGGTCCTTCTCAACTGCCCTCCCTTGCAGGCCTGGTCCCTCCCAACTGCCCTCTCCTGCTGGCCATCTTGTGGTAGCCATCTTGTGTCCACATGGGGGCAGGATCTTTGACCACATGGGGGCAGCTATATTGTGTGTTGCAGTGATGATCAATCTGCATAGTACTCTTTTATTAGATAGGATAGAGGCCTGGTACAGGGGTGGAGGCCAGCTGGTTTGCCCTGAAGGGCGTCCCGGATCAGGTGGGGGTTCCCTTGGGGTTTGGGGCGGCCTGAGCGAGGGGCCTGTGGTGGTTTGCAGGCGGGCCATGCCCCCTGGCAACGCAAGCAGAGGCCCTGGTATCTGGAATTTATTTTCCTTCTACAATTGAAACTTTGTAGCCTTGAGCAGAGCCAAGCCTGGGGCTCCCTCTGAGGCCGGTAGCCATTTGTGTTGGGGTTATAATTGAAACTTTGTTGCCTTAAGTGGGTGGGCCCGGCCAGGGTGTGCAGAAAGCTTTGCTTCCCCTGTTGCCGGCGGCAACCCTGGCCTGCTCTCTCAAGCTCCATTCTGCCGCCATTTGTTTGAATTTGTTTACCTTATATAATTGAAACTTTGTAGCTTGAGTGGAGGCTTAGGCCTGGCCATGGCAGGCGGAAAGCTTGGCTTCCTCTGTTACCTAGGAAACCTTGCTCTCTGTGGCTGTAGCCATCTTGGTTTGGGTTAATTTGCATACTCGCTCTGATTGGATGGTGGGCGTGGCTTGTAGGTGTGTCGGAGGTATGGTCAATTTGCATATTTGTCTATTATTAGATAGGCTTTTCATTTTCCTGCCTTCTTTTCAGTTATTTGAACATTTTTAGTATTCTACTTTATCTGTTGTGATTTGGACTATTTTTTGTATAATTTTTTTAGTGATTGCTTAGAGATTACAAAAAGAATCAATATTTTCACACTTCAATTGAAATGTAGAAATCTTATGTAACATAAAAAAACAATCCTTTTATGTTTTCCCCTTTTTGTAATAGCTGTCAAAGCACATTGATATACATTGAAAATCCCATCAGACATTGTTATATATTTTTACTTTTAACCATTAGATATATTTTAGAGAACTTAGGACAGGAAGAATTTAGTCTATTATATTTATCTAGATAATTATCATTTCCGTTGCTCTTCATTCCCAGTGTTCCAAGTTTACTTCTTTTGTCATATTTCTTCTATCCAATGACCTTCCTTTAACAATTCTCATAGAGCAGATCTGCTGGCTATGAATTCTATTAGTTTGCCTTCATCTGAGAATATCTTTATTTTACCTTCATTCCTGAAGGTTGTTTTTGTTGGATATAGAACTCTGGGTTGACAGTTCTTTTCTCTCATCACTTATAAAATGTTGTGCCATGTTCTTCTGTTTTTTATGGTTTTCTGATAAAACCCACAGGGAAAAAATATTTGCAAATCTTATGTCTGATAAGAGTCTAGTATTCAGAATATATAATAACTCTTACAGCTCAGAAATAAAATAGCCTACAAAATAAAATATCTGCAAATAATTATCCCAATCTTGTATCCTAAAGGGGTCTTTTGCAAAACAAAAGTTTTAATTTGATGAAGTCCAATTTGTCAGTTTTTTTCCCTTTGATTGCCTATGTTTTAGGGGTCATATCCTGCCTGCTCCTGTGCCTATGGATGTCCAGTTGCTCCGACACCATATTGGAAAGTAAAGTTTATTTGCAAAATGTGATCTTTAAAGTTGTAAAATTAGGCCCAGGCCAGTGTGGCTCAATTGATTGAGCATTATCACATACACCAAAAGGTCATCATTTTGATTCCCAGTCAGGGCACATGCCCAGTCAGAGTGCATACAGGAGGCAACTGGATTCTCTCTCACTTAGATGCTTCTTTCTCTCCCTCCCTCCCTCTTACTTCTCTCTCTAAAACTCAATTAAAATATATATTTTTTAAAGTTGTAAAATTAGTTTGACCCTTCAGGGAGCTTCTAAGATGTCAGATTCAAGCCTTTTCTCTTTGTGATTGTCCTTGACTTTTGTTCCCTTTAGCAGTTAACGTGTCAGAATTTATCTTGTGGGGGTTTTTTCAGGTGACTGTGGTTTTAGAATTAGGGATCCTGGAAAAATAAGCAAATAAAAATGAGTGACTTGTCAACTTCTTGTCCTCTGGTAGGATGAGTGCTGGATCAGAGCCAGCAGAGTCCTGACCGTGTTTCAGAAGGCTATGCCAAGAGGAAGCTGGGTGTTTAAGGCCATAGGGCCTGTTCACACGCTAGGAGATGGGAACATCATTCCGCCTTTACGGGTGGGAAGCTGAGGTCCCAAAAGGTCACTTCAAAGCTAGAGCAGCTAGTGTCTCTCTTTACCAACGGCGTGTTCTCAAACTTCCTCCAGAATAAAATGGGCTTGAAAATAGTGCTCCCAATCCAGCACTGGGATAAAAGCCACTGATATTGGCAGACGGCCGTGCTGCCTCCTCAGTCTGATCCCACCATCTGAGCTGGTAACAGCCCTCTGAAGGAGGTGGGGCAGGTAGTGTCCTCACGTTACGTAGATGAAGGAACAGAGCTTGAGAGGCATCAGAATGGCAGGGATCACGCAGCGAGTGGGTGTCCAAGCCAAGGCCAGCGGTCTGCCCTGCCTTCCTCCCTGCTCTCCTGCTGTCTTGGCAGGAATGCCAAGTCTGACAAGATAGTTAGTTATTCTTTCTCTTTTTCCTGAAGATCCTGTCTGCTATATACACAAGGCCCTGAGGGAAGAGTGTGGGAAGGCCAGCATTCATGGCACTGGCCATGGGCACCAAGAGCCACATGTCCTGTCACATAACCTAAGAAGATTGGGTTACATGTCGTAGGTTATAAACAAGTGAAGGAGAGGCCATGTCATCAGTCTGGGCAGAAATGTTAATAGTTGAACCAGGATCCCTGGAGATGGACAGGGAAGCAAGAGGGAAGGAATACAGCACATCAGTGCAGGAGACCTGGGACCCAGCCCAGCCACACTCACCAACTGCATGGCCTCAGGAAGCATGGTGATTGCTCTGAGCTCCTGTTCCATCTGTAAAACGGGTAAAAGTGACGATAGCTGGTGTCCCTGCGCACTGGTAAGTGCTCGAGAAGTGGTGGCTGAACCCCAGCCTCTGGGTGTGAAGGAAAAGCCTGTTCAAAGCGGCGGAGCCTGGCCCCCTGTCAGCAGTCCTGGCCCCATCTGCACATTTTCTCAAGTTTAATTCAGAGACTCTTGAATAATTTTTTAAAATATGTTTTTATTGATTTCAGAGAGAGGAAGGGAGAGGGAGAAAGAGGTAGAAACATCAATGATGAGACTTATCTATCAGCTGCCGCCTGCACTCCCCCTACTGGAAATTGAGCCTGCAACCCAGGCATATGCCCTGATCAGGAATCAAACACTGAGCCACACCAGCCGGGCTTGGATAACGTTTTAATGACAAAGACAGATACTGACAGAAGGACAGAGCCAGAGTGAGGGCATGTTACCAGAGAAAGGAGAGCCCCGGGGCATGAGCGGTCCCTGTCAGAAGCTCTGCTGCTGAGCAGGCAGAGCACCCTGCAGAGTCAGCCCCTGGGCACACCACAGGCAAATTCCATCATGTCCAGCCTCGCTAGTGAGGACTAACCTAAGTCAGACCCTTCTGACGCACTAAAGCAAACTGCCTTTTGCTGTCTTTCTTCTCCCACCTGCCCTTCATCTTTGAAGACATGTGACAGGAAGAGCAGGAGGTTCTTCTTCAGAAGACCTTGCCCAGTCGAGCCTCTTTCTTTCACTTAAACTGTGGGACATTACAGACCCTTTCAAACGACTGGACCTCGCAGGCCTGCACTTGACTTTGTGACCTGGGAGAGTGCTTAGCAGACACTTTTCCTCATCTGTGAATTTATCTTTCAGCTCTGTGCAGTGTGTCTAGAAGACTTCAAGCCTCGAGATGAGTTGGGGATTTGTCCGTGTAAGCATGCCTTCCACAGAAAGTAAGTATTGGTATGAAACTATTTAAGGGAACCTGAGTTTGAGACACATCATCCAACTTACTTGTGGGCTTGGATCAGTGCCAGACAAGCTTGAAGGCTTCATGATTGGTCTACAGTGCAGAAAGCACCCTACAGGGTGGGGTGTGTGTACATGGCACTAGGAGGAATTGGGGTCGTGGGACATGAGCACCGTGGCAGGACTTTGGGCAGAATGCCAGACAAACCCACACCTCCTGGGAGCCCAGGCTATAACACCACTACTTAATGGAACGTTCCAATGAGAGCTCCCACTCCAAAAAACTTACGTTAATCAAAACCGTCGTTACTTTAAATCTAGATAGATGAGTCTGAACGTAAATGGCAGTGTGGGGCTCTCTCCTCCCTCTTCTTGCAAACATATTCATACTCCCTCTTCTCTTGCAATTTTATACATTTTGCATGTCTATTAGAAAATTTTATTTCTCCTACTTTGCACCACCCTCACTGTACTTCCTTAAGAAACCATGATGACTGAGGGAGTAGCATGCTCCTCCAGAGGGTAAAGTGGGTTCTCATTGAGGGTGGAGCTCATTAGGACCTGGCTGTCCTGGGCGACAGATGTGTTCAACATGCAAAATGTGTGGGTGGGTGGGTGGGTGGGTGGGTGGGCTGATGTACCGTGAGCATGGCACTGATGTCTTCCCTCCTGTGGTGTCTCATTCTGCAGGTGCCTTATTAAGTGGCTGGAGGTTCGGAAAGTGTGTCCACTGTGCAACATGCCAGTTCTGCAGCTGGCCCAGTTGCACAGTAAGCAGGACCGTGGACCCCCACAGGGGCCCCTGCCAGGGGCAGAGAACATTGTATAGCTCACCACAGGATCAAACTGTTGCAGGATTCCACATCCACATAGAGGCAGGAGGAACACAAGTGTTCTCTGTGTTGGCTGTTCTACCTGGGGTACCAGCTGCCACTTCCTTTGCCTCATGAATAACTCTTGGGCCAACTAAGCTAAGAACTCAGACTTCTGGGTTATGTGACAACCAAAGCACGCTGACAGTATCTTATGTCAAGAGAAAAGTTAAATGAGCCTGCAGGTTTGGTTCAAGAAACTTCATGAGAGTCTCTTGCCAACTCAATTACATGCTGTCTCCCAGACACTTATCTCCATGTAAGGTGACTTTTGTCAAGCAGAAGGGAAGATAAACACAAGTGCTAGAGAAAGGAACCGAGGGCAGGTCTTTAAAGCCACCAACGCCCCTGCCCTGTGGACAGATGAGCTTCTATGCAGACTGTGCACGCCTTAGCAGCAGCAAACCTTCCCGGCAGCCCCTGAGCCAAGTAAAACCAGCGGTTACCTCAGCCGAAGCACGACCGGTTGCCTGGTTGGTGAGACAGTGCCAACAAAGGCTTTTCACCTTCTATTCCTTTGATAAAATAATGTTGGAACCCAAGGGCTTTGGTTACAGTGCCCCTCACTATCACTTCTCCCTCAGTTTTACAACATCTGCGTATCAAGTTACCGAAGCTAAAAACATTAGATGCGCTTGGAAAGGCCTGGTCAGCAGCCATTTCCTCTTATTCCACACCCACCTCACCAGTGAGGCACAGACAAGCTGCCCATCAGGGGCCCCAGTGGGTTTGGGCCTGGGCCTGGGCCTCTGAGCCCTTGCTGTCCATGTGCCCCAGGGAGCCTCAGAGTGCTGCCCACATTCCCCCATTCGAAGTGTGGTTCCAGCATAGCTGCTGGTCTTGGGAGGGAGCCACTGGGAGCCCTCAGACAGCGGAGAATGGCTAGTCCTCCTGGCCCTGCTGAGACAGGAGGATGCTGGCCCCCTTTCCTCTCCCCTTCTTGCTCTATCTCTTTGTACTTCAGAGAAAATGCTGGCATTGACTTTTTTAACTTAAAACATCCCAAATAAGATCCCTCTGTAATTCTTTAGCCAGGGACCCACTTGAAATTGTAAATAGTTTCAGGAAGCTCCTGCAGGGCTGTTCACTCATTGGTGTGTGCCTCAGTATTCGGACTTGCGAAAATTGCAAGTTTTTTTACAGGAGAGAAATGCATGCTATTCTTTGGCTCTTTCTGTCCAACTTTTCTAGAAGTGACTCAGAGTCCTTTAGATTCATGAATATTGTATAAATTAGCCGAGAACTTTGTAGTTCTTTTCCACAGCCCTGTTCTCCATCTCCTTCCATTCCAGGGATGGGTTCCTTGTCAGCTTGCCTCTGCTCCCTCACAGGTGTGAGGGGGGCTGTTTCTCACTGGAAATGCTGCCTGCATGGTATGGAGAGAGGATGGAGGAAGTTTTGCAATTCTGATTATGGCATTAATCCAAGAACTTTTTCTGGAATCCAGCCTCTACCATCTTAGAATGGGAAAGGGAACCTATCCCTGGCTCAGGTAGCTGTAGTCAAAGGATGAGGAAAATTCCTATTAGCCTAGCAAAGTGCTGGGCAGAATCCAGTTTGGAAAATTACAAGTCCACTTGGTCAGAAGTGGCTGTTTCCTGTGTGACCTGGTGTATGGTATGCCAACTGGACTGTTTCTTAAACAGGGCAAGGAAAGTGTGGAATATTTTTGTATGAAAGCCTTAGCCTGTTTGGCACCCATGAAAAGAACTATTTGGACTTTCACCCTGTTTCTGTGTTCTCTGTAGCACAATAGAGTTGAATGCTGCAAAGCACCCAGTTTACAGTGAAATATTGTTAGTGACCAAGTAGGCTTGCTTCTGGACTAGCCTCATTAATGACCACCAACCCACCATTTTCCCTGGAATGGCGTTGGGACAAATGTCATCTTGTCGTTATGGACTTCGAATAAGAGAAATTTTTTCCCCTCAGAGGAGGAATGCTTGTGCTCTGTACTGCAGATTTCTTCCACTCCGGTTTTGTAGGATTCTAGCCTTCCAGTTGCAGCCTTTTTCTGTCCCCATGTCAGTAACAAGGAGACAGCTTCACCATGTCCCTGTATTGATAGGGAGGCTAATTCATTTCACTGTGTCACAGCTAAAAGCAGAGGGCATTGGTATGCACTGGGCCAGAGGTGCAAAGCCAAATAGTTTAGAGGAAAGCTTGAGAAGGCTGTGCACTCTCCACTTGGCACCATGTGGGTCTGCTTTGCCCCAGGAGGTGCCACTAATACGATCTCAACACTTGTGAATGTGGGGGAGGGGGAGGCTTTTTAAAATGCAGCATTTCCACTAAGATGGGGCTGGACGTTGGAGTGCCGAGTGCCCGCTCTGCTCAGTCATCTCCCCTTTCTGGGTGTGGTGTCCTTTTGCAGCATAGCCATTGTCGCTTGGCAGTTAGCAACACAACCTGAATGCATTTGCCACCCACATTTGGATCCTCCTCCAGCACTTCCCTGTACTGCACTGGTAACTGCATGGGCTAGCAGCGGTTAGTCACAGCATTGTGTGACAAAGGTAAATTTCCATCCAGACTTTTTTTTTAAGAATGAGTCAAGGATCCCTTAATACACTTGGCTCAGGCTCACACCTCACAGTGAGGCTGCTGTCCACATCTGTCTGAGTGGGTGACCTTTTGATCATCTATAGACACGTGGGGATTCTGATCTGCTTTTGGGCCACTGGCTAATAACATGATTTTTTTTTTACTTAACACAACTTAAGCAGCTCAAAGATTGGACATTACTTGTGTGCTGTGGGTTAGTGAAATAGAATTCAGCCCAGACTTCAGCTGGTTTTAGAAATGGAACAAAACCAGCCTGACTTGGTTCTTGGTTATCTTTACTTTGACACTGTGATTTGGTTAGGCCTATTCCTGGAAGGGAGCAGGACAAGACAGATTGGAACAGGTGGCCCATGGATGAGGGCGTCTGGGCTGAGGGATACCCGGGGCCTCCCACCATTGCCATATAGCCAGTTCTTCACAAGGCTTGACAAACGAGTTTTTTCCCCAATGCCACGCCTTGTCCTAACCTCAGGCCCTTTCCAACAGCCCCACTCCAAAGTCTGTCATCTCCATGGCCTGATCCCACTGTTAAGCTATTCTTTTTTTAAAATATATTTTATTGCTTTTTTTAGAGAGAGGGAGAGTTAGAAACATCAATGAGAGATAAACATCAATCAGCTGCCTCCTGCACACCCACTACTGGGAATGTGCCCGCAACCAAGGTACATGCTCCTGACCGGAATCAAACCTGGGACCCTTCAGTCCGCAGGCTGACGCTCTATCCACTGAGCCAACCCTGTTAGGGCTAAGCTATTCTTAATGACTATAGAAATTACTGGGAGGCATCCCCAGAGCTCTGGACAGAAAGTGATCAGACGGACTTGAAGCATCTTTGTCACTCACCAGCCAGGTGCCTTTCTGCCAGTTATGCATCACCCAGGGACTGTAACGGTATCTACTGGCTCTTGCAAGGATTAGCTGTGTCCAGAGCCTGGCAGGTGACAGATGTCATGGGAGCTGATAAGGGGCAACGTTTGTCACGCAGCTTATGTGGGGCTCCCTTCCTCTTCCCCTCACCTCCATCTGCCTAGAGTTCCCGGATTTGTTGCTCACTGCTGGATACACCTTTTTAAATTTAACTCTGAATAGGTAATCCCTTTCCATGGTTCATCAGTCAGTCTTCCTTGTATCCCTGACCTCCAGCAAGCCCAGCTTCTCACCCCTTGAGCACCTAGTTTTGTTCCTTATGTAGCCTCCCAGAGGTCATTTGTGTGTATACAAGTGCACACACGTGTGTGTGGGGGGGGGAAGGGGGTGTCTCCTTTGCTCATGTGATACTAGAGTATATTCAGGAACATTCCTATTCATATAAGAACTGTACCAGAAGTCAGAATATCTGTAAAAGGTGAGGCCAGAACGGGGGGATGATCCTTTTACAATCACATTCCTTTTGAAAATGGCATTTTTATTGATTGCAGCACACTGGAATTGTTTTCTAAACAAATCAGAAACTGCAGTCCCTCCCTGACTCCTACCACAGATGTCCAGATGACAGGAGCATAACCAGTTTCCAGACTTTCTGATCTGTGACAGGACACTCAAGAGCAGCAGTGCAGGCCCAGCAATTTTGCAGCCACCTGGACAAGCTGCCCCACACCATCTTGGCCAGTTTCAAGGGAAGCCCGAGTGCAGCAGCGATGTCTGTTAACTCTCTTGCTTTCTTAGGCGAGCACCCATTTTTGAGGCAGGAGTTCAAGCAGCAGCAGCAACTGAAGGCTGAGGCACCTTTCTATCTTGTGAGGCAGATGTCTCAGAAGTTGCTAAACAAGTAGGTGGTCAATCTTAAAGTCAATCATAGATGTTCAGGTACATGGGTCAGGCTCCTTTTCCTCCCCACTCTAAAAAATGCTTCCCCGAGTTTTCTCCAAGCCCAAAACTTCTCACTCAATGACATTACCCCACCAGTAACCTATTCTTTAAAAAAACATTAAGTTCATTTTTGCCCCTAGAAAATATGGACATTAAAGCTGCTTCCTTTAGGCAGCCATGGGGCCATGGACTAGTGCCTCTTGGTCCTCACCCACCTCCCCAGTGTCCTGCCACCCAGAGTTTCCCAGGAACCTCCACCCTTCTGTCATGTGATGAATCTCTGGCCCAGGGTTAGTGTCTTTCACGTTAGCTGTTAAGAATTTGAGTTAAAGGACATGTCTAAATTAACAGTGTATAAATTTAGGTGAAATTTGCAGTTGATAACTGGAATATGCTGGGTTATGGTTTTTTAGTAGATAAGATTAATGTGCTTCCACCATTTGAGAGTATCAAGAAGAACATAGAAAGGCTTGGTCAGTTTTCCAATTGTTTAGAGCCCACTTGTTCCAAGATGCAAATCGTTTTCTCCATTTTTAGACCAAACATCAGCATCCTTTGCTTACCAATCCAGGGCTCCCTTCTGTGGCTACAGGGACAAGGAGAACACGCTGCCTGCTCTGGGCCATGTACTCAGAAGGGGAGCCCTGCCAGTGTTAAGGGATCTGTCTGTACTCTGATGTAGCTCCCTGTGCCAGCACAAGCTGGTGGGTCAGCACCTTGGGCCAGCTGCATACCGTCCCTGTCTGCTCCTTCCCTCCCAGGTTCCGACAGAAAAAGGCAGATGGGACCAGTGTTAAGAAGTCCCTCCTGGTGACACCGTCTTCCAAGATAGTGTTCCTGATCATTGTCATCTCTGATAACAGATCACTGCCAGGAAGGAAGGTAGTTTAGGCATGTAGTATAGCCCATTGGGGTTCATTCACTAGATTTTATGTAACTCCCTCAATGAAAGGTTTATGAAATGCTGAGCCTCAGGTTTCATAGACGTGTTTGTACACTAAGAATTCTGCAGCAGAATATTTTTAAACAATCGCAGTTTTTTGTAAGCTATATTTTTGTATATTTAATTGCTATTTTAAAGTTTTAATGCATTTTTTGCTAATTACTCTTGTTTAAAAAATAAAACATGCATGTAATTGACTTAAATGTAAATAAAGAGCAGATTTTGAAAACTACTTAATGTTAATCATGTACCCACTTATGGACACTCACGCCCCACTTAAGCTTGTGTAGCAAGAGTGGGAAAGAAGGTGAGTAGGGCACAGCAAAAGGTAACTGTGATGAAGGAGCTTCTGGCCTGTCCCCCACGGTGCGGAGTGAAGGTCAGAGGTGACGAGTAAAGCACTAGGCCCCAGTGAGGGAGAAAGCAGAGAAGCCAAGGCCTCACCTGCCACTGGCCTCAGCTTTCTTTGCAGATGCGGCTGGACACAGGTAGTTTCCGAAATGCAGGCACTAGTCTCAGGAGTAAAGTGTCAGAACTAGGCCATTCCTCACACCTCTCACAACACCCCAGACCTGCAAATAACTTCTATTAGGAAGAAAGAAAAAAAATCTCAAAAAAAAAAAAATCTCTTGGTCCAGAGTCACCCTGTGGTAGCTGCCATTTCTCCTCACCAACCCTCAATAGGACTTCTGCAGATCAATCAGCTTCTGCCCCATAGCTTTAGGGAAACTGTTCCCCTCAAGGCCATCTCTGGGCCTCCTCTTAATCCTCAATGCAGGTGTCTGGAGGGCTCCTCTCCCCTGTCTCCTGAGCAACAGACCCCTAGCAGCCCCCTCTGACCTCGCTTCAGTTTTCTTTGCAGCCTTTCCCTTCTCTGCCCATCAACTGTTGTTATTCTCCCTCTATCTTGGTATTCACTAAATTCCCACCTACAGTTTGCCCACCTAAATACACTATCATTCTTAGGTATGTTATCTACAACCCAAATATCCAGTTGCTATTTGGTATCAATTATAGCTCAAAACCAAGCCTCCCCAATAAGTGTATGCCCTCATAGCAACTTCCTCCCCCATATCCTATCATCACATCCCAGTACTCAACCCTCTAACCATCCATCTGTCCCCACCGGGCCATCTACTGCTGCCATTTTCATGTAGGCCTCTAGTGTGGAGTGGGGCCCTCAGGCTACCATCTGGAGGGCAGATTGCAAAGGACAACTGCTGAGATAAGATGGCAGTGGTTTAAAGTAGGGTGGTGGCAATGGTGAGTGGAGATTGAGTTTACTTGCACCTCAAGCTGGAGGGAGTGAAGAAGATGGCGGGGGCGGGGGGAGTTCAGGGGAAAGGGTGTGGATACTTCTGTGTAGGGATGGCCTTGGAGATAGACAAGTAGAATGAAGGGAAGGCAGTTACTGCCTTAGGACTGGAGCTCAGAGGAGGTGCTAGGCATAGTAGCTTGGAAGTCAGAGTCAAGGTGAGTGCTGAGGACCGCTTAGGGGAATCAGGACTGTGCCTGGAGCCGGCAATGTCAAATTGTTGTTCTCAAGCTGGCAGAGACAAAGGGGTCTGGATGGCAAAAGGAAAAGCAAGAAATGCACTGTGTTAGAACTGAGGAAAGTGAGGACATAAAATGTCTGTTAGATTTAGTAACGAGACTCGGTGGAACTATCAAGAGCCCCCTCATGGAGTGACAGTGTGAGCTAAGAACCACCCACAAAGTGAGTGGCAACTGGGCCCTCTGAGGTAGAAGGCAAATGCAAGAAAGGAGAGGGGACTCTGCCTGTGTGACCTCAGGCAGGTTTGCTTTTCTGCTGACTTGTGGAGATTACAACAGCTGCATGAAACAACCCATGTAAAGCACTGGCACAGCCTCTGAAACACAGGCGGGACCCACAACGCAGGAGGTGGGGCCTGGGTCTCCACTAGAAATGGCTCGGGCTCCCTCCCCTTCTCTACCTTCTCCACCCAAGTAAGCAGAGGCTGTTTGGGACAAAGGGGCCCGAGAAACACGACTATGGTACCAGCGGAAGAGTGGCAGCACTGTCGTTGGTGGCTGTGAGGGAAAAGTGGAGCCACCAAGTGCGTATCTGGAAGTGCCAGAGAACAGAGGACAGGATGGGGGGTGAGGGGTGAGGACTCAGGAAGTGCTACATGGGACAGCAGAGGAAGACCCAAACGCCACCCAAGAGCTACAATTTCCACCCCCTGCAGTGTCCCTCCAGCTCTGCGGCCTGCATCAGGGGGCAGCACCCACAACCCACGGGTGCCAGAACTGGAACCGTGTGCAAGTGGCCAGCATCGGAGAAATGACCATGCCCTCACAAACCATGGGCACGGGCCTCTGCTGCCCCCACGCGGCCAACACGGGAGGCCGCAGGATCCCAGTCGACCAGGGAGGAGCACCAGCCCAAGCAACTCCTCCCTCAACGACCCAGCCCCGCCCTCTGCACCCTTCCTTAGAACCTTCCCTCCCAGAACCCTCCAGGCCAGCTTCCCCAGAGCCTTGGAGTTTCTTTCTAGTTCAAAAACCACTTATACAGACCTTCACTGCCTTCAGCAGCGATGTAGGCACCAAATAAGACACAAACATAGCTCAATCTCTAAGGGGAAGGTTTTTAAAAATTATTCTGCACAGCAGAAAGAAAAGGTCCAGTCAATCTATATCAATACTCAGCTCTCAAAACCTGTCTCTCAAGCAGCCTTTTGAGCCAGCCTACCAGAGAAATCAGGACTGCGCCTGGGGGCTGCTAAGTGCCAAGACCAGGAGTGGGTGAGAAAGGTGGGAAGAACCCACCTGCTCCTCATAAGTTAAGGGACACCTCAATTCCTTGATTTCTACTAGCCTAAAAGTGTAACCAGATTCTCTCCCCAGTTCCCTGGGGAAGAAAAAAAGCAGTCCTTTTTGTCTGGTTTTAGTTTTCCAAATTATGTCTTTTGTAGTAGCTTACTTCCATCAGCCCAACACTCAAGGTAATTCTGTCCACGGGAGAAATCCTGTCTTTCCAAAGAGACCTTCCTAGGATTTATGGTGTAAAGTAACCTGTAATTGTCCTTCTAAAAGTTGCTTAATTGTCCAAGTTATAGGTATTGAACTAACCTGCCCAATTAAGATTGCAGAACCTTGAAATAAAACATTTTTCAATATGTTCACACAAAGGCTAAATGCACACAGGAGTTAATGCACAGGAGATGATCTTCAAGGCCATACTGTCAAAATTGTGATTAGATTATATAACACATAGTAGCTTTCCTTACATTTAGCAAGTTCAACAGGATCCTAAAACACAGTATGCTGAACACAGAACAGCTCTCCCCTTAAGTGGCTCATGAGTGACAATGAGTTTCAAAAATATATAGAAGGTATTACAGCCAATCCTCACTGCCATGAACATGGTCCACTTTATATATATATACTGTATATATACACAAATATACATATATATCATTCCTTACTGGTTACTCGTTTAGGCTGAATTTTTAAGGGTTTGTCTTGATGACTTAGAAAAATCCATTTGTCCTTTCTTGCTTTGATTCAGGTAATACACAATCAGAAAATTAAGTAAGTCTCTTAAAAAAAACACCAAAGTTCACAGATCCCATTGTGGAAGGTTCCAGGAACCCCCTCCCCAGGTAATGATCAGGGGATCTTCAACAGCTCAAGGAGTGCTCCAACGGCTCCAAAATAACCCTGAAGAAAAAAATACATAAAAAAGTAAGAGCAATTCTCCTTAGAATAATTTAAATTGCCATAAATATGATTACTAGTGTTAAAGCCAACACTGCCCTTAATTCCTGACACCCATTTTCTGAGCACCCATTTTGCTGAACCAAATATTTTTGATCCACGTTTGGGAATTTAAAAATACTGTTTCTGATTCACAGTTCATTAAATCCATGAATGCGAAACCGATGGGTACAAAGGGCCACTGTATTTACTGAAAAAAGATGCACCTATACATGGACCTGCACAGTTCAAACTCACATTGTTCAAGGGTCAATTGTGTTTCAAGACTTCAGAGAGCCTAAAATAATCTAAGTTCCATATGTGCAGAAATCAACACTAGAGTCAGAAGGCTGAATGCAAATAGAAAACAGAGACAAATGGACCAGCGATGCTAACCAGAGAGGAAAATTAAATCAGCAAGCAATAAAAATAACATAAAAATCAAAATTTCATAAAGGGTTCATATTATAACTGTGATATGAAGATATAAGTTAAAAATTTTTTACCAAATTACCCTAAGAAATTAATCTCCTCCCTGGCCGGGTGGCTCAGTTGGTTGGAGCATCATCCCATATACCAAAAAGATTGCAAGTTCGATCCCGGGTCAGGGCACATACAGGAAGAGATCAATCGATGTTTCTCTCACATCGATGATGCTCTTTCTCTCTCTCTCTCTTTTCCTTTCTCTCTAAAACCAGTAACAAACATATTCTTGGGCGAGGATTAAAAACATAAAAAATTAATTAATTAATCTCCAGGTTCTACCTAGGAAAAGGTTCAATAAGAGGTAGAAATTCAGGAGAAAAGTTATATTAAACATGACTTTTATTCTAATATGAAGCAAAACAAAACAAGTAAAAGTTCACAAAAAGCAAATGTAAAAGGTATAAAGAACAATAACTCAGTACTGATTTACTAATGTAACATTAGAAGTAATAAACAAGTTAGATGTCTTGAACTTTAAGCTTTTGATATGGGGAAGTTGGGCACTTTGGGTTTTAACTATGAACTTAACTTAAAAGAAAAACTTAAAGCTATTTTAAAGGAAAAGCAATCTGTAGCATTTTACATCCTACACTGATTTCTGTTGATTCATATAAACTGTTAAAAGTGCACATATAATTTTGAAAAATGTTCATGATAACACCACTATCTAAAATCCAACAATACTTGAAATCGTTCAACTGCCCCACAACCAAGGGGAGGAGAGAGCCCCTTCCATAGCTCCGGTTCTACTTTTTCCCAAAACTGAAAAAAAGGGGCATTTTCCAAGAGGATATAAGGTTGAGCAACTCAATGATTCTTTTCCATTGTGTCATTTTTAGCCTGTCTACATATTAAGTTTTTATGATATTGTGGTTCTAGTCCTGAAATGTTTTTTACTGATCTATTTTTCAGAACAGATATCTTAAATGGCATGTGAGTATATCAATACATAAAAACTGACATCAAAAAATGAAAAAAAAGCAGAACCCAGAGTAAGTGCATTTATAAAGTACAATGGGCCAGTGGATAGAGCTCAGTGGATAGAGCTCAGTGGATAGAGCATCGGCCTGCGGACTGAAGAGTCCCAGGTTCGATTCCGGTGAAGAGCACATGCCCAGGTTGTGGGCTCGATTGGAGGCAGCCAATCAACGACTCTCATTATTGATGTTTCTATCTCTCTCTCCCTTCCTCTCTGAAATCAATAAAAATATATTGTGGGGGGGGGGGGGAGTACAACGGGAAAAATATAATGATGGCTCAGAAATATGGCTGAATGTTAATTCTTCTTTCTTGCCCTAGCTGGTTTTGCTCAGTGGGTAGAGCATCAGCCTGCGAACCAAAGGGTCCCACGTTCAATTCCAGTCAAGGGGACATGCCTGGGTTGCAGGCTCGATTCCTGGTGGGGGGCATGCAGGAGGGGGCCGACCAATGATTCTCTCTCTCATCATTGATGTTTCTATCTCTCTCTCCCTCTCCCTTCGTCTCTGAAATCAATTATATATATATATATATATATATATATATATATATATATATATATATATATATATTTTTTTTAAGACTTCTTTAATATTGCTGAAGCTCACAATGAAATAAACCAAAAATCTACCTTGCATTGAATTGGATAAGAGCTTTTAAACATTATAATCAAAGTTAAACCCAATATCATATAATTACAAAAATATGTAAGTACTATTTCACCTTTACTTCAAATTCCAAGACAATGTGAACTGCATGCCCTTGTAACATATTGCAGGAAATAAGTCTGCTTACCTCGTGTTCCGAAAAAAGTGCTTTCAACTGTCCCTTGGACCAATAATCCAAAGCATATGCCAAAAGCCGCATGGCGATTGTATTAATTCTCAAGAAATTTCCAACAAATACCACCTGGTTAATATTCTGAGCACATCAAAAGAAGGCAATTAGTTTTCATCTTAATTTCAGTCTCTCATAAAAGCTACTCCAAACAGAGACCATGTGCATAGTTTTTAGAAGCAAATTGACTTCTGATTTTAAAGAAGTATTTATATTTAATCCAATTGATACAGGACTACTTAATTTAGTGCCCACACAACTCTGGACCCACTTCAAAGCATGCCAGAAAATATCACAAGAGAAAACAGATAGGAAAAACATGTGTATTAAATATGACAAACCATAACTTCTATTAAAGTTTCATACAGATAAGTAAAAAAAAAAAAAAAAAAAAAAAACAGACCCAATTCAAAGAAGGAAAATGACACAAATGGGCAAAATTATACAATAAATATAACAGAAAAGAAATTCAACCTCACTAGTGATAAAAAGAAAGTAAAAAATTTAGACCTATAAATTAGCAAAACAACTAACTGAAATTCTACCCCCAGTATCAGTCAAGTTGTAGTAAAACTTGACCCATTTATTTATTGCCAAAAATTATCTAAATTGGTACAGCCCTAGTGCAAATAAAACACCTTGGCAATACCTATCAAGATTCATAACACGGTCATAGTCTTTAGATGAAAAATCTCACTCCTGAGTAAGTCCCTTATCAAGAATAAAATTCAACCAAGGAAGAATTTCACATTTAAAATGCTTTACCACAGAGCTGTCATTGGCAAGCAACCAAATGCCAATGACTTATATAAAAAGCAATCAAGTCATACAGCCATGAAATTTATATTTATGTAAAAATTAGAAAATGGTATGTACACCAACTAAAATCTTAAATACATAAGCACAGGAAAGGGAACATGCAATAAAGAAAATAGTGTTAACATAGTCAAATGAAGAATTTTTTTTAATTAATGCTGATACAGTATCTTTTAATTAAAAATGAAAATTCTTTTGTACCTTTTAAGATTTCCTTTTTAAGCCACATGTCTATCTTATCTGTTTAAAAGAATAATTTTAAACAAAAATGTATAAATAGGGACAAGCTATAAAACTGTACCAACTGGGTCCCCAAGGGAAGGCCATTCTTGGTTCTTTCATAGCCCTGTACAATGCTGCTTGACCTGAATGCTACAAGGCAGCACTGTAAAGAAGCTGAAAGCACAAAGACAGCTCTGCTGCGGTGGAGGGGGAGCAGGGTGGGCAGTGCTTGGCCTGCTCAATCTTCTCCCAGCTTCAATGACTTCCTCTGGATTCCTTCCCAGGGATTCTAGAGCTCCACAATGAGCATGGAGTCTAGATTCAGCATCACTATCCATCATCACCACCCAGTAATAGTCCCCCCACCATCTGGCATACTGGCTACCTTCCTGCCTTCTAGCTAGTAGCAGTGTTTATTTTCAGTAAGGGGGGGGAAAAAAAGTCAATTAAGATTAGTCTACATGTGAAGAGTTTTAACTTCTCCAATGAAACGAACTCCACCACATATGACTACAATTAGGTCCATTCGGGCAAAACAGATGTTGTATACATGGTGGGGCCCACTTAGGATGTTGTCAGAGCAACTAAAGAAATTCATGCCCCCTTACTTCATTAAGGGCACACATTCTTGCTATCGAGCCAATGTTGTTGGTGATGGTGATCAAAGTTGCTCTGGCGAGGTCCTCTTTACTGACAGCCTCTCGCTTCTCCTTGCTCATCATGTTTCCAAAGCTGTGATGGGGGAAAAAAATCCCTTTGATAAAACAAAGGCAACACAGCCCAACAGAACTTGAATGTTACTTTACTAAGATAAAAGTGACGTTTAGAACAATGTTCCTCAAAACTTCAAACTTTTCATTACAAAAAAAAAATAAAGGAGCATCTGGCTCAAAGAGAAATGCCACTTCAAAGAGAACCCTCTAGCATTCTGAATGAGCAAATGGCTTTCCTTGTGGTTTCTGCTGAAACAGTATCGAGCTTTGATACCAGATATGCACATATTGTTAGATCTCATCAGATGCACTGTAAGGCACCACTGCTCCTTCTGCAACCAGAGAAAGTTCCAGAAAGATACCTCTACTCCTCCCAACTGCCCAGCTGTTCCATTCAGTTAAAGGGTCACATTCAAATCTAGTAAACTGCTTTATCCTAACAAAGCAAACTACAGCCAACCAGTCCCAGAGTAAAACTAACAGTTTCAGATTTCTCTAGAAGGTCAAGAACTTTAAAGTACCTGACCTGCACAACTGCTACACTAATAGCTGTGACCAGAAAATAAACAGTTATGAAGTAGCAATGAAAATAATTTTATGGTTGGGGGTCACCACAACATGAGGAACTCTATATAAAAGGGTCGCGGCATTAAAAAGGTTGAGAACCACTAATGTAAAGGACACCATCAAGGAAGTGATGACAACTAACAGAATGGAAAAAAATATTTGCAAATTACAAATTTGCAAATACAAAATTGTATTTGATAAGGTACTTGTTTCTAGAATATATAAGAATTCTTACAACTCAATAATAAAAGACAAATAATTCAACTACAAAATGAGCTAAAGACTTGAACAGACATTTCTCCAAAAGTAGACAAATAGTCAATAAGTACATGAATAGACAGATGTTCAACATCCTTAGTCATCCTTAGGGAAATACAAATCAAAACCAGGACAGATCACTTGACACCTATTACGGCAGTTTAAACCAAAAAGACAATAAGAAGTGGGTCACCAAGGATGTAGAGAAATTTAAATCCTTTTATATTACAGGTGGGGCTGTAAAATGGTGCAGCCACTGTGGAAGACTGTCTGGCAGTTCCTCAAAAGATTAAACACAGGAGTTATCACATGACCCAGAAATTCCAGTCCTAGGTATATTCCCAGGAGAATTCAAAACAATATGTCCACACCGACTTGTACATGAATGTTCCTAGCAGCATTATTCATAATAACCAAAAAGTTTAAATAACCCAAATGTTTATCAACCTATATATAAATGTCATATATCCATACAATGAAATATTATCCATCAATAAAAAGAAACAAAATACTGATTCGTGCTACAACATGGATGAATCTTGAAAACATTAAGATAAATAAAAGAAGTCAGTCACAAAAATCACACATTGTATGATATTGTTTATATGAAGTGTCCAGAATAGGCAAATCTAGAGACAGAAAATAGATTAGTGTTTATGAGGGACTGTGGGGTAGGGAAATGTGGAGTGACAGCTAATGAATACAGGGGTTTTTTTCTGGGGTGATAAAAATGTTCTGAAATTGGATTATGGTGATTACTGTACAATTCTATAAATATACCAGAAACCAATAAATTGGACACATTTAACAGGTGACTTTATAATATGTAAAGCTGCTTAAAAGGAAAAACATATACCCAATTTTTGTTTTTTTGAGAGAGAGAGAGAGAGAGAGAGAGAGAGAGAGAGAGAAGCATCAGTGTGAGAAACATCAGTGTGTTGACTCCCCTGTGTGCCCTAACCAGGGATGCAACCCGCAATCTGGGTATGTGCCCTAGCAAGGATCAAACCTTTTGGTATATAGATGACATTCCAACCAACTGAGCCACACTGGCAAGGGCAACCCAATATTTAATATTTTATTTCTGTATCTCTTAGAGAACACATGTCCCCTTACCTTGAAGCCACAGCCCAGCCTGGCAGTCCAAACCTCTCATAGTCCCCTCCATAAATGTCCCGGACTAGTTTATCCACTTTAGTGCTATCTCCACGAGATGCCATTTCAAGAGCTTCTTCAAAAGTAGTACATCCAGTAAGCAGACAGCAGAGACCAAAAAAAGTTCCTCCTCCAAGACTGTGATTAAAAACAAATTAAGATTATAACGTTTTTTAAATAGGAAGGTAATATTTATGAACTATAAAACCATATTCACATGTCAATCTACTCTTGCCTCAACCCAATCGTGCAGAAGCCACCAGGGAGAAACAAGTCTGTGAAAAGATAAAAACAGGTCCCTAATAGACACCTTGAAGGTATGCATTCATGTGCACCAACAAGCAACATGGCAAAATACAGGGCCCACCTCTCCACCCATGTCTCCAGTTCAATCTGGGCGTCTGCTAAGTTTGAGAAACCTCAAGTACTAGGTGTACCGGTTAATATTGGCAGATTTTTGTAATCACAGAAAATACGATAATTTCAAGAGTAACATCAAAAGTGTTTTATTCAAAGTAATGTCCATTGCTAGCTACACATTTCCCCATCTTTCAGGTAATTTGTGGATACCGTCCCAACAGAACTTTTCTTGTTTTGAGGCAAACCATTCAGAGACCCAATTTTCCACTTCTTCATATGTTTTGAAGTGCTGCTCAGAAAGTGTGTGTGCCATCAATCGGAACAAGTGGTAATCTGAAGGAGCAAGGTCTGGTGAATACAGCATGTGGGTTAATACTTTTCAGGCAAGATCTTTTAACATGTCTTTCTCTTTTTTAAAAAATATATATTTTTTTATTGATTTCAGAGAGAAAGGGAGAGGGAGAGAGAGAGAGAGAGATAGAAACATCAATGATGAGAGAGAATCATTGATCAGCTGCCAACCTGCACACCCCCTACTGGGGATGGAACCTGCAACCCAGGCATGTGCCCTTGACGGGAATCGAACCTAGGACCTTTCAGTCCGCAGGCGGATACTCTTATCCACTGAGCCAAACCGGCTAAGGCTAACTGGTTTTGAAGTGTGTGATGGTGCGTCATGATGAAACAAAATTACTTTGCCGTGTCTTCTGGCACATTCTGGTCGTTTCACAATCAAAGCGTGGTTCAAATTGATTATTTGTTGTCAGTAGCGATCAGTATTAACAGTTTCACCTGGTTTTAGAAGCTCATAATACACCACACCTTCCTGATCCCAACAAACGCAGAGCATTGTCTTCTTTCTGAAGTGATTTGGCCTTGCAGTCGATGTTGATGGTTGACCTGGATCAACCCATGATTTTGTGCATTTGGGATTCTCAAAATTAATCCACTTTTCAGCGTCAGTCAAAATTCGATGCAAAAAAGACTTTCTTTCGTACTGCTGAAGCAACATTTTACTGATGTCTTTTCAGTTTTCCATTTGTCTTTCGTTCAGTTGCTGTGGCACCCATTTTCCTTCCTTTAAAATCTTTCCCATTGCTTGTAAATGATCAGAAATTGTTTGCTGAGCAACGTTTAATCTTTCTGCAAGTTGTTTTTGAGTTTGACATGCATCTTCATGCAATAATGCTTGTAATTGTTAGTCTTCAAACTTTTTCGGTTGACCTGGATGTTGTCTTTCACATCGAAATCATCACTTTTAACGCGTTTAAACCAGTGTTCACAAGTATCTTGAGATGGAGCATGTTCACCATAAGCTTCCCGAAGTATACATTAACTTTTTCTTCAAAATAAAGTAATGAATTAAAACTTCCCGCAAATGCTTTTTTGGCACAAAATTCGACATTTTTAAGTGTAAAAATATCTCTGTTAACACCTTCAGCAAATTTGACATATGAAGTTCTAAAGCTTGTAGTCAACAAAATAGCATACATATCAAATGGCATATATATCAACATATGTGTAACTCCATCTATTGAAAAAAATCCACATTAACTGGTACACCTAGTATATATACATTGAGTGGCCAGATTATGATCTCTGAATGCATAATAATCTGGCCACTCAGTGTGTGTGTGTGTGTGTGTGTGTGTGTGTGTGTGTGTGTGTGTGTGTATTATTATTATGAGGCCCGGTGCATGAATTCGTGCATGGGTGGGATCTGGCCAGCCTGGCCACGGGGAGGGGACATGGGCGGTTGGCTAGCCTGCCTGCTGGTCAAACTCCTGGTCGAGGGGACAATTTGCATATTAGCCTTTTATTATATAGGATATACACTGAGTGGCCAGATTATTATGCGTTCAGAGATCATAATAATCTGGCCACTCAGTGTATATCAGCCCATCACACCTAGGATCACATTGGTGCCTCCTCCCTTTCTCTCTCCAAGTGCATGCCCTAAGCCATCCTCATTCAAGCACCTTTTTTTTTTCTCATTCAAGTATCTTATCACCCTGGCTCATCAGCCCCCTAACCCAATGAGAATTCTTCAATGAATGTGTTTTCCCCCAAAAAATTATTCCTTTCATTCCTTAACTTACACCAGTTAAAAAATCTTATTTACCCATTCCCACCTCCTAGTTTTTCTTTAAGTGATCTCTAATCCTTAAAGTGAATTCCTTTCCCATCTGCCACCTAATTCTCCATTTTCAGACCACCCTCCCCCAATCATTTTTCTATTGCTCAATATCTCAACTTCTAAATCTCACGTCATCCTCAGGCCGCGCACCCGAGCACGTGTGTGTTTATACACTTGTACAAAACCTAGGATCTTGCCTTGCCTTCTCTTTATAGACTCCACTGAGCTCTGCTTACTTTATGGTATATGCACACCCTACACTATCTGAGGGCAGGGACTACAGGCTTAATGAGTCTGCTGATGAGACATTTTAAGAAACGTGGAGCAATACAGATTAAAGAAAAGTAGGTCATGAAATCAGAATTTTCAAAGAGAAATAACATTTGTTTGCATAATCCCAGAAAAAGTTTTATTTTTTACATAATTTTAACAGATTCTTAAAGGTATACTTACATGCAATACCTAAAAACTCAAATGTTAAGCCATATGATATCAAGAATATAAAAGACCTACCTGGTACCAGTGACGCGCTTGTAATTATCTTTGGAATATACTGCTAAGATGCTAACCCCAGAGCCAATGTTCACCAGAAGCAGAGGGTATGGATTTTTCAAATCAAACGGTAACTTCTGACATTTTTCAGAATCAGCAGGGTTTTCAAAGTAATAGCACTGTGACCGTCCATTGAATCCAACTGAATCAATGTATAAAATTCCTTTTATTAAGCAATCTAGTTCATCAAGTTTGCAAAGCTGAAGATCACCTATCTGTAATAAAATAAAATGTTTTCAGGCTTTTTAACAAGCCAAACAGAAATAAAAACTCCATTTAATAAGGCATCCCATTTATATTAAACAAATCACAAAAGCACTCAAGGATGTGTAATATTTGTGCATGCTTTACAGAACATAGCTGGAGACAACAAACAGGGATGGACTGATAAGACAGACTCCTGCTTCCACAGACCCAAATACACTCTACCCACAAACCACTGCAGGAGCTGGAGCAATGTGCCCACATCCAACCAGAAAACAAGATGTCTGCTCACAGGCATGAAGCAGGAGCATAGCCAAGGTCATAGCCCTATCAGAAAGCAGCCCCCCCCCCCCAAAATCTAAGTGATGCAAGCACCTGGTGACACTTGGCGGGAGACACAGCGACTGACATCTGCCTTCCAAAAGACCATCTTCAAAGCTATGGAGCAGTAACAAAGTAGGCCACAGGTTATTATCAATAACCTAAAGCCAAAAGGCTGCAAGTGGCCAATTAGAAAGTAAGATTTTTCACTATCTAAATGAATTACAGACTCTGGAGGACAGGGAAATTTTAGCAGAATCAGAATTTAAAACTTTACTAACAACTTCATTTCACTTAAATAATAAATAAATAAATGATTAAGCACAGCCGGTATGGCTCAATGGTTGAGCATCAACCTATGAACCAGGAGGTCACAGTCTGATTCCCAGTCAGGGCCTATGCCCGGATTGTGGGCTCAATCCCCAATGTGAGGCTTGCAGAAAGCAGCCGATCAATGATTCTCTTTCATCATTGATGTTTCTATCTCTCTCTCCCTCTCCCCTCCTCTCTGAAATCAATTTAAAAATATATGCTAAAAAAAAAAAGTTATGGGTTCAATTCCTGGTTAGGGCATGATACCTAGTTTGTGGGGTTGATTCCTTGGAGGCAACCAATGGATGTTTCTCTCTCACATCAATGTTTTTCTCTCTCTCCCTCCTTTCCTCTCTCTCTATAATCAACAGCAGCCCTAGTCAGTGTAGCTCAGTTGGTTGAGTGTCGTCCCATGCAACAGAAGACCGGTGGTTGGATTCCCAGTCAGGGCATAGGCCCAGGTTGCAGGTTCGGTTCCCAGCTGGAGTATATACAGGAGGCAGCCGATCAATGTGTGTTTTTTTAATCCTCACTGGAGGATATTTCTCCCATTAAATTTTTAGAAAGAGTGGAAGGGAGAGGGAGAGACAAACACCGATTTGAGAGACACATCGATTGGTTGCCTCCCACATGCCCCTGACCAGGGCTGGGAGCCTACAACAGAGGTACATACCCTTGACCAGAATGGAACCCGGGACCCTTCAGTCCACAGGCCAACGTTCTATTCATTGAGCAAAACCAGCTAGGGCTCAATGTTATTTCTCTCTCTCTCCCCGACTTCCTCTCTCTCTCTCTCTAAAATCCATAAAGATGTCCAGTCTGCATGGCTCAGTGGTTGAGCGTCAACCTATGAACCAAGTCATGGTTTGATTACTGGTCGGGGCACATACTCAGTGTGGGGCATACAGGAGACAGCCAATCAGTGATTCTCTCTCATCATTGATATTTCTATCTCTCTCCCTCTCCCTTCCTCGCTGAAATCAATACAAATATATATTATTTTTTAAATAAACGCAATAGACATTTTAAAAATTAATTAAATACAATCAATAAGCATATACCCAGGTGAAGATTAAAAGGAAAAAATATGTATTAAGGTACTCCTCTAACCAAACCCAGGCCCTTGAATTGTTCATCACTATCCTTGTTTCATCTGCTCAAGCCCTTCCTGCCAAGACAAATTTAAATATCGACTTCCTAACAATTGAATCTCAAGCACTAGCATCTTCCTTAGGTAAGTAAATTTTTTTTTACTGTTTTTATTGATTTCAGACAGATGAAGGGAGAGGGAGAGAGAGAAACATTGATGAGAGAGAGAAACATCCATCCACTGCCTCATGCACAATCCCTACTGGGGATCGAGCCCGAATCCCAGGCATATGCCCTGCCCGGGAATCAAATCAGTGACCTCCTGGCGCATGGGAAGACATTCAACCAACTAAGCCACACCAGCTGGGCTTACACTGTCATTTTACACCGGTGACCTATTAGAATCCTGAAGTATCCCACTGTGCTATTATTCCCAATGAATCCCAGCCTAATTGATAGAAAGATAACAATGTATAAGTCATTTCATTAACTAAAGTTACTAAATATAAGTTTTGCACCAACATGCAAACTCAATGTGAGGAAATCGGACTCACTTTTTTTTCAAAGGGTAAATTCAATATTTTAAAACTGTTTCAGAGATTAAGCTTTGACAACCTGTCAAGATAGTGGTGTAGGTAAATGCAGTACTCGTCTCCTCCCACAAGGATATCAAAATTACAACTAAACTACAGAGCAACCATCATTCAGAACTACCTGAAATCAGGCTGAATGGAAGTCATACAACTAGGGAATTAAAGAAGCCACAGAGAGACTGGACGGAAAGGCAGAGACTCAGAACTGGCTGGCCGTGCACCCATGTGTAACAGATAAAAATTGGGACAGCTATCTCCACTGCAGAGCCTCCCCTACTCCCGCCCTCCCCCGCCCAAGGAGCAAGGGATCCCAGTCCCACACCATTCCTCCAGCCCTAAGTTTCAGTACAAGGAAGGTAAGTCCCCATAACTTCAGGCTGTAAAAACCAGCGGGGATTGAGGCTGAGGGAGGTGGAGGGCTGCCAGAGCCCAGGCAGTTCCTCTTAAAAGGTCCATGCATGGACTTCCTTGGACCCACTCCCTCTAAGCTCCAGTACGGGGGCAGCAGCTTAAAAGGCACGAGAGACATATAGGGGAAAAGTGAATTGTCTGGCATCAGGGTAAAAACTGGGAGCGAGCAGTTTTCTCCTAGACAGAAGTGCTGGTCAAGGCCACTGTTCCTTTGAAGAGCCCTTCTCCCAGAACCAGCAAAAGGGCACCATATATGAAACTCTATCAACCTGGCTCACACTGTTTACCCCACCTTGGTAATTCCCTGAGATTCCCCCATCCACCCAACTTGCCAAACCACCTAAGCTGTTTCCAGTGGCTTTTTCATACGAATGGCCTGTCTTAGCTCATGCTTCAGATTTTCCTAAAATCTCTCAATAAAGCAGCATCAGACCTCAGTGAGAACCCCAGCCTAGTACTAGCAGCAGCTCAATTTGGTTCCCTCTTGGCCTTGCCTGGGTACCTCCAAGCCCAGCACAAGCAGCAGCTATCTGCAGATTGCTTCATAGCTCATGCCAGGTGGCCCTACACAAAACACAAGTGGCAGCTGACCTTGGCCTGCAGCTCCTGGGAAGACTTAGAGCCAGGGCACCCAGCTTCAGAACATGTCAAAGGATCACCACCACCCAACTCCATAAGCAATACACTCAAGGGGTGGACTCAGCAAGTACCAGAGCCCTGCTGAAGTAAGTCCTGCTCTGTGGAGCAGGCCCCTGCACAGCTGTTCCTCCACGGTGGTCAGTGGTCGTGGTCAGTCCTTGCAGATGATTGGCCTGGGAGTAAACACCTCCCATGACATGCCAACATCAATCAACAAGAGGAGGGTGTACTCAGCCCATAAAAGGCGCACACCTCGGTGCCCAGCTTGAGTGAAAGGGAGGCTGTGCCAAAGTCCCAAGTGAAAGAACAGAATAAAACTCTAGAAAAAGAACTAAATAAAATGAAGACAAGCAATCTACTAGATGCAGAGTTCAAAACACTGGTTATAAAGATGCTCAATAAACTTAGTGAGAACAGCATAAAAAAGGACTAGTCAGAAATGAAGAATAAACTGCCCTGGCTGGTTTGGCTCAGTGGCTAGAGTGTCGGCCTGGGGGCTGAAGGGTCCCAGGTTGGATTCCAGTCAAGGGCACATGCCTGGGTTGCAGGCTCGGTCCCCAGTAGAAAGCGTGCAGGAGGCAGCTGATCAATGTTTCTCATCATTGATATTTCAATCTCTCTCTCCCTCTTCCTTCCTCTCTGAAATCAATAAAAAATATAAATAAATAAATAGAAATGAAGGATACACTAACTGAAATGAAGAATAATTTACAGGGAATTAACAGTAAAGTAGATGAAGCCAACAATAAATCACTAATTTGGAATATAAGAAAGCAAAAATACCCAATATGAGAAAGTAAAAAGAAAAAAGAATCCAAAAAATGAAGACAGTATAAGGAACCTTTGGGACAACTTTAAGCGTACCAACATTCACATCAAAGGGATGCCAGAAGAAGGAGAGAGAGAGCAGGGAATTGAAATCATATGTTAAAAAAATGACAGAAAACTTTCCTAACTTGGGGAAGGAAATAGACATACAAGTCCAGGAAACCAGAGTCCCAAACAAGAAGAACCCAAAGAGACCCACATCAAGCCACATCATAATTAAAATACAAAAGATTAAAGACAGCCCTAGCCAGTTTGGCTCAGTGGATAGAGTGTCCATCGGCCTGCAGACCAAAGGGGCCCAGGTTCGATTCCGGTTAAGGGCATGTACCTCAGCTGCAAGCTCTTCCCTGGTCCAGGCTCTGGTTAGGGCTCGTGCAGGAGGCAATTGATCGATATGTTTGATATTTCTATGTCACATTGATATTTCTGTCTTTCCCTCTCTCTTCCACTCTCTAAAAATCAATGGAAAAACATCCTCAGGTGAGGATTTAAAAAGAGGATTGCAGACAAACAGAGAATCTTAACAGCAGCAAGAGCCTACCCAGTGTGGCTCAGTGGTTGACTGTCAGACTATGAACCAGGGGATAACGGTTCGATTCCATGTCAGGGCACATGCCTGGATTGCAGGCTCGATTCCCAGTGTGGGTCACACAGGAGGCAGCCGATCAATGATTCTCTCTCATCATTGATGTTTCTCTCCCTCTCCCCCTCCCTTCCTCTCTGAAATCAACAAAAATATTTTTTCAAAAAAAGCAGCAAGAGAAAAGCAATTAGTTGCCTACATTGTCTACAGGGAGCTCCCATAATACTGACAGCTGATTTCTCAAAAAAAACTTCACAGGCCAGAAGGGATAGCAAGAAATATTCAAAGTGATAAAAAGCAAGGACCTACAACCAAGATTACTCTACACAGCAAAGCTATCATTTAGAATTGAAGGACAAAGAGCTTCCCAGACAAGAAAAGGCCAAGGGTGCTCGCTTCGGCAGCACATACACTAAAATTGGAACGATACAGAGAAGATTAGCATGGCCCCTGCGCAAGGATGACACGCAAATTCGTGAAGCGTTCCATATTTTTAAAAAATTAAAAAAAAAAAAAAAAAAAGGCCAAAGGAGTTCATCACCACCAAACCAGTATTACATGAAATGTTAAAGGGTCTTCTTTAAAAATAAGAAGAAAAAGATTAAAAATATGAACAACAGAATGGCAATAAATACCTATCAACAATTGAATGTGAAAGACAAAATAAATGAACAAGCAGAACAGAAACAGACTCATAGATACAGAGAACATTTTGATGGTTGCTAGATGGGTGGGGGGTGGGGGCATGGGTGAAAAAGGTGAAGGATTAAGAAGTACAAATTGGGGATAGAAACCAAGATGGTGGCATAGGTAAACACCTAAACTGCTGCCTCGCACAACAATTTCAAAACTACAACTAAAAGACAAAACGGATACCATCCAGAACCACAGGAAGGCTGGCTGAGTGGAAATTCTACAACTAGATGGAAAGAGAAAAGCACTGAGACTTATAGGAGCTGCAGAAGACAGAGGTACAGAGGCGCACGCGCGGAGAGGGCTGGCAACTGAGTACGCAGCAGACTTTCTCAACCTGAAGGGAGACAAAAGCTCCCGATGGCTCTGAACTCCAGTTCCGGGCGAGACTCTGGGGACCCAGACTCATTGGGGAGAAACTGGACTGTCAAGAAAGAGAAAAGCACACTGAGATTCAGAGGAACTGCCGAAGGCAGAAGTACCGAGGGGCACGCGGAGAAGGCTGGCAACTGAGTATGCGGCTGGCTTTCTCAAGCGGGAGGGAGACAAAAGCTCCCGACGGCTCTGAACTCCAGTTCCAAGCGAGACTCTGGGGACCCAGACTCATTCGGGGAGAAACTGGACTGTCTGGCAGCGGGCAAAACTCGAGGGCGGCTTTCTCTCAGAGGTGCTTGCAGCGATTACCACAGGACACTGAGACACAGGGGCCTATTAGGGCAGGGCTGACGGAAAGCCATTGCTGTCTGCTCTGCCCTGAGACTCCGCCCCATCCAAGCTGAGCACAGAGGCTTTTGCAAGTCTTGTCTCATAAGGGTGTCTCCAGCACAGAAGTTCTCCCAGCGTAGACACAGCTGATCCTCACAGCCAATTGGCCTGGAGGTCAATTCATCCCAGTGATACCAACAACAATCAAGGCTTAACTACAACAAGACTGTGCACACAGCCCACAAAAGGGTGCACCAGGAGTGTCCACCTCACGTAACTGGGGAGGCTGAGCCACTGGGCCCTATAGGACACCTAGCACACAAAGCCACTCTATCAACTCAGGGAAGCAGCCAAAATGCAGAGACAAAGAAACAGGTCACAAATGAAAGAAATGGAGGAAAATAAATGACTGTATATATAGTTCAAAAAACACGGTTATAAGGTTTTTCAAGAATTTTCTAGAAAAGGCCGATAAATTTAGCGAGACCCTTGAGGATATGAAAAAGGACCAACTAGAAATTAAGCATACACTGACTGAAATAAAAAATAATATACAGAGATCCAACAGCAGACTAGAGGATCGCAAGAATCAAGTCAAAGATTTGAAATACAAAGAAGCAAAAAACACCCAACCGGAAAAGAAAAAAGAATCCAAAAATATGAAGATAGTGTAAGGAGCCTCTGGGACAACTTCAAGCGTACCAACATCCGAATTATGGGGGTGCCAGAGAAGAGAGAGAGCAAGATACTGAAAACCTATTTGAAGAAATAATGACAGAAAACTTTCCCCACCTGGTGAAAGAAATAGACTTACAAGTCCAGGAAGCACAGAGAACCCCAAACAAAAGGAATCCAAAGAGGACCACACCAAGACACATAATTATGCAATGTCAATCATTTCAAGTATACACCTGAAAGTAATATAATGTATGTCAACTGTAATTGAAAAATTAAAAAATGATGTAAAAAAATTTTTAAACTATTTACTGTGGCTTATTAAATACTAGAGGCCCAGTGCACAAAATTCATGCACTGGGGGGGGGGGGGGGGGGAGGGGTCCCCTCAGCCCAGTCTGCACCCTCTCCAATCTGGGACCACTCAGGGGATGTCTGACTGCCGGTTTAGGCCCGATCCCTTAAACTGGCCATCAGACATCCCTCTCACAATCCAGGACTGCTGGCTCCTAACCACTCGCCTGCCTGCCTGCCTGCCTGATTGCCCCTAACCACTTTTGCCTGCCAACCTGATCACCCCCTAACCGCTCCCCTGCCAGCCTGATTAACACCTAACTGCTCCCCTGCCAGCCTGATGGCCCCCAACTTCCCTCCCCTGCCGGCCAATTTGGTTCTGATTGGTCAGTTTCTATGCCAGTCAGCGTCAAAAGCTCAGCCTCCTAGGCAGCCATTGGCTCCTCATTTGACCCAGATTTGATTCTGATTGGTCAGTTTCTATGCCAGTCAGCCTCAAAAGCTCGCCTCCTAGGCAGCCATTGGCTCCTCACATTTCACCCAGATTTGGTTCTGATTGGTTGGTTTCTATGCCAGTCAGTGTCTCTGGGCCTATCAACAGGGACTGATCAGAAAGGCGGGGCTGATCAGCAGCCCCAGTGGAGGCCTGGAGAGAAATGGAGTAGTGGCTGCTGGCCAGGCCCAGAGAGAAAGAGAGAGTCAAGTGCTGATCAACAGCTGCCACAGAGGCTACAGATCAGATCCTGCTTCTCTCTTCAGGCCTCTCTCCAGGCCTGATTCGCAGCCCCCTCAGCAGTCAGTGCTGGGTCACTGCGCCTGCTGACATAACCACGGCAACCCAGCACGGACTGCAGGACTGACTTCTGGTTGGTCGAGCCTCCAGTCATGATGGACCCAGGGTTTTTATATATTAGGATTAGTCAGGCCTAATGTACAAAAGAATATTGTAAGCATTTCATTTTCATACTTTTCAAGGACAGTGCTGATACATACAAATGAGAAACGCCAACAGCCTAAGAAATTCCTAAGATCTAAAATCTACTTTGCCCTGGCCAGTATTGCACAGTGGTTTTAGAGCATCAGCCCATGAACTGAAGGGTCACAGGTTCAATTCCCCATCCAGGGCACATTCCTGGATTGCAGGTTCTATCCCCAGCCTTGGTTGGGACACATGTGGGAGGCAACCAATCGATGTGTGTCTTTCACATCAAGGTTTCTCTCTCTCCCTCTCCCTTCCTCCCTCCCTTCCACTCTCTCTAAAAAACAATGGAAAAAATATACTCAGGTGAGAATTAACAAACAAACAATAAAATCTACTTTGCGCGCTCTCCTTGGAGTTACCATACAACACTGAACCTCTGGTTAATAGCCTGAACAGTTTTCAAATATGTTCCAAAGGGCATCTCTGCAGGGTCCTGAAATAGAGAGGTTTTCTCCTTTACCCATCAGTTATGATCCTTCCACAAAGGGGAACCTTCTCTCCTCCTGCTACTTTCCCCTACTCACAGGTGAAAAAGAAACCACTAAAAACCAACAACCAAGGGAAATTCAAACAAAGAATATAAAACCTTGTTTAAAAATTCATTTTTTAAATTCAATTCTATATGATTATGATCAGTCATGGGAGAAAGTCAGGAGATAGAGGACAAAAAAGAGAACAAGGTCATAAATCATACAGTGACACACAGAGGGAAAAAGAAATGTACACTGACATAAATAAAGGCAGAATCTCTAGAATAATATTCTCATTGGTGGCATTAAAAACATGGTCACTGCAGATATTTTAAATCTAAAGATCAGAGTCTTGGTCAGTTCACTTATCAATTCTCTCACCTACAACCACATCCACTTTCAAAGGACCTAGCCCAAGGTTTTGCACACTGTGTTCACTAAATGAAAACAAAATCAAGTGCCCAATGCCACTCCCCTAGTGTCCAGATTCCTGTTAACAAGTGTGCTGCGCAGACCACAGCAGAAGGCATTTGGGGAGAGAGAGAAGGCTATGCTGTAAACCATCTCCAACTAGTTTTGAGACCTGAAAATCACCACTTTGAAACAGAGTTCCTTGGCTTTTTGCTTTTTTTGTTCTTATTTGTAAATTCCTAGGTTTTTTGCTTTTTGAAGTAAACTTACCAAGAAACAATTAAGGGGACAAGAAAAACTAAAGGAAAAAGAGATTGGAAATAATTTTATGACATGAAATGACATTACTTTTTTAAAATTGTTTTTCAATCTCAGTGTTCAAGTTTTTATTTTTTTATTTTTACTGATTTCAGAGAGAGGGAGGGAGGGCGGGCAGCTGCCTCCTGCACACCCCCTACTGGGGATCCAGCCTACAACCTCCAGGTTCATAGGTTGATGCTCAACCACTGGGCCACGCCGGTGAGGCTCAATGTTCAAGATTTAATGACCTTGTCTTGGCTGGTGTGGCTCAGTTGGTTGGGTGTCATTCCATGCACTAAAAGGTTGCCAGTTCAATGCCTGGTCAGGGCACATGCCCAGGTTGCGAGCTCGATTCCCAGAAGGGGGTGTGCAGGAGGCAGCCGATGTTTCTTTCTCTCTCTCCTTCTCACTTCCTCTCTCTCTAAAAATTAAAAAGATCTTTAAAAAAATAAAAAAGATTTAATGATGTTGTTCCTCCTATTTAATTGCCTACTCTGCTTATCAGTGTCACTATTTTTTATACTAAAAAAATTTTTAAATGCTGTTTTTAGTGGTTCTGATTCTCATCATTTCACCTGAATTGTGCAAAAAGTAAACTATACAACAAAATCTCTAGATTACTAACTCCTATCATTAATTTATATTTAATCTTAATTTGAAAAGAATATTCACGTTCCATTAGGGATGGAAATGATTCCACCCCTTGCTACTGGTATTATTTTAAACAATCAGATTCCCATAAATTGTATATAAGCTAAAAAAATGCATACTGTGAGAAAATCCTGCTCAAATTTGTACGCTCCACCTCCAGTGGCACAAAAGACAGTGTGGAGACTTGAGAAGTTTTTATCTCTGCCCATTTGAATAAAAGCAGGCATGTCATGAGTGGGAAAGCGTATAAAGTGCAGATTGCCTTTGCGTCCACACAGAGTCAGGTCCTTCAGCTCCAGGTGCACGTCCCTAATACCCGTGGACCCATAAGCCACATTGGAGGTCAGGTACTTCCGAATGCTTTTAAGACTTTCCACTTCTTCCTCTTCTTCTTCAGCAGTGATGTCTTTGGGTTCAAAATAAACCAGCTTGACTAGGGTTCCGCCAATATCCAAGCCAAACCATGGAAAAACTAAATGGGGAAGAAAAAAAAAGTCAGAACAGCTTTTTCATGAAAACCAACTTTACACTTACTAGATTCGAAACTTATTTCATACCCTGAGGTTTCCCAGGAATATATAAACAAAAAGGCTTTGGGGGGCCTGGCCAGTGTGGTTCAGTGGTTGAGCATCGACCTATGAACCAGGAGGTTACGGTTCAATTCCTGGTCGGGGCACATGCCCAGGTTGCAGACTCAGTCCCTGGTAGGGGCGTGCAGGAGACAGTTGATCAATGATTCTCTCTCATCATTGATGTTTCTATTTTCCGCTCCCTTCTTCTCTGAAATCAGTAAAAAACATTTTTTAAAAAGATTGAGAATAAATATCTTCATCCTGCCCCTTGGCTTAGAGAAGAAATGTTGGAAGTTTTCGGAGCTCTGGCTTAGTACTCAAACTAATAAGCTCCACGTTCAATTTCTCTCAAAACCTACTGTCCTTAAGAGGTTTCAATGGACTTCAGTGAAACAGATGTTTCAAAATTAATATGTTACTAAAAAAAAACTGTCCAAAAATAATGGCCTTAAGAGATTGGATCAAGATGGACTGCAGATATACATGACTTCCCTTCCCACTTTAAACCCCAGACATAACTAAAGATATGACTTATTGATATATTTTTTTCTAAAATAATTCTGGAAACAAGAAGTGATACTATCAGTAGAACTAGGTTGATAAAGGCAGTAACTGTCCAGAAACCTCCAAAGAGGAATGCTGTGTGGCTCAGTGGATGAGCGTCAACCCATATACCAGGAGGTCCAGGTTCAATTGGACCTGACAGGGCTCATGCCCAGGAAGCAGCCAATCGATGTTGATATTGATATTTCTATCTCTCTCTCTCCCTCCCCTTTCCTCTCTCTCTAAAATCAATCGAAATACGTATTTTTTTAAAAACAGAGGAATGCTATAATAACTGGCAACAGCTATGAAGGTGTGGAGAGCATGGGGTGTTCCACCCAAGCTATAGATGGGGTGACTGTCATGGGAAAACAGGAGCTCTGGTGCAGTCATGAGTGATCTGGTGGCGAAATGTGGCACAACTGGACAGGCTAGCCACGTCCCTCTACTGAGAACTACTCCCCTTCTCCCCCTTCTTCCAGCCAACAGAGGCGATAGCACAGGCACTTGAGCCCAAGATTTAAGACAGCATCCAAGTAGCTGCTATTACCAGAAAAAATAGGTGTCCAATTCTGGCCATATGTCCCATCTCTCCCCTACAGTCCAATCTGACAAACTGGTAAACAGACACTGCATCCTCTGACAGGAAAATAGCAATCCTCACACCAGAGATAACACTTTACAAACTAGAATCACCAAAAGGGAAATCAACACCACAAAAAAACAAGAAGCTAAACAGCTGAAGAAAGAGTTGCAAGAATAAACAGGAGACTTGAGAATCATAAATATCACCGTGGTAAATGAGATCTCATCCATGAAAACTGAGTAAGCCACCATTTTAAAAAAGGAGAAATTGCCTGGCCAGCGTGGCTCAGTGGTTGAGCACTGACCTATGAACCAGGTTGCAGGCTCAATCCCCAGCACAGGGTGCGCAGGAGGCAGCTTCATGGGTGTATATATCTGTCAAAATGCATGGAACTGTACACTTGTAATGAATGTAGTTTACTTTAAGTAATTATAATGCCACAATAAAGACATGTTTACAAAAAAGGAGAAAAATGTATTTCCAAAATAAGGCTGAACAAGTACATTCAGCAACAAAATAGGCATAGGAAAAAATAGAAAACAGAAATTCTTCCAAAATGCCTCTTGAGTATGAAGGTAAGATAGATATACAGAATATAGAACCAGAGTCCAACATCTATTTTATATGAGTTCTAGAAATTTTCTGGGGAATTTAGAGGAGGAAGGACTCTAATCATCAGGTTGAAAGATCCACTAAGTGTTAAATAGAGTCAATTAGTGGAGAAAGGAGAGACTTAGACACGTACTGAAATTTCAGGAAATCCTAAAAATTTCCAAAGGAAAGAAAGTGAATTCCTACAAAGATACATAAATCACATTAAGGGTGAAATTAGACTTCATCAGCAACACAGACTAGAAGACAATGGAGCAATAGCTTCAAAGTGAAAGGAAAAAGATTTTGGAACTCATATCCAGACAAGCTTTCAAGTGGCAGTGCAAAACACACTTTCACACATAAAGGAGCTCAACATTTGCTACCCAAAGACCTTTTCTGAAATAATGAGGAAAATACACTCCAATATAATCTTAAAAGCATCTATGACCTATAAAGTATAATGATAAGCAAGAGAAGCAATAAAGCCCAGCCAGCTTGGCTCAATGGTTGAACATTGATCACAGTTCAATTCCTGGTCAAGGCACATGCCCAGGTTGCAGGCTCCATCCCCAGTAGGAGGCATTCAGGAGGCAGCTGATCAATGATTCTCTCATCGTTGATGTTTCTATCGCTCCCTCTCTGAAATCAATAAAATAAAATAAGAAGCAATACATGCTAACTTTTAGAAAAATAAGTAATCTGGAACTAAAATGCTTACATGATTTCAACACAGGAAGTAGAAGAGGGAAGAGAAACAGAGTGAAGTGAAAGCAAGCAGCAGTTATGTCTTTTTAGGGAAAGGAAGATATGGATTCTCATTAATTTTAAACAATAAAGAAGTGATGGGCCCTGGCCTGTTTGGCCCAGTGGATAGAGTGTCGGCCTGCGGACTGAAGTGTCCTGGGTTTGATCCGGTCGGGGCACATGCCCGGGTTGCAGGCTCGGTCCCCCCACTGGAGGTGTGCAGGGGGCAGCCGATCCATGTTCACTCTCATCATTGATATTTCTGTCTCTCTCTCCCTCTCCCTTCCTCTCTGAAGTCAATAAAAACATATTTTAGGGAAAAAAAAAGTGATGGCTTAAATGCATTAAACCATCCAGAAGAAGAAAAAGGAACATATGACCTTCAAATAAGTAGGAAAAAATCAGTTCAAAAATAAATAAAAATATGATAAACACAAAAATTTAAACGATGGGAATGAATGCAAACATGTCAGTAATCACAAATAGGTCACATTTCTCTTTCAGATTGAAGAGGGAATTCAATTATATGCTTACTTTAAAAGATACATCTAAAACAAGATTATACAGGTAAAAAAGATGAATAAATGGTAAAATACCCACAATGGAGTCCCATAATAAGGAAGAGTTGGATGGATGCTTTAAGATAAAAACGGCTTTCAGTCAAAAGTAGTCCTATCAAAATCCTAAGCACCTCACTGAAGTCTGATAGAGCAGTTGACTTACATGTAGAAACCATGGTACTGTCAAAGTCAAACCTATGTTTCAAGACCAGCACTGCATTTAATAGGGCCTACGCTCACAAGATGAAAGGTACGGCTCCAAGATGAAAGGTGACCTACCAAGAGAATAAGATTCACAACTCTCATCCCTATGTTCACTAGGAAATATATATATCATTAACCAAATCAGTGGGTAGAAATCACTGACACTACTTATTTAACTGATCTGCCACATTTATATATAGTTGAATTTGGATAAGCAAAATAAATGCTTGGACAATGCTACTCCACTGTATCAAGCAAATGTTAATAGCAAACAAATACAATACTAGGAGACTAAACAGAATTCAAACAAAAAGCATTGAAAGGGGACAACAAGGAATTATGTCACTGCATAAAAAATTAATTAGCATGATCCTACCATACTTCAAAAAATATTAAAAACAAGCGTGGCCCTAACTGGTTTGGCTCAGTGGATAGAGCATCGGCCTGCAGACTGAAGGGTCCCAGGTTCGATTCTGGTCAGGGGCATGTACCTTGGTTGTGGGCACATCCCCAGTAGGGGGTGTGCAAGAGGCAGCTGACCGATGTTTCTAACTCTCTACCCCTCTCCCTTCCTCTCTGTAAAAAATCAGTAAAATATTTTTTTTTAATAAAAATAAAAATAAATAAATAAAAGTAAAAACAAGGGTGCCCTAGCTGGTTTGGCTCAATGGATAGAGTGTCAGCCTGCGGACTGAAGGGTCCCGGATTCGATTCCAGTCAAGGGCACATGCCCCGGTTGCAGGCTTGATCCCCAGTGTGGGGCATGCAGGAGGCTCTCTCCCTTGCTCTCTGAAAAATCAATAAAAATATATTTTTTAAAATATATCTATTAAAAACAAGGAGAAATAGACAAATCTACAAATCAGTGTGAGAATGACACAAGTCTCAGAAATTTGCACACACACAAATAAAGCTGTACAGAGGATTTGACTATCACAGCTAATAAGGTGATATGATTTATTAAACAAATATAACTGTATCAAAAAAACAAATATACTTTCCTTTCAAATACCCATAAAACATTGACAAAAATTAACTGCACTAAGAACCTCAAATTCTAAAGAACAAAAACAAACTGCATTTACTTTCCATAATACCTCAAAATGAGAAATTAATCCAACAAAGAAATGTATCCACCTAGAAATTTTAAAATCCACTATTATTAACTGAGATTAAAGAGAAAATCAAAACACTACATATTTTTAAATGAGTAACAATGAGATCACTCTACATCAAAAACAATATGATTTACCCAAGATGATACTCAAACTTCTAGCCTTAAATGTTATCGAATGTATTCAAAAACAAGAAAAGCCTGAATAAAAGGAAATGTTGCATACAATTTGAAAAGGGAATGTCACATGCAATTTGAAATGCTAGAAAAAGAATAAGCAGACCAAACAGAGCCAAAATAAACAGAAGGAAGTTATTAAAGATAAAAGCAAGTTGTAAATGAAATTAGAAAAAATATCTTCGCCATGAACAAAGCCACACAAGGACTGATCAATAAAATCAAGTTTTCAAACAGCCATCAAAACAGACTTTATAGTAAATATACCAAGAAAAAAAAAAGAGAAGATATAGCTTTTCCTTTAAAAATCCTATCCTATATAATAAAGAGGTAATATACAGAGAGGAGGAGCCAAGATGGCGGCGGAGGTGAACGGCTGATCTGTTCCTCGCATGGCAGTTTCGGAAATACAACTAAAAGATGGACTGGTGAGCGCGGCGACTCCTGCTCGCGTCTCCCCAGGCCGGGCGGCTGCTCCTCTCAGTCAGCACCTCAGCCGGGGCCATGAGCTCGTGGGCGGCCGCGGCAGCTGCTGTGGCAGCGGCCGCAGACTCGGAGCAGTGGCTCTCGGTGAAGGAAGAGACCATCTTTCTGCAGGACGGGCCCATCCGCGTCACCGACCTGGCCGAGCTACCCAGTGAGATCCTCGGGGCCCCGGAGACCGCCAACAACGACTTAGAGGATTTTTAGGACTTCCCATCTTACATTCAAGTCCTTTAGCCATTTTGAGAGAGGAGAACCAAGAAGGCAGCAAAGTTAAACAAAGGAACTTCGCCGCGCACAGCCATTTCAAAAATACAACTGGAGGACAGAGCGTCTGCCACCCAGAACCACAGGAGAGCTGGCTGAATGGTGGATTTACAGCTAAGAGGGAAGAGGAAAGAGCGAACTCGGAGGGGATAAGGTGCGGAGGCGCGTGGGTCGGGCTGGTGGCGGGGGAAAGGTCGTGCGGCTTTTTTCCCAACCCTAGGGGAGATTAGCTCCCCATCACCCTGAAATCCAGCTTCTGGGGACGCGCGGGAGACCCAGACACCTGCGGGGAGAGGCTGGACTCTCGGCCTTCGTGTCGGAGAGTGGGAGTGACTTCCTTGTGGAGGTGCGCCCAGCAATCAGGGTTTGCTGCGCTGGAGTGCGGAACGAGGGGGCTTAGAAACGTGGAAAGCAGAAAATAAAGAGGTAATATACAAATTGACCATCACTCCAACACACTAGATGGCCGCCCCCATGTGGTCAAAAATGGCCGCCCCCATGTGGACACAAGATGGCAGCCACAAGATGGCCGGCAGGGGAGGGCAGTTGTGGGCAATCAGGCAAGCAGGGGAGGGCAGTTATGGGTGACCGGGCTGGCAGAGGAGGACAGTTGGGGGGAACCAGGCCTGCAGTGGAGGACAGTTGGGGGGGACCCAGGCCTGCAGGGGAGGGCAGTTGGGGGGGACCAGAGCTGCAGGGGAGGGCAGTTGGGGGTGACCAGGCTGGCAGGGGAGTGGTTAGGGGGCAATCAGGCAAGCAGGCAGGTGAGCAGTTGGGAGCCAGCAGTCCTGGATTGTGAGAGGGATGCGACTGCCCATTTAGGCTCGATCCCATCGGTGGGATCGGGTCTAAACCGGCTGACGGACATCCCTCAAGGGGTCCCAGATTGGAAATATATATAATTTTTTTTTAATTAAAATTTTTAAAAAGATGATTCCTAGTTGGTTTGACTCAGTGGATACAACAGCAACCTTCGGACTGAAGGTTCCTGGGTTCAATTCTGGTCAAGGCACATGCCCAGATTGCAGGCTCAATCCCCAGTAGGGGGCGTGCAGGAGGCAGCCGATCAATGATTCTCTCTCATCATTGATGTTTCTATCTCTCCTTCTCCCTTCCTCTCTGAAATCAATACAAAATATTTTTTAAAAGATGAAAGAATACATAACAGATTATCCAAATAAGTTTATATACAACTTTAGAACAGTAAGTTTAAAATGTAAACTGAAACAAAATTAGCTAGAAAAAAAAACAGTACAAAATGTGGCTTAAAATAAGGTGGGAAACACAGAAATCAAAAGCACTGCAAAGATATAACACCCAAACAAAACAATAAAAAATCACCAGGCCCTAATGGTTTCCATGAAAACTTTTAGGAGCTTCTGGGCAGCCGCCATCTGAGGCGCCTCGGGCTGGCCCAGGGCGGCTGGGGGACTGAGGGAACTGGGGGACTCCAGAGACAGGCGCCCTGGAAGGGCTGAGGAGAAAAATCAACAAACAAACGACAAGTGCTGGCGAGGATGCGGAGAAAAAGGAACCCTCGTGCACTGCTGGTGGGAATGCAGACTGATGCAGCCACTGTGGAGAACAGTATGGAGTTTCCTCAAAAAACTAAAAATGGAGCTCCCATTTGACCCAGTAATCCCACTTCTAGGATTATATACCAAGAAACTAGAAACGCCAATCAGAAAGGATATATGCACCCCTATGTTCATAGCAGCACAATTTATAATAGCTAAGATTTGCAAACAGCCTAAATGCCCATCAGCAGATGAGTGGATTAGAAAACTATGGTACATCTACACAATGGAATACTACGCTGCTATAAAAAAGAAGGAATTTTTACCATTTGCAGCAGCATGGATGGACCTGGAAAGCATTATTTTAAGTGAAATAAGCCAGTCAGTGAAAGAAAAATACCACATGATCTCACTCATTTATGGAAAATAAAGAACATTATAACCTGATGAATAAAAAGATAGATAGATACAGAGGCAGTAAAGCACCGAACAGACTGTCAAATTACAGCAGGAAGGCTGGGGAGTGTTGGGGAGGGAGAAAAACAGATTAACCAAACGACTTGTATGCAAGCATATAAGTACACCAATGGACACAAGACACTGGGGGAGTGGGATGAGGGCATGTGACAGGGGGTAGGAGGACTGGGGGAAGGTCAATGGGGGGGGGGGAGGAGATATATGTACTAATATATGTAATATTTTAAACATTAAAAAAATATTAAAAATAAATAAATAAGGAAAAGAAAGAAAAATCTTTAAAAAAAAGAAAATGACATAAAAATGTCATGCACAACAAAAGCCATAAAATGTTTAGAAATAAATTTAATACTAAATATATACAATAGCTATTAAAATGGTGTGCTGTAAGACATAGCAGTGAGAAGATGTATCCTGTTCCAGGAAGGAAAATTAAACATTATTAAACATTCAATTTTTCACAAATTAATCTAATAATTGTGTCAATGAAATTCTAAACAGAACACTGTGGATGACTCCTCAGCAATCATTCTAACTCATTCCTAGGGAGAGTCCTGAATTTTTTTTAGACCAACAAAAATTCTATTCCTAGCAACAAGACTTAACCCAACCTGGCAAGAATCACACAAAGTCTATCTATCCCTGGCACCTAGAAGAACAAAAAGTTTTCTCACTCTTAACAAAGCAACAGTGCTGGATATACAGTGGAACCTCAGTTCTTGAACTTACTTTATTCTGGAAGGCTGTTTGAGAAGTTATTTGTTAGAAAACCGAATCATTTTTTCCCATTAAAAATAATGTAAATTGAATTAATCCATTCCAGACCCCCAAATGATTCCGTTTTAACCTTTTTTTGTATACAGTACAAGTCTAATGTAGTTTAATCTATAAACAAATACTTTTCTTAAATTGATCAAACCACCCCCTACTAGCCTTAAAGAATTTTTCATATATCACTGCCTCTCAAATGCTGTCACAAGCTAACTGCTTTTTGTTTATCCAAATCAACAATTTTTCTACCTGTTCAATTGCCTGTGGTTGTTGTCTTGTGAGCACTTTCACACCCTTAGCAACATTAGCACTCTTGATGGTCTCTGTATGTTTTAAAATTGTGCTAATGATTTCACCAGCAACAAAAGCATTCTCTCCTTTGTTGCCTGAGATGCTTTTTTGTCCTGCTGAGGTATTGGCATGAAAGGGTTGTCAGGTCTAAAACTGAAGTTTTGTTCCACAACAAATATTTTTTCAGTGAAACTTGCTCAAGAACCGAACTGATCGAGAGATAGGAGACTTCCAGAACTGAGGTTTGACTGTAATTGAAGCAAGAAGTTCCAATTCCCATTTCCCTACTAGTAGTGCTATTCTTTGACCACCAACTTTAGGATAATGCCAACCTAACCGATAGTAAAGAGGCACAGCACTCCACCAACAAACATTCACATCAACAGGAATGGAATCTGAAGATTTGGACATGTATCTCAAATCAATGGAAGATTTTGTAATGCCTAAAGCAAACGAAGCCAAGCCTTATTCCTGCCTGTTTCATTAGATTAATGAAACATTAATACATAGCTATTAAGTAATCATCTATTAGCAGCCAAACACTATTAGGACTTTATTACATAAACTCACTTAATGTTTACAATGACTATCAAATTAAGTACTATGATAATCCCACTTTATAGCTTCAGAAACTAAAGTGGCCGAAACCGGTTTGGCTCAGTGGATAGAGCGTCGGCCTGCGGACTGAAGGGTCCCAGGTTCGATTCCGGTCAAGGGCATGTGCCTTGGTAGCGGGCACATTCCCGGGGGGGGGGGGGGGGGGTGCAGGAGGCAGCTGATCGATGTTTCTCTCTCATCAATGTTTCTAACTCTCTACCCTCTCCCTTCCTCTCTGTAAAAAATCAATAAAATATATTTTAAAAAAAAGAAAGAAACTAAAGTGCAAGCCCAGACAGCGTGGCTCAGTGATTTGAGCATTGGCCTATGAACAAGGAGGTCACAGTTGAATTCCCAGTCAGGGCACATGCCTGGGTTGCGGGCTCTATCCCCAGCAGGGTGCGTGCAGGAGGCAGCCAATCAATGATTCTCTCTCATCACTGATGTTTTCTATCTCTCTCTCTCTCTCCCTCTCCCTTAGGTTCTGAAATCAATAAAAATATATTTTTAAAAATAAATAAATAGCCCTGACCGGTTTGGCTCAGTGGATAGAGCGTCGGCCTGCGAACTCAAGGATCCCAGGTTCGATTCTGGTCAAGGGCATGTACCTTGGTTGCGGGCACATACCCAGTGGGGAGTGTGCAGGAGGCAGCTGATCGATGTTTCTGACTATCCCTCTCCCTTCCTCTCTGTAATCAATAAAGTATATTTTAAAAATAAATAAATAAATAAAGGTGCAAAAGAGCTCAAGGTCAGTCAAGGAAAGATAGAGGTGGGACTCAAAACCAAGATTTCCTAAATCCTTTAACAAGTATCTTTTCAAAGGTAACTATACCAACTTAAGAGCACAGAACACATATTCTTAGGTTAATAAGAAAATACTATTAAAAAGCAGTTTAATAAAACTCACATACTTTATTTTTTTTAATATATTTTATTGATTTTTTTACAGAGGGAAAGAGAGTTAGAAACAGCGATGAGAAAGAAACATCAATCAGATGCCTCCTGCACACCCCCTACTGGGGATGTGCCTGCATCCAAGGTACATGCCCTTGACCAGAATTGAACCTGGGACCCTTGAGTCTGCAGGCTGATGCTCTATCCACTGAGCAAACCAGTTAGGGCAAAACTCACATACTTTAAATAAAAATTAACAACATATAAGGAAATATTAGAAGCAACAAGAGTAGCTCAGTTCATCTCTTTGGTATATAGCCTTTAATGGTTTCTGGATTTTTCTCTGTACTCCTGATCAAAGCCTTTACTAATCCAAGAAATAAGGCACTGAGAGGCATGGGAGGTCAACTAGACATATACTCCCTGATAATAGCTAAGGGAATAGTCTCAGGCCATACAATTCTGTTATTTATAGGCATCTAGCCTATCTAAAGGGGCTTAGATTCCTATCATTCACTGTGAGACTACCACGTATACTATATACTATATATAATGAATACTTATTCAAAATAGTATGTGCTTCTGAATGGAAAAATCAAAGAAAAAGCAATTCTTGCTATACCATCACATTCCTCATATCTCACCGAGAACACCTATATCTAGTTAGTGAGTCCTTCCATTAATTTTCACTGATATTTTCATCTGCTTGCAGCCCTTTGGATATTAAGACCTCCTGATATTAAGACCTCCAAAATACTCAGTCTAGACAATCTATACTTGACACAGGACACATTTCTAGAAAGAATTTAAACTCTCCCTCACAGATTATTTATGTAAAACCATCTTCAGTACCAATCTCTCATAATAGGTCCCAACAACTGCTAAGCTTTCCAATGGGAAATATATAATCTATAAAAATGTTCTCAAATTTCCAACATATGGTTAAGATATTGTGAACCCAAACCCTAGGCTGGTCTACACAGCAATCATTGTCCTCACATTGAAAGATATTATCTTAGGCCCTGGCCAGGTAGCTCAGTTGGTTAGAGCATCATTCCCAATACGCCAAGGTTGCAGGTTCGATCCCTAGTCAGGGCATGTACAAGAATCAACCAATGAATGCATAAATAAGTGAAACAAATCTATTTTCTCTCTAAAATCATGAAGTTAAAAAAACAAAAAACTGTATTTTGCCCTGGCCAGTATGGCTCAGTTGGTTGGAGGGTCGTCCTGTACATCAGAAGGTCACAGGTTCGATTCCCAGTCTGGACACATAACTAGGTTCAATCCCTGGTCAGGGCACATACAGGAGACAACTGATTGATGTATCTCTCTCACACTGATGTCTGTCTCTCTCTTTCTCCCTTTCTAAGTCAATAAAATTAATTAATAAAAAAGATACAACAGTTATTCTTATTCACAAAATAGTTTTAACTCAGGGGCTAGATACTTACAAAATACTATGCTATAAAATCAGCAAGCTCAATAATAAATGTTACATTTAGAAAATATAAACACACAAAACCTAATAGACAACTGAAAACTGCAAGATGACTTTCACTTTCAAATGTTTTTTAATTGATTTTTTAGTGAGAGAGGGAGAGGGAGAGAAAGAGAGAAAAATATCAATTGGCTACCTCCTATATGCCACCAACTGGGAATTAAGCCAGAAACCCAGGCATGTGCCCCAACCAGGAATCTAACCAGAGACCTTTTGTTACAGGGGAGGATGCTCAACCAACTGTGCCACACCACACCAGCCAGGGCAATGACTTTCCTTTTTAGACAGCAAAACTTAAGCCATTATTTTAAAAAGGGGATTTTTCACATCCTAGTCATTCTCACTGACATAAACTGAGAAAGAAAAGTACCTAGACATAAAGATTCCCCAAGTTATGAACCTAAAAAATGCTGTTATAAACTTAAGCCCAAGGAACATCACTGATCTTTTAAATGACAAGATAGTCATTCTTTCTACTACATTATTAAGGTCCTACTATCTTGTTTCTTGTCTTTCCTTTCAAAATGTTTTTAAGCAAGTACTTTTTATTGTTGTTGTTAATCCTCTTCCAAGGATATTTTCTCCATTGATTTTTAGAGACTGGAAGGGAGGAGGAGACAGACACATGGGTGTGAGACAGACACATCAATTGGTTGCAGGAGCCCCACTGGGGTAGGGATTGAGCCAGGTATGTGCCCTTGACCAAAATCAAACCCAAGACCCTTCAGTCCGAGAGCCCATGATCTAACCATTAAGCCAAACCAGCCAGGCCTAAGCAATTACTTTTAACAGCATATATCTCTTCTTGCTTATGGTTCCCCCAGATAAACAGAAGTCTGGGATGCCAACACTGAGTAACTGTATTATCTAAATGCATGATTCATACATAAGGTCCCTTAAATAACAAACGGTATCATTTTATTTTATGCAGTTGCATAATGGGACTATTTTTAGGCCCTAGTTAATGTTTTGTATATGTTATATATCTATGAGACTGACGCGCTGCCTACTGCGCTAAGAGGGCAACTTTGTATATGTTATATATCTAAAAGAGGGGTCATGTTTACTTCGATTTCATTTAAAGTTAGTAAGCCAAAAAGCACCCTCTCCCATTTGTCTCTCAAAAATGGGCTACAAAGCAACAGATATTTAACCTTTTCCCTAGCTTCTATTGGGCAGCCCTTCCTAACTACCCAACTGAAAACGGAACACTGCATCTGATAAAGGACCGTCTCCCCAGGACCCAGCACCAGTTCCATTCTGCCAACATTGATGCTTTCCCAAAGCCAAGGAAAAGCAATCCATTTTCTAGTTTAAAATTGTCAAGCTACAAAAAAAAGCTTTATTTTCTAAACTAATGGAGGTTAAGGATATTCTATAATTGGAATGAGCCCCAAATCAGTTAAGTCCAAAGGACAACTACAACATGCTTGGGAGTCACCTTGAAAGAGCCAGCTCATCCCCACACTGCTATGGAACACTCTAATCCCAGGTTCTCACATCTCCTTCATAACTGGGGCCTTTGATTAAAATGTTCTCCTATTACATGAGTATATACATTTGTCAATATTGCACTTTACTGTAATGTAGTCATACCTCATTAAAATTTTAAAAATTAAAAGATGCATATTAAGAGTTTTTTTAAACTTCTGAGTGATTTCATATCAGACCACTGCTCTGGATTAAATCACATTCCAAAATGGGGTAAGTCAAGAATACTGGGTCTGAATTCAGACACCTAGAACCAAAACACACCTCCCTTACTAACTCACTGGATGCCCTTTGACAAAGGGACAATTTTACCGAGCCTACTTCCTTATCTAGAAATTAGAAAAAATACTTACCTCACAGGATAATTGTGAGACCTAAATGAGATGTTTATAAAATATTTGGCATAGTTTCTAACATCAACAACTAAGCACTGTGTTACCATCATTAGCATCTTTGTTTCCATCATTTTAAACCAATCTTTATTTGGTATTTCTCTCAATCCTAAAATACATACTCCACCTAATTTAAAACTTTTGAAGAACTTCTTAGAGCCCTGGCCAGTGTGGCTCAGTTAGTTGGGCATCGTCCTGTGCCAAAAGGTTGCCAGTTCAATTCCTAGTCAGGACACATGCCCAGGTTTCAGGCTCAATCTCAGGTAGGGGACGTACAGGAGGCAGTCAATGGATGTTTCACTCTCACATCAGTGTTTCTCACTCCCTTTCCCTTCCTCTCTCTCTAAAACACACACACACACACACACACACACACACACAACTATTCAAAAATAAAATAAAGAACTTCTTAGACATATACATGCCTAGCCTCACCCTAATGACTGTGATGTGTTAAGTCTGGGATGAGGACAGTTTTGGGAACCACACTCCTCTAGGGAACATGTGTGGCAGAACATGACTATAACCAGAGCCCACAAGAATTTCTAAGATAAACTGAATAGCTCCTTCTAGTTTCAAATGACAAGTAGTATTCTACCTTTAGACTAGTGTAATAACGTCAGAACAAGGTTTGCTAACCTGAAAAGAAAAGTGGCATCCCCTCATACCCAACTCTCCCAATAATAAATACAGATTTAGTCTTTATTGTATTTTCTCAAAAGTTAAGACCAAAATAAGGTTGATTCTTTTTTAAAAAATGTTTTTATTAATTTTAGAAAGAGATTGAGAGACAGAAGACATTGATGTGAGAAACATCAACCAGCTGCCTCCCACATGCGCCCCAACCAGGCATTAAACCCACATCCCGAATGTGGGAATCAAACTGGTGACCTTTTGGTGCACAGGACAACACTCAACCAACTGAGCCACACCAGCCAGGCCAAGGTTGCCTCTAGAACAACATGGGGGTTATGGGGGGGGGGGGGGGTGGTGCTGACCCCCATGCAATCAAAAATCCATATAACTTGACTCCTCAAAAACTTAAGTTGTCCCACAATATCTAAGGGGGAGTGGTTCCAAGATCTCCCCCTCCAGTTACCAAAATGTGAGAATGCTTAAGTCCCCTGTATAAAATGGCACAGATCAATGCATACACAAGTCAGCCCTCTGCATCTGCAGATGGAAAACAGTACAAGTATTTATTTAAAAAAATCCTCATGTAAGTGGACCATGCAGTTCAAGCCCGTGTTGTTCCAGAATCAACTGTATATTCTTGGAGGGTTCAGCAGTCTGACACGCTGCCTCTCCCTCTAACAGATGCATCCTGGCATAGTACAGAAAGAGCAAATGGGAGGAAGAACAATACTTTATTTCTTCAGCAGGTCTCTACCTGACGGCACCAAACGGTAGACAACAACAAAAAAAAAATAAATCCTACAACATGAATATTTGTCTTAGTTCCTAAAAAAGAAGTTTCAAAACCACCTTATATAATGCTACCCCACCCCCAATACTGTCTACTAAACCATTGTTTTTCAGAGTGGACTTTGAGTGACCTGTTTCTGAATGATAGGAGCTTCTTAGAACCCTCTCCAGATTTGGATTCAAAAAAGGGAATCTGCATTTTTAATTCCCCTGGTCATTTTTTATGCTCAAAATTTGGAAGTACGCTGTAACTAGAAACTTTCACCTCAAGTAAGAAAACCTTGAACACAAAAGATCATGATTATGCTTGCTCTTAGAGTAATGAAGAAATAGCTACTAGAACATAAACAATCTGTAGATCATGGAGGTCAAGAAAAGATGCTATGAAGCTAAAATACCTGAGTTTAGAGTTCTGTTCACTAGCCATTTGACACCAGATAATTGGGACCCCGTTTTCTCATCTGTAAAATGGAATACTACCACCTACCTCAGAGTTGTAAGGGCTACTGAGTTATTAAAACTCTCAGAAGAGTGTCTGAAAGTTTTTTTAATTAAAAAATAAAGTTTTTAGAGTGCCTGACCCATGCAACACTCAAAAAATACTTATTTAGAATCCTTGTGGCCAATGGCCACAAACAGCTAGCTATATGGCTATGATTCTTATTTGCTGGATCTCTGGAATTTGCATCCATATCCAATGATACACAAAACCATTAAGGATCGAATGTTTTACACTGCTTAAAAATCAGGTGTTCCTCAAAACACAAACCAGGTAAATTGACTCTAAAAATTGTGTAGGTTGAGAGCAGATGTTTTCCAAATCTCTTTAAGAGGATAGGAAAAGACAAAATAAGTGAAAACTCCCCCAAACTCTTCATAGCAAAATAGGGCTACATTTACTCATCCAAATCATATTAAGTTGAAAGTAAATCAACTGGGTGGTTGGACCAAGGTACAAGACCATCCAATAAAAACCTCACTCATCCTGCCACTTTCATTGTCATCATCTGCATTTGAAACAAGCTGATTTCCTGAAACAGGAATTTGGCTACAACAGTAAGAAAAAAGTCTAACCATATGTAAAATGCTACTACATTGTAATGCTCACATTAGAGTATCAGGACAGTGGATACTTTCAACTGCATCAACGGTGCTAGACAGACGGCCTGAATTGAAGATGTATCATGGGGAGATAATATTTGGGCTGGATCTGAACACAGGGAAAAGAAACGAATAATAAAATGGAGAAAACGATTCTCTGGGAAGAGCGTGTGCAACTCCCAAAGGCGAGCTTCGGGAAGATTAGAATCCCTCAAAACAAAAAAAGCCTTAATGCCCAGAATGCTCCAGTCCTGAGCTGTGAATATCGGCAAATAGATGTAAAGAATAGAGAGAAGATAACTGGGTGAAAGATGACCCGAATTCTCACGGGGGAAAAAAACAGCCAAACCTTATTACACAGAACACGGAATCCAGTTTTAGCCTTGCAGCAACTCAAGGGTCAATTAAGCATTTTCCATTAAGCGCGAAATTTCCAGACAAAAAAGACTTAACGTCTTGGCGAGCAGCTCTTTGAAAATCCACAGCAGACAGACAGGATTTGGGGGGAGGGGAGGCAGTGGAAATGAGTCAAAAGAAGCCTTCTCCGAGATAAAATCATACGACCCTCGGTCAAGGAATGCCCAAGGAACTAAGAGGGAGGAGGGTCTGGGAAAGAGCCCTCCACTCCGACCAGCACGTACCGCGCCCCGAGGGCCGAACCCCGAAGCCCCGGCGTTTGCGAGGCCCCCAGGCCTCCAACCCTCCATCTGCCCACGCACCAACCTGGGACCACCGGGCGGGGGCACTGTCCCCGCGCGACCGCGCGGGAAAAACGGCGGCCGTGCCGGAAGGGGGCAGGGCGAGCCGCGAGGGCGCCCCGCCGGGCACTTACGCGGCCGCTTCTTCCTCAAGCTTTCCAGGCGCTGGCGGGAAACCGAGGGAGCGCCGCTGTAGGAGCCGTGTCG